>NC_047091.1:82634115-83235916 GCF_902459505.1 Geotrypetes seraphini | reverse complement strand
TGAAGCACAATTGTTAGTGAAGTCCTCTGACTGGTCCTGTGTGTCAGTGCTCTCCCCTAGCAATAGTAAACTTTGAGCTTACTGGGCATGTGCAAGATATCTTACACCAGGGCCTCGAGGGCCGCAATCCAGTCGGGTTTTCAGGATTTCCCCAATGAATATGCATGAGATCTATTTGCATGCACTGCTTTCATTGTATACTAATAGATCTCATGCATATTTCTTTGGGGAAATCCTGAAAACCCGACTGGATTGCGGCCCTCGAGGAGGGACTTTGACACCCCAGCCCTACACCTAGAACCCCTCCACTCGTCCTGTCAGTTTTTTCTTTATCCGCTCCTATACAGGCCCTCCCCTCCCCTTTCAAAAAAAAGAAAGAAAGAAAGCCAAAAGGCTTTCTAGCCATTAGGGCATTCCTTTTTTCATCATTCCTGTTTTAAACATAGAAACATAGAAATAGACGGCAGATAAGGGCCACGGCCCATCTAGTCTGCCCACCCCAATGACCCTCCCCCCTACCTTTCTCTGTGAATAGATCCCACGTGTCTATCCCATTTGGCCTTAAAATCAGGCACGCTGCTGGCCTCAATAACCTGAAGTGGAAGACTATTCCAGCGATCAACCACCCTTTCAGTGAAAAAGAATTTCCTGGTGTCCCCGTGCAGTTTCCCGCCCCTGATTTTCCACGGATGCCCCCTTGTTGCTGCGGGACCCTTGAAAAAGAAGATATCTTCTTCCACCTCGATGCGGCCCGTGAGATACTTGAATGTCTCGATCATGTCACCCCTCTCTCTGCGTTCCTCGAGTGAGTACAGCTGCAACTTATCCAGCCGTTCCTCGTACGGGAGATCCTTGAGTCCCGAGACCATCCGGGTGGCCATTCTCTGGACCGACTCCAGTCTCAGCACATCCTTACGGTAATGCGGCCTCCAGAATTGCACATAGTATTCCAGGTGGGGCCTCACCATGGATCTATACAATGGCATAATGACTTCAGACTTACGGCTGACGAAACTCCTGCATATACAACCTATGATTTGCCTTGCCTTGGATGAAGCTTGCTCCACTTGATTGGCAGTCTTCATGTTCTCACTAACGATCACCCCTAAGTCTCGTTCTGCTTCAGTTCTCGTTAGGATCTCGCCATTAAGGGTGTAAGTCTTGCATGGATTTTGGCTGCCCAGGTGCATGACTTTGCATTTTTTGGCATTGAAGCTGAGTTGCCAGGACCTAGACCAGCGCTCCAGTAGGAGTAGGTCGTGCATCATGTTGTCGGACATTGAATTTATGTTTGTTGTGCTTTTGCCCACTACATTGCTTAGTTTGGCGTCATTGGCAAATAATGTTATTTTACCTCGCAGCCCTTCTGCTAAGTCTCTTATAAAGATGTTGAATAGGATCGGGCCCAGGACCGAGCCCTGTGGCACTCCACTGATTACCTCCGTCATTTCGGAGGTGGTGCTGTTCACCACTACCTTCTGAAACCTACCTCCAAGCCAGTTCCCAACCCATTTCGTCAATGTGTCGCCCAATCCTATAGAACTCATCTTGCTCAGCAACCTGCGGTGTGGTACGCTATCGAATGCTTTACTGAACTCCAGGTATACGATGTCCAGGGACTCCCCAACATCCAGCTTCCTCATCAACCAGTCAAAGAAGCTGATCAGGTTGGATTGGCAGGATCTCCCCTTAGTAAATCCATGTTGACGGGGATCCCGTAGATTCTCCTCATTCAGGATCGTATCCAATTGGCGTTTGATTAGAGTTTCCATTAGTTTGCACACTATTGATGTGAGACTCACCGGTCTGTAGTTTGCTGTCTCCATCTTGGAGCCTTTCTTGTGGAGTGGAATGACGTTAGCCATCTTCCAGTCCAATGGGACATTACCCGTACTAAGGGAGAGATTGAAGAGCGTGGATAGCGGTTCCGCCAAGACATCACATAACTCCCTGAGCACCCTGGTGTGTAGGTTGTCAGGCCCCATTGCCTTGTTAACCTTAAGCTTTGACAGCTCGCAGTAGACACCGCTGGGTGTAAACTCGAAATTACTAAACGGGTCATCTGCGTCAACCCTTGTCTGTAGCTGAGGGCCGAGTCCTGGCGTGTGTGTGGGCAGAAGCATCTCCTCCGGTTGCGTCGGAGAAGCTTCTGCCCACACACACGCAACTGCAGGGCGGCACAGGCAGGCTTCGCCGGCTTCAGTTTATTTTCTAAAGCGCCGCGAAGGTAAGGGGGTGGGAGGGAGATAGATTTGGCCTTAGGTAGGGAAGGGGCCGCGCGTGATCAGTGACTGCGTACCTTCCCTCCCTTAACTGTGGGGACAAGGCCATTCACCGCTCCACGTGCCTGCAGTGAGAACTTTTTCCCCCCCAACGTTTCGGCAGGTTACCTGCAGCTACCCGCGGGTAACTGCCACCGTGTCATTCTCTAGTAGTTCTTATTTCAAACCTTCACCAGCCTTCGCTGCCTCTTCTGCAACCAATTCTAACAGAGGGGTATTCTTATCCTAAATTCTTACAAAAGGTATCTATTCTTCTGAGTCTTCATCATGCTGCTACGCCCACAGGCAGTAAGGATTTTCAAGCTGATCTTCAATCCTGTAAGACTCCAGTAAAGGAGATTATTTCACTGCCAGTAAATCAGATACTACAAGATCTGCAACTGGCTAACTGTCAGAAGCCCTTATCGGTCTTCACAGCTACTAAGTAGCTTAAATTAAAATATAAAGTGCAGAAAGCACCTGGTCATGACCTTCTCCCAACTCCCTTACCATTCTATGGTCTCGGAGTCAGCTATTAAGAAGTCAAAAGCATCAAAATCTCCTTGCAATATGCCCCTAGTAAAAGATTGTTGTCTCTTAGATTCCGCCAGACGCAAAATCTATCAGGGCTCCATGCTTTCATCTAGGATCATGGCTCAGCAGCTTCAAATTTTACATTTTCAACATTCAACTCTTCAGCAACTTGACATGGTTTCTGCGGAAGCCATTCCAAATCTTCATGCGGCGCTACAAGAGTCCACTTATCACTTAAAACCAACTATGATGCCTATGATAACTAGGATAGCAGCAGTGGCTATAGCCGCCCGACGCATAGCGTAGCTTAGGGCGTCAGACCTCAGGAAAGATCTCCATAAATGACTGGCTGGCTGTTTGAGAAACAGCCTGATTGGCAAAAAAGTACAAGCCACTGTCTCACAGCTTAAAGAGGATTCCTCAGCTACTCGTGAACTTTCAGTGCATCCTTCAGATCAATCCCAGCAGTTTTGTCATCCTTCCTCTACCTTTTCTTATTAGATTTAACATTTTTTATTGATTTTTTTCATACAACAACAAGTGTGTCATAAAGATTCATACAATTACCTTAAGTATACACTTGATATCTCCATAACATATTGTACATACAACATATCTTATATAATCCTTACTATAATTTTAGACATCATATAAAATTTAATAATTTTATCAACTATTATTCAATTATGAATCCCTTTCCCTCCCCTTATTTTGTTAGTTGCACACAATATAACAACTATTATGATAATTTATTTATATTTTCTGATAAATAGAATAAACCTACCCCCCTCCCCTCCTTTATCAAGTATCTTATTATAGGAAAAATTATATCAATCATTACAAAAATCTGTTAATGGTCCCCAAATCTTCTTAAACTTATCGATATATCCTTTTTGTGTTGCAAATGTACGCTCCATCTTATATATATGGCAAACTGAATTCCACCAAAAGTTGTAATTTAATCTGTCATAATTCCAATTGTATGTTATTTGTTGAACTGCTACTCCAGTCAATATAAATAAAAGTTTGTTACTCTATCTTTTCTTATTGTAGAGTATACAATCAACAATTTTTTCAACAGTATTATCCTCGGCGATGGTTTACTCCTTAAAGTAAAAACCAGCATGCAACATTCACAGCCTTCTCCTTACGTACCAAAACAACATCCTCTGCATCTCAACTACCTCCGCTTAAACTGTCTCCTAGTTTTTGACCCTCTGCTGGTGGAAGGGTGGCTAACTCTGTTCTCAGCTTTGCAAGACATCACAACAGATCAATGGGTCCTCAGCATCATTTCTCATGGGTATTTACTAAATTTCCTACCCCATATTCTACCCTGTCAGGCACCACCACCATCCACGATGCCTCATCAGTACATTCCACAACTTGCAGCAGAGTTCTCTCTTCTTCTGCAAAACAATGCTATAGAAAAGGTAGCATTTCAAATAAATCGGGGGTTTTATTCAAAAATTTTCCTCATTCCTAAGAAGACGCAAGGACTCCGCCCAATCCTCGATCTCAGACCTCTCAATGCCTGCCTCAAGGAAAAGTTCAGAATGATTTTCCTTCCAGCAATTTTTCCCTTACTGAAACAACATGATTGTTAGCCGCCCTAGACCTCAAGGATGCATATACTTCTACTTCCATTCACACTTCCCATTGGCATTTCCTAAGCTTCAAGTTTCTCAACATGCATTTCTAATACAAGGTCCTACCTTTCGGCCTGTCGTCAGCCCCACGAGTGTTCACAAAAATGTCTAGCTGTGGTAGCAGCACACTTGTGAAACACCATAAAGTGTCTCCTTACCTAGACGATTGGCTCTTGGTAGCTCATTCCATGAATCATCTGCTACTCACCATCCAAACCACAGTGCACACCTTGCAAAACCCGTCATCAATTTCAAAAATTCCAAAATAACTCAGTTCGTTCCCTCAAGTTTGTTGGAACACTTTTAAACACAATCTTTTCATTGGCATACCTTCCTTAAGAATGACATCAAGCCATCATCAATCTAGCATACCAAGTAAGACAATCTTCCCTACCAACTCACACTATTCTGCACCTATTAGGCCATATAGGAGCATCACTTTCCCTAGTGCCACATGCCAGACTCCAAATGCGACCACTACAGTGGCACCTAAAGTTACATTGGAATCACTCCACTTTCCTACAGGTAGGATGTCCGTTCCAGTTTCCACCTACTCTACTTACCATAACAACTGATACTTCGAACCAAGGGTGGGGGGGTGCACCTCAACAGCCTCAAACTCAGGGTTGAAAGGACACATTTTAATGGATAAGTTTTCTGTCTCTGTCCATGCTGGAAGTAATCAAATGTAGAATGTTGGGTGTTTACTCTCTTAATGGTTTGGGAAGAGGTCATTTAATTTATGTTAACGAAGTTAGCTCTCAGACAATGAAGGCTCGACCCCCCACTGCTATGTACCGGTTGAGATAGATAAAGGAAGCTTTTTACATCTTTTAGCTTTAAACAATGAAGTACATATCCTGCTCCTTTGTGATTACTTCTTTGAAGCCTATGTATCCTGTCACCAGATATGGTCTGTACATCATCTGCTAATACCACTGAAAGATATATAAATGAATGCAAACTAATAATAAAACAGGCAAAATCTCTTTAGAATACTGTCTACGTATCTTTCTTTCTAAGGGGAATTGCCTCCAGATGACAGAGTGTTTTGCAGGGCAGTTTTGGGACCAAGAAACGGATCCTGTTCGTTTCAAGGGTCAGTGGTCAACAAGAGAAAAACCCCTGCATATCAATCACTTAGCACTCCAAGTGGTTTATTACGCTCTTCAAGCCTTCTGTCCTTGGATTTCCAAAAAGAACATTTATTCAGACAGACAATTGAATATCAATGCTTTATATAAAAAAGCAAGAGGGTTCGGGATCCCTCCTGCTCTGCAAGGAAGCTTACCATCTATGGAACTATCATCTCTCTTTTCAAGAGAACCTTCATGCGGTATTTATACCAGGGGAGCACAATATTCTGGCGGACTCCTTCAGCAGGAAACTCTATTTTTCAACAATGGGGGAATCCTCAAATGGATCTCTTCAGTTCACAAATCAATGCAACATGTTTTGCTTCCTATATCCAGCTCCATGAGCAACAGCAAGAGCTGCTTTCTCCATTCCATGGGGGAGCAATCTTCTCTAGGCTTTCCCACCGTTTCCTCTCATTTCCAGGGTGCTTCAGAAAGTTACCGGGGACAACGCTCAACTCGTACTCATTGCACCCTGTTAGCCCAGACAGATTTGGTTTCCACTGCTCCTGGACCTTCTGGACGCTCCTCCAATTCCCTTGGGAGATCATCCTTCTCTTCTCTCCCAACAGAATGGCCAACTACTACATCCCAATCTCGGCTGTCTCAATCTCATGGCTTGGAAATTGAGAGTTCATTCCTAACCAACCTTCCTCTCTCGCTGTCAGTGAAGTCAGTTTTAATTATTTATTTTATTATTTATATACCACTTATATCCTAAGTGGTTTACATTCAGGTACTTAATCATATTTCCCTATCTGTCCTGGTGGGCTCAAACTCTATCTAGTGTACCTGGGGCAATGAGGGGGATTAAGTGACTTGCCCAGGGTCACAAGGAGCAGGGAGGGATTTGAACCCACAGCCTCAGAATGCTGAGGCTGGAGCTCTAACCCTTGCACCACACACTTCTTGCAGCAAGACGTCCTTCCACTAGAACAGGGATGTCAAAGTCCCTGCTTGAGGGCCACAATCCAGTCAGGTTTTTGGGATTTCCCCAATGAATATGCATGAGATATTAGCATACAATGAAAAGCAGTGTATGCAAATAGATCTCATGTATATTCATTGGGGAAATCCTGAAAACCCAACTGGATTGCGACCCTCGAGGAGGGACTTTGACACCCCTGCACTAGAAGTCTAATCAAGCTAAATGGAAATGTTTTTCTATATGGGCACATGCTCAAAATCAAGACCCTCTTCATTAACCACTTGACTATATCTTCACTTATCTTCTACACAACTCAGACTCTAGCCTAAAGACAAACTCTAAGATTTCATTTGTCAGCAATCTCAGCACACCATTCCCTGGTGCATGGTAAACCAATTTCACAGCACCCTCCGATTCCTCACATTATGAGAGGTCTCACCATTCTTAGGCCTCCGCTGAGAGACCCTCCTCCATCCTGGGACCTCAATATAGTCTTGGATCAATTGATGAAGGACCCTTTTGAACCACTGGGATCTGCCCCTCTCACATTCCTTTCATGGAAAACAGCTTTTATTACAGCACTCGCATCAGCTAGAAGAGTTAGTGAGCTTCAAGCTTCAGTCATGTATTATTCTTATCTACAATTTTTTGAAGAGAGCAATTACAAACTCATCCGAAGTTTCTTCCCAAAGTGGTCTTGGGCTTACATCTTAATCAAATCATCACTCTGCCTTTATTTTTTCCACCTCCACACTCATTTTCAGCAGAAGAGCATCTCCATATATTAGACTGCAGAAGAGTGCTTCTCTTTTACCTCATGGCAACTTCTCCTTTCTGCAATCCAACCAACTACGGCCAACCAGCAATTCACTTTTGTTACACAAGAGCTCGTATACAACCCTCTGGTCCAATTGAGGCACATAAACTATGAGCTACAACTTCTTCAATAGCACACTTGAAATCAATCCCTATTCAGGATATCTGCAAAGCAGGAATCTGGTCTACAATGCATACTTTTACAAAGCACTATTGTTTAGACCAGGGGTAGGCAATTCTGGTCCTCGAGAGCCACAGGCAGGTCAGATTTTCAAGATATCCACGATGAATATGTACGAGATGGATTTGCATGCACTGCCTCCTTGAGATACAGATCTATCTCATGCATTATTTATTGTGAATATCCTGAAAACCTGACCTGCCTGTGGCTCTCAAGGACCAGAATTTCCGGTTTAGACCAAAGCTTGGCATAGGACATTCATTTTGGACAATGTCTTGCGTAACTTATTTGCACTGTAATTTATATCCACCTCCCTTCTGCTTCTTTAAGCTTGGGACTCACCAGTGTGCCTGCATATCCCCTGCTTGTTTCCGGAGAAAGCAAAGTTGCTTATCTGTAACAGGTGTTCTCAGTAGACAGCAGGTGAATGCAGCCACTCTTGCCCACCTATAGTCCCCTCATCTAGACTTCCTTCTATTGCTAGACAAAACTGATGAGGGGAGGGGCTCTAGATGTAGGGTATCCTGCACATGCTCAGTTAGCTGAAAGCTTACTATAGCTAAGTAAGAACACCTACACACAGGCTCAGCCAGAGAACTTCACCAACAAGTGTGACTGCATTCTGTGTAAAAGGTAAGCAATTTTGCTATATTGTAAATTAATCTGTTTTATATTAGATCTACAATATGTAATAATAAAAAAATGAGGGGAAAAAATCCCACGTTGTTATCAAGTCACAATTTGGGGATTCTAAACATTTTAAAAAAAATATTTATTTAAGTTTAAAATTGTTACAATACATTTTTTTTTAACTATAGGTACTACTTTTGGAAAATTGGAGCCTCTTTCCTCTGGTTAGGAAATCGGGGGGGGGGGGAGGGGGGGGAGTAAGTTGAACGTTTCATTTCGAGGCCAGACTTAGCAAAGATTATTATTGTGCAGAAAGAGATTGTGCTATATAGTATGTACAATGTTAAATACATTAAGAAAAAAAATAAAGACATTTTTTGAGCAAGTGGAATCTATTACTTCCTGCTAAATGAAGCATAGTGAGCAAGATAAAAGGAATTGGAGAGGGAAGGGGAAGCCGAGATCAGAGAAGGGAAGTACCAGTAGGCGCACCAGGTGCGATTAGGGAAACTCAAGGGCGGAATCGCGAGAGTGCCCAACTAAGCAAGGCGAAATGTACGTACAGTATTATGCAAGAGGAAACATTGCCCTCGGCCCACACTCTGGCCTAACCTGGGTCACAGCAAGCGCAGCAGAGCTCACGACACCACATATAAATGAAGCTCCATAAAGCAACAGCTCCACCCGCTCCAGCCACAACAGCGCCATCGCACCCAGACACCAACGGGAAGCGACGTTCTCTCCGTCGGCTATTTGACAGCTAGAGCACGTGAGCCAAGGAGGGCAATGGGCGGGGCCACAGGTCAGGCGGACTGTGCCAATTCGTCCTGAGCGATCGTGGACGTCTCGTGCTTTGAAGCTTTGGCTGCAAGGTTTTCCGCGTCTTTTCTCCCTTCTGAATTAAACAAACAAATAAAAAAAACTGTGGTGACACTTCGGGCCAGATCTGTGGGACAGATTCTATGTACTTATGTGCCAGAGCTGCAAAATTAGTAGCTTCAAGAGGAAGGTTTTAAGCCAGCCCTGAATTTGTGACACGCCTATCCTAGCTCTTCACGAGACCTGAAAGCATGGAGTTTTCAAAGGTAGAATCCGGGTAGAATCCGCGTAGCCACAACTTTTGGATCGACCAATGGGCAAAATAGGTGGGCGAAAGCTCCCTTGAACTTAACTAGGATTCTCTTAGAACAAAGTTAGTCAGCATATCTCACCCCACCCACCGCATGCTCGGTTTTCCTGAAATAAGAACTCTAAATTTAAAAAAAAAAACAGGATTTTTCCCAGAGTAGCCCTCTTAGAACTGGGTAACTTTGTAGTTGTGAAAGACATAAAAAAAAATAAGTAAACGTTCGGTGGAGGCAGGCCAGGATTAATTCTTCGAAGGCCCCTAGGCACCCAAGTACACTGGGCCTCCTGCCCCCGACCTGTCCCGCCCCCATTTATCTGTTTTCTTATTTCCAATTGTATTTCTTTTTTTTAATTCAAAACAAAGATTAGCATACCAGTGCAGTTTTTCTTCTATGCAACCCCCAAACATCTCTGAACAAATCCCCCTTCCTTCCCACCTATGTACCCAGGTCTTTAACTCTGAACCCTTTCCATGCATATATAAAAGGGTTCAAATATTTGTAAAGCAGTAATACTATCTGAAATATAAGTCTATATTAATAACCAAGTTTACAATGCCTCTCAACTTCCTCACTCTACATCAACTGTAACCCATATGTTCAAAGAAGCGTGGGATGAACACAGAGGATCTAGAATCAGAAAATAATATTAAATATTTTTTGGCCAATACTGGGCAGACTTGCACGATCTGTATATGGCCGTTTGGGGGAGGATGGGCTGGAAAGGGCTTCAATGACTGGGAGGGTGTAGATGGGCTGGAGTAGGTTTTGACAAATTTCGGCAGTTGGAACCCAAGCACAGTACCGGGTAGAGCTTTGGATTCTTACCCAGAAATAGCTAAGAAGAAAAAATTTAAATTGAATCAGGTTGGGCAGACTGGATGGACCATTCGGGTCTTTATCTGCCGTCATCTACTATGTTACTATGTATAAACAACCAAATCTGTAACTCCTCTAGTACGTTCCACTCCATGTATGTTAACTTGCAACGAAACAACAAGTCAAGCAGTCCACCGAAGAATCCAACATGAAACAAAAGAAGATTGACAGAAAAATAAGGAAATTCAAATCAGGTTAATTCAAGGTGCTCCCAAGAACCATGCCTGATGCATTTCGCCAAACAAGGCTAGTCAACGCTAACAAAAAAAACATGTCTTTCATACAAACAGAAAACACCTTCGCCTAGTATGGAATATGTAATCACAAACTAACCTCTCCCCCTTTTACAAAACTGTACTATGGTTTATAGCCACGGCCAGCGCTAAAAAATGCTCTACAGTTTTGTAAAATGGGGGAAAAAATAGAAATACATAGACAAAGGTTAAATAAAACCACCAAGAAGCAACACCACAGAAACAGCGATGCATGTCCCCTAAAGCAAAAAAATAAATATAAATTTTTTTTCTACCTTTGTCTTCTCTGGTTTCTGCTCTCATCTTCTTGTCACTCTCTTCCTTTCATCTTTTGTCCTGTGCCTCTTCCAGAAATTGACTGCCTCTCCCTACCATCTCTTCTCCCCCTCCTCATTTGTGTAGCATCCATCATCTTCTCTTCCCTCCTCCAATGGTCTGGCATCTCTCTCCTTCCCTCTCCCACACCCCCATGGTCGGGCAATTCACTCTCTCCTCTCCCTTCCTCCCCCTTCCATCAGCATCTGCCCCCTTTCTCTCTCTCCAACCCAATTCCATCCAGGATCCTCCCACCTTATGTCTCTCTCCCCTTTCCTTGTACCCCAATTCCATCCAGTATCTCTCCCCTTATATCTCTCCCCCTTCCCCTGCACACCAATTCCATTAGCTCCTTTCTCTCCTTCTACCACCCTTCCATACCACCCTGCCATGCTCCTTTCTCTCTCCCCCTCCAAACATTGCAGCTACCGGCTTTGCCCGCTGCCGGCAACTGGTTACCCCTCCACAGCAATGCCCCTCCCCTGCAATGGCAACGGCCCCCCTCCTGCAGCAACAGCTACGCGGCCAAATCTATTACAGGAAAGTCCCATAATGACTGATTCTGCCAGTCCATCCCCCTCCGACATCACTTCTTCCGGAGCAAGTAAGTGTTGTCAGACGGGGTTGGACCGGAAGAAGCAGTCATTGCGGGATCTTCCAGTAACAGATCCGGCCGTGTTGCAGATCCCGCGTAGGGGCAGTCCGTTGCCGTTGCTGCGGGGGGGGGGGGGGGGCGGAGGGGCCCATTGTCATTGCTGTTTAAAAAAATAGCAAGGTTAGTCCTCTCAGTGGGCCCGCTTCACATTTCCAGGCCCTATGCACGTGCCTACTGGGCCTATTGATTAATCCAGCCCTGGGTGGAGGTAGCTTAGAGCAGTGGTTCCCAACCCTGTCCTGGAGGAACACCAGGCCAATTGGGTTTTCAGGCTAGCCCTAATGAATATGCATGAAGCAAATTTGCATGCCTATCACTTCCATCATATGCAAATCTCTCTCATGCATATTCATTAGGGCTAGCCTGAAAACCCGATTGGCCTGGTGTTCCTCCAGGACAGGGTTGGGAATCACTGGCTTAGAGCAGCAGTAAAATCCTTAGGGAACAAACTCAGCCATTTATTTACCGACCCCCTGATAAGTCCTTCCTCCTCACTGAGGCTCAGATTCTCAAAACTTTAACACCGTCGCTAAACTGTTTTCAGTTGGTTTGGACTGCAGGCATTTTAGCAGGGGATTATTGAAACGGCTTATCTGTCTTTAGCGCGGTTTCTAGCAGTCTCCAACACTGAAATGCTAATGGGCTCTTCATCATTGAAATGAGCACTCTGGTAGATTCTTAACAACTGCCGAGCCACTTTCTAAGAGCGGTATCAAAAATCAGCGACTGGTGGTCCAGGGGTGCCGGTACAGTGACAGCACTGTTTAAAACCCCGGCATGGCAGTGTTGGAGACAAGCAGCTGGAGCCTTGAAGTTGTGTGCAGCTGTCGGAAACCTCTCCTCTTACGCAACTTCCTGTTGCATCAGAGAACTATCCAGCAGCCACACACAACTTCAAGGCTCTGGCTGCTTGTTGAGAGAAAATAAAAAATTGCCATAAAGGTGAAGGGAGATGTCCAGATGGTGGCGATCGTTAGGAAGGAGGGAAGGGATTCTGGATCGCGCATTCCCTCCCTTAACTGCGGAGACAAGCCATTCACTGCTCCACAGAACAGTGAATGGCCTTGTCCCCGTACCTACAGCGACCACTTTTTTTCTCCCACCGTGCCACAGATAACAGCCATCATGTCATTCTCTATCCTCAACCTTTCATTCTCTACTGCTACAGTTCCTGTTATCTAGTGTGTTCCCCTTATTTTAATACAATTTGTAAAACGCTTAGAAATCTTGATTTGCGTTTTATCAAAAATTTTAATAAACTTGGATCTTTAAACATGCCATTGTTACATCCATCCTCAAAAAACCCTCACTAGACCCCTGCATCCACCTCAAACTACCGCTCCATCTCCATCCCCTTCCCATCCAAACTACTCAAATGTGCTGTTCACCACCACTGCCTGGACTTCCTTTCTTATATTCTTGACCCGCTTTAATCGGGCTTCAGCTCTATCTTACAGCTGCAATGAAGGGAAAGGAATTTCTGCCTCAAATTTTCTCCAGACACACCAAGCTTACGGATTTTGGGGCTGCCTGTTGGACAGACCCTGACCAAAACCTCTGCCCCCCTCAGAACCTCTCCATATGACCAGGAGTGGGAAAAAGCAGCCTATGCCCTGATACCCTAAGGGCTCTTACTCTGGGCGCACACAGCCTTTGCTTATGGTTAAGCCTCTGACAAGGTCAGGAAGCAAGCTTGCTCCCAGGGGAAGAGTTCCCAAGCACAGCAGGTTGGCTCCACAGGTCCACCCGAAGCTTGCCCTGTGAAGCTGCAGTCTGACTCCACAGAAACTGCTTCCTTTCCCAGGCAGAGATCCTCTCCAAAAGGGGTCTCAAGGCACCAGTCACAAAAAAAGGTCAAGCTTAAGCGAAAAAATAAGAAGAGAAGCAGAGCAGATCAGAAGCACTTCTGCATGGTCTGCTTGCAGAAATAAACTGTAGGGGACTCTGTGCTCCTCAGCTTAAGTGGGTGGAACAGAGAGAAAAAAAGTGTGTGGTTTTTTTGTTTTTGCAAGACTCATCGTACTGACTCCGGCGTAGTTGTAACAGAATTTTTATTTCCTTCTCTCCTACTGTATCTTGGTACAGTATTTTTATGAGTATATTGTAACCTAGGCTTTCTTTAATTTCCTGTCCACCCCTCTTCATCTTTTATCATTGATTTTAAAATTTGTTCACCACTCAGATATTTCTTTTTATAATGTAGTATATCAAATAAATTAAACTATAACTAGTCAACCTCTTTCTGCACTGTGCGACCAATAACATGAATGTACACCCCACAATAACTATATGCTTTGGCTCACAGTAGCTTTCTGAATTGGCCCCTTGATCTGTCCACCCCATCCATTTCCTCTACTGAAGGGAATGAGTTGGAGACCCCCTGGATGGGCCTAGCAAGCCTGTACCTGGAAGTTTCTGGTGTGGCCCCTGAGGTCCATTTTCAAGGTGTTCTCAAGTATGGCTCCTCTACTGCCTTGACATCCCTTTCTAAGAACATGTTACACCAGTTCTGTTTTTACTCTACTATACTGCATAGACCTATTTTTGAGAAAAGTCCATACATGCAATAGGAAGATATGGAAAAAGTTACTTATTTTGTATAAGTTCTTTATTGGATTTTTTCAAAAATGGATTGTGATACAGTATATTACATGTTTTTTAAAGAGTGGAGCTTTATTCAGTTGTCTGTCTTATTACTATGCCACTGCATAACACACCCTTATGTTAAGTAATGCTTACGACTTTAAAGTTGGATTAAATTTATCATGATTGGAGGACAGTTCAACACTTTTATAAAGTTGTTATTTATGAAAAATGTGTTCCACTTTTTGTCATTCCTCTGATATTATAACATAGTGTCAGATAGCATCCTTCATTCTCCACACCTTATTCCCTTGACACCACTTTCCCTCCATAACATCCTTTCACTCTTAACCCCCAGGAGCTCTGGCTTTACTCTTTGTTCACCCACCATTTTACTCATGTGACATCTGATCAGGACCAAGAACAGATAGACAGAGTTGCCAGCCCATGCTGTAGCACCATCAGCTATATAACAATGCCTTTTCAGAGCCAATGCCCTGTTTCCTCTTGTTCTAACATTATTAGATGAACATTAGTGTAGATCTGCCAGATAGTTCTTAGTGATGAAAATCAGTCACTCTCCCAGACAGAATATTGGACTCTTGTCACCTTTAACCTGACCCAGCTTTGCACATTTCAGAGCTGGATGCAGCCTAGTGTAGGCACTGTATTGGACTGAAGTTGGAAGTAATGGCAAAGGACAACAGATCCTTTCCCAAACTGGATCAGCTCTACAGTGGTCACAGCTGGCATTCAAGGAGGAACTCAGCTTGAAGTTACAGTGGTAGATACAGGGAGTTCTCTGAATGCACCCACTTTCTCACAGGCTTGTTGGTCCTGCCGATGACAGGCAGCTTCTGGGCATAGCGTGAGACATGACTGGGCCCATGGTGCTGCGGGAAAACTGTTTGGAACAGTCGACCTTGGCACCGACGCCCCACTTGCCGCCCTGCAATGACAAAGCTAAATTGTGGTGGCCTAGTTGAGAAGCGTGACTTTTGGAAGACATCCCTAATGCTAGGGGCTCGATGGCCCTGCCGAGAAGTGCTACGAGAGCGAGCTACACTGTTGGCAAGTTGGGGTACTGTTGGCCTCTGCTCTGATCGAGGGCTTTCCTCTTCCCGAGGGCTGATGGTGGCATGAGCTGTCAGTTGTGGCATTTTCCGACCTGTGTCAACAAAGGGCTCCTTCTTCACATCTGGAGTTCTTGTGCTAACACTGATGCCTCTCTCTGAGCTCCAAGGCCCAGAACCTGTGCCAAAGCGCACAGCCAAGCTGTCTCCAAAAAAGTCATAGAGCTGTCGATACATCTCTGGCAGAGAGATAGATGGGGACTCACTGGGGAGATCAGAACCTGGAGGTTGCAAGTGACCACCAATTCCATAACCAAACTCAGTCTGTGGATCTTGGAGAGGACTCAGTTGGGGAGAACGCCCTAGCAGACTCTGATCCGGGCACATTCCATCTTTTCCTGCACTAGGGCACTTTGCTCTCATCTTCAGCAGCCGCTCCACTGCCACCTGCCATATAGCCAGATAACAAAAGAATAATGTAACTTTTGGAGTGAATAGTACTTCAGTGAAACCTCTAGATCACTGCATTCTCACAATATCACACCTTGCTATTGTCACAGTCACCCTGCTGTGCCACTGTCAAACACTGTTATAGTGATTCTTCCCAGTACCGCCACATCCTGTCATAGGCTTACTGCATCACTGTCACATCGCCAGACCATCGCTGCAGCATCCTGCTTTAATCAGACTATCATCATCACACCCAGAGACCCTGACATGGTTACACCCTGCCCTACCTCTGCTCCCAGTGGCAGTGCTCTGAACTTCAGGGAAGGGATAGAGGTCAAAGAAACTCACCAGAATGGCTCCATATACTTTATGTCCGTCTGCTTTCACTTGGGCATTAGATACAGAGTAATCATCCAGCACAGCTTGGAGGTTTGACCAGTATGTGGTGAGGTGGGGGTATAGAACGCATTCTACAGCCTGTGTAAGCAAAAAGCACAGAGTCAGATACAGAGATCTGTAACTGTTGAGCTTCTTCAGTAATGGCATTCACATCAGAAGTCTCCATCATTGGTTTCCTCACCTTCCATCCAAGAGCATGGAGTCCCAGCACGGCTCCATAGTGAGAGCACAGTGGCCTCACTGGGTCCACGAGCACCTTCTGGAGAGAAAGGAGGATCTGATGATACAAGCCACTAACCAGGTCACCATGTGTCCTTAGAGACAGGGCAAAAAAACAAAAATACACTTGAACCCCAATGAAAGTAGACATTCCCATAATCCTTTAAAAGCATCAGATATAAACAGTCTGTATTTAAACACTTGTACAAGCAGAAACGGGGCTGTGTATCTCAGTCTGTATGTGTATGGCCATTTCTGGGAGTGGGTGAGCAGTTCCTCACCAGAAGATGTGACTCAGAAGCATGGCTGCATAATCCCTAAGGGTCCAGTGGTCATTGAGGGGATTAATGGAAGCTGCAAGTGGCTCTAGAACACAGTACATGACGCTGGAAATGAGGCTTTTCACATAGGAACCAAGGGAGAGGAATGGATTCTGAATCAGACTCTTCACGATGTGCAGAAGACGGTTCAGCTGCTCCAGGTCGTGACTAACAGATTTCACCTAAAAGGAAACAGTGGTTTATGAGCAGGTTTTAGTCTTCATAGAATCCAGATACAGAGTAGAGGAGAACCCTGGATAGAGTCCTGAAGAGAGGAGTAAGGGAGGTAGTGAGACCCAGATGCAGAAATGATAGAAGACCAAAGGGATGGAATTAAAATAGCACAAAGGAAAAAAAAAGGCAGAAGGGAAAGCACAGTCCCAAACACAGAGTCAATGGCAGAATCTAGGCTCTCACCCCGCTTACGACATATACAAAATATGGTAGTAAGGCTGCTATCTTGGAGTTTGTACGCAGGTCCTGCAAGGCAACCTTGGAGAGAAGAAAAGATATGTCAGAGGAGTATGTGAATTTCCTTTCTTCCCTTCTCCAGTTTTCAGCCTCCTTGTCCATCTCCTACTGTCCCTTTTCTGTTCCTACCACCACTTTTTTCTCCTTCCTGTTGATGCCCTTTTTCCCTTCCTCGACATTCCACAACCCTACTTCATTTCCTCCTGCCCTTTCTCTCTACTCTCTTTCCCTGTGCTCATCTTTCTCATTCCTCCTTCACCTTCATGAGCTGGGGGTCATCTCCCAGCACAGCACGAGTCACGTGTTGGTAATACTTAAGCAAATCATCAGTCAGCATAGAAACAGCGCTGGGAACTGCAATAGAGCACAAAGAGGAGAAGCAAGTTTGGACAGGGATACTTGAGACACCCAGCACAGCATCTTGCTATAGAAGGAACTGAATTCTTACCAGAGCCTTGAGATTCCAGATTTCCCTTTCCATCTAGATATGAAACGTGAACTGCAAAATGACAAAAAAAAAAAAAAAAGAAGAGTGTGACGGACAATATTTCCAGAGTACGATACCCATGTTCACACCAACAAAGGAATACCACAGAGACCTTGCACAGACATCAAAGTAAAAGCTTGCACAGACATAAAAGCTATTGTTAAGGGCAAGATTACTGGCCAAAGGTTAACGTCACTTAATAGGGAAGAGATGGCATGGATTTAGCAAAGTGAGTTTGTGCCTCTCTTCAAAAGTGTAATTGAGCACGTGGAGAAGAGTGAGCCAGCTGATACAATGTACTTGAAAATTCATAAAATTTTTAATGAATTCCCTTGTGAGAAACTTCTCAAAAATTAAACTCATAAGAGGTGATGATGTATTGTGGATTGGAAACCAATTAAAAAGGAGAAAAGAGTAAGATTAAATAATCAATTATCCCTACAAAAAGAGATTAGGTTCTTATCTTGATAATATCTTTCCCAGTAGATAGGTATGGTATTGCTGAACCACTCCCACAAATCCGTTGCAGGATTTCTTTCTCTTCTCTGCTGCCCCCAGTCAGTTAGTTCCAAAGCTGGCAACAGCCCTACAGAAGAGAACAGGAGGAGAACCCATCCCCCCAACAGGAACTTGATCTGCAAATACAAACAAACACAGAGCTCACAAACATGCCAAAGAAAGGAAGGGAACAAAGTTAACCCTTATAAACAAATAATCCACGAGGAACTGTAAGACTCAGGGGAAAACCCCTATAGAACTAAATATATACAATTTCTTCAAAGTAATGACAGCTGGCAAAAGGTTCAGAGACACAGCCTTCAGGTAACCAATAGTCCAGGCAGGTGCATCGACACAGATGGGCGGGGAATTCAGCATATCATCCCTATCTACTGGAAAATATATTATCAAGGTAAGAACCTAATCTCTTTTTCCAGTGCAAAAGGGATGGTATGCTGAACCAAAACTCTGGGAGAGATAAGCCTGCCCGTAAAACAGAAACTCCAAACGAGAAGTCCTCCCGAGCTGCCACATCCACTCTATAGAACTTGGTGAATGTGTGAAGAGATTACCAAGTCACCGCTCAACAAATCTCATCCAGTGGGATTGTTCTAGATTCAGCCCAAGAAGAGGCAATTCCTCTAGTTAAATGTGCTCGAAGAGTGAAAAGTGGCTGCTTTCCGCAGACAATGTAGGAGGATGAAATAGCTGACCTAATTCATATTGAAATGGTAGCCTTGAAAGCCAGCCTCCTTTCTTTGCTAGATTTGTCAAGATGAAGAGATGATCTAAGAGACGAAAATCATTTGTAACTTCCAGGCAACAAAAGATAATCCTCCGGATATCCAGCACCTTCAAGACTTTGTCCTTTTTAGAACCAGAGGGCTGGAAAGCCAGAAGCCGAACACCTCCTGATTGATATGGAATGTAGGAACCACCTTTGGCAAGAAAAAAGGGACAGTCCACAAGGATACCCTCTCATCTGTGATATGGAGGTAAGGATCCCTGCAATTGTGACATATGTCTGCAATTGACAGACAAGACCTGCAATTGTGACACACGTCTAGCAGAAGTAATGGCTACCAGAAAGACCGTCTTGATGGTCAGATCCATGAGCATAGCCTTCAGTAAGAGCTTGAATGGAGGCTGTGAGAGCCACTCCAGTACCATGTTAAGATTCTGGGAAGGACAGGGCTGGCAAATCAGAGGCCTAAACCTCAGGGCACCTCTTAAAGAGTCTGACAATATCCCTTGGCTCTGAAACAGGAAATTCCAGCCACTTGAACCTTCAAAAAAGAAACCACCAGCCCTATGTCCAAGCCTTCTTGAAGAAAGGACAACATTGATGATACCAAGGCCGTGACAGGGTCCAGCTTCTTCTTGTGACACCAGTGTTGGAAGGAATCCCCCACCTTGGCATATTCTGCAAACATGACAGGTTTCTTGGCTCTCAGAAGCGTACACACCAACAAATCTGAATAGCTCTTCTGGCCAGTAAATTTGTGCAAAAACCAGCCCATGGAGATGATTTAAAAAAAAAAAAGAGAAATGCTGAAATAGGTGTTTGGAGGTGGGGGATATGAACCTTACCCCTAGAAACTGCTAAAAACCAAGACTTTAGACACCCCCCCCCCCCCGATTTTCCCATAGGAAGTACAGGCAGTCTCCAGGTTAAGAATAAGTTCCGTTTGTTAAACCGTTTTTAAGTTGAATTTGTATGTAACTCAGATCCTGTACAGTACACAGTCTATAAAAACATTAAAGAAACAGTCCTCATAAAAAAGTACTGCAGTTTAAATAGAAAGAAAAGATAGGTTTACATTTGCTTTTGTTCTTCATCTATCCCACTGTTCCCTCTCCACCACCACATCCAACATTTCTCCCTCTCATCTCTTCCCCATGCATCTATACCTCACGTCTCTCCCACCACATTCAATATTTTTCTCCTTCCTTATGCCCAACAATTCACCTTTCTTCATTTATCCATGTGCACTGTCTCTCTTTCTCTCTCACTCAAGACACCCAAGCCCAACAATTCTCCCTTTCTATCCCCTCCCCCACCTCAGCATCTCTTTCCCTCACTCCCTCCATTGTTCCATCCTATCTCCCAAGTTCATGCTCCCTCCCTCCTTTCTTCCTTCTTTCCTTCATCTGAAATTTATGCTCCCTTCCTTCTGTGTCAATGCAACCCCCCTTCCTGTGCCAATGCACCCCTTTCTCCTCCCTTCCTGACCAAATATGACCCCCCTCCTCCCTTCAATGTCCCAACGTGCCCCTTGTAGTCTTTCCCTCTTTTCTGAGTCCCAAATATGTGCCTCCCTTGATCATTTACCTCCTCTGGCAGGCTCCCTCCTCGCAGTTCGCGTTGCAAAGCCGGCCACGGTTCCTGCATGCGGCTGACCTGGCAGCCTGACCCTTCGTTGACTCCCGTGGGCGTTTACCTCCTCTGGCCAGCTTCTCCTCCCAGTGGTACGTCTCTTTGTGAAATCACTGGTTCCTGCACGCGGCTCGCCCAGATGCCTTCCCTCTGACGTGAGGGAAGGCTTCCGGGTCAGCCGCAAACCTCATACTGGAACCAGCAGCTGTGGCTTCGCGAAGAGAAGTGCCACTGGGAGGAGAGAGCCAGCTAGAGGAAGTAAACACCCGTGGGAGGTATGAATTTGGGATGCAGAACGGAGGGAAAGATGACAAGGGGCGCATCAGAACATGGAAAGGATGTGTTGACACAGGAAGGGAGGAGGAGGAAGGGATGCCTTGACACAGGAAGGGATGCATTGACACAGGAAGGGAGAAGCAGGACCCTGGTTTGTAAGTATGAGTTTGACTTAAGTTGGGCGTTCTTAAACCGGGGACTGCCTGTAGTGGGGTCAGAGTCTCCAGAGTGCTAGCCTGTCAGATCTGTCTGTGCAGCTGAAGTGAAAGGAAAGGAATTTCTGCCTCAATTTTTCTTCCAACAGTCCACTCTTCAGGATCTTTGGGCTGCCAGTTGGATGGACCCCGACAAAAACCTCCAACACCCTCAGAACTTTGCACTGGGATTGGAGGCGGGAAAACGCAACCTGTGCCCTGATATACCAAGGGCTCTTACTCAGAGCACAAACAGCCTGCGCTTAAGCCTCTGACAATTTCAGGAACGCTGGCTCCACAGGTCTACCCAAAGCTTGCAGTCTTTCACCATGAAAATTGCTTCCTTTCCCAGGCAGAAATCCCCTCCAAAAGGGGTCTCAAGGCCCTGAAGCCTCCAAAAGGGACAAAGTTAAGCAAAAAAAACCCCTAAAAACAACAGAGCAGATCAGAAGCATTTCTGCATGGTTCACTTGCAGAAATAAAAACTGTAGGGGGCTCTGTGTTCCTCTCCTAAATAGGAGGAGCAAGGGAAAAATGTATGGCTTTCTGACTCCGGAATGGATGTAACAGAATACCGTATTATGCTCTGGTAATTCCATTTCAAAAAAGATGTAGTAAAACTAGAAAAAGTAATGAAGGTCAACTAAAAATTATACAGAATATGGAATAGTTCCTCTATAAAGAAAAGCTCTTCAGTTTGCAGAAGAGATATGATAAGAAATTTATAAAACCATGAGTGCTTTGGAACAAGGAATGATTAATCTTTCAAATAGTGCAAGAACTAAGGAAAACACCATAAACATTTACAACAAAATAGAAAGTTTTTTTCACTCAACACACAAGTTGTGAAATTTGTTGCTGGAAGATGCAATGAAAGTTAATAGCATAAACATGTAAGTTTCTAGAGGACTACTCCATTTACAATTATTAAGTATATAGCTTGGGGAATTGTCACATCTTACTACTGAATGTGAGCAACAAGAATTAGATCTCTTGCCATTAAAACTTGCCAGTTACCGTACATACTTGAATATAAGTCGATACCCCCATTTCCCCCCCCTAAAAAGGAGGAAAAATGGTTGATTCGAATATATGGTGGGCCGCTTAATATTCAAGTGCCCTGCCAGGATCTACATCCAGAGCTCCTTCCCTCCCATGTCAGACTCTGCATCTAGCTCCCTTCCCCTCCCTTTTCTGTCAGGCACTGCACAAAGCCCCCTCCCTGCCAGGCTCTGCACCCTGTCCCCCCTCCCTCCCCATCATACCTCCTCTGCCGCTGAAATCCCTGGTGGTCCAGAGGTGTAGCGGGCAGGAGCGAGCTTTCCATGCTCCTGCCTCACTGCTAACCTGGTCAGTCGCTGTCACAAGTTCTGGCTTCAGCTGCTGAGCGATACTGAGCAGGAGCGCGCTATGTGCCAGGAGAATGCGGGAGCCATTCAGGAAGACACTTAGTGTCACGCAGCAGTGCCAAAGCACGCTCCTGCTCGGTACCGCTCAGCGGCTGAAGCCAGAACTTGCGGCAGTGACCGACCGAGTTAGCAACGGGGCAGGAAAGCGGAATGCTCACTCCTGCCCACTACACCTCTGGACCACCAGGGATTCCAACAGCAAAGGAGGTACGATGGACAGGGCAGGGCGAGGGACAGGTGCACAGCCCGGCTGAGGCCTGCAATAAGTCTGGGGTGGGGGGCGCTGGCCCGAATATAAACCAGGACCCACATTTTGAGACCAATTTGTTGGCCCCCAAATCCCGGTTTATATTCGAGTATATACGGTACCTTCTAG
This sequence comes from Geotrypetes seraphini, assembly GCF_902459505.1. Taxonomy (NCBI): domain Eukaryota; kingdom Metazoa; phylum Chordata; class Amphibia; order Gymnophiona; family Dermophiidae; genus Geotrypetes; species Geotrypetes seraphini. The sequence continues at coordinate 83,213,419 of NC_047091.1, read as the reverse complement.
TAACTTGGATTAGCCTTGTCAGACATTATATTGGGTTTAATGGACCCTGGCTCTGACCCTGCTTCCTTCATGATGGTACTGAAATATATCAATCTCACACTGCTGCCACCAAAGTATAACATTCACCTCGTACTGCAGTTTCTGCACAGCCCTTAGGAATGTTAGTGGCCAGTGCCAGCTCAACCAGGTTTACTTCTCGTTCCTCTATAAAGTACAATTCTGCCTCCTTGAGAGCTCGGAATGGAAGAGGATCTGGGGAACCATATCCACATACTGCCTACAATGAAAATCGCAAAAAGAAAATATCAAGGTCCTTCATCAACATTGCAATCTCACCCTTCAACTTTCCCACTCACCTCAACATTGCTCCACCTTAGGGCTCTGTTGAAATCTTCCACAGTCAGTCTTCTGCGCTTGGCATGCTTAAGAAACTGGGAACTGTTCTAAACCAAGAAGCATGAAATAAGAATAAGACATGGACAAAGAGACACACAGAATACCAAGAAGTTCTAGATTCTTAAGGATAACCATATGCATTAAATAACTATTTGCCCAATATTCACCCCACACAGTAAATGGCATGTGAATGTTGAATATAGGACAGTGTGTTTTTTGCTCAGGGTCCCACTTTTCAGCCCTTATTGGACTAAACAAGTAACATCCTACAACAATGCACACGGTCCCAAATCCCTCAAGCATACCCTTGGCAGTCTCCTGAGAAACTATTAATGAATCAAAAATGAAACAGCATATGATAATGAGAAGGAGAGTGTGTGGGAATACTCAAGTTGCTGTTTATTACCTGAGTGGCTTCTCTCAGCCGGTAGCACACATCTTCTGCAAGCATTGCAGCCACATCATCGCTCAGCTCTACCCCTGCGCTCTCTGCCATCAGCTTTACAGATTCCCGTGGGATCTCCACAAACCGTCGCTCCTCACGATCTGCCATTGCGCACAGGGGACCACGCTGCCAAGTAAGAGCAAAATGCCATACACACTACTATCACCAAGAAGAGGCTTGGGCAAGGAGTCAACAAGAGAACCCCCAAACTTTATGTGATTTTAACTCTGTAAACTGATAAAATATCACCAGAATCACCTGGTCTCTACCCATGCAAAGACCACACGCATTCTGCTGTCTTCACACTCCCCCACGCCAAGCCCACCCTCCCTAGGTTCACACGCATTCGGAAAGCAGTCTCCCCCTCCCTGTGGTCTCTTCCTTTTCTTTCATTCTTCCTGGTCCAACGTGTCTCCCTCCCTATCCTCACTGTCGAAGATCCGATACTTTTCCCCAGTTAATCCTACTGTTAAAGTCACCCCCACCCCGTTTTCCGTCTCCACTGATCTACCACCTACTTAACTTCTCTCCCTCTTACTTTTCCCCTTGCTGGAAACAGGAAGTTGCGTTAAGGAGGGCGGGACGTTGATGGATTGAAAAACGTTGCGTCAAAGGAGGGCGGGATGGTAGAGAGGTCTGTTGCGGGCACTCGTTAAAGAGAAGTTGGATGGCGAGAGCTGTGCAAGAACAGGGTTGTTGGGACTCCCATGGGGTTGGAAATGGTTCCTGTGGGGTTCACGTGGAGCAGCTAATGGTTAGTGCAAAAAGCCTGAGATCCAGAGAAACTAGATTCTAGTCCCACTGCAGCTCTTTGCGACATTGGGCAAGTCACTTAACCCTTCATTGCACCCAGTCCAAAGATAGTAAACCTACTAGGACAGAGAAAGTACCATCATCTAACGTATACAGTACTGCATACACTCAGTAGAGCTATTAGTAGTACCGGTAGCAGTACCTACCCAGGGTCCTCCAAAAACGTCCAAATTCTGCGCTGGCGCACTTGCTCTTTGCCTGTGTTGAAGCAGCAAGGTCGCACTAAAATGTGCATGGGCCAGCAGCATCAGCTGTCAAGTGATGCACTTGTATGGTGACCAACATACGCGGCCAGACCGCTTACAGGTCAGTAGATTAGTGTGAGCCTTGCTGCATCAGCCTGGGCAGAGAGCAAATGCAGAGACTTGAAAGGCTTGCTGCACAGCTAGTTAACCGTGCTTTCCCACCAAAGTACGTGTTAAATAATGCACTGGGAGTTATAAAACCAATATCAATGCTGATTGCATAAGTCATCTTCTTTTCTTTTATTAAATTTTATACTTAAAATGTAAAGAGACTCGGACAGTTTAGGGCAAACGGGGAGCCTGCATAGGTAGGTAGAGCATGAGGTTAAACAGCTCTGAATATAACTTAGGCCAATTAAATAAAAGGTCTACCTTATATACTTGAGTGGTTACAAAGTTACCAGCATATGGATTGTTAGTCCAGTAAGAAACAGTATATTAATATCTGTTTATTTATTTTGTTTTCTATCCTTTTCTCCCCAACAAACTCAGAACGGGGTACAGATTAACATATCTAATATACAGTCAAAATGAGTTATAATTTTTAACATACATAATCAGAACGGGGTTACAGTATGTCATGCCTACAATCCAGTGTGTTTGTCATATGACATATATAGTGGGTCTAGTTCCAGTATAATTTTTTTTTTTAAATATAGGATAGTAGGAAGGGATTAGGTGAAGAGGTGTGTTTTTATTGCTTTCCTAACATTCAGGAGCCCTTCAAGGGATCTGATCTGTGGGGGTAGTTGGTTCCAGTTGTATGGTACAAAATGGAAGTAGGATCATCAGGCATTCTGCAGCTGAAGCACACCACCAGGGGGTGTTTGGAGGTATGTTTCTTCCTGGGAGCAGAGTGGTCTGTTTGGTACATATGGAGCAGGGGTCTCAAAAGTCCCTCCTTGAGGGCCGCAATCCAATCGGGTTTTCAGGATTTCCCCAATGAATATGCATGAGATCAATGTGCATGCACTGCTTTCAATGCATATTCATTGGGAAAATCCTGAAAACCCAACTGGATTGCGGCCCTCAAGGAGGAACTTTGAGATCCCTGATAGGAAGTTTGGTTGACATATAGCCTGGTGCCATGTTGTGCAGGGATGTATACGCTAGCATTAAGCCTTTAAAGATGCAGCATTTGGCTATGGGTACCCAGTTGGTCGATGATAGTGCCTGGGAGACAGGATCATGGGTGTGTAGGCTCTTTAGAAGTCTGATTGCTGTGTTTTGTATGCATTGGAGATAGTGTATATTCTTTGCTGTGAGACCATTGAATAGTGTGTTGCAGTAGTCCATGCAGGAGAGGAAGAAGGCATAGAGAAAATTGGGTGGTCAGATTCTGAGTAGTTCCTTATTTTCCAGAATTGTCACAGGTATTAGAATGAGGTAGAGACCATCTGAGAGATATGGTTGGAGTTGAGAATATCCCTAAGATGCTTGCTTGATCTTTTGCAGTTATGGTAGTTGATTCTGAGTAGAGTGGGGCGGGTGCAGTCCTTTGTGTATCCAATGGAATTTCGTTCTGGAGGCATTCAGTTGCAATTTGTTGATGATCATGCAGTTTTTGGTTTCTGAGAGGTAATTCATGAGTTTTATGATCTGGGCATCATGGATTTCACCTGGTGGTAGATACAATTGGATGTCATCAGCAAAGGAGTGAATCTGGATTTGGTGTTTGTGAGCTATGTCTAGGTTGGGTCTTATGTAGATTAAATAATAGTGGGGATAGTAGAAGCCCTTGTGGCATACCATATTTGATTGATTTTGGTTTTGATAGGGCTACATTGAGTAGCATGCTTTGAGATCTATTACTTAGAAAGGAAGTGAACCAGTGTAATGCAAAGGCTTGGATGCCAGTTCCAAACAGTCATGTTATGAGTGGATGGTCAATGGTGCTGAAGGCTGCTCTGAGCGCTAGTGGTACCAGAAGGATATCATTACCTTTATCTATGAGTTTCCAGAAGTCAGCAATGATGTTGAGGATGGTTTCACTACAAAGGAATTTCCTGAATCCTGATTGTAAGGTGGCTAAGGCTCTGATTGTCAATGAAGGTGTATAATTGGTTGAGTACTGATTTTTCCAGGATCGTGGAGATAAAGGGTAGGTTGGAGACTGGGCTAAAGTTGCTGGGCACGCTAGGGTTGCGAGTGGGTGGTTTTTTTTTTTAGGATTGGTTGAATAAGAGCCTCTTACAGTTGCCAATATAACTCAGAAGAGTCCTTGCTTCCAGCACAAAAACCCGAGAACAAGACTGTACATAAATTGTAGCTGAATTGTAAGATTGTCATCACATTACCCCTCTTCTCAAAACCACTTACTGGCTCCCAATCACATAGGCTCAGCTATAAAATTCTACTACTCTTATTCAAAATTTGCTAATTACATATTCATTTTTATTTGGATTAGCTACTCATTCCTTCTATACCTACTCGCTCCCTCTGTTCCTCCCATCACAACCTCCTAATCCAGCTATACGACACCACACAGTGCACTATTTTTTTCAGTTACAGGGACCATACTCTGGAAAGCCGTGCATGCAAATAGATCTCATGCATATTCATTGGGGAAATCTTGAAAATCCAACTGGATTGCAGCCCTCGAGGAGGAACTTTGAGACCCCTGATCTAGAGGCATTTTAGGCCTCTGTCTGCCACTGTGGGTCAGAGTGAAAAGGGGCATTTTTTGAGTAGTGGTTAGGGCGGGAGGTGGGCCGACCAAATCTAGTCGTCCTGCAGCAATAATCGAAGGTTTGATGAGACTTCCTGGACGGAACTTATACATTGTGATTTAGGCAATCTAAAAACAGGTCTAAGTGCCCAGAAGGTAACCAAAGTGACTAGATAACTACTGTAGACATAAAGTACAGCCCCCTACACACTCCCCCAGTGATCACTGACCCCCCCCCCAATACAAATCAGAATAAAAACGTACATACCTGCCTCTAGAACATCAGCATCTGGCATAGGAAAGCCTAGTAGAGCTGCACAAAGGTGGCTTAAGTAGTCTGGGGGGTGGACTAGTAACCCATAGAGAGAAGGACCCAGGCCCATAAGCTACTCTAACCACATTAATGGTGTAATGTGAGCCCACAAAAACCATATCATAGATTTGTCAGAGCTGAAACTCCAAGTTTGCAAAGATAAGAAGATCCACATGATAACAAACCCTTGATTGCTTTGTTGCTCAAGTTAGGTTAACTACTGCATAAAAAAATAAAATTACTTGCTGTTAGTTTTCAAGGACCAATCATGTCAAAAAATTATGCTTGTCTGGGTGGTTGTATCCTTACACACAGACACTCATAACATTGACAGACATACATGTCATCTATTCTAGTGTATACTTAAAGGGCTTTTTTTTAAATAAAGTAAAATTCTGGAATCTCTCATAGCATACCACTGTGCCTTGGCATACAGTTTGAGACACTGATCTAGCTGCTCCTTATGCCTGGAATATACTACCTGGGTTCATCCTTCATGCCCGTTCCCTAAAAGCAGACTGAAAACCCACTTTTTTGATATAGCCTTCAATCCATAACATTATTCCCCACTGCTTACTACCTAGCCATCCCCCCTAACTGTATCTCCCACCCTGGCTTCCTGTTTGTCTTGTCTGTGTAGATTGTAAGCTCTTTTGAGCATGGACTCTCTCAGTTGTGACTCCGTACAGTGTGCCTAGGTTTGGTAATGCTACTACTACTATTAATCATTTTTATAGTGCTACCAGACATACACAGCGCAGTAGAGAATCACAAAGAACAGTCCCTGCTCAAAAGAGACAAGATAGACAAATAGTGCTCTGGAAATAACAGTAGTAGTACTGCACACCTTATAAACCAGACTAGCTCCCCATATCCTACTCACTTGTACATACAAGGGTCAATTGAAGTTTCCGGCCTAATGAAAATGTTTTGAGGGAAAATGAAATTTATTTTTCAACATAGTCTCCTTTTAACTCAATACATTTGTGCCAACATTTTTCCAGACCTTTCTTGTCTTCAGTAAAATATGAAACATCTAAACTGGAAAAATAGCTATTTACAGCATCTATAACCGCAGAATCTGAAGAAAGTTTCTTCCTAGCCAGCCATTTTTTCAGGTTTGGAAACAGAAGTCACACAGGGCCAAATCCAGAGAGTACGATGAGGAATTAATTCAAACTGCAATTTATGCAATTTTGTCATTGCAATTGGTCGATTCCTGGCCGATTTTAAAACAGTGATTGATTCACTATCTTTTTTGCATGCAAAATAACTGATCGATTAAAAGAAAAAGCCCCCCTCCCCGAACCAAAATGCCCGCCGATGCAAACAGAATGGCAGGAGGGATTCCCACTCCCTCCTCTCATCGGGCCCACTCCCAACTCCCCCCCCCCCCCCCCGAAAAAAAAAATGGCAGGAGGGATGCCGACTCCCTCCTGCCACTGGATGCCCCCTTCCCATACCTGTTAGGAGCAGGAGGGGTGCTCAGTCCCTCCTGTTCTGTATGCCTCCAGCGCAGTCTTCGGGAGCAGGGGGAACCGCAAAGTCCTCCTGCTCCTCCGCCCAGCTGCGACACAATGCCAGCCTTAGGCCCTGGTCTATCATATGATGCACAGGGAGGGGCCTAAGACCCTGATTGGGTCAAGCGTCTCAGGCTCCTCCCTTGGAAGGGGCCTGAGCCAATCGGGGACTTTCTTAGGACTGAGCCTTCCTGGAATCTTGACATCATGTTAGAGCAGTGGTCTCAAACTCAAACCCTTTGCAGGGCCACATTTTGGATTTGTAGGTACTTGGAGGGCCGCAGAAAAAAATAGTTAATGTCTTATTAAAGAAATTACAATTTTGCATGAGGTAAAACTCTTTATAGTTTATAAATATTGCCCCCCCCCCCCCCGAAGGCCTGCATGTTCCCCCCTTCTTTGCTGAAGAGAACAGATCTCCCAAAACCCGTTCCTGAAGAAGGGGGTGTTCACCCCCGAAACGGAGTCCCCGTAGGATGAACTGGTTATCTGCTGGCTGCGTTATCCACTGGCTGCGTTATCCACAGAGAAGCTAAGTACTTCCAGTTGGCTTTTGCACAGTTGGATTTGGACGTTTGAACTTTATGTTCGGGCCCCTTGGATAAGGGGTAGAGACAATTTTCTGTAGAGTGTGTTTTTGATTAAGTTTTGCACCTTCAGCACTTTTTTTGTGTGTTATTTATCACTAAAAATTCCACAGAGAGCCCGGGGATGTTTCACAGTTAACACCCTTTTGGGTGTAAGCCAGTGACAGCCATTACTTCTGGGGGCTCCCAGAGGGAGGCTGTGTGACTGAGGGCTCTCTTAATCTTAAACATTCAAAACTATCTTACTCAGTTTTCTGAGTGGCAGTAGAATAACCACTCTACAGATTGTCTCTCCCCCTTATCTAGTTCCATTTCTTGGGGTTTTGGGAGATCTGTTCTCTTCAGTGTTTTTGCATCTCCCATTTTTGGGGTTTGTTACTACCCCCCTTCTTTGCAGCATCCTCCAGCTTCCCCCTGGCCTCTCGGTCTTAGTTTCAGCTAATTACCACAGCCTGCAGAGAGGATCGCTGGTGCTGTAGCGTTCCTTACAGGCTGCCATTGGCCTCCACAGCACATTTCCTCTGCTACGGTCCCACACCTCCTCTGACGTCAGGGGCAGGATCACGGCAGAGGGAACATGTTGCTGAGGACGACAGCAGCCTGAAAGGATCGCTATGGCACTGACAATCCTCACTGCAGGCAACAGTAATTATCTGAAGGTAAGAGCGGGAGGCCAGGGGGAAGCCGGAGGACGTTGCAAAGAGCAGACAGCACTAGTACAGACTGCGGGCCGCAAAATAGTACTTGGGCCACGAGTTTCAGACCACTGTGTTAGAGGGTCTTTGGAAGGCCCCATATAAGCCTTTGGAGAAAGCTTCTCTTATGGATCTTATGATCAAAGCTGTGTTCCTAGTTGCAATTACCTCAGACAAAAGAGTCTCAGAATAGCAAGTTTTGTCATATAGGGAACCATTTCTGAGGTTCATTGAAACAGAAGCAACTTTGCATACAATACATTTCTTTTTGCCAAAGGTTGTTTCAGCATTTCACATAAGCCAGGCTACCAGCCTTTCAACTTACAGGTTCCAAGAAGAAAAATAAGGCTTTAAAGCTTCTGGACGGTTGCAGAGTTCTCTTGCATTACCTAGAAGTGACTAGAGTTTCATCTATTGGACCATCTCTTTGTCCTAGCCAATGAGTCAACCTAAGGCAGACCAGTCTCCAAGGTCACCATTTCCCGGTAGATTATGTTCTTATTAGGACAGCGATTGCCTCCATCTCCACTGTCTGTGGCAAACAACCTCAAGTATCATTGAAAGCACATTCGACCAGAGTAGCAGCCTCCTCTTGGGCAGAATCAAGGGAAATTCCTCCAGCAGAGATTTGTAGATCTGTGAGATGGTCTTACCTACACATTTTCACTAAATTTATAGGATGGATGTGGTAGCACAAGAGGATTCCACGTTTGGATCCTCAGTACTAAAAAGCAGTTACTTACCGTAACAGGTGTTATCCAGGGACAGCAGGCAGATATTCTTGACTGATGGGTGACGGCACCGACGGAGCCCCGGTACGGACAATTTTAGAGTGATTGCACTCTAAGAACTTGGAAAGTTCTGGTAGGCCGCACCGCGCACGCACGAGTGCCTTCCCACCCGACAGAGGCGCGCGGTCCCCAGTTAGGATAAGCCAGCTAAGAAGCCAACCCGGGGAGGTGGGAGGGACGCAAGAATATCTGCCTGCTGTCCCTGGATAACACCTGTTACGGTAAGTAACTGTGCTTTATCCCAGGACAAGCAGGCAGCATATTCTTGACTGATGGGTGACCTCCAAGCTAACAAAAAGAGGGATGGAGGGAAGGTTGGCCATTAGGAAAACAAATTTTGCAAAACAGATTGGCCGAAGTGTCCATCCCGTCTGGAAAAAGCATCCAGACAATAATGAGATGTAAAAGTATGAACTGAGGACCAAGTAGCAGCCTTGCAGATTTCCTCAATAGGAGTGGAACGGAGGAAAGCTACTGATGCTGCCATAGCTCGGACTTTATGGGCCGTGACAGAACCTTCCAGTGTCAGTCCGGTCTGAGCATAACAGAATGAAATGCACGCTGCCAGCCAATTAGACAACGTATGTTTAGAAACAGGACGTCCCAATTTATTCGGATCAAAGGACAGAAAGAGTTGAGGGAATGATCTGTGGGGCTTAGTACGGTCTAAATAGTAAGCCAGAGCACGCTTACAGTCCAAAGTATGCAGAGCCTGTTCTCTAGAATGCGAGTGAGGTTTCGGAAAGAAGACAGGCAGAACAATGGATTGGTTGAGATGGAATTCAGAGACAACCTTAGGGAGAAACATTGATGTGTACGCAGAACCACCTTGTCATGATGGAAGATTGTAAAAGGTGGATCCGCAACTAGTGCATGTAGCTCACTGACCCTCCTGGCAGAGGTAAGAGCAATAAGGAAAAGTACCTTCCAAGTGAGGAACTTGAAAGAAGCGGTAGCTAAAGGTTCAAATGGAGGCTTCATTAAAGCGGAAAGAACTACATTGAGATCCCAGATAACAGGAGGGGCTTTAAGAAGTGGTTTCACATTAAAAAGACCCCGCATGAACCTGGACACCAAGGGATGAGCTGAGAGGAGTTTTCCATGGACTGGCTCATGAAAAGCCGCAATAGCACTGAGGTGGACTCTGATGGAAGTGGACTTGAGGCCAGAGTCGGACAAAGAAAGAAGATAATCCAACAAGGTCTCCACTGCAAGGGAAGTGGGATCATGATGATGAAGAAGACACCAGGAAGAAAAACGTGTCCACTTCTGATGGTAACATTGCAGAGTGGCCGGTTTCCTGGAGGCATCCAGAATTGAACGAACAGGCTGAGACAAAAGCGTATCATGAGAAGTCAGCCCGAGAGATACCAAGCTGTCAGGTGCAGAGACTGGAGGTTGGGATGTAGAAGGGTCTCCTGATGCTGTGTAAGCAGAGAAGGAAACAGTGGAAGAAGAAAAGGTTCCCTGGAACTGAGTTGAAGTAGAAGGGAGAATCAATGTTGCCTGGGCCACCTCGGAGCAATCAGAATCATGGTGGCTCGTTCCCTCTTGAGCTTGAACAAGGTTCTCAACATGAGAGGCAGAGGAGGGAAAGCATACAGGAACAGATTGGACCAGTCGAGGAGAAATGCATCCGCTGCCAGACGGTGAGGAGAGTAGAGTCTGGAGCAGAATAGGGGCAGCTGGTGGTTGTGAGGAGCTGCAAAGAGGTCTATCTGAGGAGTGCCCCATTGAGCGAAGATGGACTGTAGAGTGAAAGGATCGAGTGTCCACTCGTGAGGCTGGAGAATTCTGCTGAGCTTGTCCGCTAAGGAATTCTTTTCTCCCTGAATGTAGATAGCTTTCAGGAATAGATGGTGATTTATGGCCCAAGTCCAGATCTTCTGGGCTTCCTGGCACAAGAGGCGAGAGCCCGTTCCACCCTGCTTGTTGATGTAGTACATCGCAACTTGATTGTCTGTGCACAGCAGGAGAACTTGAGGGAAGAGAAGATGTTGGAAAGCCTTGAGGGCATAAAACATCGCTCTGAGTTCCAGGAAATTGATGTGATGCTTCTTTTCCTGGGCTGTCCAAAGTCCTTGAGTTTGGAACTCGTTCAAATGGGCTCCCCAGGCATAAGGGGAGGCGTCGGTGGTGATGACTAGTTGATGAGGAGGTAGATGGAGCAGAAGACCTCTGGATAGATTTGAGGATATCAACCACCATTGTAGAGACTGACGAAGAGATGATGTGACAGATATGTGACATGAGCAAGGATCCATCGCTTGGGACCACTGGGTAGCTAGGGTCCATTGAGGAGTGCGCAGGTGAAGACGTGCGAAGGGTGTGACATGGACTGTGGAAGCCATGTGACCCAAGAGTATCATCATTTGCTTGGCAGAGATGGAAAGTTGTAGAAGCACCTGCTGACACAGAGATTGAAGCGTTTGAAGACGGTTGGATGGCAGGAACGCTCTCATGAGGACTGTGTCCAAGACAGCTCCGATGAATTGAAGTCTCTGAGTGGGGATGAGATGAGATTTGGGTAGATTGATCTCGAACCCCAGAAGTTGAAGAAACATGATGGTTTGGTTGGTGGCCAGGAGAACAGTATGAGATGAATTGGCCTTGATTAACCAGTCGTCCAGGTAAGGAAAGACCTGAAGGTGGTGAGATCGTAGAAAAGCAGCCACCACAATCAGACATTTGGTGAACACTCTTGGAGAGGAGGCAAGACCGAAGGGCAGCACCTTGTATTGGTAATGACAACGATTGATCATGAAGCGTAGGTACTGTCTGGAGGCCAGATTGACCGGTATATGAGTGTATGCTTCTTTGAGATCGAGGGAACATAGCCAGTCGCCTTGATTGAGAAGAGGGTAAAGAGTGGCCAGAGAAAGCATTTTGAATTTCTCTTTGACCAAGCATTTGTTTAGATTGCGAAGATCTAGAATGGGTCTTAGATCTCCTGTCTTTTTGGGGACTAGAAAATAACGGGAGTAGAATCCCTGCCCTCTCTGATCTAGAGGAACTTCCTCTATAGCGTTCAGAAGGAGGAGGGATTGAACTTCTTGAATAAGGAGGGAAGACCGAGGAGTGTTGAAAGCAGACTCTCTTGGTAAACTTTGGGCAGGAGGTGTCTGAAAGTTGAGAGAGTAGCCGTGGCGGATGATGTTGAGGACCCACAGGTCCGAGGTGATGATTTCCCAACGGCTTATGAAATGTATAAGGCGTCCTCCTATGGGCTGTGGAAGATGAGTAGAAGGAGGAAGATTGGCTATGTCCAGGAGAACCAAGTCAAAAGGGCTGAGTTGACTTTTGAGAAGGAGGAGGTTTCACTTGCTGTTGCTGCTGGGCAGGTCGAGCAGGTTGCCTCTGTTGCTGCCTCTGACGCCTGGGTTGTTGCTGTGTTTGAGGTAATGGACGAGCCACAAACCTTCGTTGGTAGGCCGATTGTTGACGAAAAGGTCTAGAAGGTGGGGCCTTCTTCTTTGTCTTAAGGAGAGTATCCCATCGAGTTTCATGAGCTGAGAGTTTCTGAGTAGTAGAGTCCATGGATTCTCCAAACAGCTCATCTCCTAAGCAAGGTGCATTAGCCAGTCGATCTTGGTGATTGACATCGAGTTCGGACACTCTGAGCCAGGCCAGTCGTCGCATAGCCACTGACATAGCTGTGGCTCTAGAGGTCAGCTCAAAAGTGTCATAAATTGATCTGACCATGAACTTGCGCAGTTGCAAGAGGGATGAAGAAGCTTGGCGAAAAGCTGGTTTCTTACGGTCAGGGAGATATTTCTCAAAAGATGACAAACTTTGAATAAGATGCTTAAGATAAAAGGAAAAATGGAAAGCATAGTTTCCTGACCTGTTCGCAAGCATTGCATTTTGATACAGCCTTTTGCCAAACTTATCCATGGCCTTACCTTCCCTGCCAGGAGGGTCAGAGGCATACACACTAGCCCCCGTGGATTTCTTTAAAGTAGACTCTACTAATAAAGACTCATGGGGGAGTTGAGGCTTGTCAAAGCCTGGAATTGGTATGACCTTATATAAGGAGTCCAGTTTACGGGGAGCTCCTGGAATGGTCAAAGGTGTCTCTAGGTTCTTGTAAAATGTCTCTCTTAAAATGTCATGGAGAGGCAGCTTGAGAAATTCCCTTGGAGGCTGGTCAAAGTCAAGAGCATCTAAAAATGCCTTGGATTTTTTGGATTCAGCCTCCAAGGGAATAGATAAAGAGTCACACATCTCTTTAAGAAAAGAGGTGAAAGAAGTTGCATCAGGTTTGGAAGATGGATCAAAACCAGAAGGATCCTCATCCCCTGATGAACACTCTCCCTCAGAGAGGAAAGGCTCTTCTGAATCACCCCACAGATCAGGGTCCCTCACCTGAAAACTGCGGACCCGTGACTCCGGTGTGGAGGGTTCTAGGTGTCGAGTTTTATGAGTCGACTTACCAGACCTCTGTGAACAGGTACCGGGAGACGTTAAGGGTTGTGCCGGTGCCGATGTTTGAACAGCCTGGTGTCTCGGTTCCGGTGCCAAGACTGGCATTGATACCGAAGAAGTGATGTGCCCCGGTACCGACAAAGTGGATGCCGATAGAGGGGGCTGCTGCACCGTCGGTACCGGCGGCTCAGACCGGACCGGGACTGGAAGGCTCGGAGTCAAAAGAGCAGGGAGTAGCTGTTGGAGTTGTTCCTTTAGCTGGACCTGCAGGACTGCGGCAATGCGCTCGTCCAATGAAGGCACTGGTACCGCTTTTTTCTTCTGCGGTACCTTGGGTGCCGCTCTACACTCCGAAGAGGAACCCGATGTCGAGGGGCTCACCTCAATCGGGGCGGAGCGCTTCCGTGGACGCCTCGTGGTCGGCAGGATTGGACTCGCTGCTACTGAGACCGGAGGACGCTCCAACGGGGAAGGCTTCTTAGCCGGCTTACCTGCAGGGTGCGACGCCGGCGCGGTATCGTGCGGTGTCGACGAAGTCGGTGCCGACTGAGATGGAGCCGACGTCGGTGCCGGTGGTGCAGAATCAGACATCTCGGTGCCGAACAATAACTGCTGCTGTATCTGGCGGTTTTTAAGTGTTCTCTTCTTTAAAGTCGCACAGCGGGAGCAGGTAGACACTCGATGGTCAGGACCAAGACACTGCAGACACCAGTTGTGTGGGTCTGTCAGTGAAATTGGTCGAGCGCACCGCTGGTACTTTTTAAACCCAGGTTGATGGGGCATGAAAGTAAAAACGGCTTCTGCCAAATCGAAGGCCGAGGCCTCGATGATGGCAATAGGCCCCGCCGGGGCTAAACGAAAACTGAAGAAAAAAATTAAGTTTTTTTTTTTTTTTTTTTAGAAAAGAAATGAAATAACGGAAATAAAATTTCCAAAGGGGTTTACGCGAGCGGGAAGGCGATATAAAATAGAAAAAATAACTTTCAACAGCCGTTGAAAGAAACGCGTCTTCTTAGCTCCGCGGAAACTAAGAAACTGGGGACCGCGCGCCTCTGTCGGGCGGGAAGGCACTCGCGCGTGCGCGGTGCGGCCTACCAGAACTTTCCAAGTTCTTAGAGTGCAATCACTCTAAAATTGTCCGTACCGGGGCTCCGTCGGTGCCGTCACCCATCAGTCAAGAATATGCTGCCTGCTTGTTCTGGGATAAGCAGGCCTATTTCTCCCTCCCGGGACTTTGGGGACTGCTTAGGTACATCCCTAAGGTTCAGCATACCATTCCTATTGCACTTGAAAAAGAGATTAGATTCTTACCTTGATAATACCTTTTCTGATAGACAAGAATGGTATGCTGACCCCCTCCCCCGCCTGATAATTTCTGATGCGCCTGTTTCTGTCTTATGCTTCATATTGCTCTCCATGGCTAAGACTTCTCTTCCTGTTGGACAATGGGTTCACACTTGACACTTGTGGCCATCAGGTCCATGAGGGGCTGACCCCAAGACTGCACTATCAACTGAAAAGCCACCTGGCTAAGACACCACTCTCCGGGATCTAGCACCTGAACATTCTCCACTCCGGCTATGTGAGATGCTGAATTTCTTGATGATGCGACTCCACCCAGACCATGAGCAGAGTGTGCCACCAAAGTGCTCCTGGTGCCCCCTGATGATTGACATAGGCCACCGCCGTGGCATTGTCTGACAGAACCCTGACTGACTTGCCCAACAGAAAGGACTGGAAGGCTAGCAACGCCAGACGGATGGCTCTGGTCTCCATGACATTGATCGACCAAGAAGCCTCATCCGTGGACCAGGTACCCTGAGCTGGGTGGCCTAGACACTGAGCTCTCCAACTGAGAAGACTGGCATCCATGAGCAGCACCGTCCACTGCGGCTGGTCCAGACTTGCCCTTTGAACAAGATGGGGGGGTCTGGAGCCACCAACGAAGACTGCCCCGAGCTAAGCCTGGAAGCAGAACAGGGTGATCTAGACCACAGTTCTTCAACTGCCGGTCCATAGAAAATTCCTGCCGGTTCGCGCAGGACCGGCGAGATGGACGCCGTTAAATTTCTTGTCCCGGTGGTGTTCGCGGAAATCTTCTGTTCTTCCCAGCCTCGGGTGATCAAGACAGGCTGCCGACGTCAGCCATTCCCTCTGAGTCTCGCCTATGCGGAAACAGGAAGTTGAAACAAAGTAGGCGGGACTCAGAGAGGGAAGGTCCCGACGTTGGCAGCCTGTCTTGATCGCTGCCCCTGCCGATTCGCCGAAGAGGGCCGCGGGGAAAGTGCAGGCAGAGAGGAGATGGTCAGCGTGCGCGGAGAGGTCAGCGTGTCGATTGGGGCCATCAGCAGCGTTTGTGCTGAGAGTCTGCCCACGTGCAGGAAGCGGCGGGCAGGGGCCTCCGGCTCGTCTTGGGTTGCAGAGCCTGCGGTGCAAAGCTGTTTTTGCCTGCTTGGGGGGGGGGGGGGGGATCGCGAATTTGCAGGGCACAGCAGGAGTAAGATCATGGGGAGCCTTCAACAGTGGCTGTCTCCTCTCCTAGCAGCTCTGTACTTACCAGGGCAGTGATTCACTTTGGCAACTTCACCTTTCCTCAGAGGTAACGGACCCAAGGCTGCCTAAGTAATCATTGCTGCAGGCAAGTACGGAGAGCTGCTGGAAGGAGAGGAGCACCCTGGGGTGTAGATTGTCCGGTCCCATAGCCTTGTTCACCTTGAGTCTTGATAGTTCACGGTAGACATCGCCGGGTGTAAAGTCAAAATTCCGAAACGGGTCTTCCGAGTTTTGCCTTGCCTGCAACTGTGGACCGGAGCCCAGTGCCTCTCAAATGAAGACTGAGCAGAAGTATTCATTTAGAAGTTCTGCTTTATCGGAATCTGATTCTACATAATTCCCGTCTGGTTTTCTAAGGCGTACTATCCCGTCTGTGTCTCTTTTTCTGTCACTAATATACCTGAAGAAGGATTTGTCACCCTTCTTAATGTTCTTCGCTAGATTTTCCTCTATTCAAAGCTTGGCCTCTCTGACTGCCATTTTGACTGCTTTAGACCTGGCTATATAGTCTGTTTTAGCCTCCATTTTCCCAGATTGTTTGTAGGAAATAAATGCTCTTTTCTTTTCTGAAGTTCGAGATCTCCGCAGTGAACCATTGGGGTCTATTGTTTCTTCGCCGTTTGCTCACTGTTTTTATGTAGCGGTTTGATGCTTTGTGTAGGGTAGATTTCAGGGTTGACCACATCGCCTCCACATTATTGGTTTCGGCTTGGTTTTGTAGTGCTCGATGGACGAAATCTGCCATGAGTTTGAAGTCAGTGCCCCGAAAGTTGAGTACCTTTGTTGACGTGTTTGATCTAGTGGAACCTTTCCTGAGGTTGAACCATACCATATTGTGGTCGCTGGAGGCTAGCGTATCGCCTACCGAAACCTCTGAGACGCTTTCTCCATTTGTGAGTACTAGGTCCAGTATCGCCTGATCCCCGATAGTGTTGCCCCATGATCGCAAAGCGCAGGAAGCCATGATGGGAGGCCCGAATAGGAATATGTAAGTAGGCCTTGGTCAGATCTAGAGAGGTCAGAAACTCCCCCAGCTGAACTGCCAGAATCATAGACCACAGAGTTTCCATGCAGAAGGCGGCACATGCTGAGTCCTGTTGACCCCCTTCAAATCCAGGATGGGTTGAAAGGTCCTGTCTTTCTTTGGCACCACAAAATAAATTAAGTACCAACCTTTGTCCCACTACCGCGGGGGAACTGGAATCACCACACGGAGATCCAACAATCGCTGAAAGGACTGGCACAAGGCCTGCTGTTTCCACACCACCTGCGAGGGAGAAGCAAAAAAATGGTCTAGCAAGGACTGGGCGAACTCCAGAGCATAGCCGTCCTGGATCACTTCCAGAACCCACTGATTGGACGTGATGTCTGCCCACTTTGAATAAAAAATCCCTCAGCCAAGCGCCCACCAGAACCAAGATGGGCGCAGGCAAGAAGTCATTGGGCAGGACGGGCAGCAGGGGACCCGGCAGGGGTGCTACTTGCATCCTGGCAGGCCCCACGAAAGGACTGCATGCGTTGGAAAAACCTGCCTCTAGAGCGCTCAGAAGACGGAATGTTACCTTCGTCGGGGTGCCTTGGTCGCCGGCATCTGCTGCTGACGAGGCTTCCCTACCGCTCTGGCCTGTACAACGCTTGCACAGGCTGGCCGCAAGTAGCTTGTGTCTGGATCACAATGAGCACTTTTTCCCTTTAGTGCTTGTTAGTTGAGAAAAAAACAGAAAAAAAGACAGTTATAAAGGGAATTTAGCCCTTTAGACCGGCACACCTCAGGATTTGGATTTTGTTTTTACAGAACAGACTCTACGTTCTCAAGCTGGAGGGCTGACCAACCAGAAGGCCAGGCCACCAGCTGTGGCACCTAGAAAAATATGGGGATGTGGTGGGAGGGACCCAACATGAGACTCGCTGGGTTTAACACCCCCGAGGTCGGACGGAATCCCAAACAGAACCTACCCAAGTTCTATCCGGCACAAAAGGGGAACCAGGAGTCGAAAACCAAAATTCCAACAGGACTAAGAAGGGAGCTGAAATTAGCCTATCACCTGCTACCGGAGACTGAGGAAGACTAGATTAGTACAGGGGATATACAAGTTTGATCTCAGTCTACCTGCTGGTAGCAGTGAGGTATAATACCTATCTGTAAGGAACTATACTGGTCTATCAAGCAATACATAAGGAGGAAGTTTCAAAAGCTGTGATTGACATCTTTCTGCAGTATGCTTGAGACCGTCAGAGTACCCTAAGGTTCAGCATACCATTACTATCTACTGGAAAAAATATTAATAAGGTAAAAACCTAATCTATTTTTTGTATTACCTTCTCTTTGCCTGTAATCATATATTTTTAAAAAATGACACAGTAATTTTGAGCAGAGCCACACAGCGGCGCCCTTCTCCTGCCCTCTTCTCCGCCCAGCGCCCCCCTCCCTCCGCATTTCTTTAACATTCCTGGCCCAGGAAGTGACATCAGAGGAACAGCCGATGCTGGCACAAGCAGCAGGTTGGGGTTGCTTCTTGTGCTGCAAATGTCAAAGGGGTATAAGGGGGGGTAGGGAAGGAGCGGGAGGTGAAGAGCAGGACAGGTGCCGGCACCCCCACCAAGACAGCACCCGGGGCGGACTGCCACCACTCCCTTACTATGCCACTGGAGCCAAACATGAAAATATAAAATACTGCTTCAAGGTATTAATTTTTAACAAGTTTCTGAAAAACATGTTTTATAATAAAAATTGTTTAAAAGCTCTTAGGTAGTAGTTAATACATAAATAGAGTACAATAACAGATCAGGCAACAACCAGTCCTAACAGGGAGTGAATTTAAAGTCAAAGCAGTATCAGACATTGCTGCCCAAGAGAAAGACGACAGATGAGAGCATCATCAAATCTGTCGATAGCTGATCTTAAGATCAGTAGAAGCAATATTGGACTGGCCATCTGCATTACACTCTGTGAGAACAATTATTTCCTGTTTTGGGTTCAGATTTTTAATGTTTAATCAGTGGCGCACAGAATAAAGTTGCACATACCATACCTGTTGGTTTATCATCTATTCTGCCCCAGGATCTTCTGTCTACCGCTACAACCTTTGGGTGTCCAGCTATGGCCAGTTACCATTAAACAAATAAAAAAAGGCAGGACTAAGCCATCCAAATCAGAACTAGCACCACTGCTAGGGGACGAGAAATGTACAAGAGCTGGACTTGATGTGTCTGAAGCAAGAGTTTTAAAACAAATATATTCCCCTATCTAAAAAGATATTCTGAAGTACCAGAAGCATCATTACTGCAAACAGCAAGTTACGTGTGAATAACTTAGCACAACAATCCCAGCATTTAGTGGCTACTACACATTGTTTTGGGCAAGGTTTAGAGACACAGACATGGAGCTGATGAAAGAGGCACATGTTTCTAAGACCCAAGCCCTGATCATTAGAGCTGCAGTTTTCACAGCCTCAATACAAACTGTTAAACAGGCATATTATCTGATTAAACACCCCACTCCACATCATTGCAGCACAGATCCCAGCAGTAATGACATTCCCAAGGACTAAAGTTCACTTAAGCGCATATCTTCCACAGCAGTGTTCTCCCCAGAAATTTTTTTCCAGCCGGGTGGCATGAAAAAGTAGCTGGGTGGGGCAGGATGGGAAAATTTGGTGGTGGGGAATATTAAATGTGCATTATTTTTATTAGTTAATTATTATTAATTATTTTCCATTGCTCATGATGACTTCCTTTTTTATGGTTTGACACTTAGGCAGTGTTCCAGTAGCATTTAAGCCACCTTTGAACAAAAGTAATGCAGAGCCTCTTATTCCGAATAACTACTGGTCAGTATCAAACCTTCCATTTCTTTCAAAACTACCGTACTTGAGAGAGTGGTATTCAACCAACTTCAAACTCATGTTGAATCAGATAATGCTTTGCATCCCCGGCAATCTGTTTTTTTGTTTAAAACATAGCAAAGAGACAGAAGTTCCTACTTTAGGGCTCCTTATACAAAGCTGCGAAAACCAATTCTGCCACAGCAAATGCACTGAAGCCCATAGGAACTGAATGGACTTTGGTGCAGTTGCCATGGGAGAATCACTACTGTGGTTTTGTAAAAGGGGCCCTTACTGAGTGAACTCCGTAATCACCTAGATCAGAGTTTCTCAACTTTTTCAAGCTAAGTCTGACAAATACCAACCAAGTACTCCAGCCCAAGCTCTGCCCCCATTATAATAACAAAGTTATTGAAAGAAGAAAAAGACCCGAATGGTCCATCTAGTCTGCCCAACCTGATTCAATCTAAAAATTTGTTGGTTTTTATTTTTTTAACTCCTTCTTCTCCTTAACTTTTTCTGGGCAAGAATCTAAAACTCTGCCTAGTACTGTTCTTAGGTTCCAACTACTGAAGTCTCCATCAAAACTCACTCCAGTCCATCTACCCCCTCCCAGCCATTGAAGCCCTCCCCAGTATCTTAATTCATAATGGTAACCACAAAATTTTAAAAACCCCACAAAGCACACTGTACGCAGAGAAAATGTTAATTGTCATTTATATTTGTTTTATTTTTCAAAGAGGCTAAGGCAGATAGATGACTTTAAAATATGCAATGTCACCTCAGTAACAACTATAGAAAAATAGATAAATATAGTGCAAAATAGACAGCAGATTATATAGATTCTCAAAACTAACACATTTTGATCACTAAATTGAAAATAAAATCATGTTTCCTACTTTTGTTATCTGGTGATTTAATTAGTTTCTGGTTGGCCTTCCTTCTGACTGTGCATCCAACATTTTTTTCTTTCTGCCTTCTGCATGCGTCCTCTCCTCATCCTCTTCCCCAAACATAAGTCCTTCATGTACCCAACTTTTCTTCCTCTCTCCTCCACCCCTATTGGCAACATGTCCCCTCTCTCCCTCCTCTGTTAATGATCTTGCATCTCTCTGTTCATGATCTTGCATCTCTCTGTTCTTCCTCAGGGTCTCTCTCCCTCTGTCTGCGCCTCCCATAGTCCAATGTCTGCCTCCTGTCTTTCCCCTTTGGTCCAGGCCGCCCTCTTTCTTCTGCTTACAAATTCACCCCACCCCCCCAATGTCCAGCATTTGTTCTCCTTTCTTCCAGGTCTTTCTTTGCCTCTAACTCCTTTCTTCCTTCCTCCCTCCTGGTCCAGAATCTTTCCACCTCTCTGCATTCTCTTTCTCTGTCTTCCCTCTATACATCCCCAAGTCCAACATCTGCCCCCCCTCTCTTCTGCCTCTCCTTTGTTTCAGGTTTCTCTCTCTCTCTCTCTGTCTTCCTTCTGCTAACATTTTGAGTCCTCCCACCTTTGTCCCAGGTCTTTCTGTCTCTCTCTTTCTCTTTGTCTTCCCCCTCCCCAGGGCCTGGCATCTTTCTCTCTCCTTGGTTCAGGGTGTTCCCCTCTCTATCCCCTTTAGTCCAGCATCTGCCTTGTCTTCTGGTTCAAGTCTGCTTTCCCCCCTTCCTCAAGGTCCTTTTCTGTCTCACCCCCTCCCAAGATAAATACCCAATATGGTGTGGGAAACAGGTAGATACTATTACATGAGTAAAAGTAGATGTGAAATGGCAATATACAGGATGAGGAAGTGTAGGAAAAAAAAAGAGTAGAGTCTGTCAGAGAATCCACAGAGGAAACATGCCATCCCTGGTAGAATTAATTAATCAATGTGGATGGACCCTCTTGTCTTTTTTAGCTGCATTATACAACCCATGCATCACTCCTCGCATGCGACCTTGAGCAACATTCCAGCAGAAAGTCAGATTAAAGACTAACAAAGATGATAAATACATGGTCCAGACCAATTTTCTAGTTATGAGCAGGAAAAAATAGGAAGGTAGCTGAGTGATAGAGGGACAGAAAGATAAGCAAGCCAGCACTGAAGGAAGTCAGAGACGTGAGGTGATAGGGACTATGTTTACTGTTGTTTTGTTTTGACCTACATATCACCATTTGATGAGGAAGGTTTGAAAGTTGCTAGTCCCTGCTCCCGGCCCTCAGATCCAGTGTGTCTATGGTAATCCCGCCAGGGCCCTCGCGACAGGCGGGGCCTTACCTTCGCTGCTTCCCACACCCAGCGAGAGAGGTCATCTTTTGCACTGTGGCTGCCGCTTGTTGAGGACCAACCTTTAAAGGTAATTATGGCAGTGGAGGATTGCTGGTGCTCTAGCGAATCTAGCAGGCTGCCGGCGGCCTCTGCAGCACGTTCTCTCTGCCGCGGTCCTGCCCCTTCTCTGACATCAGGGACGGGTCCAAGGCAGAGGGAACGTGCTACGTAGGCCGCCGGCAGCTGCTAGATTCGCTAGAGCACCAGCGATCCTCTGCAGACTGCTATAATTACTTTTAAAGGTGAGACCAGGGGGAAACATGTAAGCTTCGGTGAATCGGGCAGCACTGGCCCCATACCACGTAGGGAAGTCAGCCGTACAGACCCCGAAGCAAAATGCCGGCATGGAACTTTTTTCAAAAAATGCTACTTACTCCTGAGGGGGAAGCATATCATTAGAGAAAGGCAGCTGGGCGCTCAACTAAATTAGCCGGGCGGAGCGCCCGGCTAAAAGATTTCTAGGGAGAACACTGCATAGGGTAGAAATCCATACCCTGCCCAAGCCCTAATTCTGTCTCTCCAACGGAGCTATTCAAGCCATGTTTCTTGATGTGCTTCATTACTGTCTTAGGGAGGAAGACTTGCAGGAAATGAAAGAAGTCCTGGAAAAGAGCAACTGGATCCTGGAAAGGAGTAAAACACAAACTTGTTCTGCAGTCCTGGCTAGCAGCCCCAGCACTGACAATGCAGACTCTAAACATCAGTAAGGGCTGTGCTGGCCCACTGCCATGTTCCTGCTGTCTAATGGCTTCTGTTACCTCAGCTTCCACCTGCAAAGAGTCAACATCCTGGAGGAGGCTGGGAGCAGCATTGCGCTGAAGTTCCCGACGCATTTTTCGTCGCCCTAGCCAGACTTTGTGACAAATGGTGCAGTGCCAGCTTACCTTCTCCTCTCTAGTACTCACTGCTTCTAATCGTGGTCTTTTACTATCCGGTACTGAGCTGTCTTCCTCTGCCAGGATACGTTTTGCTCCAACACAAGGCACCTCTTCCCGAAGCACAGCCTGTTCAGCATTGGCCATGTTCTCATTATCCTCATCCTGAGAAACACTGCACTTCAGCACATCTTGTAGCACAAAGCGTAGTGCTGTACAGACTTTCTGAAAACAGAGCTGCTGCACACCCTCTGTACCACACAATTTCCTGCGCTGTTCCTCTGTTAGAACTAGGAGAGGGGAGGGAAGGTAGATCACCAACCCATCTCCAGCAGCAGGACCCTCCTCGGTAATGGAGATCTCAGTATTGTCCCCACGCTGGAAGAGCCTAACCAGCCCCCAGGTCTTGCCCTTGCTGGATTTGCGTTGATATTGGAGACTACGGCAATACTTGGCTGCATCTCGACAGCGGCTCTGGAAGCGCAGAGCTATTTTCTCATTCACATTCCCTGCCACATTGTGGCTCAGCTCAAAGGGGTCCTGGATATTGAGGGCTCCCAGTTTCAGCATACTGCTTGTTTCTGAAGCCAGGATGTCTTTTAGTGGAAAAGCCTGACCCTCTCGTAGCGAAATCACAGTGCTGGCAAAGTCATAATCAGTAAAGACATGGAAAAACTCAGCAAGGAGGGAGCCTGCAGAAAAAAAAAAGAAGAGACATGATCACACCATTTCTAGAACTGCCACAATGACACACGAAGGATTTAACCACCCAATATTGTCTTTCACCTGGGCAAGTTGTTTAATCTTCCACTGCCCCAGGTACATTGGAAAGATTGTGAGCCCACCGGGACAGATAGGGAAAATGCTTGAAGTACCTGTATACAACCACTTTGAGTGTGGTTGTATAACTACAAAAGGTGCTATACAAGTCCCAATATGTATTTATATACTGCCTACAAAAGCTATCAAAGTGGTATACATTTGTATTATACTCTCTATACCTAAAGGCCACAGATATTTTGGATCTGAGACTAAAGCATTTGCTTTTCCAAAGCTGAGCTTCAAGCAAGTACACTAGTTATACAAAAGAAGCCCACAGGCTCTAATGAATATACGAGATAAATCTATATACAGCGGAAGTATTGTGCATGCAGACTTCTCATATACATTTATTAGATGTATCCTGAAAACTGATTCTGTTTATGACCCTCAGAGAATACAACCCACCTGGAAGATCATCAGTGAAAGCATGGAAGGAAAAGATTCATGTGTTCACCCCCTTTCAGATTTTAATCCTTAGAAAAATTAATGTGTTCAGCAGTGCGAGCTCCAACTTCAGCAAGCCTATGTTTGGAATACCAGTCTATATCGGTTCAAAATTCCACATCCCATCCCCAACACTCACGCAGATTCTCCAAGTTACAGCTGGGCTCCATCTTGGAAGAGTCTTTAGGGAAGCTGCAGTCCCAACCATCTATAATAGCTTTCTCCCCTTCATCTGCAGAAAATAGGAGAGAGTTAATCCTTTCCTAATCTATGTCTAGCTTGTCCTCAGAAGTCTCTTCCTCCTCCCAGCTACTACTTTTTAAAATCTACTTCCCTTAGCATTCTCAACAAACCAGTCCAATACATATGAGTGTTATGCATCCAGGTGGAGATAGAAAAATACAGAAGTGTACCCTACTGCATAAGGCTAGCATACAGCTGCACCAGCACGTTAGTATTTTTTCTATCTCCAGCAACTCCTGGACTAGTTAAGCAGGCTGGACCGCAGTTGAGCAGATGGGCATCTCAGGAAGAGACAATATCTCATGGGGGGACACCGTAATAAGAGAGGAGGGGAGAGCGGACTGCCCCAGACGCCATCTCGGTGGGGGTGCCAGAACCTCTCCGCCTCCCCGCCTCCCCATGCCATGCATGCGCCCTCCCTTCCCCGCCCCCGTACCTCTTTAAAATCTTCGCCAACGCAAGCAACTACTCTAGCCTGTTGCTCACGCAGGCCTGACTCCCTCTGAAATCACTTCCGGGTCAAGGGGCCAGCAAGTGACATCAGAGGGAAAGCCAAAGTGAGCATCAGGGATGGTTAACAAGACTAAGAATGTTATAATGCCCTTGTATCGCTCCATGGTGCGATCTCATCTGGAGTATTGCATTCAATTCTGGTCTCATTTCAAGAAAGATATAGTGACGCTAGAAAAGGTTCAAAGAAGAGCAACCAAGATGATAAAGGGGATGGAACTCCTCTCGTATGAGGAAAGGCTAAAATATTTAGGGCTCTTCAGCTTGGAAAAGAGACGGCTGAGGGGAAATATGATTGAAGTCTACAAAATCCTGAGTGGAGTAGAACGGGTACAAGTGGATCGATTTTTCACTCTATCAAAAATTACAAAGACTAGGGGACACTTAAAGTTACAGGGAAATACTTTTAAAAACAGGAAGAAATTTTTTTTCAGAGAATAGTTAAGCTCTGGAACGCATTGCCAGAGGATGTGGTAAGAGCGGATAGTACAGCTGGTTTTAAGAAAGGTTTGAACAAGTTCCTGGAGGAAAAGTCCATAGTCTATTATTGAGAAAGACATGGGGGAAGCCTGTATCGGTAGCATGGAATATTGCTACTCCTTGGCCAGGTACTAGTGACCTGGATTGGCCACCGTGAGATAGGCTACTGGGCTTAATGGACCATTGGTCTGACCCAGTAAGGCTATTCATTTTTTTTTATTATTCTTTATTTGCATTTTATCCTTTTGACAAAACATTAGTCAAAAACAAAGAAATAATACAATACCAGTTTTAACATCTTTGAATAAAAAAGAAGAAAGCAATACATCAAATAAACAAATATATCAGGAAACATCCTTCCATAAATTCAAAGATACAGAACTAAACCCAGGAATCAAGTATACTGGTTTGTATAGTTAGTCCTTAATAAGAAGGGGGGGGGACAGCTATGATTTTACTGAAAATTTTCCAATTAACATATACAAAGGAAAATAAAGGTGTGGCTGGTTGGGCTCTAAAACTTCACTGAGCTGATAATGAAGTAGGGAATCTCATGAATTACTACCCTTGCTTTTTAGCAGAAATAAACTTTGTCAACTGTTGAGGTTCGAAAAAGACATATCTATTCCCTTGATAGACCATCACACATTTACAGGGGTATCTCAGAATGAACATCGCACCCAACTGTAATACCCGAGGTCTCAAAATGAGAAACTGTTTTCTTCTCTTTTGGGTAGATCGTGACCCATCTGGATACATTCTCACTATTTTTGACATAAATGGAATATCCTTATATTTAAAAAACAGCTTAAGCATCCATTCCCTGTCAGAATCAATAGCAAATTGTACTAGCACCGTTGCAGTTGCCGGTGCCTCTCTAAGAAATTTGTTAAATCCAAACTATCAGCAGATAAATTCTGCTGGCTTGGATTCTGAGCCGAGAGTCTACTTGGTAAGTAGTAAATTTTTGAGAGGAGGATAGGAGGACTCAGGAACTTTCAAAATTTCTCACAGATATTTCTTAAATGTATCTTGTACTGGTATAAGTGGTAATTTTGGAAAATTTGTAATCCAAAGATTATATCTCCTGGTTGTTTTTTTCCAGCATTTCCACCTTAAAATTGAGATTTCCACTGTTCCTAACCCAGGTTAAGGCCTGGGACTCCACATTTTTTATTCTTTTCTCATGTCCATCCACTTTATTTTCCAGGCTAGATAGTCTGTTTTACAAATCCAAATTTTCTGAAACAACCGTAGTACAGCGTGCTTTAAGTTGCTGCATTTGGGTTCCTAAAGAGAGTTTCAAATTAGATATCGCATCCCAAAGTGTTTCCATATTAAAGACCTTGGGTCTTTGCATGGGTACAAGTTCTAAACCAAGACCCTCTGATGGAAATAAAGTACCTGTAACCTCAGCAGAAGATGAATTCAGCCTAATAAAATCCTGAGGGATCCGCTGCTTCAATTTCTCCGAGTGCTCCGATGATTGATTTAGCTTCTCTACTCCCCTGCTGAGTTGGCCACCGTACTCAGCTGGTCAGGAGAGAGAACACTCTGGGACGTTCTTCTCCTCCACCTTCTGGTCCAACGCCCCAGGGCAACTCGGAGGACTCCACTCCTCTGGAAATAGAAATGCTGCCGAGAGAGAGAGTGCCGACGCTTTCAGCTTGTGTGCCTCTCGCAGCCAAGGAAAACTCTGGCTCACTTGTTTGAGCCCCGCGCTGGAGAAAAGCGTCCATCAGGCCCGCTGCTATAGAGGATTCCTCCTCAGGGTTTAGATTTCTGTTTGACCATTCCAAACGGTAAGAAATGGGTTTTTAAGCGTCTCAGCTACAGCTACCAGCCGCCATCTTAGTTCCCAGTAAGGCTATTCTTATCTGTAGCCTGTGAGGTGGCCCAATTTTCTTTCTTTAGTGCAGCTTGCATTTCAGTTTCAGCGCTTTCCATGGTCTCAAGGTTGAGGTCTGTGGAAGCAGTGAAACACTGTTTTATGTATGGCCCCACCTCATGCAGCATCTCAGTATTGGCAAATTTAGAGCCCAATAGCTGCAGGGGGGAAGGCTTAGGCATGAATCTTTGCCACAGGAGGAAGTGTCTGGGTTGGCCAAGATTGCCTATGATTCATGGATAGATATCATGAGAATGGTTGCTATTTTACTTCCACATACCTCATCTCATTCAGGACTCCCTGAGACATCTGTCTGTTTCAGAGGAGTTTTTGCAGGGCCTCAGTACAGTCCATTCTTGTTATTCGCAGTAGTATGGTTCCCAAAAATGTCTGTGAACCACAAAATCACGAATAACGAAAAGCTGAGTTTATGAGAAAACAGAGGTTAGGTTCCAGCAGTATACATTGCACCTCAAAACTGCAGAAAGTGAACAGTGGATCCTATTGGGAAAATAGAGTTAGGTTCCTACATGGGACAGTACTTGAAGTACTTCTAATTTACTTTCTGGACCCTAGGGGCCATATCTGGAAGCAAAGCCTGACAGTGAGGCGTAGGTGAAAGTGAAAACAAAAAAGCTGGTTTTCTTAAAGCACTGGTCTGCGAATATGCGAATACAACAGAGCGAATGGGGAATATTGGTTGTAAATTGATTCAACCGCAGACTGTACCTCAGCACTGTGGGCTTCTGGATCTCCTTTCTCACCAGAATTTGTTCTTTTGCACCATCAGGCCAATTTGCTTAAGTGGTATATGGTTAGCTTAATTTAATATGCTGCCTTTCTTCTGAAGACAAGCAGTCAAGATAAGCCCCCCTTACTTGAGCCCTTCTACTAAAGAGGTCCCAGTGTCTTCAATCTCACCTATTGGACCAGGCACGATCAGCAGCATCTCTGACTCCCCTAGACAGGACACCCTATTGTCACGCTAGTCTCTGTAGATAGATCCCCTTCAGATGCAGCTGTCCTGGACGGAGGAAGCATGGCACCGTCACAGCCTATGCTAAGGACTGGAAGGCATTTCAGCTTTGGTATGCTAAGGACAATATGGAAACCTTCAGGGTTCGAATTTCAGTAGTCCTAGCATAGCAGGCTAGACTTGAAGTCTTGAACAGGGTCTAGCGGTTGGATCTCTCAAGGTAGTTGGCTTGTCGTGTTTCAGAGCCAAATTGGAAAAGGGTTCTCTGGCTTCTCATCCAGATTTAGCCAGATTCTTAAAAGGGGGCATTCAGGCTGCATATTCCGGTAAGACAACCTCTTCCGTCATGGAACCTTAAAATTCTTTTTCAGGGTCTCAGTAAGGCTCCTTATGAGTCCTTACAAGACGCGTCTTTGCTGTATCTGACCATCAAGACAGTCTTTCTAGTAGCTATTGCCTCAGTAAGGTGAGTCTCAGAACTGCAGGTGCTTTTAAGCCAAGAGCCATTCCTCAAGGTTATAGAAGCTGGGGTCTTTCTGCGCACAGTTCCTTCTTTTTTGCTGAAGGTAGTTTTGACTTTTCACCTCAATCAAGAGGTCCAACTGCCAGCATTTCAGCCCACTGATTTGAGTAAACAGGACAATCTGTTGAAGTTATTGAATGTGAAGAGAGTTCTCCTTGGTGTACCGTTCTCCTTAGGTATCTCAAAGTGACAAATTACTTTCAGCTTTCTGACCATCTTTTTGTCCTAACTAGTAGTAAGACCAGGCTGGGCAAGCCAGCTTCTAAGGCATCTATTGCCAGATGGATTCGCATGGCAATTTTGTCAGCATACACTGGCAGTGGCAAATGGCCATCAATATCTTTGAAAGCACATTCCACAAGAAGTGTAGCTTCTTTTTGGGTGGAGGCCTGGGCGATCCCACCCAAGAAAATTTGCAGAGTAGCTACATGGCCCACACACTTCATACCTTTACAATGTTTTAGAAAGTGGACGTAGCAGCACAAAAGGATGCCACGTTTTGGGTCCTCAGTGTTAAGGGCAGGCTCATCTGTTCCGCCCTAGATCCTAGAGACTGCTTTGATATGTTCTACTTGTCAGGACTTGTATGCCTTGTATAACAGAAGGGAAGATTAGGTCCTTACCTCGATAATCTTCTTTCTGTTAACATGGTATATGAGTTAAGACGCCCTGCCTTGTCAGTGTAATTATTTGCCTGCTTGATGTCTCAGACAAGTATGTCTATCCAGAATTGGAGCTTTCCTCATGCCAGTCAGGTATGAATAGAATGCCATAGTATTATTACAAATGCAATTCACAAGCTCCATAAATATTAGTGCTGGTTGCACTCAGATAGGTGGAGAGGTTATTCCACTTTGTTTATATATGTTATGTTTTTATTAACACTGTTCATTATGCTTGTTACAGAACAGAATAGAAATGTCTTATCAGGAAAGTTCCCCTTACCCCGGTTGCGTCAGAAGAGAAGCTTCTGCCTACAGATGCACGCAACTGCAGACAGGCTCCGGCGGCTTGAACAAGTTACTCTGGAAACTTAAAACATGCCGCGAAGGTAAGGGGGAGGGAGATTCTCGGACCGCGCAAGGGATGCTGAAGGGCGGTGAGCTGGCGAGAGGGAAGGGTGGTGGTGGAAAGGAACAGACGCTGAAGGCGGGTGGAGAGGAACAGATGCTGAAGGGAAATGGTGAACAGAGAGTGGAGGAAGGCGCTGAAGGGAAGAAGACAGAGATGCCAGATTATGGGGGAGCGGAGGGAAGAAGATGGGTGCCAGACCAACTGGGAGAGGGGGGGGGGTGAAGGGAGAGGCACAGTAACAGAGCAAATGGAAGATGCAGAGAGAAGACAGACAGTGGATGAAAGGAATTGAATGAGAAGATGAGGAAAGTAGAAACCAGACAACAAAGGTAGAAAAAAAAATTTCTATTCATTTTCTTTTTTTTTTTTTTTTTGCTTTAGGATAAAGTAGTATATTAGTTGTGTTGATAAAAATTTATAAACAAAGCCCTGCCAGCTGAACATCTGTTTCTCTAGTTCAGCAGCCAGAACTTTGATTTATAAGGAAGGAATAAGCTAAATATTGCAGTACTGAGGCTTGTATGGATGCTGCGGGGATAGTAGTCGCGGGAAGGGGACAGGGACGGTGGTAGGGACAAATTTTTTCCCCATGTCATTCTCTACTACAGCTTAGCCTGAACATAAAAGAAAAAAGTGTCCATTGATGTTTACGCCAACTGCTGGTCGTCAGATGTATAACACACACATGTATTAAGACTGGACTGATGACACTAAAGGAAAGAAAATTTACAGGTAAGCCCTAATTTTTCCTTTGGGAGAGGGAGAACAATTTTTCACTTTTCATGAATTCTCTATAAAAGGAATCAATATGTGAGTGCACCTCCTGACAATTAATGATTTCCAGAATAATGCTACAATATGCCCAGAATTTCCTGCTTCATTATATACAGCATTCAATGTGCACATGCTCACCTGCCAACTCCTTCAACTGGGCAACTGCAGGTAGTACAGGGGGGCTCCGAGTCTGCAGGAAGAACAGTACCAGCAGTGTCAATGCGTAATTATTCAGTAGAGGACCCCCTCCAAAGGGATTTCCTGAGAGAGAGAGAGGCAGGCAGATGCATTAAAAGACATGCACAGTCCACTACTTCCCTTTCACACACCCAGATCTCCAAATAATCAATTCCTAAACAGTGGCCATCCAAAGCCCTCTTGACATTAACCCCCTCCCCATCAACTATCAATCCATGTCCACTGACTCACTTCCTCCAAATCTTGATCCCTAAGGAGGGAGGAAAGATAAGAGACCCTCAGACACCAAGATCCTTAGCTCACCAGCGAGTTCCTTCTGCTTGGCCCAGTAGCGCAGTGTGTACACCAAGGGTCGGACCCTATCATCCACTTCTGCATACAATTGCAGCAGGCGTGTGTTACAGAAGGCAAGCCTGTGAAGAAAAAGTCAGAGAATCTGAGGAAATAAAGCAACCATCCCCAACTTCCCCCACCCCTCACACATTGCTACAAGTGTTATGTATTATAGAGTAGAAACCACCAGTGTAGATCTTCTCAAAGGTTCCCTTCTCCCTTGCACATGCATGCTCTCCCCCCTCAGCAATGTAAGT
The DNA here is from genome assembly GCF_902459505.1 of Geotrypetes seraphini. Classification (NCBI taxonomy): domain Eukaryota; kingdom Metazoa; phylum Chordata; class Amphibia; order Gymnophiona; family Dermophiidae; genus Geotrypetes; species Geotrypetes seraphini. The sequence continues at coordinate 83,182,456 of NC_047091.1, read as the reverse complement.
ATTTTTCACATGACCACACACTCCCCATGCCTCATTATGAATGAAGGGCAGCAGTTATACCTGTGGTTGATGGAAAGCAAAGTTGCTCACTTGTAAAAGGGGATATCCAATGGACTATATGTATTATAGAGTAGAAACCACCAGTGTAGATCTTCTCAAAGGTTCCCTTCTCCCTTGCACATGCATGCTCTCCCCCCTCAGCAATGTAAGTATTTTTCACATGACCACACACTCCCCATGCCTCATTATGAATGAAGGGCAGCAGTTATACCTGTGGTTGATGGAAAGCAAAGTTGCTCACTTGTAAAAGGGGATATCCAATGGACAGCAGGAGAATGCAGCCACACTCAAGGTGATGCCATTGACAGAGCCTTGTGTACCAGATCACTCCTCTAGCTCAGAAAGTCAGAGGCAGCATGTGAAAGCCCAGGCATGCTCAGAGAAAAGAGAGGTATAAAAGTGATGACACCTAGAGTGTGTCTGCATTCCCCTGGCTGCTCTACAAATAAATTATATTCCTTAGAGCAGAGGTGCCCACACTTTTTTTGGCTTACGAGCTACTTTTAAAATGACCAAGTCAAAATGATCTACCAACAATAAAAATACTAAACTTATACCCCCTCTTTTACTACGGTGCGCTAGCCAATTTAACGCGCGCTAAGTGCTAATGCGCCCATTTTATTCTATGGACGCGTTAGCATTTAGCACGCGTTAAAACGGCTAGCGCGCCTTAGTAAAAGACTCCCCATATTTATTTATATACACTGAGTGCACCTCTTCTGTCCTCAAGACCTTGTTCCATTCCCCAACCAACATCTCTCTGTCCCTCCAGGAGTCCAACTTTTCTTACTCTCTCCTCCACCCCTATTGGCAACATGTCTCCCTCCTCTGTTATGATCGTGCAACTCTCTGTTCTTCCTCAGGGTCTCTCCCCCTCTGTCTCTTCTGTCTGCACCTCCCATAGTCCAACATCTCCCCCACCCCTTCTGCCTCCCCTTTGTTTCAGGTTTCTCCCTCTCTCTATTTTACTTCTGCTAACATTTTGAGTCCTCCCACCTTTGGTCCAAGTCTTTGTCTCTCTCACTCTCTTTGTCTTCCCCCTCCCCAGGGCCTGGCATCTCTCTCTTCTCGGTTCAGGGTGTTTCCCCCCTCTAACCCCTCTAGTAGTCCAGGATCTGCCTTCCCCCTCCCTTTTGGTTCAAGGCTGCTTTCCTGCCTCTCCTCAAGGTCCTTTTGTCTCTACCCCCCCTCCCTCCTGATCCAGCATCTCTAAGGCAACCTCCATCCCGCCGGGGCCCTCGTGACGGGCACAGTCTTATCCCGATGTGCGGGGCTTTACTGCTGCTGCTTCCCGCACACAGTGACTGTTGGGTCAGTTCTCGCCTCCGTTCTTCCCTCTAGGCCTAACTACCACAGTTTAAAGTTAATTATAGCAGCTTGCAGGGCAAACATAGCAGGCTGCCGTCGGCTTCTGTAGTACTTTCCCTCTGCCACGGTCCTGCACCTCCTCTGACGTCAAGGGTGGGACTATGGCAGAGGGAACATGCTACAGAGGCTGACAGCAGCCTGCTATGTTCGCTCTGCAGAGTGCCGTAATTACAGTACTTTAAAGGTGAGATAGTGACTGGGGGAATGCTGGGAGAACACTGGTTTTGCGATCTACCGGCGTTGCTTTTGCGATTGACCAGTAGATCGTGATTGACGTTTTGGGCACCCCTGCCTTAGAGGATTCCCCCCCCCACTCCCTCTTTTTCCTCACCTGTTATTGATAGAAATGTCACCTTGCAGCAAAGACTCTTTGTGCTGGAATTTGACAACAGGCAGCCGTGCAGATGTCAATGCTTGCACACCATGCACACCAGGTACACACTGTCGTAGTACTGCTGCTATCAACTCCAGGATCTCTGATGCAGATGCAGACTCCAGGTCCACATCACTCAAAATGGAGTCCTCAGACAGAGTATCCAATGCAGCTTTGTCCTCAGATAAAGTATCCATTGCAGCTTTGTCCTCACTCTGCTAAAAAAGACAATGCCATGAAGAGAAACTACAAACATTCCCTTCCTGAAGAGCAAATGAGCAAGCATCTTGCCTCCTTCTGAGACAGTAAGTTCGGTAGGTAAGGGAAAAGGGACAGGAAAGACATCACATCTTACTCCTCATTTCCAATCCCACTATCAGCCTATCATTAACCTCCCATTTACGGCCAAGATCAGAGACTATTGTTCATTTGCAACTCACCGATTTTATTAGTTCTTCACCCAAATCAAATAGGATTTTGCCACAATTGCTATATGTATCCGCAACTATTTAGAATAGATAAATCAATACCTGTTCTTTGACTATTTATTCTAGTGATCAGACATCTTAAACACCTGAATACTGGATAAGATAAAGAGGGGTGAGATTATGATAGATAATAATTGATATATGTTAAGTATTAGTATAAAGGTGGAAGGGGTGGGTCTTTTTTATAAATATTTATTTGGAGTAATACAAACAAGAATGTCAAGTGATTAATTAATGTATTTCTGAATGACTTGTTGAAATTTCTGAAAATGAATAAAGATTTAAAAAACAAAAATACCTGTTCTTAATTACCTTTGGATCTTTCAACAGCCTTTGACTTCAATGACCACATCATTTTCCTCAACTGTTTATATAACATTGGTCTGAATGACACTGTGCTTAGTTGGTTCTCAATGTACAGTTCATGTTAACCATATAAGGACAGATTCTGTAAAGGACATCTAACTTTAGGCGTCCACAATGTGGATGTCCAGCGATTTAGGCGTCCAAATAAAGTGGATAATAAGCCCAATTAATGACTTTAACAAGCAATAACTGAAATTTAGATGTCCAAAATCTGGACGCGATTCACAAAATAGGCGTCCACAATTTCATGGACGCCCATCGGAAAAAGCTGCGTCTAATGGGATAGGCATGGGTGTGGTGTAGGCGTGCCTTCGATACAGACGTCTGTTTACAGAATCGCATGCCGCTCAGCATCCTAACGCCTAAAATATAGGCATTGCAAAAGCAGGTCTACTTTTGAACATGAGTTGGGTGCAAGTTAGGTAGATGCAACTAAAGCGTCACTTAGGCATGCTGGAGGCGTCCGCATATAGGTAAACAGGACTTCAATTTGATATTAAGGTCAAAAGATGTTAATAATGCATTACTTAAGCAAAACACATGGCAAAATATATATATATTGCATACTAAACCTATTTTGGGGGGTAAAGAGGACTTCTCTTTGATAATAATAGAACAAGATGTTTAATAATGTATTACTCAAGCAAAGCACATGAAATATATAGCATACTAAAACTCATTCCCAAAAGGCTAAGAAAATAAGAAGAGAATTTCTACTCACAACAGCTGTGGTTCAGAGCAAGTGGACATATCTGATGCACAATCTTTTTTTTAATTTATAACATTTTTATATATATATATATATATATATATATATATATATATATATATATATACACATACATACATATACATATACATGCATACATATATATATATATATATATATATACACACACACACACACCTCAAAGAAATTTGTAAATACAGAAAAAGAGCATTTGCCACAATACACAATTGAATAATTAAAAAATTCCCAGAATCTTAAAACAATATTCAAGCTCTTACTAGTCTTCATTAACGGGAGGCAATCCGCAAACTCGGGAGAGTCTCTGGACATAGTGTACTTGGATTTCAGTAAAGCTTTTGACAGTGTCCCACACCGCAGACTATTGCACAAGATGAAGTCGATGGGGTTAGGTGAGAAACTAACTGCATGGGTCAACGATTGGCTGAGTGGAAGACTTCAGAGGGTGGTGGTTAACGGCACCCTCTCTGAGACATCGGAAGTGACTAGCGGAGTGCCGCAGGGCTCGGTCCTGGGACCATCCCTTTTCAACATATTCATAAGGGACTTGACCCGAGGGCTTCAGGGTAAAGTAACACTGTTCGCCGACGACGCCAAACTGTGTAATATAGTAAGTGAAAGCAATCTCAAGGATAATATGACGCAGGATCTGATCACGTTGGAAAACTGGTCCTCGACATGGCAGCTGGGCTTCAACGCTAAGAAATGTAAGGTCATGCATCTCGGCTGCGGAAATCCATGCAAAACTTACACCTTAAATGGGGAAACACTAGCTAGGACTTCAGAAGAACGGGACTTGGGAGTAATCGTCAGTGCAGATATGAAGGCTGCCAAACAAGTGGAGCAGGCCTCATCCAAGGCAAGGCAAATGTTGGGATGTATCAATAGAGGCTTCATCAGCCGCAAACCTGAAGTCATAATGCCGCTTTACAGAACCATGGTGAGACCTCACCTGGAATACTGTGTGCAATTTTGGAGACCACACTACCAAAAAGATGTGCTTCGAGCTGAATCTGTCCAGCGAATGGCCACTAGAATGGTCTCCGGACTCAAGAGTCTCTCATACGAAGAAAGACTGGGCAAACTACAGCTATACACTCTTGAGGAGCGTAGAGAAAGGGGAGACATGATTGAGACATTTAAGTACATCACAGGTCGTGTCGAGGCGGAAAGCGATATATTCTTCCCCAGGGGACCCTCGGTCACAAGGGGGCACCCGCTCAAACTCAGAGGAGGGAAATTTAATGGTGACACCAGGAAGTATTTCTTCACAGAAAGGGTTGTAGATCACTGGAACAAACTTCCAGTGCAGGTGGTCAAGGCCACCAGCGTGCTAGACTTTAAGAATAAATGGGACATCCACATGGGATCCCTATGGGGGTCGAGCTAAGGATCTGGGTCATTAGCACTCAGACTTGATGGGGTGGGTCAGAAGAGTGGGCAGACTTGATGGGCTGTAGCCCTTTTCTGCCGTCATCTTTCTATGTTTCTAAACAGAGAGAGTAATTTAACTTAAACAATAGGCAAAGTAAGCACGGTTACCATAACAGATGTTATCCAGGGACAGCAGGCAGATATTATCACACATGGGTGATGTCACTGACAGAGCCCCGGTACGGACCACTTCAAAAAGTGCATCGCTACTTTAAAACTTTAGAAAGTTCGCGATAGCCCGTACTGCGAATGCACGAGTGCCTTCTCACCCAACACAGGGCACATATCTCATGTCTCCTCAGTTAAGATAAGCCAGCTAAGAAGCAAACCAGGGAAAGTGGGTGGGTTGTGAGAATATCTGCCTGCTGTCCCTGGATAACACCTATTATGGAAGTAACTGTGCTTTATCCCAGGACAAGCAGGCAGCATATTCTCACACTTGGGTGACCTCCAAGCTAACCAGAATTGGATGGTGGGAGAGTTGGCCTTCAAGAAAATAAATTTTATAATACAAACTGGCCGAAGTGCCCATCCCATCTGGAGAAAAAATTTCAGACAATAATAATAAGTGAATATGTGAACTGAGGACATGGGGTAGCTGTACAGAAGTCCGTAATAGGAGTAAATTAAAGGAAAACTACAGAAATTGCCCTAGCTCACACTTTATGGGTTGTGACCTGACTCATTAGGTTCAGACCAGGTTGAGCAAAACAGAATGAAGTACAGGTAACCAAACAGTGAGGAACCGGTTTCTTAGAAATAAAATGTCCCCAACTTGTTAAAATCAAAGGAAACAAAGAGTTGGGGAGAAGTCGTATAAGTGTTTATCCTGGTGATGTAAAAAGCCAAGCACACTTATAAACCAGAAAGGAGAGAATAAGATGAAACTTCGCCACCCTGTTCGATAGAAACTATGATTGCATGCGTAGAAGCACTGCATCATAGAGAAAAACTGTGAAGGATAAATCTGCCTCCAACACTTGTAACTCACTGACCCTCATGGCAGAAGTGAGCAAGATAGGCAAAAACAACTTTCCAGATGAAAAACTGAAGATGAGCTGTGACCATTGGCTGAAATGTAGGCTTCACTAACCTGGAAAGAATCCCATGAAGATCCCAGACTATAGGTGAACGTTTGAGAGGTAGTGTCATCTTGAAATGCCTTTTCAAGAATCTGAAGACCAAGGGTGGAGAAGAGAGGTTGTCCCTTGATTCCATGTGAAAAGCTGAAACAAGCCGGAAGAAGCTTTCCCTCCACTAGATTCTAATAGACAAAGGAGAAAATCCACACCATTCCAATCAACAAGGAAGTGGGTTCTGGGTGATGAAGAAGACACCAGGGAAGAAACCTAACCCACATTTGATTATGAGGACAATATAGTGAGGCTGGTATCCTGGAGACATCAAAAACTTGCGGATAGGCTGAGAGCGATGTAATACAGAAGAGTTCAGCACGAAAGAAACCCAGCTGCCAGATGAAATGATTGCAGGCTGAAACATAGAAAATGTCCATGCTAGTGATAAAGCAGAGTAGACAAAAATGGCAGAGGTAGTTGCTCCCTTGTGCTGAGGAAAAGAAGAAGGGAGAACCAATGTTATCGGAGCCACCTAGAAGTTAAGAGAAGCATGGTGGCTAACTCCTGTTGTAGATTAATCAAAATCATTAACATGAAAAGAAAGGACGGAAAAAAAAAATGCTCGTCCAATCTAGAAAAGATGCCTGTTGTCCAGATAATGCAAGGAGTATATTCTGAAATAAAAGTGGGGCGGCTTAAAATTGGTGCGAGTCACCAAGAAGTCCGCCTGTGGAGTGCCCCATTGAACTTAAAAGTATGGAGAGCTGCAGAGCTAGTAGTCCATCGATTAAGCTAAATAATTATGCTGAGTTTGCCTGATAGGGAATTCTGCTCCCCTGGACAAACAGACAATCGTCAAGAGAATGAGGCAAGCAACTGATGAAAACCAGATTTTCTGAGCCTCTTGATAGAACTGAAGAGACCCTGTGGCTCCATGTGTTTACGGAGTACAAGGCTAGTTAATTTCCAGAACTCAAGAAATGTTGAAAACACATTAAGAGCAAAAGACAACACTGTGAACACAGTAAGGTTATCTGAAAAAGTGTACTCCGTGAAGGACTAAAGTCCTTGGTTTAGGACATCCAGTTGCACTTCCTAGGTATAAGGATATGGGTTGTCAACAGCACTCCTAGAAGAGAAGGAAAGTAAATTAAAAAAAAAAAAAGACCTGCGAAGAGTATAGAGGAGGTCATACAGCATTAAAAAAACTGCTGAATAGAGGATGTATAAAAAGACATTGTTGCGAAAGAGTAAGCATCCACTGAGAAGTAGGAAGACAGTCTCGTTTGTAATGTTCCATGTGGCCTCAGAAACCTTCAAGTGCCTTGTAAAAAATGTTCAAATTTGAAACAGGTGGATACAGAGGCAAAGAGCAAGTTCAGAAGAAGAAATGCTCTTTGTAGAGGAGAGGCCAAAGACTGAAAAACTTCATTAGGGTCACTGCCAAAACTGAAGAAAAGTACCGTATTTTCACGTAGATAACGCGCACCCGTGTAAAACGCGCACACGGGTATAGCGCGTGGAAAACACAAATTTATGTGCAGAAATTTTTATATACCGCACACACCCGTATACCGCGCATGCTGGCCGACTCTCCTTTCGCCCGCCCCGACTCTCCTCTGGCCACCCCGACTCTCCTTTCGCCCGCCCCGACTCTCCTCTCCCCCTTGAAGTCCTGTCCCCACCCTGAAAGCCTGATGCCCCCCCCACGTCCGATTCACCCCTCGCTGGACCGCTCGCACCCCCACCCCGAAGGACCGCTCACACGCACTCCCACCCGCACCCACACCCCCACCCTGAAGGACCGCTCGCACCCCCACAGCCTCCCGACCCCCCCATCATGTAGAAGCTCCTACCGGTGTCCTGCTGCTTTCTCTTGGCGGTCCCGGCCCTTCCGTGAGCCCTGCGCCTGCGCTGCTTCCTCTTCCAGCGGTTCGCCCTTTCTCTAACATCAATCCCTCTTGCCCCGCCGACTCCCCGACACGATCGGGGCAAGAGGGAGCTCAAGCCTTCTTGCCCCAGCCAACCGCGGCACCCCCGACACGATCGGGGCAAGCCCTCTTGCCCCCCGACACGATCGGGGCAAAAGGGAGTCCAAGCCCTCTTGCCCCGCCGACTCCCCAACTCCCCGACATGATCGGGGCAAGAGGGAGCTCAAGCCCTCTTGCCCCAGCCAACCGCGGCACCCCCGACACGATCGGGGCAAGAGGGAGCTCAAGACCTCTTGCCCCAGCCAACCGTGGCACCCCCGACACAATCGGGGCAAGAGGGAGCTCAAGCCCTCTTTACCCCCCCTGACATGATCGGGGCAAAAGGGAGCCCAAGCCCTCTTGCCCCGCCGACTCCCCAACTCCCCGACAATATCGGGCCAGGAGGGAGCCCAAACCCTCCTGGCCATGGCGACCCCTACCCCCACCCCGCACTACATTACGGCAGGAGGGATCCCAGGCCCTCCTGCCCTCGATGCAAACCCCCCTCCCCCCAACAACCGCCCCCCCAAATAACCTCCGATCGCCCCCCCAGCCGACCCGCGACCCCCCTGGCCGACCCTCACGACACCCCCACCCCCTTACCTTTGTGTAGTTGGCCGGACAGACGGGAGCCAAACCCGCCTGTCCGGCAGGCAGCCAACGACGGAATGAGGCCGGATTGGCCCATCCGTCCCAAAGCTCCGCCTATTGGTGGGGCCTAAGGCGCCTGGGCCAATCAGAATAGGCCAGGGAGCCTTAGGTCCCTCCTGGGGGCGGGGCCTGAGGCACATGGGCCCAACCCAACCATGTGCCCAAGGTTCTTTGGGGGGGCGGTCGTTGGGGGGAGGGGGGTTTGCGTCGAGGGCAGGAGGGCCTAGGATCCCTCCTGCCCGTAATGTAGTGCGGGGTGGGGGTAGGGGGTCGCCGTGGCCAGGAGGGTTTGGGCTCCCTCCTGGCCCGATATTGTCGGGGAGTTGGCGGGGCAAGAGGGCTTGGGCTCCCTTTTGCCCCGATCGTGTCGGGTGGCAAGAGGGCTTGAGCTCCCTCTTGCCCCGATCGTGTTGGGGGTGCCGCCGTTGGCAGGGGCAAGAGGGCTTGAGCTCCCTCTTGCCCCAATCGTGTCGGGGAGTCGGCGGGGCAAGAGGGCTTGATGTTAGAGAAAGGGCGAACCGCCGGAAGAAGAAGCAGCAGAACACCGGTAGGAGCTTCTACATGATGGGGGGGGGTCGGGAGGCTGTGGGGGTGCGAGCGGTCCTTCAGGGTGGGGGTGCAGTTGGGAGTGCGTGCGAGCGGTCCTTCAGGGTGGGGGGTGCGTCGGGGGGGGGGGGGAACTATGTAAAAAAAAATTTATATAGCGCGCTCACGCGTATACCGCGCAAGGCTATGCACGGTTTGTAAAAACACGTATAACGTGCGCGTTATATGCGTGAAAATACGGTAGTCATACAGAAAAAAGATGATAGGCCATAAGAAGGGCTTGGTAGCTCAAACTGCACAAAGTGACTGAAAAGCGCAAGCACATGTGGGAAGCCAAAAGGAAGGACAGAGAAAACAGGCTTCCTTGAAACCCAGAGAGCTGAGACTTGGGAAGGGCAAAAATAATACACCTGGGTGCGAAAAGAACAGCATAACTGAAAGATGTTGAAAACCAATTGAGTGAGAAGGAGAAAAAACACCAGACCCCTAGAACTCAAGGATGTTAACAGCCAGAAGGCGGCATAAAGATGAAAGGTCCCAAGGCCAAAAGGCTAAGGGGCCCAAAAATGAAAAGAGGGCAATGTAAGGAGAAAATACAGAAATACCCCTCAAACTAGTAAAAATAAGGAAAAAGCTGCGATCAAAAACAGGAGAAGAAAAAACATCCTAAAAAGAATTGAGTGGCCTCCTCCTCCCCTACAGCCACTCCCAAACCTCCAGCATGAAGTATAAAGGAATGGAGGAGACTGTGGCATAGTCTGGATGCTCCCAAGCAGACACCCTCCAACATTAGTGGAACAGTGGAAGAGCAGTGAAGAACAAATACACCTGGATGATCTTGTATCGCAGCAAAACAAGGGAATAGCTGAAGTAACAGGAAGACTAACTGATAGGCTCTCCACCCTTGTTAGTTCCCACCAGCCAGAAAAAGTCAATGTTCATCGATTCTTCTTGTATTAGTAATATGGAATTACTGAGAAGGCAGAGTCAAGCAGCAGAAGACAACACTGTGGACAAAATCAATTCGAAGTACAGTAGGAATGTCAGCTCTCCTTCCATTGCAACACCGAAAAGAAAGTCTTAGTTTTGAGGATATGCTCCAAAGGAACACGTCAAAAAGGCTGCAAAGACTGAAGGTAAGCAGCTTGAAGCACTGAGTTGAATGCTGCCTTTACCCTCTAGAATGAGAAGGAGCAGGTGTATAGACACTAGAGATTCATAAAGAAGTTGAGGCGTATCAAATGCAGAAATAGGCATCACTCTGTAGAAAACAAGCTTCATAGGAGCCCCTGAAAAGGGGGACAAAAAACGGAGACTCTAGTCCGGTCTCTCTCAAAAAGGGAAGAAGTAATTATTTTCTGTACACTTGATGTAAATATAAAATGAATAAAGAATAATAAAAAAAAAATAATATTTCCCTAAAAAATTTGGTCAAGGTTGAAGAAGCAGAGTCAGGCAGCGGAAGATGATGCTGTGAGCAGCTGAAGCTAAAGCTGAAGAAATAGCATCATCATGCAGAAAGAATTGGTTCCCGCTTAGTCTCCAGCCAAGTCAAGATTTTAGATAAAATGAGGCCAGTGGCGGAGAATTAGTGTTGAAGATTCAAGATTGTGTTCGGTGCCGAGATGGATTCAGACTAGATGGACACCGAGAGAGTTGGGGTCGACATGGATACAGTGAAAAACACACACCCAGTTCCTCCTGTAGCAAGTTATCAATATTTTGCTTAAGGGAGAGCACTGGTACTCCAGTTTATTCTTTGGTATCATCGGTGTCACATTCCAGTCCCACAAGGATGAGGTTGGGACTGGGCGCTTACGAAACTTCATCAAAGTCAGTATGGTGAAGTTGAGTCCGAGTTGTTTGAAGTTAAGGAGAAACACCGGTACCGTTGGGCTGTTTATCGGTATCATCGGTGTCGCGTAACGGTCCCATAAGGATGAGGTTGATGTTGAGCCACAGATCAGGACCGGGCACTTACGGGACTGCATTGAAGTTAACATGATTTGAACTTTGAGTTGAGTCCAAGTTTTTGGAACTGAAGGAAAACACACCAGTACCATTGGTGTCGAGCACCAGTGCCGTGAGGATGTCGAGGCACTTCACAAGAGCGGGACTGGGCATGTGCGGGACATATATGAACACCGGTACCTATGGCGTTATCACCAGTACCAGCGGTATCATGCTCCGGTCCCATGAGAATGAGGCCTATACCAAGCCACTCCTCAAGATCAGGCGCTTACGGGATTATTTCGAGGTCAGCATGACTTGACTCAATGCTAGTTTGACCCGAGTCCCAATGTAGGAAGGGATGGCGTGCTAACCCATTTACTCAAAACAGCATGATGAAACACCGGAGGAAGACAGTACTGCTGGTGCCGATATATGCGGTGTCACTGAGATCGGCACCGGAGTCGACAGCGACATCAAGCAGTCTTTGGTGTCTTTGTTTCTTTGGACATTTTCAGCAGAGTCGACGTCGCTCGATCCTGCTGTGTCGACACTTTGGCCCCATATATCCAGTGCGGGGAAGTCCAAAAACATTATCAACTTCCAGGATGACAAAGTCCATTGCTGAAGAAAAATAAAGATCCTTTTCTTCATCATCTTCTCTCTCTCTTTTTTTTTTTTAGCAACAAAATTGAAGACAATGCAGGGGCTTCAAAAGAACGAAAGAAGCTGTAACACAGCATCGCTTGAAAAAACTCAGTCAACAGCCTGACATGGAGGGGAAAGAGCAGCACATCAAAATTGAAGTCGAAGGCTAAAATGAACAAGTAGGCTCCACTGAGTCAAACTTGAAGATGAGTTAAATTTTAAGAGAGTGATTTTTTTTTTTTTTAAGAAGAAAGCAACACCAAAGAAAAAAAAGGGAAAAACTGACTAAAACTCAGAAATCCGCGAGAGCGAGAAGGCAAGAAAAACTTTAACAACCGTTAAAATGTGTCTTTTTAGCTCCGCAGAAATGAAAAAACTGAGGAGACGCACACCCTGTGTCGGGCGGGAAGGCTATCGCTAACTTTCTAAAGTTTTTAAAGTGGCAATGCACTTTTGAAGTGGTCCATAACAGGGCTCCGTCGGTGACATCACCCATGTGTGAGAATATGCTGCCTGCTTGTTCTGGGATAAAAGAAATAATATAGTGTTGCATCTTCTTTTTTAATTCAAAGACCTTTTAAACTAAAGTCAATTGATTTTACTACTCATCCGAAGGACTAGACATTATTACTCCCTTTTGTTTCTCTGGTTGACCTCAATAATAAAAATGATTTAAAAAAAAAATAGAAGTCTAATGCACAATCTTGACATCACTGTGATATCATCAATATGCACCTAGAGGTGTTGGACCCATGGGAAGGGACAGTAGTGCAGGACCTGCAAGAGAAAGAGAAGGAAAGGGAAATAAAAAAGCTAAACCAAGGGAATGAAGGAAGAGTGAGTGAAATATTGAACATAGAGGAAGGTGACTGGATGGAGCTGGTTGGAGAGCTCTGGAAGACGCAAATTCCAACCTCTTGTACTCCCCCCTCATAGTTCCGCCTTTTCTTATTACTGTGTGTTGTTGAGCCTAGAATATGTTTTTATTGTAGATTGTAAACCTCCCAGATGGCATATACTATTGGGCGAAATAAAATTTTAATAAAACTTGAAAGAACAAAAGGTGGCCTAATTTACCCTGGGATGGTAAAAGGAAGGACATGCAGAAGGGAAGCTCTTACCTTCTCTTCCTGTGGCTTCCTAGCACTCGCCTGGAAAGTTTTTGTGTGCTCCAAATCCAGAAACAAATCTAAGTCACAGCCATGTACTTCAAAGCTGTTAACCGATGAGCCAAAAGGGAGGACCTCACAGCCTGCAGAAAGACAGTTTATCAGTATAACCCTCACTTCATCAGGCAGCAAGCAATGAGGTGGAGGCTTCACTTAAGAGACCTACCAGGAAAGAATTCAAAAAAAACCTCCTGAAGTAATGTGACCAGCAGCTCTCGCAACTTGCGTTCATTCTCTGAGAACTGAAAGAGGGAAACCAGTTGTTTCAGCTGCTCATCCACCTGCAAACAGAAGAGGGAATGTCAGCATCCTTACCTGTTCAGAGTATTATAATTTCCTACCTTCCATATACCTACACTTTTCAGATAATACAGAGAAAATCTCTGTTCCCATTGGTCCTCAATGCTCCCAATGCCGCCCTGCACTTAACCTTTTCACAAGAAAACCTGACATCTACATCTTTCAATAACCCTAGTGCAGTCCAGGGTGCAGCAGCCAAAAATGCAAACAAAATGCTTTGATAATCTGGGTTCTGTTAGGATACACAGGAGTCTGTACTCTAGCTGTTGATTTCCATTTCCCACAAGCAGAAGAAGGGTATCATTTTAAGAACTTGAAACTCCTCCCCTTTTGAACTGGAGCACAGCACCCTCCTCAGCTGGTACCAAAGCAATCAAACTCCACTGAAACATAAGAAAAGCAAAAGCGAAGGAAATGAACTTCCCCAGCAAGAATCATATTACTACTACTACTACTACTACTACTATTAATTATTTCTATAGCGCTACCAGATGCATGCAGCGCTGCACAGTCACAAAGAGTAAGAAAACAGTCCTTGCTCGAAAGAGCTTACAATCTATTCTGCTGTGCTCTGAAACTTAGAAAACAGAACAAAGATCCATAAACATTTAACAAGCAAACATTGAACAATAGCAACTCACATGAGCAACTAAGAGCCAATCTGCTAAGTGTAACAAGCAGGAGCTAAAAGACCTCCCAAGAGGAAAGGGAAAACCCCAGTACCTGAAACACATCTGTTCTTATCTTAGGCACAGTAGCAAAAGTCTGAGCCAGACACTGGCAATGTCCGAGGCAGAAATAGGTGTGCCTGCAGGCAGCGCAGTGCTTCTCGATCCCATTAAATAAGCTTTCCATAAAAGGCTGACAAAATCCAAGAAGCCTTGCATCAGAGGACCTGAGGTTCCTTGCGCAACATCAGACTGGAGAAGAAGCGCAGAATCATCAGTCACCATGCACTTCCCCATTGCTGTTCGGTTCTTCTGAGCAGATCTCAAAACTCCAGAACCCCCTATATTTCCCATAGGGAATAATGGGAGTACTCACTGTGACTTCAGGTGCCTGTCTGTCTGAATCAGCCTGGCTGCAGGGAAAGGATGTCTCTCAGAAATTGCTGGAGCCCCAACTATTGATTCCCACCCCCAAGATTCCTCACGCAGCAACAGGGGGGAAAATATACAACCAGATTCCTGATACCCCTTGTGCTCTTACTCAGGGCCACACAACCTGCACTCAAGCCTCTGATAAAATCAGCAGGTGAGCTGCTCCCAGATGGATGGACTCCAAGCTCCTGAAGGGACCCAAAGCAGGATGGCTCCACAGGTACTCTGTGAGATTGGCCTGAGAGCAGCAGTCCTCCCAAGTCCTTTCCCTAGCAAAATATGCCCGAATAGGGGACTTCCAAACACCAAAACCATGAAGAATTTCAAATATCCGACAGAAAAACAACCCGAAAATAATAAAGAAAAGCAGAGCAAAACACACCTTCTGAGTTTGCTTGCAGAAGGAATAACTGTTCTCCACTGCAGATGGGATACAGAGCATCCAGAGTATTGAGATTTGAGAACCGTTTGTTGCTTAGTTATGGTGCGTGGTCTTCATCAAAAGGCGAATGGGGACAGACTTAAAGATCTCAATGTGTATACTTTGGAGAAAAGGCGGGAGAGGTTAGATGTGATAGATGTTTAAATACCTATGTGGAGCAATTGCACCTGAGTCGAGTCTCTTTCATTTGAAAGGAAGCTCTGGAATGAGAGGGCATAGGATGAAGTTAAGAGATGGTGTCTGATTTCAAGAAGTCTGGGATAGGCATGTGGTATCTCTTAGAGAGAGGAAGGGATAATGGCTACTGCTGATGTTAGACTGGATGGGCCATTTGGTCTTTATCTGCAATCATGTTTCAATGCTTGACACATGCAAAAGAGATATAGTGCAATATGTGAAGACTACAAATCCTGTTTCTCTATTGCCGGTTCTGTCTTATGGAATGCTTCGACAGGTTTTTTGAGATTCTGTGGAAATTTATTACATTTTGCACAGGCATTTTTTTGCTAGAAGTACTTTCCCTGGTTATGATGATGTAACTTTCCTTTCTGATAGATATGACAAGATGTACCCCTATTTTAGTTTGTTTTATTTATTAATTTTTGTTATTTAGATATTTGTAGACATGTATGTCTTTGATGCTATGTATGCTGATTGTGAATCACTTTGGTTAAAAGCAGATTATAAATGTTTTAAATAAATAAATAGATTTTCAATTTCTTAAAGTGATAGTCTTCTGCAGTTTGCGGGATATGGGAAGCAAGAGCTACAGTATGGACTCCTGTGTATTCACAACAGAACAGATATTTAAGTTCTGGAACTCATTGCAAGAGGATATGGTTAACTGCAGTTAGTGTATCCGAGTTTAAAAATGGTTTGGACATATATTTGGAGAGAAAGTCCATGGTCTGCTATTGAGATAGACATAGGGAAGCCACCACTTGCCCTGAGATCCATAGCATGGAATTTTGATACGAGGGTGGATTTGATTTAAAGCAAATTGATTTAAATCACGAGTCAGAAAAGCAATGTTACTTACCGTAACAGTTGTTATCCAGGGACAGCAGGCAGCTATTCTCACTAGTGGGTGATGTCATCCGACAGAGCCCCGATACGGACATCTTGCAAGCATGTCTTGCTTGAAGAAACTCAGACGTTTCGAGAAGCCCGCACCGCGCATGCGCCAGTGCCTTCCCGCCCGATGTACCGGGCGTGTCTCCTCAGTTCAGGTAGCTAGCCTGAGAAGCCAACCCAGGGGAGGTGGGTGGGACGTGAGAATAGCTGCCTGCTGTCCCTGGATAACAACTGTTACGGTAAGTAACATTGCTTTATCCCAGGACAAGCAGGCAGGTATTCTCACTAGTGGGTGACCTCCAAGCTAACCCCAATGGGATGGTGGGAGAGTTGGCAACTTAAGAGAACAAATTTTGTAACACTGTTTGGCCAAACTGTCCATCCCGTCTGGAGAAAGTATCCAGACAATAATGAGAGGTGAATGTATGAACCGAGGACCAAGTGGCAGCCTTACAAATCTCCTCAATCGGTGTCGATCTGAGGAAGGCTACCGAGGCCGCCATTGCTCTGACCTTATGGGCTGTGACCTTACAGGGAAGGGATAATCCAGCCTGGGCATAGCAGGAAGAGATACAAGCCGCCATCCAATTAGAGATGGTGCGCTTCGAAACAGGTCGTCCCATCTTGTTTGGATCAAAGGAGACGAAAAGTTGAGGAGCATTTCTGTGTGGCTTTGTGCGATCCAAGTAGAAAGCTAGAGCACGTTTACAGTCCAGAGTGTGCAAAGCAGATTCCCCAGGATGAGAATGAGGCTTTGGAAAGAACACTGGAAGCACGATGGATTGGTTGATGTGAAATTCAGAGACCACTTTAGGCAAGAATTTTGGATGAGTACGGAGAACCACCTTGTCATGATGGAATACAGTGAACAGTGGATCCGCCACTAGGGCCTGAAGCTCACTGACCCGACGAGCTGACGTGAGGGCCACCAGAAAAACCACCTTCCAGGTGAGATACTTAAGTGGAGCCGTGTTGAGAGGTTCAAACGGAGGCTTCATAAGATGAGACAGGACAACATTGAGATCCCAAACCACAGGAGGAGGTTTGATAGGAGGGTTGACATGAAAAAGCCCTTTCATAAATTTGGAAACCACAGGATGAGCAGACAAAGGTTTCCCCTGTAGAGGCTGATGGAAAGCCGCAATAGCACTCAGGTGGACTCGTATAGAGGTAGACTTGAGACCAGACTGGGACAGGTGTAGAAGATAATCCAATACAGAAGATAGGGAAGCTCGCTGAGGTTCCGTGGCATTGGAAATACACCAGGAAGAGAATCTAGTCCATTTTTGGGAATAGCATTGTCGAGTAGCAGGCTTCCTTGAAGCCTCCAAGACCTCCCTCACTGCTTGAGAGAACTGGTGAGGAGTTATGTTGAAAGGAACCAAGCTGTCAGGTGGAGGGACTGCAGATTGGGATGAAGTAGTGAACCTTGATGTTGAGTGAGTAGTGAAGGAAACACTGGAAGAAGTACTGGCTCCCTGCTGCTGAGTTGAAGTAGAAGGGAGAACCAAGGTTGTCTAGGCCACCGAGGAGCAATCAGAATCATGGTGGCATGGTCTGATCTCAATTTGACTAGAGTCTTTTGAATGAGAGGAAAAGGAGGAAACACATATAGGAAGCGATTCCCCCAATCCAGTAGAAAAGCGTCTGCCTCGAGGCGATGAGGAGTGTAGATCCTGGAGCAAAACTGAGGCAGTTTGAAGTTGTGGGGGGCTGCAAAGAGGTCTATCTGAGGCGTCCCCCACTGTGCAAAGACTTGATGAAGGGGGTCGGAGTGGAGCGTCCATTCGTGAGGCTGGAGAAGACGACTCAATTTGTCTGCTAAGACGTTGTCTTTCCCCTGAATGTAGACAGCTCTGAGGAAGGTGTTGTGGTGGACTGCCCAATCCCAGACTCGAAGAGCTTCCTGGCAAAGAGGGGCCGAGCCCGTGCCCCCTTGTTTGTTGACATAATACATGGCGACCTGATTGTCGGTGCGAATAAGGACCACCATGTCATGAAGCAGATGTTGAAAAGCTTGGAGAGCATTGAAGATGGCTCTGAGCTCCAGGAGATTGATTTGATGAAGTCGTTCTGCACTGGTCCAGAACCCCTGAGTGCGAAGACCATCCAGATGAGCTCCCCATGCATAGTTCGATGAATCGGTCGTGAGAACTTTCTGGTGGGGAGGAGAGTGAAACAGCAAACCTCTGGATAGATTCGAAGAGGTCATCCACCAGAGAAGAGACTGCCGTAGAGCAGGAGTGACCACAATGTGGCGGGACAACGGATCGGACACCTGAGTCCACTGAGATGCCAAGGTCCATTGAGGAATTCTGAGATGTAGTCTGGCAAAAGGCGTCACATGAACTGTGGATGCCATGTGACCCAAGAGGACCATCATGTGTCTCGCTGAGATGGATTGGCGAGAAGACACCGACTGGCAGAGTAGAAGAAGAGCCTCCATGCGTTGAGGAGGAAGGAATGCTCGAAGTTGGATGGTATCCAGTACCGCCCCGATAAAGGGGAGAGACTGGGTGGGCTGAAGATGTGACTTGGGAAAGTTGATCTCGAAGCCCAAGTTCTGCAGGAAACAAATTGTAGTCAAGGTCGCCGAAATGACCCCCGGGGCCGACGGTGCTTTGATGAGCCAGTCATCGAGGTATGGAAACACCTGGAGACCCATGTTCCGGAGTGCAGCGGCCACCACCACCAGACACTTCGTGAAGACTCTGGGCGACGAGGAAAGGCCAAATGGAAGCACTCGATACTGCAGATGTAGATGTCCCACCCGAAATCTGAGGAACTTGCGGGAGGCCGGATGAATCGGGATGTGAGTGTAGGCCTCCTTGAGGTCCAGAGAGCATAACCAATCGTTCTGCTCGAGGAGGGGGTAGAGAGAGGCAAGGGTCAGCATACGGAACCGCTCCTTGACTAAAAACTTGTTGAGGACTCGAAGGTCCAAAATGGGCCGCAGATCGCCCGTCTTCTTCGGGACCAGGAAATACCGGGAGTAAAACCCATGGTTTTGCTGATCCAACGGGACCGGCTCGACGGCCCGAAGCCGAAGCAAAGCCTGAGCCTCCTGGAGGAGAAGAGCGGTCTGCGTCAAGTTGGAAGGATACTCTCTTGGAGGGTGGTCCGGGGGGACCCGTTGGAAATGAAGAGAGTATCCCTCTCTTACGATGGTAAGGACCCAAAGGTCCGAGGTGATTGACTCCCATCGATGATAAAAATGATGGAGTCGACCCCCTATGGGAAAAACAGGGGAAGACAGAACGTCGGTTATGCTCCCTGGAAGAGAGTCAAAAAGGCTGAGTAGCCTTGGGTGCAGCCGGCATCTGAGGCTTCTGTTGAGTCTTCTGTGGAGGCTGCCTCTTCGCAGGCTGTCTCGCAGGAGGAGTCTGCCTCGGTTGATAATGCCTCTGGTAGATTTGAGGCGGTCTAGAGGGACGAGACTGCTGAGGCTTCGGCTTAGGTCGCAGAATAGACTGAAAAGACTTCTCATGGTCCGAAAGCTTTTTAGTAACAGTCTCGATAGACTCATCGAACAGATCCGCTCCCGCACAAGGCACATTAGCAAGTCTGTCTTGGAGGTTCGGATCCATATCAATAGTGCGAAGCCAGGCCAGGCGACGCATGGCTACCGAACAGGCCGCAGCACGTGCCGAGAGCTCGAAGGCATCGTAGGAGGATTGCATCAGCTGCAGCCGCAACTGGGACAGGGTCGCCACCACCTCCTCAAACTGGAAACGAGCCTGAGCATCGATGAAAGGGATGAACTTGCGGAGCACCGGCAAGAAGAAATCCAAATATGAAGAGAAGAAAAAGTTGTAATTGAGCACTCGAGTCGCCATCATCGAGTTTTGGTAGATACGTCTACCAAACTTGTCCATCGTTCTCCCCTCCCTGCCCGGAGGCACGGAAGCGTAGACCTGGGAAGGGTGAGAACGCTTGAGAGAAGACTCGACCAGAAGGGACTGATGAGAAAGTTGAGCCCCCTCAAACCCCTTGTGGTGAACGATGCGGTATCGAGCATCCAGCTTACTGGGAACTGCAGGTATGGAATACGGTGTCTCAAAACAGCGCATGAAAGTCTGGTCCAGCAATTTATGCAGAGGAAGCCGAAGAGTCTCCGCCGGAGGGTGAGGCAAATGCATAGTATCCAAATACTCTTTAGAATATTTAGACCCAGTGTCCAAAGTCACATCTAAGTCATCCGCCATCTGTCGGAGAAAGGATGAGAAAGACAGTTGGTCTGCCAAGGCCGGCCGACGAGACGGACTAGACGAAGTGGAAGCCTCCGGGTCCAGGGAGAGCTGAGACCGGCATGGAGAATAGGAGGTAGATGGTTCCTCATACTCTGGTCCCTCCGGCTGGGATACATCCGACGATGAGTATCCCAAACGCTGCATCTTTTTCTGCGGAGACACCTCCGAATGGCGTGAGGAGTGCCGAGAAGAGTGCCGAGATCGATGCCCCTCCCGGTGACGGGACGGGGAACGAGATCCTCTATGCATCGATCGATCCTTTGAAGCCTCAAAGGAATGGATAGGACTCGATGCCGTGGATCGCAGAGGTGGCAGAGATGCGGACTCACGCAGCGCCACCCATGTCTGGTATGGAGTGCGGAAGAACTCCTCCTGCGATACAGTATGCCCAGGACTCCGATTATCAGGGGCCGCCCTAGCACCCTGTTGTCGTGGAGGTGTGATGGGCTCCAAAGGCGGCATATCAGGAAGGGAAGCCCTCTTGGAGGATTCCGCCGCCCTCCGCCGATCCCCCTCGTCGAGCAGCGAGATCGAACGACGAGGAGGAGGGGGAGGGGGCGGACCGCCCCCTGAAACCGGGGCCGGAATGTCACCCTGAATGTTGGCGATAAGCCGGGGTCCCATAGTCTGCATAAGCTCGACAAACTGAGCTTCTAGCAGGGATCGAAGCGAAGCCGATATGGAGGGATCCGCACCGAAAGGGGGTCCTCCTGCACGGTCTTCGCGTTCTTTCGTGGCCAAGTGCTTCTGCTTGCTAGCTTTAGGCACTTTGATGACCACGGGAGGGACAGTGGAAGGCGGTACCTGAACCGAAGAGACGGAGGCAGGCGTCGATGCTGAACTCGATGCCGTAGCCGGTGTAAACGATGCTGGCTTCACGATGCTGGATGCAGGAGTCGTCGATGCAGGTTTCGAGCGGACCGGCGAAACCTCAGCAGACGTAGAAGCAGACAGGTCCTTGGCAGTCTCCATCTTGAACATCGACTCCCAAAGCAAGCAACGCCTCTTAAACGAGCGCGCAGTGAGCGTGGAACAAGGCCGGCACGATTTCGGAACGTGTTCCGGACCAAGACACTGCAGGCAGCGTCGATGCGGGTCCGTTAACGAAATCGCACGCTGGCACTTGCTGCACTTTTTAAAACCGGTGATTGGCCGGGACATAGGCCGGAAAATCGACGCTGCAAGGTCGAAGGCGCTAGGCCGCAGCCACGAGGCCGGCCCGGCCGAACCGCCGGAAGAAATAATTTTAACTTTTTTTTTTTTATAAAGTAAAAATGAAAGAAATTCAAAGAAATAAACAAAAACGCGGGTAAAGAAGGCAAAAAAACTGAAATTCAGTCAGCGCAGAATGAAGAGAAACTTCTCAGCTCCGCGGAAAGAAAAGAACTGAGGAGACACGCCCGTTACATCGGGCGGGAAGGCACTGGCGCATGCGCGGTGCGGGCATCTCGAAACTTCTGAGTTTCTTCAAGCAAGACATGCTTGCAAGATGTCCGTATCGGGGCTCTGTCGGATGACATCACCCACTAGTGAGAATACCTGCCTGCTTGTCCTGGGATAATGACAGTGTTGACAGAGCTGGACTTACATCACTGCAAAGACACAGTGCCTGGGACAGTTTCTCCAAGCTCAGCTCTTGACCCCTTGCAGGCCCCTGCTTTTTGGGAGGGGTGTACTTAAAATCTTTCTTGTGACGAGGTTTCACACGCAGTTTCTGTCCATCCATGCAGTGTTGGGGATGGGAGAGGACTTTATGCATCACTGCCTGATCCTGGAGCTCTATGATTGCATAGATTCCCTATGGAAAATAAAACAGAAGACATGGCGTAAGTCAGTGGCCAGTACTCTGCATCGCGGACAGTTCTCCTGCCTCTCTGTCCCTTCAGAAACCCCCTGAAATATAATCATTCAAACGCTACCATTTCAAAAACATTTCTACTGTACCTGAATGCAAATCTCCTTGAGCTACCAATGGAAAAAAACTATAAGCTGAAAAAAAAGTAAAAGGGTACCCATATCAAGAGTCTCAATATTTACCAATAATGTATTTTAAACCTCAGCTGAAAAGGAAAATGAACAGCCATTTTCACCTTTTCTTTATCCATTACTATGCTACTGACAGGTCCAAAGTTTGAGAAATACTCTGAAAGCTCCAGCTCTGATGTTTCTCTCCGGAAGCCGCTGACAAAGATGCTCTTCTCTTCCTGAGACTTCCTCTGAGCCCGAACTTCAGTCAACTTCCGGTGCTTCTTCCCTTGCAAGTGATCATCCAGGCTTGGTCCTGTTGGGAAGAGGGAGCTGTTCAGAGACTGGAGCAGGACTGCAGTTCAGCTCCTGGTGTGGAAGGAAAGGAAATGAAGAGAGAATCGGAGACAAGGGAGTGAAACTGGAACCCAAAACTAAAACCTGAGATTCCAAATAAACAGATTAGGTTCTTACCTTGATAATATCTTTTCCAGTAGATAGGGATAATAATAATAATTTTATTCTTATATACTGCCAAAGACATGAAAGTTCGAGGCAGTTTACAACAAGAGTTGTCCATGCTTGTTCACGAACATTCTGCGTTCTGCAGAATGTTCGTGAACAAGCATGGACAATTACAGCTTTTCAGCTTCTCTTCCTTCTCCTGATCTCTGCTTCCCCCTTCAGTTCATACCAAAGCTAGTGATACCCTACAGAAGATGACAGGAGAAGAAGGGGTACGGGGAATTCCCTGACACCAAGTGACTGGTCTGCTCAGATGAATTTTAAAATAGATAAAACAGCCTGAACATTTATGGAGCTCAACCATTCCTCCCTTGTAATCATATGCACAGACTCTTCATAATGCAATAGTCTGACCATTAAGCTTGAGTCAAAGCAGGCACATCAGATAAATTGTTGGGTGGAGGGTTCAGCATATCAACCCTATTTACTGGAAAAGATATTATCAATGTAAGAACCTAATCTTTTCCAAGTGCAATAGGAATGGTATGCAGAAACAGTCAAAACAAGGCTTTTTCAAATCATTCCCAATAAAAAACCACTAAAAGGGTCATCAATTAGATCTTATTACCTTTTCTTCTAAAGAACCAGTAAATCCTAAAATTTGCTGGAAACAAGCTAATTGGGCTAACTCTTTATGGTCTGATTATAGATTATGTAATTTTGAATTTGACTGGCAATCAAAGACAACTCAATCTAAAAACAATGATAAAACAAGAAATAAAAAATTGCACGCTAGCAGAGGTTTGATTAACCCTGTGGAATTTTGGTCCCATTATGATATAGTTTCTAAACATAATAATGAGATTGAACAATTTATGGATTCATGGATCAATACTAGTACCTATATGTTAAATGATATGGCCCCTATTAAACTGAGAAGAAAGAGATTTAGAAATTTAGATGAGTAGTTTGATTCAGATCTTTTAATGTTAAAAAGGGAACTAAGGAAGTTCGAGAGACAATGGTTAAAATCTGGAACGCCAGAGCACAGAGAAGTTTGGAGGCAAAAACTGAAAAAATTACAAAAAACTGACAAAGGAGACACAAAAAGCACAGTTACTTACCGTAACAGGTGTTATCCAGGGACAGCAGGCATATATTCTCACATGTGGGGGTGACGTCATCTACAAAGCGGACAGCTTTTTCAAGCAAACTTGATTGAAGATTTAAAGTTTGCTCTGCTGCTCCACGCATGCGTGCCTTCCTGCTCCACTAGAGGGCGCATCTCCCCCTTGTGGTCTCCAGTTCACTTAACCAGCAAAGAAGCCAACCTCGGGGAGGCGGGCGGGTTGTGAGAATATATGCCTGCTGTCCCTGGATAACACCTGTTACGGTAAGTAACTGTGCTTTATCCCAGGACAAGCAGGCATGATATTCTCACATGTGGGTGACCTCCAAGCTAATTGAAAAGGGATGGAGGGAAGTTGGCAATTTAGGCGAATAGATTACGCAATACCGATTGGCCAAAACGGCCATTGCTCCTGGACAATGTATCCAGGCAGTAGTGGGAGGTGAAAGTATGAACTGAAGACCACGTGGCAGCCTTGCAGATTTCCTCAATGGGTGTGGATCGGAGGAAAGCTATGGAGGCTGCCATCGCTCGGACTCTATGTCCCGTTACTCGACCATGCAGCGCGAGACCAGCCTGAGCATAGCAAAAAGAAATACAAGCAGCCAACCAGTTGGACAAGGTGCGCTTGGAAACTGGGCGACCCAGCCGGTTAGGGTCGAAGGACAAAAACAATTGTGGGGTTGTCCGATGAGACTGAGTGCGTTGGAGGTAAAAGGCCAACGCTCTTTTACAGTCAAGCGTGTGTAGTGCCGTCTCTCCGGGATGAGAGTGAGGCTTGGGGAAAAATACTGGCAAGACGATGGACTGGTTGAGATGAAAATCAGACACCACTTTAGGCAAGAACTTAGGGTTAGTGCGGAGGACCACCTTGTCATGATGGAATACAGTGAAAGGGGGGTCCGCCACCAGCGCCTGTAGCTCGCTAACTCGTCGAGCGGAAGTGAGTACGAGCAGGAAGATCACCTTCCAAGTGAGGAATTTCAGATGGCATTTGTCTAATGGCTCGAAAGGGGGTTTCATGAGTTGAGCCAGGACCACATTAAGATCCCAAACCACCGGGGGAGGTTTGAGAGGAGGGTGGACATTCAGAAGACCTTTCATGAAACGAGAAACTAGGGGGTGGAGTGAAAGGGCTTTTCCTTCCAGGGATTGATGGAAGGCAGCAATTGCACTAAGATGTACCCGAATGGAGTTGGTCTTCAGGCCGGAGTGAGAAAGATGGAGCAAATACTCCAGGACCAAGGGGACCGGGACCGACACCAGGTCCTGGTCGTGCGAGGAGCACCAGGATGAGAATCTGGTCCACTTTTGGGAATAGCAGGTTCTAGTCGAGGCCTTCCTCAAGGCTTCCAGTATTTCCTTGACTGATTGCGACACAGGGAGAGAAGTCAGGGGGAGAGAAACCAAGCATTCAGATGAAGAGACTGAAGATTTGGATGCAACAGCGAACCCTGGTTCTGTGATAGCAGAGAGGGAAACAGAGGCAGAGGCAGTGGATCTCTGGTACTGAGTTGAAGTAGAAGGGAAAACCAAGGCTGGCGTGGCCACCGAGGAGCAATCAAGATCATAGTGGCTCGCACCGGTTTGAGATGGACCAGCGTCCGCAGAATCAGAGGAAAAGGCGGAAACGCGTATAGAAACCTTCCCTCCCAATCTAGGAGGAAGGCGTCGGCCTCGAGGCGTTCCGGGGAGTACACCCGGGAGCAGAATTGAGGGAGTTTGTGGTTGAGGGGGGAGGCGAACAGATCTATCTGAGGAGTCCCCCACTTCTCGAACACCTGTCGTAAGGTTTGAGCGTGCAGCGACCACTCGTGTGGCTGGAGGAGGCGGCTGAGTCTGTCTGCCAGGCAGTTTCGCTCTCCTTGTATGTACACCGCTCGAAGGAAGATGTTGTTGGAGATTGCCCACTTCCAGAGACGCAGGGCTTCCTGACAGAGGGCCCGGGCTTCCTGACAGAGGGCCCGAGACCCCGTCCCCCCTTGTTTGTTTACGTAGTACATTGCTACCTGGTTGTCGGTTCGGACGAGAACTACCCGGTCGTGGAGCAGATGTTGAAAAGCCACAGCAGCGAGATAGATGGCCCGAAGCTCCAGCACGTTGATGTGGCAGCGGCGGTCCTCTGTTGACCACATCCCCTGAGTGCGTAGGCCATCCAAGTGAGTTCCCCAAGCGTACTCCGACGAATCCGTGGTGAGTATCTTGCTGTGTGGGGGGGCGAGAAAAAGTAAACCTTTGGATAGATTTGAAGAGTCGGCCCACCAGAGGAGCGATCGTTGCAAGGAAGGAGTCACTGTCACGGGACGGTTGATTGGGTCCCGGTCCTGACGCCATTGGGAGGCCAGGGTCCATTGAGGAATCCTCAGGTGGAGACGGGTGAAGGGTATGACGTGGACGGTGGAGGCCATGTGGCCCAGAAGAGTCATCATCTGCCGAGCTGATACCGAAGTCAGCAGCGAAATCCTTTGACTCAGACTTACTAACGCCTCTTGACGTGGAGGGGGAAGGAAGGAGCGGAGTCGGACCGTATCCAGCACGGCCCCGATGAACTGTAAGGAATGAGAGGAGTGCAGCTGGGATTTGAGGAAGTTTACCTCGAACCCCAGACCTTGAAGGTAAATAATAGTCTGTTGGGTCGCTGAGATAACCCCCTCCCTGGACGGGGCTTTGATCAGCCAGTCGTCCAGGTAGGGGAATACCTGGAGGCCCTGCGCGCGTAAGGCAGCTGCGACCACCACGAGGCACTTCGTGAAGACTCGGGGTGACGACGCCAGGCCGAAGGGGAGGACTCGGTATTGTAGGTGTAGGTCCCCCACCTGAAAGCGCAGGTACTTGCGGTGAGCGGGGTGCACTGGAACATGTGTATAGGCTTCCTTCAGATCGAGGGAGCAGAGCCAATCGCCCTCGTCGATGAGAGGGTAGAGAATCGGTAGGGAAAGCATGCGGAACTTTTCCCGCACCAGAAATTTGTTGAGTCGCCTCAAGTCTAGGATTGGGCGCAGGTCTCCCGTCTTCTTCGGTACCAGGAAGTAACGGGAGTAGAACCCCTTCCCCCGCTGGTCGGGGGGGGACCACCTCCACTGCCCGTAGGCAAAGCAGTCCTCGAGCTTCTGAGAGAAGGAGGGGTAACTGAGTTCGGTTGGGAGGGCACGCCCTTGGAGGATTGTCTGCCCTTGGAGGATTGTCTGGAGGGTTTTCCCGAAAGTTGAGAGAGTATCCTGATGAGATCACGCCAAGGACCCATGCGTCCGACGTGACTTGTTCCCAGCGCGGGTAGAAGGCTCTGAGGCGTCCCCCAATGGGAAGGAGGCCTGGGGCTGTGGTGGAGGGGGCCAGCCCCCATCCGCTTATCCCGTCAAAAGGACGGGGATGGTTTGGCGGTCGCAGGCGATTGGGACTTGGGTGGGGCCCGATGGTGAGCTTGCGGGCGTCTGGGTGGAGGCCGTGAGAAGGCAGGGGTAGACTTTTGAGGGTAGCGGCGAAGAGGGGCCTTGAACGGCCTGGACGCTGGTGGTTTTGGTTTTTGCCGAACGAGGGAGGCAAACGAGCGTTCGTGCTCCGAAAGGCGTTTCGTAGCTGCCTCGATGGTGTCATCAAAAAGTTCTTTGCCCACGCAGGGGAGGTTAGCCAACCGGTCCTGTAAGTTGGGGTCCATGTCGACGAGGCGTAACCAGGCTAGGCGGCGCATGGCGATAGCGAAGGCTGCCTCTCTGGAGGAAAGTTCGAAGCCATCATAAGCCGCGTGAAATAAATGGAGGCACAGGTTGGAGAAGACCTCCAGGAGCAGGTTAAAGGCTCCTTGGCTTGAGGCCGGTAGGTCGGTCGCAAAGGCTCCCAATAGTCCAATGAGATGTTTCAAGTAGGACGTGAAGGTGAAAGTGTAACTTTGTACCCTAGAGGCCATCATAGCGTTCTGGTACAGTCTTCTGCCGAACTTGTCCAGGGTCCGACCCTCTCGACCTGGGGGGACCGCCGCTGAGACCTGGGAGGGGTGAGCCTTTTTCAGGGAAGATTCTACCAACAGCGACTGGTGGGAGAGCTGTGGTTGCTCGAAACCTGGGTATGGTACTGTACAGTACTTGGACTCCATTTTGGAGGGGACAGCTGTTACCATGTAGGGGGTCTCCAGATTCCTGAAGAAAGCCTGTTGGAGTACCGGATTGGGCGGTAAGCGAAGGGACTCTCTGGGCGGTGACGGTAAGTCAAGTTCCGCTAGGTACTCTTTAGAGTATCTTGAGTCGGACTGGAGGTCTAAGTCCAGAGCGTGGCCCATGTCCTGGACGAAGCGAGTGAAGGAGGGGGCGAGACGTTCCCGGGGCCCCGTGTGGGGACGGTGAACGAGACCTCCGTCGGGCGGAGAAGGACGGGGAGGCTTCCCTCGAGTATCGAGGTTCATGCTCTGACCTGCGCTCCGAGACCGGGGAAACAATGTGGCAGTGTTCCGGGGTCGAGGACCTACGTCGTCTCGAGGAGCCCCTCTGAGACGATGCCGGGGTACGGGGTACCGATCGATGTCGAATCGGTGACCTCTATCCGGACTCCCTCGGCGAAAGCCTGGGGCCTCGGCTCGGAGCCCCGGTCTGAGGGGGAGTTAGGAGGATGCGAGGGTTGGAGAGTGATAACTCCGTCACCTTCAGCGGTCCTGTACGGGGCGTCGGTGAATGGCCTCGTAGTGTGGGAGAACTCCGGGCCTTCTTAGAGGTACGGCGGTTTGAGGTCTCGGTCGTTTTAGCGTGACGCTTTGCTCCGTGGCGGTCCGAGGAGGGATAGTGTCTCGGGCGCCTCGGGGAGGAATCCGAGGAGGATGAAATGCGGCGAAGCTGGCGCACTTTGCCCCGAGGGGGCTCGATGCGAGGCTCAGGCTGGTCCGGCGCACGCGAGGTCGAGGTCTGGGCCGGTTGTAGATGGGCAAGTGCAGCGGACAGCTCTGACGAGATCATTGCCCGGAGTAGGTCCTGGAAGACGGGCACGGACAGCATCGAGGGCATGTCCGATGCCTCGGTGCACTCCACCGGGGGGCGACCTCGTGTCAGAGTATTCCCGTGTGGTGGAGGCACGGCCCGAAGGCTTGGGAGGCTTCGCCGGGGCTGAAAGCATGGGGGTTCCACCATGCGTCGCCGGTGTCCCCGAGGCTGGCTTCTTCGCTGGTGCGGAACCTGAAGAAGGAAGAGGAGACTTACACGGGGCCGAGGCTTTTTGCTGTCCCGAGGTCTTCGGGGTCGGGTCTCGAGGTGGTGCCGAGGTATTCGGGGCCGAGGTCAAGGCCGGGGTCGAGGTCGGCCCCCCAAGGTAGAGGGTTGGTCGGCGGTGAAAAGGTCCGCCATGCGGGCTTTTCTTCGACGAAGGGCCCGGTTCTGAAAAGTAGCGCACTGGGGGCAGGAGTCGGTTGGATGAGCGGCCCCCAGGCAGAGGATGCACCGGCGATGCGGGTCTGTGATGGAAAGAAGCCGCTCGCACCGGGTGCACTTTTTAAAGCCGGTCAAAGGCCGGGACATAGAAAAACGAAACTGGCCGAGGCCCAAGTAGCCACACAGCCGCGGCGACCTGGAAGCCTCCGGGTCGGTCAAAATGAAGCAGGAACAGATAAAAAATCAAGAGAAAAAAGCGCACAGCGACTAATTCAATAAAACAAGAAAAAATTGCAGTGCTAAAAGGCAGTTGGGGCAGAGCCTAAAAATACACGACTTCTAGGCTCAGCGGAAAAATTTGAACTGGAGACCACAAGGGGGAGATGCGCCCTCTAGTGGAGCAGGAAGGCACGCATGCGTGGAGCAGCAGAGCAAACTTTAAATCTTCAATCAAGTTTGCTTGAAAAAGCGCATCGGGGCTCCGTAGATGACGTCACCCCCACATGTGAGAATATCATGCCTGCTTATCCTGGGATAAAAAATTTTACGCCCAAAAATTGGCAATGTATCATCCAGTAGTAGTAGCCTTTTTAAATTAGTCAATGATCTTTATGATTTAGAGGCATGTACTGTTGCTGTCGAAGAATCTATTTTATCTGCTGATAGTTTGGCTGATTTTTATAATACCAAAATTCAAAAACTTAGGCTTACGTTAGTTGATCCTATTAATCATCATTGGTGTTTTCGCATCCTTCAAGGGGCAGATGCACCCAGAGTAGATCCGAGTTGGAATAATTTTACATCTATTGACTGGCAAACCTTTAGTAAGCTCTACAATATGGGGTTCATAATCAAAAAAACCAACAACAAAGTGGACTAAATGGCTACTTAGACGATCAAAAAGCCTGATCGTCCAAGTACCCATAATCAAAGCTGATTTTAGACGTATCTAAAACCAGCTTAGACCTTTCCCCTGCCACTAAACGCACAGAGAGAAAAGAGGCATGTTTAGAGGAGGGGAAAGGGCGGGCGGTGGGCAGGAGGTGGGCCGACCTACACCTAGGCGTGCAGCAGGTATAACCAAAACCCTAGGCAGGTTGCCTAGTCGGCACTTACATATTTTGACTTAGACGAAGTCAAAACAGGTCTAAGTGCCAAAAAAGGGTCCGCTGAGCTGATCGTGGCTGCTGCGATCAGCTCAGCGGCCCCAGCAACCTTCCTACCCCCTAGAGCAATGATCGCGGCAGGAGAGATGCCTCATCTCCCCTACCACGATGCCATCACTCCTCTACCCGAACTGCTGCGACCTGCGGGTTCGGGCGGTCGTTGGGGGGGAGGGGTTTCTGTCGAGGGGGTAGGGGGGTCCGCCTGGTCAGGAGAGGTTGGGCTCCCTCTTGCCCGATCGTGTAGGGGGGTGGGGGGGGGGCGAGAGGCCAGGAGGGCTTGGGCTCCTTCCTGGCCTGATCGTAATGGGGGGGGGGGGGTGCCGTGGGTGTCCGGAGCAGGAGGGCTTGGGCTCCCTCTTGCCTCGATGTCGTTGGGGAACGTCGGGGTGCCGCGGGGCAAGAGGGCTTGGGCTCCCTCTTGCCCCAAATGTAATCGGGGGAAGGGGGGGGCAGTGCCGCGGGCAGGAGGGCTTGGGTTCCCTCCTGCCCCGATGTCGTGGGGGGGAGGGGTTGGTGTGGATTGTGTAACCGGTGTTGGTTTTGACAGACACCGGTTACAGAATCCAGCTTTTAGGTGAAGGACTGGCTCCTCCTTTGCCTAAAAAACCTTGTGTTGGACTTTTGGGGCTTAGGCGAAGTATAAGTGTAGACGTAGTGGTGGTCTGGGCGTTCAAACAGCTGAATGTAGAGGCAGGCCATTATCAAAAAAAACCTCCATTTGGACATTTTTTTTGATTAGGGACATTTTCCCTGCTTCTACTTTCAACGTTTAAAGCCTTAGGCCAAAAAGGGACTTAGACGGTTTTTTTGATTATGCCCCTCTAAGTATGTTAACTCATACTATAGACTTGATAGCTGTCCTCCAAATGTTATGAAAGTTGCCCCGGTCAACTTTAAGGCCAAATTGTTAATGTGGATTAATTTCTTATTATCCATAAGGAAGTTTCCCGATGAACAGGGTCATATTGTGATTACACCAATTTTAAAAAACACTAAAGAATCATCCAGCATTGCATCTAATTTTAGACCTATTGCCAGTATTCCTCTGGCTACTAAGATACAGGAAGGTTTGGTAAACACTGAATTAGTTACATATTTGGATAAGTTTAGCATTCTGCATGAGAATCAATCTGGTTTCGGTCAGGATTTAGTACCAAAACAATCATGGCCTCTCTGTTTGATTATTTGCATTCATTATTCAGTCAAGGTTCAAGTGTGTTAATTCTGCAGCTAGATCTGTGCAGCACTTTTGATCTGGTAGATCAGGGGTGCCCAATAGGTCGAACGCGATCGATGGGTAGCTCGCCAAGGCAAAGTGAGTCGATCACCCAGGACTCACTTTGCCTTGGCGATCTATCGGGCCGATCAGTCTTCCTCTCCCCGACGTCAATTCTGCCGTTGGAGAGGAGGTTCGGGCCAGCTAATCGCTGCCTGGCTGGGTGGAATTTCCTCTCCGACGGCAGAATTGACGTCGGGGAGAGGAATGCTGGTCGGCACGAAGCAGGGAGAGCATGGGGCAGGCGTCGGCTTTGGGGCCTGTTATTCATTGGTGGCGGTTTGGGTCCTGTTCCCCGATGGCAGCGACAGTGGCTTGGGGAAGGGCAGGGAGAAAGAAAGAAAGGGGGCAGGCAGGGAGACAGAAGGAAAGAAGAGAAACAGAAAAAAAGAAAGGGGGCATGAAGAGAGAAAGAAAGAAAGGTCAGGGAGAGAGGAAGAAAAAGTTGGGGGAGGGAATGAGGTGTGGAGGAGAGGAAGAATACAGGCTTAAAGAAAGATTGGATGCATAGTCAGAAGAAGAAAGTGCAACCAAAGACTCATGAAATCACCAGACAAGGGAGAAAAAATGATTTTATTTTAAATTTAGTGATCAAAATGTGTCTGAATTTATATCTGCTGTCTATATTTTACAATATGGTCCCCTTTTACTAAACCGCAATAGTGGTTTTTAGCGCAGGGAGCCTATGAGCATCGAGAGTAGCGCTGGGCATTCAGCACAGCTCCCTGCGCTAAAAACTGCTATTGTGGTTTAGTAAAAAGGGAGGGGGTGGGTATGTGTCTATTTCGGTATGGTTGTTACTGAGGTGACAGTGCATAGAGTCATCTGCTTTGACCTCTTTGAAAAAACCCCGGAATAGGAATGATAATTAACAATTCTATGCGTACAGTGTGCGTTGTGTTTTTTTTAAATTTTATTGTTGGTAGATCATTTTGACTTGGTCATTTTAAAAGTAGCTCGCGAGTCAAAAAAATGTGGGCACCCCTGTGGTAGATCATACTATTTTGTTGGATTATTTGGAATCCATTGGAGTCACAGATAATGTCTTGAACTAGTTTCAAGACTTCCTGGGTAAAAGATCATACCAAGTGTTTAAAGAAGATACCTTGTCTTATCGTTGGGAAAACTCTTGTGGGGTCCCACAGGATTCACCTCTGTCCCCCACTTTGTTTAATATTTATCTTGCTTCCTTGGGAAATTTATTGCAAAGTTCTACATTTATGCGGATGACATTACTATAGTCATCCCGTTAACTTGTCTGTCACCGGAGTTCATAAATTTTTTTGCGATTATTTTAAGTCGGATTGAATTTTGGATGACTGCTTATAAATTGAAATTAAATGCGGAAAAAACTACATTTTTTTAAGCAACTCCCAACGATAAGATTCAAGAAACAACAATACATGTGAATGGGTTGGACTATAATATAGAACAATCCATAAAAATATTGGGTGCGACTCTGGATAAACATCTCACACTGGAACAAGATACGGATTTATTGTTTAAGAAATGTATCTCTGTGTTTTGGAAGCTTCGTAACATTAAGAAGTATTTCGACGAAACTTCCTTTCGTTTACTGGTACAGTCTTCTATCTTAAGTATTCTCGATTATTGTAACATTATATATCTAGGTGCTTTCAAGAAAATTTTCAAAAATTTGAGCGATTCAGAATACTGCTGTTCGCCTCATTTTTGGTTTAAAAAAAAATGGGAGTATATAACTCCTTTTTATTTGAAACTCCATTGGTTGCCGATAAGAGTCGAGAATTCTGTTCAAATTTTCTTGTATTTGTTATAAATCAGTTTCAGGTTTGTTACCAAGTTATCTTGTGTCTCATTTTTCTTTGAATCCACAGAAATGGCAGAAATGTGTGCCCTTAGAATATTAATAGTCCAATGGTATCCAAATTTCTAAGGTACTGTAGTGCTATACATCAGCTTCCCCTTCTTAATCCAATATGCCTTTGTTTCCCTTAAGACCTCAGAACCAGTGGTGATTCTGAGGTCTTAAGGGAAACAAAGGTATATTGGATTAAGAAGGGGAAGCCGATGTATAGCACTACAATACCTTAGAAATTTGGATACCATTGGATCATTTTTCTTTGAGTCACTCCAAAAAGACCACACGTAGAGTGCACTTGTTTTCATATCCCTCCATAAAATCCTGTCATTATAAGAAATTCCTTGAGAGAACCCTCTCATTTCAAGCTGATAAATTGAATGTATGGCTTGGAAAAATTATGTTAGAGGTCTCTTCCTATCTTGATTTTAGAAAATTGTTAAAGACTCAACTCTTTGATAGGCTGGTATCTTAATGCATTCTGCTTCATTTTTTCAATCAAGGTCCTTATATTCAACTTGATGTATTTTATCTGTTCTATGTATTACTTCGTTCCCTGCCATGCCGGTATTTTCTGCATTGTATTGTAAATCTGTCTTTATCTGTTTTTTAATCCATTATTCTAATTTGTATTTTATCTGTATCCCATGTATTAGCTCACCTTGTTGTGAACCGCCTAGAACTTTTTTTGGTATGGCGGTATATAAGAAAAAAATTATTATTATTCTTGATAAAGAAAGATGCAAGGCAGAAAGTGAAGGAATGAAAAACAGCAAATGGATAAGGCCCTGGAAATAAGAGAGTTAAGAGCACACACAGAAGGAAATGCAACTAGAGACTGGGAAAAAAAATGAGTAGAAAAATAAAATCACCAGACAACAAAGGTAGGAAAATTATTTCATTTTCAATTTAGTGATCAAAATGTCAGTTTTCAGAATTTAAATCTGCTGCCTATATTTTGCACTGTTCTGTAAGAAATGTATTTCTTTCTATTTCTTTAGAGCGTACTGCATGCAGAGTCTGGCATCTTAGGGTTCTGTTTTTGGTACTGTATTTACATAGGGTTTATCTGTGCTCTGGTAGGAATGAATGGCCCCAAGCAGGAAGATATTTTTCGGTAGTTTGGCCGGGTTTTGGAGGGTCACGAGCTGGGGGGGGGGAGGACCTCCGTGCACGTGTAGTCGTTGACATGATGGCACCACATGCATGAATAGACGTGTAACGTCATCTTATCAACATCCACATATACATGGATGCCCTCTAGACATGGCCCGGAGCTCAGGGAAGGAGGCACAAGGGGGGAGCGGGGCCATATCTTTTTTTTAAGAGGAAATCTGTTAACCATACCTAACCCTCCAGTGCCTCAGGTACAAAACTTAAGATTGTGCGTTCAGTAGGAATAGATAAAGTACCTGAATATTAACATATACACGATTAATGACACTTGTAAGATTGGTCAAAGGCACGGGCGCCCGCCATTACTTTCCTCACCCCTCGGGGCACAGATACTCACGATTCGCCACCTGCAACATGCAAAGACGGCAGCGAAATCCACCGCGTGATAACAGCTCAACATCATCCTCCACCTCCATCTTTTCACGGTATAGCTGCTATTCAAATGTGTCCGCCACATGCCCCCGTACCGGAAACGACAAAACGGGAAAGCACTTCCGGTAGCACAGCAACCTCTATCCTCCTGCTCTAGAGCCACAAAGTCCGAGAGCAGGACGTCAACCCGTCCGAAGACGCATAGCCAATCGGTTTAGAGAAACAAAAATCAATAGCCGTACACCACGGCAACGGTGGGGAGGGAAAGGAAAAGTAGGCGGGCTAACGCATTTACGTCTTGAGAAAAAAAAAAGCAGAGGGAAACGAGACAGTCACAGGCAACAGTGTGTGGGAGGGATGACACCAAAACAAAGAGGGTGGCAGAGAGACACTCCAGGACCCCCTAGTGGTGGAAGGGCTCCCCTTAATCCCTAGCCATGGCCTTATACTTGCTAGCCCAGCGGGCTCACGCCCGCCGCCAACGTCGGGTGCCACAGGAGCGGGTCTTTAAGACCCGCATCCAGTTCCTGAATATGCCCGAGGAGGTGGTGCTGGAGCGCTATCAGCTGAATCCCGAGATGATCCGGGACCTGTGCCATATCCTGGAACGGGACCTGCAGCCTTCTACTGGCCGTAGCCACGCCCTCCCCGTCTATGTCAAAGTGACTGCCGCCCTCAATTTCTACACTTCAGGCACTTTCCAGACGCCCGCGGGCGATGCGGCGGGCATCAGCCAGGCCAGTATGTCGCGCTGCATTGCGCAAGTTACGGCAGCGCTCGTGCGCCGGGCCAACTCTTACATCTGTTTCCCCTTCAATGCTCAGCAGCGCGAGCGCACCCGCCAGGAGTTCCTGGCTATCGCTGGTT
This sequence comes from Geotrypetes seraphini, assembly GCF_902459505.1. NCBI lineage: Eukaryota > Metazoa > Chordata > Amphibia > Gymnophiona > Dermophiidae > Geotrypetes > Geotrypetes seraphini. The sequence goes on along the minus strand of NC_047091.1, from coordinate 83,146,839 downwards.
TCCCGCACGTGCTGGGCGCCGTGGGTTGTACCCACGTGGCACTGAAGCCACCCTTGGACCACGAGAATCTCTACCGCAACCGGCAGCGCTACCACTCTATGAACATGCAGATTGTATGCAACGCTCAGGGCATGATCACGCACGTGGTGGCTGAGTTCCCGGGCTCCATGCACGATGCCACCATCCTGAGCCATTCCAGTTTGAAGCATATCTTTCAAAGCTGGCAGGACGAGAAGGGATGGCTGCTGGGTGAGTGTTTGCCCCTGCAGTCTCAGGCGCCTAGAGGGAGCCTCCTCTTCGCCTTAAATCTGACTAGCGTGACTGGCTGGCAGATTTTTAGCACACAGACGTTCCTAAAGTGATACAGACCCTAAAGCAAACAGCAACTGTCTCGTACCGTATGTATGATCCTAAAGCAGCTTAGGGCAGCCTCTTCTGCATGGTTGACCCTAACGCAGAGATAACCTCATCGTTTGAGCCACCCCCAACCTTAGTTTGAGATTCTTTGAGCCTTATTTCTCATGTAGACAGGTAGCCTCTTCTCTTTGAGGCAGCTCTTAACATTGTGATCCTAAAGTAGTGCCTTAACACACTGCCCTTGCGCATATACAGGAGTCCATACTTCAGCTGTTGATTCCCATATCCTCCAAACTACAGAAGGATATCCCTTTAAGAACTTGAGAACTCCTCCCCTTCAGAGTGGAATACAGCACCTCACTCAGTTATTCCTTGTGCAAGGAAACGCAGGTGTGTTTTGCTCTGCTCTTCTTTGTTTTAATTTTTTCCACCAGCCTTTTGAGGTTCTTCATGGCTACTGTGCTCTGAGCATACTCTGCTAGGGAAAGGACTGCTGCTCTCATGACAAGCTATCAAAGTTCTCTGAGCCTGCTCGGAGTCCATCCCCTTGGGAGCGGGCCTGTTGATTTGGTCAGAGGCTTGAGCGCAGGCTGTGTAGCCCCTGAATAAGAACCCTAGGAGTATCAGGAAGCCAGCTGCATAATTTCTCCCCCTGTCACTTACATAAGAAATCACAGGAGTGAGAGTTAGCAGCGATCTGCTGAGAAGCAGCAATGACATCAGGAGGAGAGCTGATCCTCATCAGGTCAGAGGGCAGCTGTCAGCATTCAAAGACAAATGATAGGGTATGTTCTACGCCAGGTGGCTTCTCACATGGGCCAGGTGTTTCTGGTGGACCCGGACTGGCCAAGAAGGCCGTGGTACACAACCCTGGTGCGATTGAGCATAGAGAGGGGTCTGCGCCTTCCCTGCCATCCACTCCGTCATAGCAGCGGTGGCTCCAGGAAAATTCCTTCTCTGGATTTAACAGAGGCATATCTTCACATTCCCATCTTTCCGGTTTGCAGGAGATATCTGACATTTCACCTGCTTCAGCACCACTTCCAGTTTGTGGTGCTCCCCTTCGGTTTGGCCATGGCTCCCTGCACCTTTACCAGGGTAATGGTGGTTGTAATGGCCCATCTTCGTCTTATGGGGGTCCAGGTTCATCCTTATCTAGAAAATTGGCTGATAGGGCCCCCTTGCTAGCAGACTGCAAGCATGCAGTTCAACCGGTGGTGAGCCTCCTTTAGGACCACCAGAGGTATAGCAGCCTACTGGGTGGAATCCCAGGATGTTTCACCTGATGAAATCTGCAGAGATTACTACTCATTTCTTGTTGCAAATTTAATGCATTTTCGTAGCTCTCATGCTTTTTGTTTTCCCTCCTGTTAACGGCTGTAAATTTAAAAAGTACCATCAGCACTTTCTATTTTTATCAAGCAGCTACATGCAACAAGGACTTTAAGCTATTAATGTTGACTTCCATCTCCTACTTACATTTTAGGAAACAATAAAAAACTTGTTTGTTTTCCAAGACACAGAGTAGATCCCCCAGAGGCCAAGGCTATACCAGTGCGTCCAACCCTTCGCTGCCGACCTCTTAGCGGCGGCTGAAGAAACTGTCTGCCTCCCACAGGGTGTATCTACAGTACTAGGGCAAGACCCAAACCAAATATCAAATTAACTGACTAAAATTTAGAAAAATAAAGCACGAGCAGAAAAGACAAGACCCTACAGCAAGGTTGTAGGAAATAAAACTGGAATTCCTGGGGTAACAGGAGATGACCATAGGAGGAGGGGCTAGAATTTGGTTTTGAGTTACCTACAGTTTAAGAACCAGGTGGCAGCTTTACACAGATTTCCTCAATTGGAGTAGATCTAAGGAAAGCAACAGAAGCTGCCATAGCTTGGACTTTGTGAGCTGTGACATGACTCTCCGGGTGCAGTCCAGTCTGAGCATAGCAGAATGATATACAGGCCGCTACGCAGGGTCCCTTAGCGCTCCAAGATCTGGACCGCTTTGGTCTTAAGGCTTGGCTCTTGAGCGTATGGCATTGACAGCCAGGGGCTATTCGTCTGCGGTCATCGCTACGCTTCTTCAGAGTAAGCAGAATTCCACCAAGTCAGTATATGCCAGGGGTAGGCAATTTTGGTCCTCGAGAGCCAGAGCCAGGTCAAGTTTTCAGGATATCCACAATGAATATGTATGAGATGGATTTGCATGTACTGCCTCCTTGAGAGGCAAATCTATCTCATGCATATTTATTGTGGATATCCTGAAAACCTGACCTGGCTCTGGCTCTCGAGGACCGGAATTGCCTACCCCTGGTTATATGCGAAAGCCTGGAGGTGTTTTCAGGCTTTGTGTGAGAGGGTTCAGGTGGATCCGTTGGCCCCTTCAGTGGCACAGGTCCTGGTCTTCCTGCAAGCTGGCATCAGGAAGGGGCTTGCATTTTATTTGCTCTGTGTTCAGATTGCGGGACTCTCGTATTTGGGTCCCACTGCTCTCAGGGGTTCACTGGTGTCTCACTCGGATGTTGTCCGCTTCTTGCGGTGGGGGTAGGGGAGGGCTGAGGCCTCTTTTGCGGCTGCCTTGTCCGACGTGGAATTTACATTTGGTTCTCCATTTGCTGGCTCGTCCCCCCTGTGAACCTCTGGATCAGAGCTCCCTGAAAGATCTTGCCATCAAGATCGTTTTCCTAGTAGTGATCCCTTCTACACGTAGAGTGTCGGAGCTTCACCGAAATAGGAGGCTGATTCTCAGCTCCAAAATAGGCAGAAGAAATGGCCATTCAAATCCACCTAGAAATCAATATCTTCTATGCTGGACAACATTTTTGGGCCACTACAACCAGGAAAAACAGTATTATCTGCCAAAGAAACTAGTTTTGTGACTTCAAATACCTCAGCAAAATAACATAAAAACATAAGTATAGCCTTACTGGGTCAGACCAATGGTCCATCAAGCCCAGTAGCCCGTTCTCACAGTGGCCAATCCACTAGTACCTGGCCAAAACCCAAGGAGGGCCTGAAAAAGGGCCTAGCAATTGGCTCTCATTGTTCAGATAGCTGGGCTTTCTTGCTTCAGTCCCAAGCCTCATGGGAGCTTTTTTGTGGCTCATCTGGATGTGGTTAGATTTTTGAAGTGTGTGTTATGGCTGTGGCCTCTGCAGCGGCAGCTGTTTCTGACTTGGAATCTTAGCCTGGTTCTAAGGGCTCTTCGTTGGACCAAACGTTTTTGATGGATCTCACCATCAAAATGGTGTTTTTGGTGGCCATTACCTCCGCCTGGAAAGTGTACTGTAGAGATCCAGGGAAGTTCAGTGTGCCTCTCCTTCTCTTACGTTTCAGTGGAGTTTGATTGCTTTGGTACAAACTGAGGGAAGTACTGTGCTCCACTGCAGAAGCGGAAGAGTTTTCAAGTTCTTAAAGGGATATCCTTCTGCAGTTCATGGGAAATAGGAATCAACAGCTCAAGTATGGACTCCTGTGTATCCTAACCCAGATTACTGAGGTAAGAATTTAATCTGTCATTATCTTTTCTAACACTGGCATATAGACAAAGGGCTCATCTGCTGTAACTGGCACTAGCTCTGAGCAAAGATTGAGCTCTCCATATTCAGTGATTCCAGCAAGACAGCTTTAAGGATGTCTAGCCAACAGTATATGCCTCTTAGTACCAAGTTTTATCATTTTATTTCTTACCTTAGGAGACAGAGTCTACAGCCTGAAGACATGGCTGATGACCCCCATTGAGAATCCACAGACCCCAGCTGAGCACCAGTATAATCATGTGCATCACAGCACACGTGCCATCATCACACAAACCGTTGCAGCACTGAAAGCTCGTTTCCGTTGCTTGAGCCGGACAGGTGGGGTACTACAGTACAGCCCCCTGAAGGTTTGCCACATCTTTGTGGCCTGCTGTGTGCTGCACAACATTGCAGTTGCCCGGGGCATAGAGGCATGCACAGGAGAAGCTGGGGCCCAGGAACCACAGAGCGATGATGTGGTTACAAAAGAAACAGTAGCTGAGGAGGCAGAGCAGGCCCGCTTGGCCCTGGTGCAGGATTTCTTCAGCTGATGCATGACAGGTAATAGCAGGACATTCTTGGAAACTTTTGATTAGAGAAAGTGCCTAAAATCGATTATGGCAGCCGATAATCTGTAGGAACAGCACACCAATTTACTGATAGCAGAGATCTGCCTGCTGTTGAGCCCATGGCAGTGCTGTATCCATGTATTGTACTTCCAAGAGCAGTATAGAATTTGCATCCCCATGCTATAAAAGGTTCCATGAAAGCATAGTTATCTTCACACTTCCTAACATTGCAGAGTAACCTTCTCAAAAACAAGTGCAGTGCTGTTTCAGATCAAGCCCAGCATCCTTTCTCTGGCCAATTCAAGTTACTTGAGCAAGCACCTGCCCATTAACAATTAATACCCTCCAGAAACTTGTTCAAACTTCTTAATCCAACTACACTGCTAATCTTGATAAGTGGAATAGGATCCAGTAGTTAGAGCAGCAAACTAAGAACCAGGAATGCCAGTTTTCAAATCCCATCAACATAGCTTTGGTTAGTCACTTAGCACTGCTGAACAAAGTTCTTTGGAGACAGGAATATAAAAAATAAATTAGGTCCTTTTGCAAAAGTGCACTGCCTAACTGCATAGGCGGCTTGACATGTACATGTACTGCATAGGCGGCTTTGCTCTAGTGTATGGTTTGGGTTTTTTTAACACTTTTGGCAGATATCCTCAGTCTTTAATCATTAACAACTTGGCTTGTGTCTTATAAGTATTCTCATCTGAACAATTTCTCTTAATCCTTAGCAGTTGTGAAAACGCAAACTATCTCAATTTTTTTAGGATGACAACTACTATATTTTAATAAAGTGTAATTTTTGAATAAACTCATTTCAATAGAATCAGTGGATTTTTTTTTCCTTTTTTGATGCTCCACAAAGTACAATGATCAGGATTTATTGCTTAATTCATGTAAGAAGTCAGCAAGTAATGGCTTAGTTTCAGCTTGTATTTTGAGATTTTCTTCTGGCAGCAATAAAGTGGCAAAATTATAAGACAAAATTGAGACTTGGTACAATTAGAGTGGCTTTTCTAGAAATAAAATTGTGAAGGAAATTGTAAGCTCTGCAGTATGCAGAACAGCAATTAAGGACAATTTAATAAGCAGATATTTCAAATGTGGTTATTTGCAGTATTTGGGACATGACAATACAAAGGAAATACCCAGAAGATGGCAAGAAAGAAAGATTAGGTTCTTACCTTGAGAATCTTTCTTTTTTCTTGTAGATGTTCTTGTGGTTCTGAATAGTAGGGTTTTGCATCTGAACCCACAAGTTGCTTGCAGAATTCTGTCAAATCATCTTTTGAACTCTGCCTCCTTCCCAGAGAGCTGCTACTGCCCCCTCAGTTTGTATAAAAACAATCAAGTAGCACTGTAATGATAGACATAGCTAAAGGAGGGAAATGAGGAAAAATCTCCAACACTAAAATTCTGTTCTCCTTAATAAAAGTCCCCATTAACATTATAACATTCAAGTAACTGATCAAACATCCTCTATGCCTTTCCTCTGTGGCCCATGATAAGACGTGTGCTGTGCATGGCACACCAGGGAATGGTGGTTCTGGTAACACCAGATTGGCCGAGACACCCATGGTATGCAGACCTTTGTGTCTACAACTTGGTCAGGGTCTCAAACTTGCTTGTTATTCTTACAGCATGGCTCTTGAGCGTGTAGCACTAGTGCATAGTTGCTTACATTTTGCAGAGTAAAAAGAGGTTGACCATTGCAGCATACAGGAAGGCCTGGAAGTGTTTCCAATCAGAAGAATGACGACTCGGGCTCTGCATCGATCCCGGTGGTGCTTGCTTTTCTCCAGGAGGACCTGAAAAAGGGCCTAGCAATCGGCTCTCAGAGTTCAGATAGCTGGGCTTTCTTGCTTCAGTCCCAAGCCTCATGGGAGCTCTTTTGTGGCTCATCTGGATGTGGTTAGATTTTTGAAGTGTGTGTTATGGCTATGGCCTTCGCAGCGGCAGCAGTTTCTGACTTGGAATCTTAACCTGGTTCTAAGGGCTCTTACGGGTCCGCCCTATGAGCCGTTGGACCAAGCTTCTTTGATGGATCTCACCATCAAGATGGTGTTTTTGGTGGCCATTACCTCCGCCTGGAAAGTGTCCAAACTTCAGGCTTTGTCCTGTAGAGATCCTTTTCTTAGAATTATGGACTCAAGTGTGACAGCACATAGTCCTCTCTTTTTTGCTGAAAGTGGTTTCTAACTACCACATCAATCAAGAAGTGTGGTTGCCAGCCTACGCACCCTTAGGTTCGAGAAAACATGACAAGGTATTAAAATCCATGGATGTGCATAGTCTGTTATTGAAAAAGACATGGGGGAAGCCACTGCTTGCCCTGGATCGGTAGCATGCCACTCCTTGGGTTTTGGCCAGGTACTAGTGACCTGGATTGGCCACCGTGACAACGGGCTACTGGGCTTGATGGACCCAGTAAAGCTATACTTATGTTCTTATGTTATTTTGCTGAGGTATTTGAAGTCACAAACTAGTTTTGTTTGTCAGATAATCCTGTTTTTCCTGGTTGTAGTGGTCTAAAAAGGTTGTCCAACATAGAAGATATTGATTTCCAGGTGGATTCGAATGGCCATTTCTTCTGTCTATATTGGAGCTGGGAAGCGGCCTCCTATCTCAGTGAAGCTCCGACACTCTACATGCAGAAGGGACTGCTACTAGGAAAACGGTCTTGATGGCAAGATCTTTCAGAGAGATCAGATCCAGAGGTTCATAGGGCGGACGAGACAGCGAATGGAAAACCAAGTGTAAATTCCACTTTGGACAAGGCAGCCGCAAAGGAGGCTTCAGCCTCCTCCCCCCCCCCCCCAGAAGCAGACAGGTAGGTAGGAAGGAGGGACTTGGGCTCTGGGAGATACTCGATGTACTTCATCATTCCAAAAGAAAGGCTTAGAAGTTTGGAGACCTATTCTGGATCTAAAGACAGTGAATGATTTTCTGTGATTTTCACGTTTCCAGATAGAAATGGTGCATTCAGTCATTGTGGCAGTAGCCCCTGAGGAATTCTTGGCTTCCCTGGATCTCACAGAAGCATATCTCCACATACCCATTTTCCGGGAACACAGGAGGTTTCTGCGGTTCCTCGTGATGGGGAAGCACTTTCAGTTTGCAGCTTTGTTTTTCGGTCTTGTCTCCGTACCCAGAACCTTCGCCAAGGTCATGGTGGAAGTGCCTGTGCATCTTCATTCGCAGGGTATCCTAGTCCATCCATATCTGGACATTTGGCTGATCAGAGTCCCCTCACTCACGGAGGAGCGCAGGGCATTTCATCAGGTGGTGCAATTACTGGAGCTTCTTGGCTGGGTAATCAGACTGAACAGCCACCTCAAGCCAACGCAGGACTTGGAGTACCTGGGAGTCTGGTTTCACATGGCCCAGAATCAGGTGTTCCTTACAGAACCCAGGAAGATCAAGTTGCAAGAGTTCCATTCGGTCCCTGTTAGTGGTACCAGCTCATATGGCCTGGCAATATCTGCAGTTCCTGGGTCTCATGATGGCATCCATAGATGTGATCCCGTGGGCCAGAGCGAGACTCCAGCCTCTTCAGCAGTCCCTAATGTATCTGCTTGCAGGTCTTGGATTGGGTGACTCTGATTCCGGATGCGAGTCTTCCAGCTAGGAGAGGGGGGGGGGGGGCAGAGTGCAACTCAGGGCCGGTGGTCTGCTCTGGTGAGCAGGTGGTCGACAAATCACCTGGAAGTGTGTGCGATTCGGCTGGCCTTGTTGCACTTTCAGAGGTGTCTCTATCTTCAAGCTGTTCGAGTGTTCTCAGACAATGCGATAGCAGTAGCCTGTGTCAACCGACAGGGTGACACGCAGAGTCCTCTGTTGAGCCTGGCAGCTAGGATGCTCTTTTCCTGGGCAGAAAAGCATCTGATGGCTTTGTCCGCTGCCCACGTGGTGGGTGGTAACAACATTCAGGCAGACTTTCTAAGTTGGCAGATCTGGACCCGGGAGAATGGCCCCTGTCACGGAGAGCATTCGGGTTCATTGTCCGGCAGTGGGGAGAATGCGCTGAAGGGGAAAAATGAGGAAGGCAGAGTGGGGAGAAGACACTGAAGAGAAATGGGGATTGGGGAAGACAGAGTGGGCAAAAGACACTGAAGGGAAAAAATGGGGAAGGCAGAGTGGGGAGAAGACGCTGAAGGGAAAAAATGAGGAAGGCAGAGTGGGCAGAAGTGGAGATTGGGGAAGGCAGAGTGGGGAGAAGATGCTGAAGGTAAATGGGGAGAGAGCATATGCAGCCTCTATAGGAGTCTCTCCTTTCCCAGTGGTTCCTTCAAGCTCTCCTTACAAATGCAGCTTCCTTGGATGGAGCAAGCTCACCGCAACCTGCGCCGGTGTATCTAGGGGGAAGCTCTCCGGCAAGGCATTTCTCTTCGTATCTCAGAGTGGACTACAATAATGATCGATGCCAGCCTGCTCGAGTCAAGGTCGTTGGACTCCCCATGAAAAGGGTTGATCAACCATCTGGAACTTCAAGCCATATGACTGGCATTGAGGGCTCTGCAAAACTCCCTGGAAGGAAAAGCGGTAAGAGTGTTTTCCAACAACACCACAGTGGTGGCATAAATAAATCGGCAGGGAGGTAACAAGAGTGCTCACTTGAGTTGGGAGGCTCGGATGCTGTACTGGTGCGCTCCTTCAGGCTCTCTCTGTGGTGCAAGTGGCCAGAGTGGAAAACGTGCCAGTGGACTTCCTCAGTCACCAAGTCCTGGATCCGGAAAGTGGTCTTTTTCACAGAGTGTATTCCATCTCATTGTGGGGGTAAGCCCTAGATAGACTTGATGGCTTCAGCTAAGAACTTTAAAGTCAAGCGATTCTTCAGTCGAAGGACAGAACCAGGAAGCTTGGGTCTAGCAGCGTTAGCTCAGACCTGGCTGACTCAGAAGCTCTTTTACATTTTCCACTCTTGGTGGGCCGGGTCATTCACAGAATAGCAGCTCATCCAGGTTTGGTGACCCTTGTGATTCTGGACTGGCTCACCATCTGTGAAATGCGGATCATGTCCATCTTCCACAGGACAAGAGGTTCAGGCTTCCTCTTCATCACGACCTGCTCAGCCAGGGTCTGGTGCCCATGGAGAATCCTCAGAACTTTGCTCTTACATCATGGCTCTTGAGCACTCAGCCTTGATTCAGAGGAGCTACTCCGATATAGTCATTGCGATTCTCTTGACGTCTAAAAAGCCCTCTACAATGGCAGTTTATGCCAAGGCTTGGTAGGCCTTTCAGCAGTGATGTGCAAAGGACCAGGTGGAGCCATTACCTACTCCCATTCTGGTAATTTTGGCTTTACTTCAGGCTGATGTTGAGAAGGACCTGGTGGTGGCTTCCCTCAAAGTTCAGGTGGCTGGACTTTCATGTTTTAGAGTGCATAGTGATTCTACTTCGCTTACAATTCATCCTGATATGACCGGATTTCTCAGAGGGACGCTTCGTTTGAGGCCTCACCTACCTCAGTCCTTTCCTTCATGGAATCTTAATATTGTATTTAAGGGGCTTGCGGAAGCCCCTTTTGAGTCACTCAGAGATGCTTCACTTCTGGATCTTGCCATCAAGACTGTTTTTCTTGTGGTGACTGTCTCGGCAAGGCGTATTTCAGAGCTGCTCTGGATCACGGAAGCGGGAATTTCTCTCCTTACTGTTTCTTCCTTTCTGACAAGACGTGGTTTCAGAATTCCATGTCAACCAGAAGGTTCGACTACATATTACCCTACGGGGTCAGGGCAGAAGGATCAGATCTTGTGAAGACTGGATATGCAGATAGTCTTCATCCACTTCCTGGAGAGGTTTAATGATTTTTGACTTTCTGACCATGTTTGTCCTGACTAGCCAGTCCAGGCAAGATAGGTCAGTGTCTAAAGCTTCTATCGCTAGTTAGATTCGCATGGCCATTTCATCAACTTACACTGCCTATAGTAAGCAGCCTCCAATTTCTCTCAAAGCCCACTCGACAAGAGCAGCATCGCAGCATCGTGGGCGGAGTCTTTAGCAATTCACCCAACCAAGATTTGCAGGGTGGCTACTTGGTCTTCTCTTTATACCTTTACCAGATTTTACCAAGTGGATGTGGCAGCTTGCCCTGCTGCTGCCTTTAGGGCCATAGTATAGAGGGCAGGCTCTTATGTCCCTCCCTAGATGTTGCTGTTGCTTTGGTACATCACTTATGGTACAGAATCCGGAAGGGACGTAACAGAATGGATGATTAGGTTCTTAACTTTGGTAATCTTTCTGTTAGCTCCTGGAGAATTTTGTACGCCCCCGCTCTCTAAATGCTCAGTTTCTTTTTTCTGCATCAGCTATTTCTCCTTACAGGCCACAGAATCTTCCATCCAGCAGACGGGCCATGTGGGGAAATCGCTTTTCATATGTATCTTACCAATGGTATGTTTTTAGTTTGTGCTCATTGCACGCACCAGTTTTATTCCATGTGTTGTTCATACATTCTTGCCTGTGTTCCTTGTTGGCAGTTTATTAATAGTTTTTTTTATTTTTTGCAGAGCAGAGCTGAACTTTCTTGTGTTGGCGGTGTAGTTCCCCGTATTCCCTTGATATATATATATGCCTTGTTCCAGTAAGATTGGTTGGCTTTTGGAATGAACTGAAGGGGGCTTTGTGTCTACTCAGTTAAGTGGAAGGAGCACATGCAGAAAAAGGGTGGATTTTTTGCAATAACCGGTTCGCGAGTTGGGATTGAACACCTGAGGTACAGAATTCTCTGGGGTCTAACAGAAAGAAGATTACCAAAGGTAAGAACCTAATCTTCCATTCATAACCACAGCGTTGAGTGCTTTTGCATACAAATCATGGTAATAGAGCATATTAGGAGGCTTCTACACAGATTCCTTCCAGGTACAAAACTTAGATTGTGAGCCCACTTGGGACAGAGAAAGTACCTGCATATTAATTTGTACAGTGTTGCATAAGTCTAGTAGCACTATAGAAACAATAAGGTCAGTCAAAGGCACGAGCATGTGCCATTCCTTTTCTCACCCCTCAGGGTACAGATACTCACGATTTGCTATCTGTAATACGCAAAGGCAGCAAAATCCACCCTGTGATAACAGTTCAACATCAGCCTCCAGCTCCATCTTTTCATGGTATAGCTGCTATTAAAATATCTTCGCCACATACCCCTGTACCAGAAATGACGAAAAGGGAAAGCACTTCCGGCAGCAAATGACTCTAGGAAATGACTGCTCTTCCTACTTCAGAGCCACAGGGGGCAGGATGTCAGCCTGTCGAAGACGCGTAGCCAGTGTTCGACACAGGGGAACAAAAGTCAATGGCTGGACTCCATGGTGGGGAAGATGAGTATGTGGGGCAATGTGTTCCATTTTGAGAGAAACAAAAGCGAGAGAGAAATGAGATGTCACAGGTGATGGTGTGTGGGAGGGGTGTCACTGAAAGACGGTAATAGGAAGACGCTCGAATACCCCCTAGTGATAGAGGGACTTCCCTTAATCCCTAGCCATGGCCCTATATTTGCTAGCCCAGTGGGCTCACATCCACTACCAGCATCAGGTGCAACAGGAATGGGTCTTCAAGACCCACATCTAGTTCCTGAATATGCACTAGAATTTGGTGATGCAGCACTATCAGCTGAATCCCAAGATGATCTGCCACTTGTGCCATATACTGGAACAGGACCTGCAGCCTTCTACTGGCCATAACTATGCTCTCCCTGTCTAAGTCAAAGTAACTACCACCCTCAGTTTCTACACATTCCCAGCCAGGCCAGCATATCCTGCTGCATTGCGTAAGTTACGGCTACGCTCCTGCGCCAGTTCAACACTTACATCTGCTTCCCCTTCAGTGCTCATCAGCGTGAGCACACCTGCCAGGAATTCCTGGCCATCACTGGTTTCCCGCACATGTGAGCACCATGGGTTGCACCCACATGGCACTGAAGCCACCCTTGGACCACGAGAATCTGTACAACCACCAGCAGCAGCTAGTATGCAGTGCTCAGGGCATGATCACGTGGTGGTTGAGTTCCCTAGCTATGCATGACGCCACTATCCTGAGCCAATCCAGCTTGAAGTATATCTTTGAAAACTGGCAGGACAAGAAGGGATGGCTGCTGGGTGTTTGCCCCTGCAGTCCCTAGCCTCCTCGTCACCTTAAGTATAACTCTAGCCTGGGAGTGGGGGATAAATAGCTTCATGACTAAGTAGCAGATTTTAGCACACAGACTTTCCTAATGTGATGGAGACTGCCTTATTACCGAATGTATGGCCCTAAAGCTGCTTGGAGAAGCCTCCTGTGCATGGTTGACCCTAATACAGGGACAACTCCATCTTTTGAGCCAGACCAAAGCTCAGATTGAGATTCCTTGAGCCTTATCTCTCCTGAAGGCAGATAGCCTCTTCTCCTTGAGAAAGCCCTTAGCACTGTCTAAGGCGCAGCTCCTTGTACTTGGTCCTAATACATCCCCATGTTTTGCATTAACAGACTGTTATATTCTCTAACATTAGCATAGAAAAAGGGCTCATCTGCTGTAACTGGCACTAGCCCTGAGCAAAGATGATTAGTTCTCCATATTCAGTGATTCCAGTAACAAGACAGCTTTAAGGATGTCTAGCCACAGCAAATGCCTCTTAGTACCAAGTTTTATAATTTTATTTCTTACCTTAGGAGACTGTCTACAGCTGAAGACATGGCTGATGACTCTCATTGAGAATCCACAAACCCCAGCTGAGCACCACTATAACCATGTACGTCACAGCACACATGCCATCATCACACAAACTTGCAGCACTGAAAGCTTGTTTCTGTTGCTTGAGCCAGTTAGTTTTTGTTGCTTGAACTACAGTATAGCCTCCTGAAGATTTGCCACAGTTGCCAGGGGCATAGAAGCATGCACGGGGAAGCTGGCGCCCAGGAACCACAGAGCGATGATGTGGTTGCAAAGGAAACAGTAACAAGAGGAGGCAGAGCAGGCTCGCTTTGCCCTGGTGCAGGATTTCTTCAGCTGAGACATGAAAGGTAATATAGCAGGGCATTCCTGGAAACTTCTGATTGGAAAAAGTGCCTAAAATCAATTATGGCAGCAGATTCTCTGTAGGAACAGCACACTTATTTACTGATAGCAGAGATCTGCCTGCTGTTAGCCCATGGCAATGCTGTATCCATGTACCTCCAAGAGCAGTATAGAATTTGCAACCCCATTCCATGCGCCCATCCCTTCTTAATCCATGAAAGCACAGTTATCTTCACACTACCCAACATTGCAAAGTACCCTTCTCAAAAACAAGTGCAGTGCTGTTTCAGATCAAGCCCAGCATCCTCTCTGACTGTGGCCAATTCAAGTCACTTGAGCAAGCACCTGTCCATTAACAATAAATACTTGTTCAAACTTCTTAAAACCCAGCAGCACTGCTATTCTTGATGAATGGAGTGGGTCCAGTAGTTAGAGCAGCAGGCTAAGAACCAAGAAAGCCAATGTTCAAATTTCATCAACATACCTTGAAGAAAGTCACTTAGTCCTGCTCAACAAACAAGTAAAAACATATTTGTAAGCTCTTTGGAGACACTCTACCTAAAGGTAACTTGCTTTGAACTATATATGAAAATGCATGAGCTAAAAACTTAACATTAAATACACCCACAACAAATTCTTGCTTGACGAACTTACTGGACTTTTTCGAGGGAGTAAACATGCAGATAGACAAGGGTGATCCAGTCGACAATGTATATCTGGATTTTCAGAAGGTGTTCGACAAGGTCCCACATGAACGACTACTTTGAAAAATTGCAAGCCATGGAATCGAGGGTGAAATACTCACATGGATTAAAAACTGCTTGGTGGATAGGAAACAGAGAGTGAGGATAAATGGACAATACTCAGACTGGAGTGCTGCAGGGTTCAGTGCTTAGGCCCGTGCTCTTCAACATATTTATAAACGACCTGGAAATTGGTACGACAAGCAAGGTGATTAAATTTGCGGATGATACATAGTTATTCAGAATAGTGAAGACACAGGATTGCGAAGACCTGCAACGTGACATAAACACGCTCGAGAAATGGGCCGCAACATGGCAAATGAGGTTAAACGTGGATAAGTGTAAGGTGATGCATGTCGGTAACAAAAATCTTATACACGAATACAGGATGTCCGGTGCAGTACTCGGAGACCCCCCCAGGAAAGAGACTTGGGAGTACTGGTAGACAAGTCAATGAAGCCATCTGTGCAATGTGTGGTGGCAGCAAAAAGGGCAAACAAAATGCTAGGAATGATAAAGAAGGGAATCACAAACAGATCAGAGAAGGTTATCATGCCACTGTACCGGGCCATGGTATGCCCCCACCTGGAATACTGCATTCAGCACTGGTCACCTTACATGAAGAAGGACATAGTATTACTCGAAAGGGTTCAGAGAAGAGTGGCTAAAATGGTTAAGGAGTTGCAGGAGTTGCTGTATAGTGAGAGATTAGAGAAACTGAGTCTCTTCTCCCTTGAAAAGAGGAGACTGAGAGGGGACATGATCGAAATGTTCAAGATAATGAAGGGAATAGACTTAGTAGATAAAGACAGGTTGTTCACCCTTCTCCAAGGTAGAGAGAATGAGAGGGCACTCTCTAAAGTTAAAAGGAGATAGATTCCGTACAAACTAGAGAATGACATGGGGAAAAATCTGTCCCTGTCACCAGACCAACCTTCACCGCCCTGTCCTCGTAGCATTCACCCTTCCCTCTTGCCACCTCACTGCCCTCTAGAACCCCTCGTGCGGTCCATGCATCTCCCTCCCCCTTACCTTCGCAGCGCATTTTAAGGTTTGAGTAGCTTCTTGAAAGCCGCCAGAGTGTTTGTGCAGTCGCGTGCATGTGTGGGCAGAAGCTTCTCTTCTGACTCTCTCTTCCTCGTTTCCCAGCATCTTCTCCCCACTCTCTCTTCCCCATTTCCCAGCATCTTCTCCCTACTCTCTTCCCCATTTCCCAGCATCTTCTCCCTACTCTCTTCCCCATTTCCCATCTTCTCTCCACTCTCTCTTCCCCATTTCCCAGCTTCTTCTCCCCACTTTCTCTTCCCCATTTCCCAGCGTCTTCTCCCCACTCTCTTCCCCATTTTCCAGCATCTTCTCCCTACTCTCTCTTCACCATTTCCCAGCGTCTTCTCCCCACTCTCTCTTCCCCATTTCCCAGCGTCTTCTCCCCTCTCTTTTCTTCCCCAGTTCCCTTCATGCTGCTTCAGCGTCCTCTCCGTTCCATCCCCCCACCCCTAGCACCCTTCACGCGGTCCAGCAGCTCCCTCCCGCTGGCCAGCCGTGCATCTCCCTCCCTCTCTTTCCCTTACCTTCTCTTTGTGGCGATTTCGTGTTGTATTGCAGCCGGAGCCTTGAAGCCGCATTGCATTGACTGCTGGAAAAGTCTCCTCCAATGCAACCGGAAACAGGAATTGCGTCAGAGGAGACTTTTCCAGCAGCCACATGTTATGCAACTTCAAGGCTCTGGCTGCAATACAACACAAAATCGCCACAAAGAGAAGGTAAGGGAAAGGGAGGGAGGGAGATGGACGGATGGCGGGAGAGAGGGGGCTGCCGGACTGCACGCTTATCTGCAGAGGCAAGACCATTCACCGCTCCACAGGGCGGTGAATGGCTTTGTCCCTGTACTCAGGGTGATCTTTTTTTTTTTCACCTTTTCGGCGGGTTACCCGCGGCTAGCCACGGGTAACAACCACCGTGTCATTCTCTAGTACAAACGTAAGGAAGTTCTTCACCCTGAGAATAGTAGAAATCTGGAAAGCTCTTCCAGAGGCAGTTATAGGGGAAAACACCCTCCAGGGATTCAAGACAAAGTTAGACAAGTTCCTGCTGAACCAGAACGTACACAGGTAAGGCTAGACTCAGTTATGGCAATGGTCTTTTAGTTTCTTGGCATGTCCATTAATCCTGGCTGTATGTGAAAGAACAAATTCTGTATGAACTTGTTCCATACCACAGATTTTCTGTATCTCAGAAACAGAATATAAAAGCACAAAATCCAACATGGTAAAATTATGTTCTTACCTGTTAATTTTATTTCCCTTAGACGCAGCAGATGAATCCAGAGACCAATGGGATAGCTCACATCTACCAGCAGGTGGAGATAGAGAAACTGATTAACAGGTGGTCTTATTGGCTGGCACTCCTCCTGTCTCATCAGTATAGCTCCTTGCCC
Organism: Geotrypetes seraphini; assembly: GCF_902459505.1. NCBI lineage: Eukaryota > Metazoa > Chordata > Amphibia > Gymnophiona > Dermophiidae > Geotrypetes > Geotrypetes seraphini. Next base: position 83,130,224 of record NC_047091.1, on the reverse strand, counting down.
AAGCACATTCAACCATCAATAGGCATAGCATGTAAAAAACTTCCTTCCCAGAACAAATCGCAAAAGGCAACGATACAGAATACAACCATTAACAACAACCAATCACGAAAAGTCACACCCGAAAAAACCGACAACCAAATACCAGAAAGGGTGGGGCTCTGGATTCATCTGCTGCGTCTAAGGGAAAGAAAATTAACAGGTAAGAACATAATTTTACCTTCCCTAGCAACAGCAGCAGATGAATCCAGAGACCAATGGGATGTAGCAAAGCAATCCTCAATCTGGGTGGGAAGCAAACGCCGCCTCCGCAACAACCGAAGCACCAAAAAGCCTCTATCGCATGTGCTCGCACATGTATGTAGAAACGCGGAGAGAAGGCACTCTCGGAAGACCAGTTAGCCGCGAGACAAATCTCCTCCAAGGAAAAACCCTCTGGGCCGAGCCCAAGAAGTAGCCATCGCTCTAGCGGAATGGTCATGAAGTTCAATCGCCACCCGCTCCCCTGCCAGCAGGCAAGCATAAAGAATGTCCTCCTGGACCCATTGAGCGAGGTAGGCATCGGACGCCGCCATACGCCTGAGGCGTCCCTTGGAGAATACAAAAAGGAGATATAAACAACTAACAGTTGTTAGAAACCGTGCTCGCGGAGAACGCTACATACGTATCAAAAAATGCAGTGAACAAAAGCACTGCTCCCAATATCTCCTCCCAGGAAGAAGGAAGGAAAAGCGAGCATGACGTAAAAGAAAGGATGACACCCCCCTAGAAAGAAATAGTGGTACCATCCGAACTGATACCCCAAATGACGGAAATAAGAAATAGGAATCCCCATTGAACAAGGCCTGCAACCTAGCAACTGCAGAGCTGAAGCCATGGCCACAAGGAATTCCATGGTCAACGGCACAGCTCTTTAGAGTCCCAAAGGACAAGGCTAAAATGAAGCCTTTGGTAAACTTAGAAGAAGTATGTGAAGATTGTACTCCAAACCCGGCTTTCTAAGAGGCGCATGAAGATACCGCACTCTGTTTAGGAATTGAACTACAGGAAGCTGAGAAGTCAGCGAAGAGCCATATACCTAGTCCCTGTAACAAGCCAAGAATGACACCAGAAGCTGAAGGGAATTGAACGCTAAGCCCTCGGCAATACACTTGTGCCCGAAAGGGACTCTGGAGTGGTTCAAACGTGAAGAAGGGCCCAAGAAAGGAAAACCCTCCAAAAGGAAGCAGAAGCCACAGGAGAAGATGTCCATAGCCCCTGGATAAGAGAAGAAACAACCTTCTTCGCATAACCCGTACACGTCAGCCAAGATTAACCAAAAAACTAGGTCGTAATACTAAAGTAGTAGAAATATCCATGCGGATCGGACCCTAGGCGGGCAAAGCCGGAGACGCCAGGAAACTTCCTAGTCCAGTTGTCGAAAGACTCATCAAATCCGCATAGGAAGGAAGGCGTCGTCTATCCAGGGATTCTACACACACTGTGCCCGGAAGGCGAGCTCGAGATGGCAAATCCAAGCCATCATCAGCCAGCGGAAAACACTGAAAAAAGGAGAAGGCAGAGGCGAGAAAGGAGCTATGCAGCAACCCCCTCTAACTCCCACTCCCTGGGCCCGCCGAAGAAGCTAGGAAGAGTAGAATTGAGAGACGGGGCCATGAGGTCCAGGTCAATGAGATCTCGCTTTCCTAAAAGGAGCTAGAACACCTGAGCCACAAATCACAATACCCAGGATGCAGAAGATTATACTAGTACTAACATGCACACTTCCAAAAGCGTACACAGCGCTGTACACAGTAACATCCAAGAAATGGGCCATGCTCAGATTCCGCGGAGAGAAAGTCAATTCACACTCTTATCCTGTTCCAAAAAAGGATCTGCCAACAGAAGACGAAGACAAGAGTCCACCCAATGAAGCAGAACAACTTCACCTGCCAACCGAGTACAACACCTACTGCCCAAGCTGTAGAGAAAAATTCCCATCCTAATACTGACCAAAAAAGGATCCTCAGCGGCATTCCAGAAGAATAATCAGAAACTCCAGAAAGGTAGCCTGACCCTGCTTAAGAGTAGAAGAAGAACAAGTACGGAGTCGCCTCTGAAGACCAGACTCCTGGAGCTGAGGAAGGAAGCCATCGAGCCCCCCCAACCCGACAGCCCGGAACGGTTAGTGGACATGAGCAAGTCCAGCAAAAACCGAGGCATGTCTTTAAAAGAGAAATCGCACTGAGCCATCAAATCACCCAGAGCGAGCAGGAGGAGCATACCAAATAATTGTAGCCCTGAGATACTGGGAACCACTGAACCAAAGTGACAGCTGTAGCAGCAGAAGTGGATAGCAAGCCGAAGTTCCCAGTGAGACAGCAATATGGATCCTAGAAACTGTACATAATCACATACTCTTGGACATGAAAAGAGAAGAATAAATCCACTCTGAGACCGAGACCCAACGTCCAAGTCTCCGGAAAGAAGCCCCTGGCTCTCCTATATGAACAAAAACATCATCCCGATGTACCTAGAAAGAGTACAGGAGAAAAGAGCGCTGCAAATTCGAAAATGTACGAGCAAGGAACTGCGGAAAAGAAACCACCCTCTTCATGTCAGTCAAATGGCCCGAATGGAAGTCGTCCGAAACAAGCATGCAGTCAAGAAGAAATTAGATGAATCGCCTGGCAGCGCCAAAACGGTCCACCGCTCACAGCTTCTAAAACGCTTGTGAATCCAAGGGTAGGCGAACTGGCATGTGCTAAAACCGAAAGCGCCGCTCCAAGGGAGGCAGGCAAACCTAGTGCCGATACCAAGTCCATAGAGAAAATGTAGATACCCTCCCAGGGTGCCAGCAGAAATGTGTAACCCTGAGAACTAATGCAGCAGAATGGGATCCAGCCTGCCCAATGCCCCCGTCTTGGCCACCATACATTTAAGTGGAACCCCAAGAACTACAAGAACCGTCCTGAGGACCAGTAACACTTCCGAGAGAAACACCAAACAGAGAGACTCCATGAACGAACTGGAAATCTGAGGAGTATGCAAAGGTGCAAGCATCCTGAAAAATGTGCACAACTCCCTGACCTGACAGCATAGCGACTACTCCCTCATGTGAAAGCCTGACGAGGCCATGGAAGAAGTCAAGATCCCCTCAGAATGAAGCGCAAGAGGACAGTAACCAGCAGTACGATCCCTGCAGGAACTGGAAGAAGAAATAAATCCTCCTAGGAAAAAAAAAAAAAATTCAAGGTTTGTAAAGTAACCCATGAAAACAGGACTAACTCCATGCAACGGGAGCGAAAAGACATATGGCCTATAAAGGGAATACGCACGAGATGCAATCAAGATGCTGCATCTACCGCCCTTAGGAAAACAACAGCAATTTAACCGGTATCAGACAAACGCGTTGTGACCTGCCCATATGACAGTTCCCTGTCCATGAGAAAGCCGAAAGAGCTGACAGCGGGTGTGCAGTTCAATGTAGCCCAGGGAAGGCAAACGATGGGACACCCCGGACGTAGACCTAGGAACGCTACACAGAAAAAGATAGTTATGCCCGATGGAAATCGGAAATAGCCAATATGCCCCTAAAACCGCTTCAAAGGGCAGGAAGCAGTTCAATAGCGCCACCAGACACAGTCAGCGCAGCATCAATGGTATCAATAGTAAGAAAATCGCCAAACTTACATAGTGTCACCCATGGGAGACCTCGAGAGAGATGAAGAGATTCCCCAAAAGCGAAAAAATCTGGGAACTCTCCTGCGACTGAACTCAGCACCGTGAGACACGGCTTCTACCAACCCAGTACGGAGGGAAGCCGAAACTGGGTGGAGAAGTATAGAGCCAAACCGCATGCTAATGGGGCTGCAGAGATTCCCATAGGAGATAACGCAAGCGCGGCAAACCAATCAACTCAGGAGACTCCCACACACTGGGCCTCAATAACTCCTGAACGCCGGATAAAACTGCAAGCAACTGCCACCGCAACCGACCTGGAAGGCAGAGAAGCGACGGCTGAGCCCATATAAGCCGGCTACCAGAGAAACCACTGAAAGCTACGGCGCCCTCCCCCCAGTGCAGGAGCACTAGTCTTTTGCTCAGAAAAGACCGCGGCTCTCAGCTGGAGAATCAAACACCGCCGCGGCAAGCGGGAAACTTAAACCACGCTGTGACGTGCGCCGCCGAGAATAAACCTTTGCCTGGTTCGCTGGCCCCATGCAACTGGGAGGGAAAAACAGGGAGACCGAGGAAGGCGCAGGGAGAAAGAAACCGCCGAAACAGACCACAAGAACGCCTTAGCGCGTCTGCCAGCGTCGGAGCACCCTTGCGATCCACCAGCCCACGGAAAGGCACGGCCTCTACAACAGAACTACCCTTTAGCACCCCGACCACAGCCGCGGCACCTGCCGATTGACGGGCAGCCTCAGCGAACCACGCTGCAAATGCGAGGACACGCCCCCCCCCCGCCCACACAGGAATCCACCATGCGTCTCCCGCACGCGGGAAGGCAGCAGCTTCTCCAACCGAGCCCAAACTACAACGCGGGGGCTCAGTCCACTCAAACATATGCAAAAAAATAGAGACCCAGATAGACCCTCTATCATAGGAGGGAGGGTGAGGCAGGGACAAGGGGGGGCCCAAATGTAACCTCTAAAGCCGGCACCGATCAGCCGGACACCCCTGTCTCACTGAAGAGAAAAATCTCAACAGGAGAAATAGAATTAATTGTAAGCTCACTGAAGAGAAAATCTCAACAGGAGAAATTGAATTTCCAGCCACAGCCAGAATCCAGGAGCTATTGGAATAGCGACTTTCCCCTGCTGGGAGATAGAGCATATTGATGAGACAGGAGGAGTGCCAGCCAATAAGACCACCTGTTAATCAGTTTCTCTATCTCCACCTGCTGGTAGATGTGAGCTATCCCATTGGTCTCTGGATTCATCTGCTGCTGTTGCTAGGGAAGTCCTTATTTCTCAGTCTCATTATCCCTGCTGCCTCCTCAGTAATCATCTGAATTTGGGATCTATGGTTTATTTTATAACCATTTTATTTACTCTTCCACTGGGAAGCTTTTCTATGTATCTACCACCTTTTCTGTGCCTATTTAGAGTATATTCAAATCTCCCCCCCCCCCCCCTTCTTCACCATCATCCCATATCTTGTTCTAGAACATATTTTCATGAAAAGAGCTTGTCCTTTAGCATCCCTCCAGACCGGCACAAAAACGAATGGTTAACACTCCTCTGCCAGCAGGTGGAGACTGACACACTAACTTTTGGCTACAGTACAAGTAGGCTGTGTAGTCCCTATTACAATCAGTCTTTTCTCAGTCTCCAGCAGGTGGCGTGGTAAGATTGTGCAGTCCGTGCTGAGGTTTGTTTTGGGCCAGCTGGATCTGATTCAGTGAGCATTTCTTGTCCCTTTGCTGTCCAGACAGAGCTTGGAGGACCCTTTTGGGGTTCCTACTGACCTCAGGGGTGCCATACTCAGAAGGGTTGAGGCCCTTCCCCCATCTCCCCAGGTTTTCTGAATTTAGAGAAGCTTTAACTGTACACCTGGCCACCTGTTCTGCACAGACTACAGTTTAAAGTGCCTGTGGGGTCTGCTCTTGAGACAGCTGGTGAGCTGTGAGAAGTTTAAAAAAAAGACACAAGAAATAAAAGGAGCATAATAAATGATCCCAAGACCGCTGTTTTTGTACGGCGTTGTTGTGTGTGAGTTTTTGGTGCATTCAGTATGAGTGCGTTTTATGTGGGCGCCGAGCAGTGGATGTGGCTGGCAGGTGCATAAAATGTTCCGGCCGCCTCAAAGGGGACCCGGCTTTTGGTGTCGGCATGTCAGGCTACCCTTCCCATGTGCACCACTAATTGGTAGTGATGCCTGGGCCTCACCTGCCGCCCACATCAGGCTTTCCTCATCTGCCGACAGTCTGGCAGATTCGGTGTTGTGGACTGCCAGGGACAGTGGGGATTCCCTTATTGCTGCAGCTGCTAGCAGTGTTTCTGTAGCAGCAAGGTCGAGTTTGGCTTCGGTACCGTGAATTATTTCAGGCGACAGTTTAGTGATGACCCTTCCCTCAGTTTTGGAGGGAAGTGCGTCCATTTTGCCCATGGCCTCAGGCAACCTTCCTCCTATCTTAGGGAGACAGGAACAGGTCTTAAATGTGTCTTCTGTTCCTGCTATGTTTTCTGGATTGCCGACAGGGTTATTTAGCCCTGATTTTATGTTAGCCATGTGTAAGGCTTTAATTTACAGGTGGCTGGAGGTCCTGCTTCAGTTATGGGGGTCTTGGGGTCATCTGGGGGATTTCTCCCTTCCATGTCTGCCTCTATTCAGTTTCCTACTGCGGCTGCCTCTGTCCAGCCCCCTCAGCCATCGTCCAAATAGCCACGGATGTCTTGGGATGAGGATTCTTTTTCTGGATGATCCATTTTCACCAGATGAGGACTTGGATCTTGGGGAGGACCTTCCAGATCCATTAGGGGGATCTGAAGTGTTGGATGGAGATTTTTCAGAGGCACCAGTTGGCAAGGATGCGTCGGTTGTGTGTATTTTTTCATTGGGAAGAGTTGCAAGAGCTTATTCTTCAGATGTCTTCAGTTTTTCACTTTGAAGAGGAAGCTAATAACCCCCCTTGTGTTGTTGACCCTCTTCTTAGAGGGATCCGGTCAGCATCCCGCTTTTTCCCTATGCATCAGGATATTCAGGATGTAGTGCATGCTCAATGGAAAGTTCCAGATGCCCCTTTTCGATTGACGCAGTCCATGGCCAGACTCTACTCCATTCCGGATGGGGATAGAGAAACCTTTAAGTCTCCTGTGGTTGATGCGGTGGTCTCAGCTTTTGTGCGCAGACATAGCATACTGGTGGAAGGCAGCTCAGCCCTGAGAGACTCTCAGGACCGTAAATTGGAGGCTCTACTTAAACAAAGTTTTGATGTGGCTGCCCTGGCTGTCCAGGCAGCGATTTATGGTGGTCTGGTAGTCTGGGCTTGTTTCTAGTGGTCTAAGAGAGTTCTTGACTGCAAGATGGCTGACTGGTCCTTAGTGGATCAGGAAGTGGCTAAGTTTGAACTGGGATCTTCTTATCTCTCTGATGCCATGTATGATCTGTTGCATGCCTTGGCCAAGTCCATGGCTCTCCATGTAATGACCCGCCATATCCTGTGGCTTCAGGGTTGGTCGGCGGATGCGGAATCTAAGACTAAGCTTGGTAAGTTTCCCTTTCATGTCTCCTTTCTCTTCAGGGAGGAGTCAGATAAGCTGGTTCAGGCCTTGAGTGATTCTAAGGTGTCTCAGTTGCTGGAGGACCAATTTCGTCAGGCTTTGCGATGTGGTTCTGCCCAGAGGTTGTTTGAGTGAATTTCGTAGGTACCGCCCTGGCAACCTTTTTTCCTTCCAGAGGACATTTCTTCCAACACATGCAGTCCTTTTGGGATGCCCACCAGGAAGGGTTGCAACTCCTCTGGAGGCTCCTCCGTTGCCCGTCCGGCCAAATGACTTGTTGCAGGTCCTTTCCCTGGTTCCAGTCGAAGCCTGGTTGCAGGAGTTTTACTGGGGATGGGCCATAATCACAATGGATCAGTGGGTCCTGGAGGTGATTCGGGATGATTATGCTCTGGAGTTTCTCAACCTTTGCCAGATTATTTCCTCTCCTCTCCTTGTCAGGCAACTTGGAAAAGGAGGGCTTTTTGCCAGACACTGCTCAGGTTGCTGGACTTCAAAGTGGTAGTCACAGTGCCTCCTCAGGAAATTTGCACCAACAGGTACTCCATCTACTTTATGGTGCCCAAGAAAGAGGGGTCTTTTCAGCCCATCTTGGATCTCAAAGGTGTCAAGATTGCTCCGGGTTCCGTCCTTTTGTATGGAAACCCTAAAGTTTGTAATTCTTGCTGTCCAACTGGGGGAGTTTTTAACTTCACTCGATTTGACGGAGGCATATTTGTATGTTCCCATTTGGGCCTCCCATCAACGTTTTTCTGCTTGGCTATTCGTTAAGACTGATTGTAATAGGGACTGCACAGACCAGAAGTTAGGTCTCAGTCTCCACCTGCTGGCAGAGGAGCGTAAACCATCCGTTTCTGTGCCGGTCTGGAGGACTAAAAGAAAATTAGCAGGTAAGGACCTAATTTCTCCTTTCCTGTTATTCATTGAGGTATTGTAAACTCTATAAAATTTTTCATTTCTTCCAGGGGCTATATAAGTCCGTTTCCTATATGCCTTATGGTAGCGGCTGTTTACCATTTTAGTAGCTGCCAACTGGTTTAAATGTGGTCTTGTGGAGAATTAGACAATATCACACACTCATTTTTCATTTCTTCTTCACGTTGAAGAGTCCTAATCTAATTAGCCTTTCTTCTTTATAAAATAATCATTCCATCCTCTTGATCATCTGTGTTGTTTCTCTGTACTTGTAACTCAGCCTTGTATTTTTGTTCCTTAATTTATTTTTAAATAGTGCAACCAGAACTGCATAGTCTTCAAGATATGGTTGTATTCTGCTTTCTACACTTCTCAAGCCTGCAGCAAAGCAGGATTTTTGCACCCCTTGAAGCCTATGTCAGCAATCATAGAGAAGCAAGCTGTGAGACACAAACACTGGTTTTTTTTCTGAATCTCTTTTCCTTTCTCTGCAGTGCTCCAAACTTTGGATAAGTATCCTCACTTCAAGTCACTTTCCAGTGTAAGAGGGACTGGATCTTCTTCATGTGGCCAAGGTTCCGAGCTGGGGCTAGAAGATTGGCCATGTGATTTTTTTCTCAATTGGAACTGGACAATGGTTGCGTTGCTACTTATATGGCTCCCGCTTATGGTTGGAACTGGACATCAGTTGCTCATGTGGCTCATTTCTAGCTGGAGCTGGACTGTGCTTGTTCACATGGATCTCTTAATCCATCTCCTTCACAAGTTCTCCAACCACCTTATTCTTTTAGAGAATATATTAATAATCTAAGCTTGTTTGATTTTAATGTTTTACTCTCTTTTTTGTGCTTCTGAAGCTCAAAAATACTCTAGCATATAGCCTTAAGGATCATTGAAGGAAACTATCTGTAGCACATCTTTCCTATTGAATTTGGATAAATGGGATCTGTGGGAGCAGTACTAGGTCATCCAATTTCCTACTTGTAGCCTCTACTAGAGGCATCTAGGCTTTGAACAGTAACTTCACTCACCATCATAGACTATAACAAGGCCTGATCACTATAAGATCCAGACTGTTCCCCCTCACCCCCAAAACCTCCTTGACATAGATCCATAGAGAGACTTTCCCTCCCATGCCCAGTGGCATCCCAAGAGATTCACAGAGACCTAATCACGATGGTATCCGAAAATGAGACTTTATTTTCTCTTTACTGTAAGAACCAGTTACAGAATCAGATTCTTAAAAAAATGGATGAAAGATCTGAGTTTTCATCCTTTTATGGTAGAAAAGTCTCTTATCTGGCAGCGCATCTTTTACAACTGCACGTGGAACTGACTGTGCCCTTCCAAACCTGCTCCCAGGGCAGGGGCGGAGAATTCAATTCCTTGGCTGTATAAAACAATTCAAACACCATAATAAAAGAAAATATTAAAAAAAAATAAGAATGATATAAAGCATCTATACAAACAAATACTCTGCAGAATAAAAGATAAGGGGTATCCTCCTGTCCCCAAGAATAGTCACGGATCACAAAAAGTAAGGGCACCATCCCATCCCCCAGCCATTGGACACTCACTGAGCATAGAAGAGGAACCCCTCTCATCCTATTCGCAAATCCTAGGGCAAAATCACAGAGCAAAGAGGCATCCTAATTCCCTGGATACTCAGCTTTCTTTAGCATTCCCCTTGGCTCTATATACTGCTGAGTTTTAGCATGAATTCCCATGACATGACAAACTCTTCAGGCAAACCTGAACCTCAAGAGTTAGCAACAGAATAAAGTGCCAGAGCTCTTCCTCCCCTGGGTACCATCCCTGCCCACCATGCAAGCACTCCCTGGTAGCTTTTACTGATTATACCAGCTATTACTCTCCAATTTCACTAAGCGTGATAGCCACAAACCCCAGCATCCTGCTAGACCAGAAGAAAGAGCAAGCAAAATTCCCCTCTGACCTTCAAAGACAGCAACACTATCCATACAAGCATGTTCTCCAGTGCTGCATCACAGGTGGAATGAGCAGCTGTGCCAGGGAAATGTTACCTGAAAAGCTCAGGGGTAAGGTCCAAACATGGAGGGAGGAACCCTGGGTAAATGGGATCTGCAGGAAGAGGGATGGCTGTTACAGAGGGGATGAGCCCTTTGTTTTGCTTTGCATTACACATTTTTGCCTTCGGAAAGATAAATATTACAGTGCTACTATCAGTCCTCCAGCACGATGAGGTCACTGGTGCCAGCTGGGTGTACAGGGGGCAGCGGCAGGGCCGATCTTGGGGGTACAGCTAAGGATTTCACCTTCAGTGGCAAGTTAGGTCTACGGGCAGCACGACGCATCTCTACGTGTGTAAGGGCCTTCCGGAGGGACCTGTGGAGGAAGAGGAAGAACGTTACACAGCAAGACCACAAGAAAGAAAAAAGGATCCTTAAGACACCTGCAGAAAAGATTACACAGCAGGGCCTCAAAGAGATCTGGTTATAGGGCAGGACTCTAGAGAAATGAGAAAGATTCAAGAAAGAGGGTTACATAGCAAGATCCTGGAAACACCTGCAGAGAATGGAAGTCAGGCGCTTACATGGCAGGGTCCCAATGAGAAAGAAGAAGATTATAGAGCAAGTCACCAGAGAAACCAGCAGAAATAGAGGGGAGTCCCATGATCTCCTTCCCCTGACTAGTACACCCCCACAACCTTGGGAACCCTTGAATCTAGCACGTTCTCAGCTTGTAATCCTTGGTCTGCCACGTGCATTGCCCCATAACCCCTGTCTAGCCACCCCCCCCACCACCACCACCACCACCACTCTTTCTGAGAGCATTTTCTTAGTTCTACATTTTCTCCTTAGCAGGCCCTATGCTGCTGCCTTTTCCTCCTGCCTCCCCCTGCCCATCCCCCCATCTCTGGTCACCTGGTATCTTTTGTAGCCACAAAGACAACGGGGTTAGGGGCATCAGCAGGGTTCAGTTTCTGGCGCTTCGCAGTGGGCTGCATACTGGATCTCATCCCTGATGACATCAGTCTGCCATTGGCTGATAAGGGTGTGGTGGTGACAGCTCCTGATACCTGCACCTATCAGAGAGCAGCATGCAGTCAGCTGTGGGACAAGGATACAGTGAAGGGGGAGAGAAAATGCATGAAGAGAGGGAGAGCAAGAAAGAAAAGTAAGATGTAGGAGAGAGTGAGAGGGAATACTTGAAAAGAATAAACTGCTTACAAATGCAGCTTGTTCCAGAAGGATGGGGGAAGAGAAAAATTCCTTACAAAACTCCTAATCCACAAGAGCAAGGGAAATAGCTTATATTCTTACCCCCCAAATTGGGGAATTGAACATTCCTTATATTTTTGCTAAAAGGGAAGCTGGGAGAGATCCCTTATGCTCTCACTCTGCCCTGAAAGACCTAGAGAAAGATATTCCTTGCACAGGCATCCTGTCACCAAAGGAGGAGAGAAAGGGTCCATATACTCGCCCCTTTCCCAAATGGGCAGGGGAAGAGGTTCCATATATTCCAACCCTGTGGCAGGTAGGGGGAAATTCCTTAACCTCTCACTCTGTCTTACAAGGTTAGGTAGCAGATGATCCTTAAAGTCTTACCTTGTCTTACAAGGTTAGGTAGCAGATGATCCTTAGAGTCTTATCTTGTCTCAGAAGGGCAAGGGAGAGGGTCCCTACATACATTCTGTCTCAGAAGGGCAAGGGAGAGGGTCCCTACACACATTTATTTTGTCACTGAAGGGCAGGTAGAGATTTCTTACACTCTCAATTGGTCTCTTGGCCACGATTGCTGCAAGGCTACGGTTCTGGCTGATTTGGTTCCTGTTTATCGGCATCTTGCTGCCTCGAGGAGTTTTAGGCTTCAGTGGGGCCTGTGCGGCTGAGGAATGAAGAGGATTTAAAAGTGATCATTGCCTTGATCAGTCATCCTAGCTCCAAGCAAATGATATAACAGATACCCTAACATGACAGCTGTACTATATAATAGCAAAATCCAGTCCTAAATTCTATCTGTAGTCCCCAACCCTTACCTAGTTCCTTCACAATTTTTGCAAGTGGTGGGCGCACAAGAGGCAAAATCTTCAGTGGTGTTTTTGCTGCTTTTGGAAGTCGAATGGAACCTATAGAAATGAAAAAGAATCAGATATACATGAAAGAGGTCACAAATACACTCATGAGAAGTCACTCCCCCTTCACTCGCCACATATATCATTTAGTGAAAGGATTTACTTCCTCTTTCCAAATGCATGCAGAGTAACAGAAAGCATGTTGTCAGACGATGTCGAATGCAACTTGCCCCCACTTACATTCTGCTTTGATGTTATTTGAGTTGATAGGGGCGTAAGGTCTTCGTGCTGCTCTATGTGGTTGTAGTATGTCACGACACATCCGGCGAGCAATCCGTGTCAACTTGGTAGTCTGTAGTAGAAAGGTCTGCCGGTTTTTGGCCAGAAGTTTGGCGCGATTAGCACTGGTGGCATATGGTGAGAGGCTCTGAGCTTCTGGGCGGGAGATGTGACCACGGGAATGAGGCTCCTACAGCAGAGAAAGGAGAGACATCAGAAACTTATACAGGCTGCTGAACATATGCTGCTTACTAAAAGAAATGCATGAGACCCTATTGCAATGGACAGCACAGTGCATTGCTGACAAACACCACTACCCCCCTCCACCCCCACCCCCCCAAAAAAAAAAAAAGACTACACTGACCGCAGAGGACAGAGATTCCTTTCTCAGCAAACAAAAATATGAGACAACCTCCCCTCTCCCCAAAATCTCTACTTGCTCTATAGAGACTGCTACAGCAGGGACAGAAACAAAAACCCTGGTACAGACCAACACACTCTGCGTACTGTGCATAAACAGTGATTCTTGCAGACAAAAACAGGAACACACAAATGCCTACAATAAAGACAGGAACAGAGGCATCCTTAAAGGGTGTCCATCACCACATTCAGACTAAGAGAGGCAGGCGCAACTCCCTCTCAGTGTACCGTGCTTGCACTGCGGGCTGCCCCTTCTAGCTGTGTTGGTGTCTTTAGGCCTCCATATTTCTTCCAGTAGATCCAACAGGAGGCACAAAGCCGACATTGCATATTTGGGGGTCCCCAGGCGTACCATTGAGCTGACTGTGTTGCTAAGGAAGGAAAAAGTAATGCATCATAAGGAGGGTGTACTGCAGCTAAAAGACCACATAAGCTGACATTCGCCTCCTCCCAGTACTCACTGTGGCAGCTTTCACATGTCAGCCCCTTCTGAAAGCCAGCTCCATTCATTCCTGGCTTGGATCCCACTGAGATGATCTGGTTTGGGTTTGGTTTTGTGCTGTAGGAGAAGGTTGATAAATATTACTATATGTGGCTGGGTGCTACTGCTCCCATTTCCCACCTACCATTTCCATACTCACTAGGTTGGGATGTAAACCTGCTTTAGCTTGCTGTCTGCCTCTGCTGCCTTCAATCGTTTCTGCCATCAAAATAGTAAAATTCAATCAGACATCAAGGAAGGGTGACATTAAACAGAGAGCCACCAGCTCATAACAAAGCCTAAGAACACCCCTACACAACTGCTGAATAACATCCTTTGTGAAGAGTACTCTCAGTTAAAGAAAACTTCAGCACCCAAAGCTCACACACATAGAGACTGTCCAGCTTAGTCCTGCTCCCACTTCTCTCCCTTATATCACAGAACCATACACAGAAGGTGAAGTCAACCGTAGCTACACAAAGAACCCCACTCATCTCAACACTCACTGAGGGTATCTACCATAGTCAAAAGCACACATCCATCACACAACCTTGCTTCTCACTCCACACACACATCTCCCTGCACTACAAACAGAAAAAACAGTTGGAGACTCATATACAGCAAATTCTTTGGTTAGCACTTCCCAGCATCATGCAAGCCAGAAACATCTACAAATTAAGAGAGTGCCCCAGCTCACCTGCTGGATGTAGCGGTCAGTTGTCTTCCACATGTAATAGAACTGGACAATACTAGCCAACGATTTCCAGGGAAGCTGTGAAAATCAGGAAGACAATGATTTAATACCGACTGCACAAATCTATCTGCAATAACAATTCTTTGGAAAATGTGAACCTGCATTTTGTTTTAAACCAAGAAAGCTCTAAGACAGCAAACAAAGAAAGTGGGGAATCAACGTAAAAACATTCACAGAACCCAATAACCAATGTTCTGAAATATACTACCAAAACATCCCATAAGCTTATTCAACCCTGCCTATCACATACACATATATGCTTACAGTCTCTCACACATACTTACAAAGTCCTGCCTGATGTCATTAAAATCCTTCCCATATTTCTCCAGTGCCTCCTCAAAGAGCATTGCCTCAGAAGCCGACCATTCCTCCATCTCATCACGGCATAAAACTGGCCCTCCTTGTGGCACCAGTGTTGACATGGCCCTGGCAAGATCATACCCATTCCTCTGTAGTGTGTCCATTGCATGAAACTGAAAGGTAAGGTCACAGGATCAGCAGGATGACAGAACTATCCTCAGTCTGAGGCCCATTTTCCAACTCACCATAAGAACAATTACCTAGCTGTACATCCCAGCCATTGAATCCCTACTTCATTCCCCCCCCCCCAATGCTTGCTCACCAGTGTAATGTCTCGTGAGGCAGCAGCAGCACTCATGTGCAGGCTGGGTTGCCGAATGGAGCTGCTGCAGTCCAGGGCTCGAGCAAAGGTCCCCACAGCCCTGAGAGAAAAGAATTGACAGTTACTTCTCTGTCCTAGTGCATCATCTCCAATAATCCACGTTTGCTCTGCTCACCTCCCCACCTCATTCTCCACCTCCCTGGACTATAACCCTTCTCCCTCCCAAACTAAGCTTTACATGTTCCTTACTCAGCTTTGTACCCCCCACCCCCAAATGATCGTTACATCTCATCTCCAAACTGACAAAACCTAAATTGGGGAAGCAACCCAACTAATAATACTAATATCCATAGTGTCCCAAGTCAAAAACTTTTTTGTATATATATATATTGAGGAAAAGTGCATGTGTGAGCCAACTTGTAGCCCACAATATTCTATAAATTTTTAGTTTTTAAATAAAAAAAATTAAGATGAACAAAACTGGAAAATTAGGTTTATACCTTGGATAATCTTCTATTCAATCCTAACCCGTAGTCCGGGTATTGTAGAAATCCACTACTTTTATGAGCACATGCTCCGCTCCCCCCCGCTCCCCCCCCCCCACCTCCCTAGCCTGAGAGCTGGTAAACAAATCCAGTTAAGTCCCAAAGCTAAGCAACATACCTGAACAAATTAATAAGGGGGTACAGGGAAGGATACCCATCAACAGAAGTAATTCATGAACTGATTTGCTCTGCAAAATATTAACAAGTGGTAACAGGCACAAAGGCAACTCGGAAAAACATTAAGGAACAATGTAGTACTAACCTGCAGTGTGCAGCGAGTACCCGAAGAAAGGCCTTTGGTAATGTGCATACTCACAGAAACTCCCCACAATAACCGAGGCAGAAAGGAGCAGGCTACTCCAAACAACTGAGTGAATACAGAGAGGGCAGGCCGTATGGAATCCCCCAGGGACTAACAGAAAGAAGATTATCAACGGTATAAACCTAATCTTCCATTCTGTTATGTCCCTGGAGGATTCCATACGCTAGGTGACGTACCAAAACCATGTTAGCTAGGGAGGGACAGAAGAGCCTGCTCTCAAACCCAAGGTCCCAAAAAACAGCATCAGAACGTGCCACTACAACCACTCGGTAAAAGTATGAAGAGAGGACCAAATAGACGCCCTGCAAAGTTCAACAGGATGAAATACATGAGATTACACCTACAACGCAGCCATACTTCTTGTCAAGAGTGCTTTAAGTGAAATCGGTGGCTGCGTGCTGTGAGCAATTTAAGTCATGGAAATGGCCATTTGAATCCATCGAGCAATCGAGAACTTGGACGCCGGCCTGCCATGGCAAGGCGCAGCAGTTAGAACAAAAAAGGAAATCCAACAGCCTGAACTCATTAGTCCTCTCCAAATAATGAAGCAAGACCCTCTGAACATCCAATTTGCATAAGATCTGGTCTTTGTGCTCTGAACCTGTTGGATGAAAAGCAGGCAACCTAACCTCCTGGTTGACATGAAAGACCAAGACAACTGTCAGCAAGAAGGAAGGTACTGTACAGAGGAAAAACCCATGTCCATAATATGGAGAAAGGGTTACCTGCATGAAAGAGCATAAAGCTCCAAAATACACTATGCTGAGACAATGGTGACCAGAAAAAACATTTTGATCATTAGGTCCAGAAGAAATTCATCCTATAGTGGTTCAAAAGGGGTCTCACCAAGGCCCTGCAAAACAATGGTAAGATTCCACGAAGGGAAAGGAAGGATGCAGATGAACCTCCCTCTCCCCCCCCCCCCAATACACCCAGACACATCTGGAAGAGCAGTATGCAAACTAGCGCCTCTGCATGTTTGAAAACACAAAAGGCCTGCAACCGGAACTTTCATGGAGGCCACTGTCAGAATCTTGTCTAAACCCTCCTGAAGGAAAGCCACCTAATTCCTAGCACCCTACTGTGGGAAAGCCTTCCAGGCTTTGGCAGAAGAAGCCATAGGAGAGAGTTACTTTGAGTGCAATAACTACCTCCGAATAACCGCATATCATCAAGGCTGAGCACTCAAGAGCCATACCGTAAGACCAAATCGCCGTGGGATCTCCATGAACACTGGTCCCTGACTAAGAAGATATCAATGAAATAGGAGCTGGAACTCATCCCATTGGTATGATCAATCCAGAGCCACTAGAGACCCCAGACTGGGATGTATCACTGTACAGCGGATGACCCGACCGCAGAAGGAACATCATACAGGCACTTATAAGCCAGCCAGGGCCAAACCAAGGCATCTGGCCCCAGCTTCCTTGTAGGTTGTTGACTGAAAAGGTGCCTGGCCTTCAAAATCTCTACTGAAGCCAACAAGATCCTCTGGGGCAAATCTCAGCTCTTGAAAGATCAGACGAACGCCTCCTGTGAAAGGGACCATGCTCCTGAGACCAGGAACTGTTGGCCAAGAAAGACTGCTAGAACACTGTTGACTCCGTCCCCATGGGACACCGAGAAAGACAGAAGATGCACTTATGCCCAGTGGAACGCCACTGATCTTTCTAAGTCAAAAGAGAGAGAGAGAGAACACTAGAACTCCCTCGTGATGTGGGAGTGCGTGGTACAGTGGTTAGAGGTACAGCCCCAGCACCCAGGGGTTGTGAGTTCAAATCCCACACTTGGGCAAGTCACTTAATCCCCCAGTGCCCCAGGTACATTAGATAGTGTGTGAGCCCACCAGAACAGATAGGGAATAATGCTTCAGTACCTGAATAATTTATAATCCGTATAGAATTACAGGATATGCGGAATATAAATAATTAAATAATCATAATCATAATCATAATAATGTACATATGCCACTGCTGTGGCCTCAAAGAAACTTGAACCGCTGGTCTTTCTGCCGAAGCTCCAGACGATTGGTCAACCAACGTTGCAGACCAGGAATCCACTGTCCCTGAATGGAGCAAGCTCCGCAGTGAGCCCGTAACCTAACAGGCTAGTATCCATCATAAGAATCATCCACTCGGAAAACCAAATAAGCCAGCTCTGGCCAAGAGCCACCCCTTGAAGCCACCAGCTCAAATTGCTGCTAACTGGCTTCGACCAGAGCGGCATCTGAAGGGGGAAACTCAGCAGAGATCACCAAGACAGAAGGGACTCCCGTCAAGGGCACATGGGCACTCCAGTCCAGGGAATCGCCTCCAAGGAGGCTGCCTGAGACCCCAGAACCTGCAGACAAAACCAGGCAGACACAGCCAGATAGTCCAAGAGAATTCTGATCTGTTGACGAAGGTTTTGTCCACTGCCCCTGAGAAGGCACATACGTCCCCACTGCACCTTTGTACCCAACGAGAAGGAGCCATGATCACCCATTGTCCCAGGAAGGGTGGACTTGGACCCCCTGCTGGTGGAAAGCCGCCTCAACTACAAGCACTTTGATGAAAGTGCGGGAGCAGTCGTGAGGCCCAAGGTGCAGAAAGTGAAACTGGATTTGTTTACCAACTCTCAGGCTAAGGGGGATGGAGCATGTGCTCAGAAAAGTTGCAATATCCGGACTGCGGGTTAGGATTGAACACATTGCAAATGGAATCTTTAAGGGACATAACAGAATAGCGCTGTTTTTGTTCATCAGATGGGAGTCATCTCACAAGGGAGCAAAGTACAACAGGAGAGAGTTTCTAAAGGAGGGATTTCTCCAAAATGGAAAAGGAGCGCCCTAAGAGCGCAGAACACTGTGGTTACTTGATTGGTTCCATTCTATCGCTCATAGTATACACTAAAGCCTCCTAAATTTTTTTTTAATTTAAAAACTAAAAATTAACTGTAGAATATTGTGGGCTACAAGTTGGCTCACACATGCACTGTTCCTCAATATATACCATATATACTCAACTATAAGCTGAGATTTTGGGACCTTAAAAATAGGCCAAAAGTTTATTATCTTATAGTCGAGTCTGGTCCTCCTCCCTACCTCCAGAATGACCAGCATGTCTCTCCCATCTGCCCGCAGTGACCAGCATTTCTTCTTAATGGTACATCTGATGTTACCACTGACACCGAAGCACCGAAGTTGAGCAGTGAGTAGCCTTCAGCATACACACATGCTCAAGGCTTGTCAAGTTCTGTAGGCTCTGGGCATGCACAAATGCTCAAGGCCCCACACTGGCCCAGTTTCCAGTTTATGATGCTTCGGTGTCAGCAGTAGAATCAGAGGAAGCATGCAGGTGTACCGTTAAGAAGAAATGTTGGTCACTGCTGGTGGGCTAGGGGGGTGAGAGAAAGATGTGCCATCACCATGGAGGAGGCAGTGACAGAGGCAGTAAAAAGAAAGGAATTTATTTTTAAAGATCTAACATAAGCAGACTTATCACAATGCATTAAAAGTGATTTCTTCAACTCTGCTTACAATTACATACTTAAGTGAGAGTGCTAGTACAATGCCATACAGAGGATCTGGGTTTGATTTCCAAGCTATTGTACTGTAGATACAACATTGGCAGCCCCTCATGAGGAAACCCAGTGGCTAGATCTAGGTCCTATAGTTGCAGGTTCTGGAAACAGACCTGATGAGTGACTCCCTGCCAAGAGCGGCCAGTATAATGATTGAGCTAAGTGAGTGGAGAGATGGATATATAAAATGGGAATGAATAAAAATCTGTGCAGATGGACTATAGCACCCTGAGCTTTTATCTGACACTGAGGCTGCTTCAGATTTAGATGTAGAAGCCCCAAAGCGTAACACTACCCCTTCTTGGCCCTCTTATCTCCCTCTTCTCCCCCAAAAAATCACCCACCCATAAACCACCTTATGTATTGGACCATATTTCAAAAGCTGAGTGAATATTATGTGCCTTACAAAATGTAAGCCAAGTTTTCTAAAACGGTGGGGGGATATTATTCAGGTTCTTGTGGAAATACCAAGTCAATTTACAGAAAAAAACAGCATGAGTCTGTTGCCCTACAATGTGTGTGTCAGTATGGACAAGATCCGATGCTTAACTTGTGATGCTTACTGAAATCGTGTACAGATTCAGAGTGTAGCAATGAAAGTGGGCATTTTAGTACTCTGTATTGCTCAGTGAACAGTGAGGGTATGCAAGGCTTGGCCTTTGGAAACAATATTTGATTCCTTTAACTATAAAACAAGGATTGACTAAAAGCGGTACATCAAGACCTAAATTACATAGATAGAGTATTCAAGTTTCAGTCAGTCAATGAGTAGTAGCATTGATGCTAGCTGTTGCACAAGTGGAACATCTGTGTGCTCATTCTAAACAGATGAAATACACCATGCTATTTTCTCCACCATGGGAGAAGCAAGCAAGAGTCTTGTTTTAAGGCAGGAAAGAAAGTGTGTGGTTCCTCTTTTAGTTTCTAGTGCCACTATCTGACTTGTGATTTCCCAAATGTCCATCCACAATTTATATTCAAGTCAATCATTCCCACCTGCCCTCTTTGGGGGGATGTCTCGGCTTATATTTGGATGGGTTTATATTCAAGTATACACAGTATACAAAACATTTTGCCTTGGGACATGCCATCTCCAGCCTATTACCAAATCCCAGCTTGTGCGCAATCTATGAGTCTGCCAGGATTGCTGTAGGCTGTGTAGCAAGCAATGGGTTCTCACCGTGCTACAACAAGGAACTGGTCAATCTGACGGTCTGTAAGTGGGTTCTCTGGATTCCAAACCCGCATTTCCATCTTCTGTTGGTTTCTGTTGTCAGACTCCCCTAAACCAAGGAAGGAAATAAGAGACTAAGTACCAAGTCAAAAGGGCATCACACTGAGAGGTTAAGAACCAATAGAAAAGAATCCTAGCACACAGAGACAATATTTAAAGGTATACTGAATTTTATTTCATTTTTTAAAATGTATACCTCGCTTACTTCTAAGTGGTTTACAAATAAAAATACACATCTAAAGGTGCAGATAAAGTTCTAAGAATGGGCAATTCCATCACATACTGGGAGCAGAGGTCCAATCACACATGGATTTAAGACACGTGTCATGCCTTTCCCCTGTCCCTCACTCTTCTTCAGATCAGGGCTTCCCAGAATTTACCTTCCACCAGCCTCTCCGGGATATCCGCCTGATACTTAGAACCAACACGAATCTCTCCCTGATCAGCCAACAGTGTTTTCTGTACTGGATCAAACACCAGAGAGTAGAAAAAACAATCCTGAAAAAAAAAGAAGAAAAAATTAGACCAGTTCCAAAAGTACAACTTCAGCCTATCACAAAAGCAGTACCTTCACCTCAAATGATTCCCCCACCCCATATCCTCTCTAATAAAATGAGCCAGCCTGTCTACCGGACCTCCACTCACACTAACCAGAGTAATACTTCTCCCCCCTACTGAGCAAATTCTGCCCACCTAGGAACCATACCCCTCTTCCCACAGCACAGGTTTAGCCTTTCCCCAGGGATACACACTTACTGTCAGAATGGCTCCCTTGTCCATAAAGTAGAAAAACTATTACACCTAAGAAATAGAAAACAAAAACCCTTGAAAAAAAGAAATTATTCTGCCTTGTACCCAACCTTACAGCACCACCGGAAAAGGACATTTATGAACATAAGTCCCAACCAACAGCCCAAGACCTCACAGACTTCTTCCTCAATAAGATCAGAATAGTACAAACAGAAGTCAAAACAACATACCTCATCCCAGAACCTAGAAGCACCATTCCCAAAATACTCCAATGACCCTTTCACAGCGGACCAGATATGGAACGCCCTCACTCCACTAACAACATGTGTAACAGCGAGTCTTCTAAAGAAACTATCCGCCCGCAGCAATTCTCTCAACAACTGCCTCTCGCACCTATTAGCTATCACACCTGAAGTAATCATCACCTGGATCACCAAATTCCTAAGCAACTTTCTAAATCAAGGCCAACTCAAGGTCGAAATGGGCAAAATAGCTCTCACCAATACCAAAATTGCAAAATGCTGGCTTATCCATCCCCTCAAACTACAGACCTATAGCAGGTATCCCCATACTTACCAAGCTCCTAGAAACTCATGTATGTAAGCAACTTACATCCTACATGGAACAGTACTCCAACCTACATCCCTCTTAGTTTGGATTCCGACTGTAGCATAGCACTGAATTCCTTCTACCAAGTCTTACCACAAAAATCAAACAGATACTAAGCACAGGCCAACAAGCAGCCCCCCCTTCAATTTGACATCTCCATAGCCTTCGATTCTGTGAACCACCACCTTCTCCTAACGAAACTTACTGAAATTGGAATCACGGGCACAGTACTTAGTTGGTTTGATGAATTCCTAGAAAAGAGAGAATATCTTGTCCATTACCCCAGGATTCTCTTTTCTCCACAGTACTGTTCAACCTATTCATGCACTCTCTCCGTAACATTGTATTCATCAACAATGAAAGCACAGTTACTTACTGTAACATGTGTTATCCGGAGACAGGAGGCAGATATTCTTACATATGAGTGGCGTCATCCACAGAGCTCGGTATTAGCAGCATGAAAAGTGTACTGTCACTTTTAAGTTTTAAGAAACTTTGCGACTGCCCGCACCGCGCATGCATGAGTGCCTTCTCGCCCGACACCCAGTCATGATACCTCAGTTCCATAAGCAAACTAAGAAGCCAACCAGGGGAGGTGGATGGGTTGTGAGAATATCTGCCTGCTGTCTCCGGATAACACCTGTTATGGTAAGTAACTGTGCTTTATCCTAGGACAAACAGGCAGCATATTCTCACATATGGGACTCCCTAGCTTATTGGAACAGGATGGAAGGAGATTGGCCAAAGAAGTAAAGAAATTTTGTAGAAAACTACTTGGCCGAAGCAACCCTCCCTTATGGAAAAGATTCCAGACAAGAGAGGTGTATGAATAAGTAAACTGAGGACCAAGTGCTGCATTGCGGAATGTACTTATAGGAGAGGAACGTAAGAATGCAACTGAAGTCAGAATGGCGGAGAGCTTACATTATATATCAGAGATGCCCCGGGAGTATAGCCCAAACATAGCAAAAGAGATACAGACTGTAAAGTATGAGAAATAGATCTCCAGGGATAGGTAGAACTAATCTTTGAGAAATGAAGGGGATGAACCAGAGAAAAGAGGTTCTGTAGAGCACAGTTGTTTGTAAGAGAAAACCAAGGTTCTTTTGCAGTCCAAGGTTTGAAGAGCCATTTCTCCAGGGTGAGAATGAGGCTTAACAGAAAAAAATAGAAGCACCATGATGAAATGTCTATGTCACCTCCTGACCTCTGATGTCCAGATAAAATGGAGGGGTACAGAGAAACTACTGTACCATGGTGCAAAAATTACACGGCTCAAAAGAAGGAAGCAACCGAAGAGAGAACAAGTTGAGGATCCCAAAATCACTAGAGACCTGTGGAGATCGACAAGACCTATGCAAAGTTGGAAATCAAAAGATAAACAGTTTGTTCACCTTAAGTGAAGTCAAGAGCCGAGTAGGAGAGGGGTAGGAAATATTTCCAGAAAGCAGAGTGAAGTAGGATAAAGGCTTGATAATATAAAGAGCCTAGAACAGTAAAAATAATTTCCCCCACTTCTCATAGGGCTGCTGCAAGAAGGTTGTCTGAACACAGCTAAAAAACTCTGGAAGGATGAGAAAAAAACCCAGCGTCTGCTGAGGTCACCTCAAAAGGCACTAAAAGGTGAAAACAGACTTCCGACTCCTGAGAGAAAACTGTTGTGGTTGTCTGGCCCAGCAGGGCTACAAGAAGCATGGAGGCCAATTTCTGCTGAAGCTGAACTAGTGAATTGAGCAAGAGAGGAATTGTAGAAAACGTACAGAGGGATTAGTCTGTTCCATCCAGGAGAAAGGCTGTCATTACTAGACAATGAAGAGAAGATTGTCTAGAACAAAATGGTAATTTGTGATTGAAATATGTATATTGAGTACTTTCCTAGGGCCAAATATTCTCAGTCTGTTGACAGAGAGCCCGAGAACTAGAATCTCCGGCTGAGGTATATAGAATAGCGTAACTTTAGCGACTCAGCATGAAGGAGAAGTTGAGATGAAGTGCGCCCAAGCACAGAAATTATCTGTGTGTGTAAAGCAAAACTGAAAGAAATGTAAGAGACCTGTATGGAAAACCCAGTAGGAACAGGTTGTAATGTGCATACTAACTCCAGAACGCATAAGCGTGTAATTGTAGACTTTATAGAAGAGACCATCAGTCTAGAAACTATGACTGATATAAACTTGAGCAAAAAGAAAAAAAACATCCTAAAAAGGATATAGTGAGCTCCTCCTCCCTTATAGCCACTCCCAAACCTCCAGGCCTTTTAGAATCAAAAGGAGATGGAGTAAAAGTTCTGTGGCAAATGTTCCTTAGAGAACAGGTGTAGGGAAATTAGTTGAAGTAAATGAATGCCTTCTGGAAGATACTGTATAAACATTGATGGTACAGTGGAAGGTATGTTACGAGAGAAAAACTGGTTGATCCTGCTTTTAAATGAAAACAATGCAAAGATCTGATATAGCGGGAATCTAACTTATAAGCTCTAAACCCCTGTTAGATCTCATCAATGTCCTTAAAGCAAAGTATCCAAGCAACAGAAAAAAAAGAATCACCGTACAGGTTCTACACTCCACAGTGGAATCCTGAAGCAGTTGCAGCCTGAACGATGCATGCTGAAATAGATTTGGAGGAATCCAGCTTTACAGACTCTACACTCATGTTAGATTCCCCTCTTAGTGGAATGCAGTCCAGGCAATAGGAAAAAAAACACCTTACAGACTCTACACCCATAGTGGATTTTCCACAATGCAAGCTTGCTCAATGAAGTTCTTAGGAAACATGAGGTAGAAAAGCTACCAAAAATTAGACTCAAAGTAGAGTCCATGTCACAGACAACTGAGGGTTTTGTTTTTGGGGTTTTTTAGGCAGGCATGCTAAAAAGATAAACCTTCCATAAGGACTGAGAGAAGTCATAGGTCATTTGATAAGAGAGACAAACGTTGATGATATAGGGACAGCAAGCTCCGATTGAGCTGGAAGAATTGGGTAGAGTCCAACAACTTCTCCTGTTGAATCCTCCTGAATCAGTTGAAAGCCACTGGCAAATTTGCTGCTATTGGTGTTGCTGCCCAGAAACTGGAGTATATCTCCGATGTGAAGGAGGTTGTTTAGTTGATCTCCTCAAAGACGACGACTTAGACTGTGTTCTATTTAAAGTATTCCAAGTGTGCTCATGTTGAGCTAATTTTTGTGCAGCAACCTCGCCAAAAAGCTCTTTCTCTAGGCATGGGATATTGGCCAATCTATTTTGGAGATTGAAGTCTATTTTGGAGATTGAGTCTAAGCCAAGCTAGGCATCTCATAGCTACTGATATAGCAGACGCTCTGGAACACAGTTGAAAAGCATCAGTGTGATCTTGGAAGATATGTCACAGTCTGGGACATAGTATGAATAGTCCGCTGAAATTCCAGAAGATGCTCTGAAGGAATGTATTGCTCGAAACCGGTCAACCATTGAACATGTTGAAGATACAAAGACATGTAGCAGTGTAATTAAGGATTCTGATCAACAACATAGAGTTTTGATAAAGGCGACAGCCAATCTTGTCCATAGTACAGTCTTCGCGTCCCAGAGGCAATGAGGCATGAGCTCAGGTAGGAAAATATTTTTTAAGGGTTGATTCCACTAATAATGAATGATGAGGAAGTTGTGGACTATCAAATCTTGGAGTAGAGAAAATTCTGTAAAGCAAATTCATCATCCCTGGAGCAGTCTTGACAGTTAAAGACATCTCCCAATTTCTGAAAAGGATTTGGTTAAACAGTTCATGCAATGGCAATTTGAAGAGATCTTTGGAAGATCCACGAAAGTTCAATATATTTTGGAATTCAGCATTAAATGAGGCATCAATCTCCACTGAAAGAGACAAATCTTTGCACAATTGGTTAATATAAGTGACAAAGGAGAATTCTTCAGGAGAAAATCTTTTGGGGACAGCTGCACCAACAGACTCAGGTTCAGAGAGGGAAAACCCACACTCAGTGTCAGACTTTGATTCCAAGAAAACTTATGGGGAAAAAAAGTCTAGAAAAGTCCTGCAACATTTTCGGTACCGGTCTCATGAAGAGGCGGAAGTGGATTGATGACGTTCCTGTTGTCTCTTCGAAAGAGGAGGTCAACTAAAAGAGGAACTCCGATATCTTAGTCTGGAATGCCCCACAGAAGAAGAGGACTTACGGCCCGAAGAAGCAGTTTGAAGTCTCGAAGGGGAGCATTGTTGAGAAGAAGTAGAACTTCGATGCAAAGAAACATGGCTGGAAAAAGAGCGGTGTCAAGACATAGAACCATGACGCCTCATAGAAGATCCCTGAGCAGAATTTCAATGCTCCAATGGATCGGTGGTATTGGTACCTTGATGCCTCGCACTAGTATGATCAGGTTGGGCCGGTACTAAAGGAGCTGAGTGTAGGAGATGCATGCAATGCAACCTAAAAACAGTAGCAATCTCCCTGTGAAAGAATTCATCAAACTTCTCTAGAAAAGAGTGCACCAGTAGCGATTGCTCAACAGCCGGTACCGTCAGTGCAGCAGGTTGTTTCGGTATGAGTGACCTGGCAGAAGACGCACCGCATATGGGAGAAACAACTTGCAGCTTAGCAGAACGATGACGTCTTTTGGCCTGCATCAAGAGACTCGATGCCATTGAGGCCTGTGACACTTGCTGAACAGCTTGTACTAGTACTGAAGGCTCACCAGCTAGTACTATTGGTGCAGCAGGCTGTCTCTGAGAGGGTGACCTCGATGAGTATGCACACCTATGAGGAGAGACAACCTGCAGATCCTAAGATTGATGGCATTGATGTGTGGTCTGCATCAAGAGACTCAATGCTGTAAAGACCTGCAACGCTTGCTAGGAAGAAGATGGTTCAGAAACTGGCTTCCCCGATGCTAGGAGATTTCCCAATGTCGATGCCAATGTAGGAGTTTTCAAAGGCGACAGATTGGAAGTTTTTCTGATGTCCATAGTTGAGCCAAACAGCTTCTCCCATTGAATACGATGGCCTTTAATGGAATGCTTTTGCAAGGTGGAATACTTAACACAAAATTCAGTTTGGTGATCAGGGTCCAAACATTGAAGACACCAATTATGTGGGTCAGTTATGGAAATAGGCCTCTAGCACCTGCAGCACTTTTTAAATCCAATCATAGATTTCGACATGGGAAAAATCTCGTCGGCAAGATTTAATTCAATGGCGAACGAAGTCCTGCCAGGAAAGAACCCCAAGGCTGAAGCCTGAGGTTGAGCAAAAGAAATAAAGGTGGGAGAGGGAAAATATGATAGAGATGTTTAAATACCTATGTGATGTAAATGCGCATGAGTCAACTTTCTTTCATTTGAAAGGAAGCTTTGGAATGAGAGGGCATAGGATGAAGTTAAGAGGCGATAGGCTCAGGAGTAATCTAAGGAAATACTTTTATACAGAAAGGGTGGTAGATTCTTCCGGAAGAGGTGGTGGAGACAAGAGACTGTGTCTGAATTCAAGAAAGCCTTGGATAGGAACGTGGGATCTCTTAGATAGAGGAAGAAATAATGGTTACTGTGGATAGGCAGACTGACGGGCCATTTGGCCTTTATCTGCCATCATGTTTCTCTGTTTCTAACTAAATGTGTCAAAAAAATAGCTGATAACATTGACAAAATACAATCATGGGCCAAAATTAACAAACTTAAGCTGAACGCAACCAAAACCAAAATCCTCTGGTTCCAATAGCATTGTCCTGCTATCTGGAGATAAAATAGACATAGAAGAATCCTTCAAAGTTACAGGGAGGAAGACTTAGAAGCAATGTTAGGAAATTCTTCTTCACGGAGAGGGTGGTAGATACCTGGAATGCCCTCCCAAGGGAAGTGGTGGAGAAGAAAATGGTGATGGTATTAAAAAAAAAAGCATGGGATAAACACAGAAGATCTCTAATTTAGAAAACAAATTGTATAAATTTAAGAACTAAGGCCGGTATTGGATAGACCTGCACGGTCTGTGTTCCATATATGTTGATTCGGTGTAGGATGGGCTGGGATGAGTATCAGTGTGAACTCCACTAATATGGAAAAGGAGGATGTTACTGGCCAGACTTTACGGTAGATGTCCTGCAAACAACGGGATGGTTGGATAGGCTGGAGTGAGCTTGGATGACAACTTCAGCATTTGGAACCTAGGACAATACCAGACTTTACACTCTACCGCCCAGAAATATCAAAGAAGAGACAAGTTAATTTAATCATGTATTTTTAATAAGTATAACTTAGGGGCAGGCTGGATGGACCGTTCAGGTCTTTATCTGCCGTCATTTACTATGTTACTGGGTGTTATTACTGGACTCTACACTATCCTGTGAACCATGCATCTCAAATCTCTGAAAGAAAACCTTCTTTTCCATGAGACAGCTGAGACTCATAAGACATTACTTCCATGAACAACACCTTGCTATACTTGTACAAATGCTAATCTTGTCACAGCTTGATTACTGCAACTCCCTCTATGCAGCCATCAACACAATACTAATCCACAAACTACAACTAATCCAAAACACAGCAATCAGACTTATTTTCAAGCTAAAAAATATGGCCCAATCTCCACCTCTCTCAAACAATAGCATTGGTTACCCGTCACTACTCGAATAAACTTCAAAATCTCCTGTATAATCTTCCACATCCTACATGGAAACTCTGCCATGCCACTCATAAACCTATTCACTTTCTCATGGTCCACCTTGACCAGAAAACTTAATAAGCTCCTGATGAACTACCCCTCAACAAAAGACCTCAGATATAAACGTATTTTCAACACTATGTTTATGTATATCAGCACAAAGATATAGAACAACCTCCCAACAACCATCAGATCTGAACCGAACTATCTTACATTCCAAAAGAAACTAAAGACTTATCTCTTCAATACCATATTCACCACAGAAAACTGACATTTGAGCTTACAAAACACCTTGCAATCTCTATGACATTACACACACTGACATTCACATGACTTTGGACTATATGTTACCTCCACCTTTCTACCTTGTAGCACCATTCTCTAAACAGTACTAGTTTATCTCTTCTTGTATTGTACCATTCTGGTACTGTACTAAACTTGTAAGTTGCCTTGAACCTATTTAGGCAGAGAGCAACCCATAAATCCCAGACTAGATTAGAAATTCACTCTGCCCTAGAGTTCCATCCATAACTGAATGTTATCCAGTTTCAGAATGCACCCATGCCCTCAGTATTAGAGAATGACACAGGAACGGGGAGCAGTAGTAAACCGCAGTAAATCTGAGGCAATGAAAAAATTTTGGGGTGTATCACAATGGATGCAGTGGCAAAACTTTTTATCGCCTGCAGGAGCGGTAAAAAGCTACATTCCCATGATTAAAAGTAAGACAGCCTGTTAATCACTGAGCTAAGCCCTCTTACCTCCAGTGATGCTGGCGCTGCACTGGGCTTGCCTTGTCCTCTTGTACTTCCCCTCAACTTCTCCTGTAAAAGAGAACCTAATTGGTCTTGTCCTCCCCTTGCCTTCTCCAACTGATGCCACCACACACATTTAAAACCCCACGGCAACAAGTATTTTGTGGGGTGAGAATGGCTCAGGGACCTCGGCTATAGGGAATCTTCTTCTCGTGCCACCTCGAACCATGACTCAGCTCCTCCTCAAAGTCGAGCCAGCTGTGAAGTCCCAGATCCTAAAAATCTCCTGGCTGAGACGGTTTGCTGAAGTGGGTGCCGGACAAATCGAAGAACCTGATGCCCCACCAGATCTGGCCCAGGCTGAAGCAACAGCCCAGGTAATTCAGGAGCCACAGTGAACTTAGAACCTGATCCGATTCGTCTAAATCTGTCCCGCTGTGTCCAGCAAGACAAACACTATACCAAGTGGCCTACGCGGTGCTGGATAGACATTCACTCCAAGGCTCTAAACAGACTTCCCTGTCTGCCCAGGTCTGCCAAGAGATTTGGAGGTCACGGGGGCCAGACACGTGCTAACTCCTGTGGCCTTCAGTTTAATGACCTTAATCGCACTATTTGATGAGATTTCCTCCTCAGCTCAGGAATAGAAAAAACCCAGAGTGGCTCTGGATATTAATTTATTCCCTATGAGCTTGTCCAAATGTTTTTTGCTTCTTGTACCAACAGTGGTGAAAGTGAGACAGTACAACTTATCTACTATTATTATTATGCAGCGGTAGGCAGGGAGCAGGAATCGAGTGAGTGGGCAACGGCAGCAGCAAGCAGGCGGCAGAGATGAAGCAGGAGCCGACACGCTGTAAGTCTCATTCTTCTTCTCCTTTTTTTTAATATTAAAAAAACCACCTTAGGACCCACTTTCTCTTCTGCTTGTCTGCTTCTCCCCTTCCCTTAGTCACATTGGGTGGGGGGGGGGGGAAGAAGGAAAAGCAGGCAACCTTTAATTTAAAAAATGCCTCTTAATTAAAAAAAAACAACAAAAAAAAAACCCACAGCCTAGGGCCCACTTTCTCTTCTGCTTGCCTCCTTCTCCCCTTCTCCTCAGCCAATTTGGGTTGGGGGCAGGAGGAGAAACAGGCAAGCAGAAGAAAAGAAAGTAGGCCCTAGAGTTCTTTTTCTTTCAAATTAAAGGAGATAATTTTTTGCCAGTGTTGTTGGTGCTGCCATTGCGTCTGGGGAGTTGGAAGGAGTGGGGTTATTTTTGTAAAATATTAAACATAAATGCTTGCTTGTTGTATTCAGAATACTTTATTTTATTTGTTCCCTTTTATGTGATAATAAAAAAACAAATATATAAAATCATACCTGCTTGAGGCTTATATGGCTGGGGACAGACCTTGTGGGGATGGGGCAGGGATGGAGCTCACAAGGACAGGGACAAATCTTTTCCCCATGTCATTCTCTACTCAGTATCACACAACCCACGTTCAAACTGCACCCTCATCCATAAAGTGCCCCCACTAACCTCCTTCTCCAGATACTGGCCAAGAATATCTGTTTCATTCAGAAGCGTCACGCTGCACTTCCCCCTAAAGAAAGAATACAGAACATCAGGTAGTAAGCAAGCTAGAAGTATCATATAGAAAGGTGTTTCTAGGGACAGATCAGTATTCTCCATCCAAGTAAAGGCCAACTGAATTTCAGTTTTGGCACCAAAACTGGTCCAACAATTTCTGCCGAAAATGCCAGTGCATTTTTGGTTAAAATTGAAGCTCCCTCATTCCCCTGCTGTTACAGCCACAAACAGCCATCCCTAACTTCTGCCTGACACAGCCTCCTTTCTCCCACCCCACACAGCTTCCCTTCCCCCACCTACCACACACAGCCTCCCTTCAACACCTTCCCAGACCCACCAAATAGTCAAAATCACCCTCCCTCCCAGGCCTACCTTAGGCATTCTGGTAGTCTAGTGGCCTAACTGGGGCAAAATCGATTCAGAATTTTTTCTGCCACAGCTGCCTCTGACACTTAAAATGGCAGCCAAGTTGAGATGGAGCCAATATAGGCAGGAGTAATTTACAGTTGTTCAGCTAGGGCAAGAGTGACTGTGCATCATTCTTGCCCTGGTTGGGACACTAGACCACCAGAGCACCTAAGGTAGACCAGAAGTGGGGAGAAGATGATTGATGGGTGGCTCCAGAAGGAGGAAGGTAGGCTGTGTGTGGTGGCAGTGGCCTGGCCAGATTTGGTTTCAGTTGGGCTCTACATCAAAGCATAGCAGCAGGAAGATATCACGCACCGTATGTGGGTTGCAGGAAGTGACTCAAACTGGCGAGACAGGAATAGCTCACGGTGTTTCAGCTGGTGTCGTTGCTGTTCACTGACAGATGGTTGCTTTGAATCATCTTCAAACTCACCTGCAGGGAATAAAACAAAGCCTATGTTGTCAGTGCACGACCCTGGAAAGGAGGAAGAGAGCAGCAGCAACAACACAAAAGCCTGGGACAGAGAAAAGTGTATGTGTGGGGGGGGGGGGGGGAAATGACAGAAGCCTGAGGAGAGAGCCATACAGGAACATGAGATAAAGTAGGATAGAGCAGAAGTAACACAAGAGTGTGCAAGAGAGGAGTGGGGAGCATTAGTAACACAGGAGCTTAGGAGAGAAGCTTAGGTTAATATTCATACATAGCTGCTCCACCAGGGCGACACACACAAGGCTTAGGTACATAGCCAATCATATACAATTCACACAGTGAGTTTCAGGGGTCATTGATCAGCACACATTTGCTATCTACTACATGCTATTGTCAAGATTATCCCAGAGGAGCAATGCAAGGGACCACTTCCCTCCCCTGGAGCTCTTTAGGATCACTCACACGCCTTTCCTTTCTCATTCAAAGAAGGTCTTTGGGAGTCACAACATATATCATAGTAGATGACAGCAGATAATGACTACATATGCATGCTTGATCTTGATTTGTCCTTGCCAATTTCAGGGCACAGACAGTAGAAGTCTGTTCAGCACTGGCCTTGTTCTCCAACTACTGAAGCTCTCATCGAAGTCCAACTCTAGCCCAT
The DNA here is from genome assembly GCF_902459505.1 of Geotrypetes seraphini. Classification (NCBI taxonomy): domain Eukaryota; kingdom Metazoa; phylum Chordata; class Amphibia; order Gymnophiona; family Dermophiidae; genus Geotrypetes; species Geotrypetes seraphini. The sequence goes on along the minus strand of NC_047091.1, from coordinate 83,097,995 downwards.
CCAAATCTGTCCTGCCATGATCATAGAACAGTCTATAGAAGTCTGCCTGCTACTGACTTTGCTCCCCAATTACTGGAGTCACTATCTAATCACCACTAACCTTGTTTGGTTCCGCAAACACACAAGGTGGTTTGCTGTGATCACATGACCATACAAATACCTCTCCAAGTGATCTGATGGGGTCACTATCCTCTAAAAATTTATCCTGGGGGCTCACACATTCACACGCTTTCAAGAAGCTTTCCTGAGATCTTGCACGTACACACAAACATTACCCCTGTACTCAACTTCCAACCCCATTATGCTATTCCTTCTTATATTAAAGCTCTTGTAAACTGTGCCAAGCTTTACAATTGTGGAGAGGATGCGGTATATAAACTTAAGGTTTAGTTTAGTTTACCAAAAAGCTTTCCTGAAATATCTCACACACGCACACATCATGGGACTCTCCTGGAATAACATACCTGCCCATATTCAAGGAGCTCTCCTAGGATATCTCACAAACACAGATGGTGCTCTCCTAGGGTCACATGCACATACATATACAGGTAAAAACTCCTCATAACTGGTCACTCATTGCTATACAACATACTCTTCAAAGACACATAAGGTCCATTTTTTGGTCACTCACGTGCATTACTGTCTGCGAGGCTGTTCAAGCTGCTGGAAATATCGCGTCTACGGAATAAACACACCACTTTGGCCTCCACATTGCCGTTGGCAGTCTGCAGATATAGAAAACATGAGAGAATATGTGGCTTCAAAATTTACTAATTTGGTAATTTTAGATAATTTTAATTTGGCTAAAATTGCAATTGTGGTCAGTTGTCTTTTTTAGAATTCATGAGGAATTTAGGACTTAAACAATTGGTGGTAACTCCAACCCACAAGCAAGACAATGTTTTAGACTTGGTATTTGTCTCTCAGGATTTAATTCATTATTGTGGATTCAAGGAAGTTCCAGTAAGTTTGATCTGATCACAACAAAGTTTATGCTCCTCTACTAAACTGGTGAGCAGTGCAAGCGATTCAGTACCTATCAAGTCTATCAAACTAAAGGAAGGTTTGACTACTTCTGAAATTGATCATATTATACAATCAATAATTCCTCTTTTTGATTCCTTTAGTGTTGATGAAAGCATTGCTGAATGGTCAAAACTGTTGTTTCAGTGGCCAAAAAATTTTTGGATTAAAAATGGTTTACTGTGCATGTCAAGTTTTCAAGCAAATGGTTTCATTCTGATTTTTATATTTTAAGAAAGCAGTTGCATCAACTGGAAGAAGCACAAATAGTATCAACATTCCACGTTGCCTTAGAGAATGATGAAAAGTTTGTCCATGTTCCTGCGTGGTCTGTCCCTATCCCCACCCCACAGGCTCTGTCCCCATCCCTGTAGGCTCTGTTTTCATTATTGCCCCGTCCCCACAGGCTCTGTCCTCATCTGCACAAGCCTTGTACATTTATGATTTTATGAGAATACCCAGAAGCTACCAGCACAAGCTGTTCCTCGCTTCCCCTGTCCAAGGAAGCTGAAGCTGGAGGGAATGACACTGTAGGGACCACCTGGAAAGCAGGGAATTCTGGAGGGGTACATATGTGACCTTATCCAGGGAACCACCTCCAGGGTGCCATTGAGCCTAGTACTTGGAGGCAATTCCAAGTCGTGAAATTTGGCATCACTACAAGCTCTACAATCTGCTTCCTGAGTTTCTGTTTGCGTGGATCAAGAAGAAAGACTCAGCTTTTCACCATGTCAAGCAGACTCCCAAATACTCCAAACACTAAAAGACTTTTATTGAAGTTAACTATCCATCTCAGATCCTATAGGAGATCCACAACTTGTTGCACTGCCTGCTAGCCCTCCAAATTTGATGGAGCTCTGATCAGCCAATCATCTAGGTATGGGTGTACTTGTATCCCCATCCTGTGGAGGTGAGCTGTGACCACCTCCATCACCTTGGTGAAGGTGCATAGGACTGTTGCTAACCCGAAAGGTAGAACTACAAACTGGAATTGCATTTGAAGGACATGGCATCTCAAATATTTCCTGTGGCCTAGGAAAATGGGAATCTGAAGGTACGCCTCCATCAGAACTAGGGAGGCTAAGAAATCCCCAAGAACCACTGCTGCAATGACCGACCGACCGAACAGTCTCCATGCGGAAGCAAAGTATTCTCAGTACCACATTCATGGACTTTAGGTCCAGGATCAGTCTCAAGTCTTCTGTGCCTTTCTTGGGCACTATGAAGTATATGGAGTATCTGCCAGAGCCAGCTTCTTCTTCTGGAACTGGTTCTATGGCCTGAATGTTCAATAGCCTTTGCACAGTCGCCTGGACCCTGGCCTCTTTTTCTGGCAGTCCAGCTGGCAAGTCAACAGATCTGAAGGAGTGCGATAAAAACTTGATCTTGTGGCCCTCTCGAATAAGATCTAGGACCCAGCGATCCGAGGAAATTTTCTCCCACTCCCTCCAGAATGCTGATAGCCTCCTGCCAATGGAGGGGGGGGGGGAGTGGCTGGTGATCTGGCATCATTGTGACTTCTTGGAGGTTGTGCTGACACGAAATCCCAAGGGTTGTTGATATCTGGAGTTGTTAAATCTGTCTGCATCCCTGATAAGATCTCTGAACGGAGGTATCCACAAAGTACTGGCGGGAACTTTGGGAGGAATGAAAATTGCCTCTGCCTCCCCCGATGGGTCAGCAAGGTATGCTTTCTGGCATAGATTTAGGATGGCAATCTGCCACAATGGCCATAAGATAGTCTAAGCCTTTACCTAATAGTATCTGCCCTTTAAAGCGCAGTCTGCTCAGAGTAGTTTTGGAGGCCAAATCACCCACCCATCGCCTGATCCAAAGAATCCTGTGGGCCAAAAAGGCATATGCCAAAACCTTGCTCATGACTCTGATGTCATCATCTGCCATATAATCCATCCCCTCCAGCACTAGCTAGGGGCAGACGTACTCCTCAGAAATAGGACTCTGCCTTAAACTGGTGTAGCAGACACATGCCACAAACAAAGCTGCCACTGCAGCTTTGATCCCCAAAGCCAGTGCTTCAAATTGCCTCTTAAGAACCACATTCACTTTGTGATCTTGTGCATCTTTTAACATCACTCCCCCATCGCTAGGGAGGGAGGTACGTTTAGTCCTTGAGCCACCATGAAAACCACCTTCAGCTGATTAAACTGCTGCTGAAACTCGGAAGTCATAGGATAAAGTTTAGACATAGTCTTTGCTATCTTTAGGGAGCCTTCCGGAGTCTCCCACTGATCAGTAACCAGCAATGTGAATTTTGGATGCACAGGGAAAAAGGTGGTCTGAGCATCTGAGCCATTCATGACCAAGCACTGTGAAGTGGATGGCTGCTGAGGCTCCAATTTTAACTCCCTAAGTACATCTGTAATAACATGTGGGATGATAGCCAACTTGAAAATCCGCCGAACCGAAGAATCATCTACCTGGTTGAAGGTAACTATCACCTTTCAGGAAAGCAGCTGAGTCCTGGGACAATAAAGGCATGGAGTCTAACCTCTAATCAATGTTCCCTCTATGCTGTGCAGCTACACACCTTTTAGCAGGAAGCTGTGCACCCATTCAGCCCCACCGCAAAGCCGAAGGAGGCGGGACCAGCACCCCAATGGTACTACTCTTTCATCTTGTGCCGCTGCTGCTCCTTTTCCGAAGCAGAAGCAGCGGCAACAAACTGAAAGAAACTGACTGTGTGACCTTCCCATACATACCCCACAACTGCCAGCCCACCCTCTCCAATGTCCCTTCTTGTTCCAGGACAAAGTTGGCAACCGCATATATGTATGGGAAGGTCCCACAGCTAGTTTATTTCAATTTGCCACTGCTGCTTTGGGAAAGCAGCAGCAGCAGCGGTGAAGATGCTAGGGGGGCAAATGCTGGTGAATGGGGGAAAGAGGGGGCAGGCGCAGGTAGAAAAGGGCTGGAGGAGAGAAGGGGTAGACACTGGTAGAAATGGGGTGGAAGGAGAGAGAGGGGCCGAAGCTGGTGGAAATGGTTTGGGATTAGGGGAGAGAGAGAGGGGATAGATTTTGTATAGAAGTAGGAAGATAGATTCTAGTTAGAACAGGGAAAAAGAGGGCAGATGTTAGGGGAAGGGGTACAGAGAGGGGGAGATGATAGCACAGAGGAAGTGAAAGGGGAGATGCTGAATGGAAGGTGAGGGGGGAGAGAGGGCAGATGTTATATGGAAGGGGAGAGATACAAAGAGGGTGGAAATATTGATGGGAGAGAGGGGAGATGCTGGATGGAAAGGGGAGGGGGGAATAAGCTGTATAGAAGGAGGGAGACAAGCCTGGATGGAATAGGGGAGAGACAGAAGGGAGACAATGGAAGGGAGAATTGAAGAGGGAGAGAGGGGGGCAGGCTGTATGAAAGAGGGAAGAGACAGAGGATGGAGATACTGATGGAAAGGGAGAGAGAGAGAGAGAGAGAGAGAGAGAGAGAGTGGAGACGCTGGATGGAAAGGGGAAGATAAGGCAGATTCTGTATAGAAGGCTGTAGATGCTGGATGAAAGAGGTGAGAGAAATGAGCAGATATTGGGGGGGGGGGGGGTGGAGCGACAGAAAGGAGAGTGATAATGATGGAAGGGGAAAGAGAGGGCAGATAATAAATTCATGTAAACCATTCTGGGCTCCCCTGGGAGAACTGTACAGATGAATGAATGAATGAAAAGGAGCAAACAAAGTACAGAAGGGGGCGAGAAAGAGGGCAGAGTTAATGATAAACTGGAAATAAGGGAAAGTAAAATAGGAAAACCAGGGTGAGGGAAAGAGATGGAAAGCTGCTGGTAGACTGTAACAAAAGAGGAAACTTGAAAACTAGATAGTAAGAATGAGTTAAATCTGGACATAGAAGTAATAAAATAAATTGAAAAATGCCAAAAGGAAGAGAGAAAAAAATCCTAGAAAGAGACTTAAGATGGAGGAAAGCAGAAACTAGAGAAATGAATGGTCAGAACATAAAGGTAGAAAAAGGAATTTTATTTTTAATTCAGGAAAATGATGAAGATTTTGAGCTTGAAGGCGATAGAATAAAAGTTGTAAAGGATTTCAATCTCCTGGGATCATTTGTAAACAAAGAAGCAACTAGCAGGGAGGAAATACTCTGCAGAATAGCACTTTGTCGCTCATAAGAACATAAGCAATGCCTCCGCTGGGTCAGACCTGAGGTCCATCGTGCCCAGCAGCCCGCTCACGCGGCGGCCCAACAGGTCCAGGACCTGTGCAGTAATCCTCTATCTATAGCCTTCTAACCTCTTTTCCAGCAGGAAATTGTCCAATCCTTTCTTAAACCCCAGTACTGTACTCTGCCCTATTACTTCCTCTGGAAGCACATTCCAGGTTTCCACCACACGTTGGGTAAAGAAGAACTTCCTAACATTTGTTTTGAATCTGTCCCCTTTCAACTTTTCCGAATGCCCTCTTGTTCTTTTATTTTTTGAAAGTTTGAAGAATCTGTCCCTCTCTACTCTATGCCTTTCATGATCTTGTAAGTCTCTATCATATCCCCTTCAATGAAGGTTCTCAACAAAGTATTCAAAGGCAAGGAGGTAATACTCCAAACAAAGATCAAGCTTGTCCATTTTCTCAGTGGTCAGTTCGGATGCGAAAGCTGGACACTATGGAAACAAGACAAAAATAAGATTGACTCATTTGAGCTTTGGTGCTGAAGAAGGATTTTAGGCATGCCATGGACTGCCAGAAGAACTAACAAATCGATTCTGGAAGAGATCAAACCAGCTATGTCACTCGAAGCCCAAATGACAAAGTTACAACTAGAGAATGACACAAGGAAAAACGTGTACCTGTCCCCACGAGCTTGGTCCTCGTCTTCACCCTGTCCCTGCAAACTCTCCCTATATCCACCCCTGCTCCGTCCCCGTAAACCATATGATCCCATCCGTACAAGCTTTGAACAGTTATGATTTTATGTTGAACTTATTTTATTAACAATATTCTGTACAATTGTCATTTTATAAACACAAATAATACAGAGCAAGGATCAACAATACCCCTTGTCTTCCCTCCCCTTCACAAATATCCCCGCCAGTATCGAGAAAACTGTATAAGCCAAATTATTACAGAATGCTACACAGAAAAATCATGCAAATAGAATACTGCAGTCACACATGACAGGCACAGTGTTAGGGTAGTGCAACTAGGGCAACTGCCCCCTGGTCAGAAAGAATCCTAATCTAGCAAGAAGCTAAAGAAGCACGGCCTGGGCTTTGCAGTCCCCAGTTATGTCTAACATCAGCTCTAGCAGGATGCAAACAATTTTTTTTCTACCTTTTGTTGTCTGGTCATTTTATTCTTTACATCACATTGGTCTCAGGCTCTGATTTCTGTTTCCATCTGTCTACTCTTAACTCACTTGACAGGGTCTCCTGACCATTTGACATGTCTTGTTTCTCCATGCTCACCATTCATCTTCCATCTCTGTGTATGTTTTTCCCCCCATGTTCAGCAAGCATCTCCCTTCTGTCTCCTATACTTCCCTTTCTAGTATTTCCCTTGTGCCCATCTATCTCCCTGCCTTCATCATCTCACCATTCTATGATTCCCCTCCTCTTGTGCACAGTATCACTCCTCTATAGCCCTATGCCCCGCCTGTCCAGCATCTTCCTTCTGCATTCTTAATTCTCCCCCATGTCTAGCCATCTTCCTTCTGTGGCCATGTCTAGCATTACCCCTGTGTCCATATACCACCCCCAAGCAGATGCAGCATTCCACTTTTTGTCCCTGTTCCTATGCTCCCATCCATTCCCACCATCTTTGCTCTTTTTGTATATCTCCCTGTGTCCAGCTTCTTTCCTCTCTTACTTCCTTACATCAGTGTGTCTCTCACACTCTCTTTCCTCCCTCCCTCCGCTATGTTCAATATTTTACTTACTCTTCCTTAATCCCCTTGGTTCAGCTTTTCTTTTTCCCTTTCCTTCTCTCTTCCTCTCTGCAGGTCCTAAACCTCTCCTTCTCTCTAGCCCCCTTCCCATGGGTCCTCGACCTCTATCCCCTCCCTTTAGTACACAGGTGTGGATCTGGCACCTCTCCCTTCCCTCCAGCTCCACTCTACCCACCACATGGGCCCAGCACTTGTTTTCCTTCCCCCCAATCCCCAGACTAGATCCAGCAACTATCTCCCTTCCCTTCAGCTCTATCCAGTCCACATCCAGCAGCCCAAGCAACTCCTTCCCCACTTCACAGGACCAGCAGCAGCCCCCTCCCCCTAATCACGAGTCAAGCAGCACCTCCCTCCCTATCGCTGGTCCAACAGCGCCCCCACCCCTTCCCGATGGTGGACGGTAAATTAAAAAAACAAACAAACCTGTGAGTGCCTGGGTTGGCCCCTTCATGCCTCCAAGGGCAGGCATACCAGCCTGTTGGAACGGAAGCTTCTAGCATGCAGGGCTGCTCAGACCGGAACCTTCTTACTGCCAAGTTGTTCCTTCTGACATAACTTCTAGCCGGAAGTTAAGTTGGAAGGAGGGACTTAGTGGCAAGAAGGTTCCGGTCCGAGCAGCCCTGCATCACGCATGCAGGAAGCTTCCATTCCAACAGGCTGATATGCCCGCTCTGGGAGGTGCGAAGGGGCTAACCCAGGAGTCGCACTCGCAGATTTGTTTTTTATTTTCCGTCCACCATCGGGTGGGTGTTTTTGAACCGGCAATAGGGAGGGAGGAAGACTGCTGGACTCGTGAGGGGGGCTGCTGCAGGACGCGCGATTGTGCCGAGGAGGGCACAGAGGCAACTCACGGCAGATACTTCACTGCGGGGACAAGGCCATTCACCACTCCATGCCTCTGTAAAAGCGTCCGGAGCAACTTTGGCACCACTAACTTCCATTTCCAGGGCAACAGCGTCAGTCGGACTGGGAGGCGGAACAACAGTTGCGGGCGAGAGCGAGATCTTGTGCCCCAGCGAGATCGAGCCTTCTCCACTCTCCCTGGCAGCAGGGCTCAATTCGCCCATTTGTAGGCAAACTGCTGGCTGGTAATGATCCATCGTTCACTGAGTTGGGGCAAGCAAGGGCGTTGAGGAGGTATGCGGCATTCTTGAGAGAAGGTAACTTGAAAAGTGTCAGGAGAGATCTTAGCACCACTAGGTTAGCACCGCCATCTTGTCCTCTCCCCAATCCCTGTCAATTCTGGGCTAAATTGAGGAGTTCTGAGGCTTTAGAAAAAAAAGATTGTTTAATATCCAAGATAGCGACCGCTAGCGAATTTGTGCCAAAAATAACCCTTTCGAGCTCCCCTGAAGTTCAAAAAACTGGAAAGGGGTTTTGGAGAGAGAGATTGTAGCTCTGGCCCCAGAAACCCTTAAAATTAACTTTTTTAGACCCCTCCCACAAGATTTCCCCCATAGGGAATAATAGGCTGTACTCACTCTGCTTTGCTGGTGCCTGCCTGCTTCAGCTTTGCTACAGCTGACTGAATGGGGAGGACTTTCTCCTTGAAATCCTTGCAGGAAACAGTCCACAACTGGAGATCTGTGGGCTGCCAGTCAGATATACGCCGACTGAGGTCTCCACCCATACAGATCCTCGCAGCGCAACAGGGGGAGATTAAAATGCAGCTGGCTCCCTGAAACCCAAAGGGAGTCACAAAGGAGCCCCACTCAAGCCTCTGATAAATCAGAAGGTGAGATGAGCTGGCTCCCAGGGGAACGGACCCTGAATCTCACAGAAGCACAAAGCAAGCTGGCTTAACAGGAACACCTTGGAGTTGCCCTGCGAACTGCAGGCTACTAATGCGGAGTCTGTGTCCTCTCCCAGGCCCCAAGAATAGGATCCTCCCCAAATGGGGAAACCCCCCCCCCTTGAAAATAATAAAAACCAAACAGAGCAGATCAGAACACAACTTCTCAGTTAGTTTCCAGAAGGAAAAAGTGAAGAGGGCACTATACTCCACTGGTGAAGGAGGAGGAGCTGTAAGATGTGATTGAGACCCTTCTGCAAGCAGTTCATGAGCATGGATTGATCACCTAATTTACAGACTCCTGTGTTTATGTAACAGAATGTTGTTTACAAATCACAAATACAGCCTTCCATTTCGATCTGATTTTGGTACAACCTACCAAAGATTTGTTTGCTTGTGTTTTACATCATCTGGGAAGATAATTGAATTGTCTTTCAGATATAACATACATAACATTGTACTTGTTGACCGTGTAACCATTAGTTCAACACAGTTTACAAAAAATTACTAAAGAAAATCATAATTCAAGGAATGAAGAAAGTTAGTTGGTCAGGTATTTAGAAAATAAATAGGTTTTCAATTGTGATCTAAAGTCTTTATAAGAGTGAGCTGCTAGCAACAAAGCTCAAAATTCTTTATCATGAAGGGCCGCTTGAGATGCCAAAGTGTGATTGAGAAATTTTATACTTTTACAACCCTGGATTGAAGGAGAGTTAAACAAAGGATGGGTTCTTCTACTATGTCTGTATGATGCCAAGGAAAATCTATAACCAAGTATAGAGGGGCTATGGCGTAGAGAACTTTCAGACGTGAGTGTAGAAGAGAACTTGAATGCTCCTTGATGCCAGCAACAATGGACAAATCTGTTGCAGTAACAGTAAGATTCTTGAGCAACTGGTCACATGAGGGAAGTACGTTACATATGGTAGGACTCTGATGTGGCAATGAGTCTGGTCTGTTGAGCAAAGGCAGACAAGACACCAATGATGTAATTTAACAGTCCTTCATTTAAATCCTAAAGCAGCTTCTGCATTTTTATCATTTACTTCAGTTGCCAGTTGTCTAAGATGTGTTAAATTTTTATATATTGATACTTGTATTTTATAGGTGCTGTTCCATCTAGTTGAACAGTTAGAGAATGACACAAGAACAAAATTTGTCCCCGTTCCCATGTCATTCTCTATTACCAATCCCAGGGCACGTAGTGACTTCCTCCATATCTATCTCAATAGTACAATTACTTACCGTTACAGGTGTTATCCAGAGACAGCAGGCAAATATTCTTACATGTGGGTGACGTCATCCATGGAGCCCCAGTATGGACAGTGAAAAGTATAGTATCACTTTTAGACTGCCCACATCATGCATGCACAAGTGCCTTCCCGCCAGACGACAGCTTGCATGGTTGTCAGTTCTATGCCCAAGCAAAGAAGCCAACTACAGGAGGTGGGTGGGATGTGAGAATATCTGCCTGCTGTCTCTAGATAACACCTGTTATGGTTGTAACTGTGCTTTATCCTAGGATAAGCAGGCAGCTTATCCTCACGTGTAGCGTCAATAAAAGGGATGACGGGAGAGTTGGGTTCCAAGAAACGCAGAAAAATTCAAGTTACCTCGCAAAAACCTCAACCTAATGTCTGATATGAGAGCACGGAGGAAAGGGAAGAAACCTAATGGAAAAAATGAATAGAGGAACTCCATGCTCCATGCTTTACTAGAGGTAAAAGGAGGTTTCCAAAAAAAACCTATATGCATGGAGGTTAAAAAAAATAATGCCAACCTCCTAGAGGCAGGTGGACCTAATTATAGGCGATGGAGATGACAAAAAGATTCAAAAACCAAATAAGAGAGGACTACTGGCTAATGCACCCATATGGAGCAGCCAACTAAATGAGCAGTTGAAACCAGTCATGTCCCTGAGTAGATACGAATGAAAGGAAAGGAATTTTGTAATCAAACAAAAGCATGATTTTTTTTTTTAAAGAATAGCTTTAGAGCAGCGGTCTCAAACTCAAGCCCTTTGCAGGGCCATATTTTGGATTTTTAGGTATTTGGAGGTTTGAAGCAATTAAGGAAAGATTTATAAACTATAAAGATTTTACCTCATGCAAAATTGTGATTTAGATTCCATAGGCTTTTTTTGTAGAGGGGAGAATCAATATCTGACTTGTGCCTGGAAAACTTGTGCCTTAAGTGACCGGTGGTCACATCTGCACCCGCCTTCAGCTCTCACCTCCTCCAGCACCGGACACAACCGCCATCTTACATCAAGCAGTCACCGCCAGGAGAGGTGCCGAATTTCGCGAGAGTTCACAAGATTACGTACACAAGAACAAGCTGCACTGCTTCTGATGGTTACCTTACGTTCTGGAATGTTGCCCGCCTCACTGCTGTAACCTCTCCACTCCACCTCACAATCGCGTACAGACGCAGGAAAGCGCTTGCGTGAGGTTACAGCAGTGAGGCAGGCAATGTTCCAGAACAAGGGTAACATACCGAGGGCCTCAAAATAGTACCTGGCAGGCCACATGTGGGCCCCGGGCCACGGGTTTGAGACCACTGCTTTAGAGGATAAAAAGGAGAAACTATCCTAGAAGGAAAGAAATACCAATGCTATGGAGCATAAAATTAGAATGACATAGTGGCTTACTGTTTGGAAATCAACCTCATGATAAAAATATATATATTAATATTATTATTCTGTAAACAACAAACAGACTGCAGACAATGTACAAGATGCAGGCGTTGTTTATTAGTAAATGCAGTAACATATACAACCTTATAGCCAACCAAGGGACCCGACACGGTCCGTGTTTCGGATGACACGCCTTCCTCAGGGGTCCATGGTGGTTAAGGTATAAAGCAAACACATGCCAATCACGATCAAATGGGGTCAAGCAAGTCTTACACAATGGTAAAAAACCTTTTTTACCATTGTGTAAGACTTGCTTGACCCCATTTGATCGTGATTGGCGTGTGTTTGCTTTATACCTTAACCACCATGGACCCCTGAGGAAGGCGTGTCATCCGAAACACGGACCGTGTCGGGTCCCTTGGTTGGCTATAAGGTTGTATATGTTACTGCATTTACTAATAAACAACGCCTGCATCTTGTACATTGTCTGCAGTCTGTTTGTTGTTTACAGAATAATAATAAAAAATCTTTTTTACCATTGTGTAAGACTTGCTTGACCCCATTTGATCGTGATTGGCGTGTGTTTGCTTTATACCTTAACCACCATGGACCCCTGAGGAAGGCGTGTCATCTGATGTCAGAGAAAGGGCGGGACCGCCGGAAGAGGAAGCAGCGTAGACGCAGGGCTAAGAGAAGGGGCAGGACCGCCAGCAGAGGAAGCAGCAGGACGACGGTAGGAAACTTCTACATGATGGGGGGGAGGAGGCTGTGTGGGTGCGAGCAGTCCTTCGGGGTGGGGGTGCGGGTTCCAGCGTGAGCGGTCCTTCGGGGTGCGGGTGCGAGCGGTCCTGCGGGGGGGGGGGGGGTGAATCAGACGTTGGGGGGGAACTATGTAAAAAAAAAGGGGATAACGCGCTCACGCATATAACGCGCATGGATATACACGGTTTGTAAAATCGTGTATAACGCGCGCGTTATATGCGTGAAAATACGGTAATCTTCCATTCTGCTGCAGACATAGGAGTCTCTAATCTAGATGATGTACCAAAGCAGTGCCAGATGTCCAGGGGTGGGCAGATGAGCCTTCCCAGAAAATTGAGGACTCAAAAACAATATCCTCCCATGCTGCCATGTCCACTGTACACAACTTTATAAAGGTATGAAGAGTAGACCAAGGAGCTGTTCAACAAACCTCCATGGGCGGAACTATCTTGGTCTCTGTCTATGAGGATGCTACAAATATACTGAGGCAAGGAGCAGGGCAGACCGAAGAACAGCACGGCCAACAGTATACTAAGATAAGGAGCAGGGCAGACCGAATAACAGTATGGCAGACAGCCGCCGCATCCAACATCCGCCTCGGGGGAGGAGAGAGAGTGTTTTGCGCGCTTGCTCCTATCTGCGGTGCCCTACAGCGCACGGAAAACAGAACACGCGATGGGAGTGTGCATGCTCGGCTTAGGCTTTTATTATATTATAGATAGATGACTCAACACCCTTCTTCTGTAATAATAATGAGAAGTAAATTCTTTCTTTATGATTACATTGGTGCTTGATTCATATAACTCTTCTTTCTTCTTTGTTGATCTTTCTTATTACAGGGTAACATAGTAGATGATGGCAAATATTTGGGAAACAGTGACCTCAAGTGCCCACGGTTATTAGACTTAGAACTAGTCTTGTGAATCCAACCACTTGTGAGCTATCACAATTCTCTTGTAACCCCCCTATTCTCACACCAGAAGTTGAATAGGATAAATATATACAGTATATGGTCTGGGCTTCCAAGATAGTATTTAGCTTCATTTTAACCATTTTCTTCATTTTATCATAGTTGCCCTTTTGAAAATTAAATGCTGCTACATTATATTATTCGCCTAAAAAGAGAGAGAATTCACATGATAATCGACAAGACATGGAACAACAAATTGACCTAAATAATTTAACTGATCTATTAGAAAATTCTCAGGAGGAAATTGAATATCGAGGAATTCTGGTGATTTCATTGGTTTTTGAGCAGGACCTGCACAAGGCAATGTGTGCCCTTTTGTGGGAAGTGCAGCACCATCATCCAAAATGGGCATTTGGGGGGTTTTCAAGCCAGATCCCTGACCCATGTCGGCTCCCCAGCCCTCAAAGACCTGCCAGAGAAGGTGTGACCCAAAACTCCCGCCCCCTCCCCCAGCGCGCTGTGGCAAATGATACACTGACACTCCTGCACTGTCCATCCGGTGCAATCCAAACATGTAGTTGAAAGAATTAATTATGAAGGCCTTTTTTCAATTTTCCCAAAGTTTGTTTATGGGACAAAAAATTAGGATATTCCCAGATGTTACGAAAGTAACTCAGGACCACAGAAAGCTATTTTTAATTATGCAGGAAGAAGCTGTAAAAATGGGAGCAAATTTCTTAAGTTACCCGTGTAAATGTCAGATAAAATATGCTGTGTAACTAGACAAGACTTCTCAGTATACAAGTAAGCAAAATATAAATCTGGCTTATAAAGTGAGTTAAGTGTTCACATACACTCAGAATTGTGAAATTTGACCAAGAGCGTTGAAAGCTAATTGGGAACTTTTTTCTCTCTTTTGCCATTGAAAATAAGCTTGAGTGTTTGAACAATATGTTCATTTTAAGCTCTTTTTCAAAATAAGTCATACACAGTGATGGGGCGGTGGGTTTGGCTATAGGAGCTAACGCTCTTGGTCAAATTTCACAATTCTGAGTGTATGTGAACACTTAACTCACTTTATAAGCCAGATTTATATTTTGCTTACTTGTATACTGAGAAGTCTTGTCTAGTTATACAGTATTACTTTGACTTTCTTGCTTTTCAAGCTACGACAATACACACCCTCTACTATATTCAGTGTGGCTTAGATAAAATATGCTGGCATAAAATATGTCTTCTTTGAGCCAGAGCAGCTTTAAACTTTTTTGGATGCTAAAAAATTAATGCAATAGAGCTATAAGAGAAAGAAAGGCCGGTTTGAATCATGTTAAGCCTTTTCCTGTATTTAATTTTGTTATTGAAAGAGATCTTATCTTTTCTTACTTATTTCTCCTCAGGAGAGATGGGGTCTAAGGAAGAGTTTTAGATAATATGTTAATGTTCATATAACTTATTGTATCTTTTGTTTTTCTTCAAACTTTTTGTTGATAAATCATATGTATTCCTTAATAATAGTGCTCTGTATTGCTGTAACAAGAGGATTCTTGTATTTAATTTGAAATGCAAATAAATAATTTAAAAAAATGCTGCTATAGTAGATTTCCCTTGTGACTTAACTCCAGATATCAGCTTAATTTAATCATATCTCAAAAAAGATACAGTGGAATTAGAAAAGGTTCAGAAAAGAGTGACCAAGATAATAAAGGGGATGGAACTCCTCTTGTATAAGGAAAGGCTAAAGAGATTAAGGCTCTTCAGCTTGGAAAAGAGACGGCTGAGGGGAGATATGAGTGAAGTCTACAAATCCTCAGTGATATAGAACGGGTACAAGTGAATTGATTTTTACTCCATCAAAAATTACAAGGACACACAGGGAAATACTTTTAAAACCAATAGGAGAAAGTATTTTTTTCACTTAGAGCAGTGTTTTTCAACCGCTGTTCCGCGGCACACTAGTGTGCCGCGAGATGTTGCCTGGTGTGCCGCAGGGCCGCCGGGCCCGGAGCTGACAGGGGGCCCGAGGCAGGGGCGCCAGTAGCTCGCCAAGGCAAAGTGAGTCGATCACCCAGGACTCACTTTGTCTTGGCGATCTAATCTATCGGGCCAATCAGTCTTCCTCTCCCCGACGTCAATTCTGCAGTCGGAGAGGAAGTTCGGGCCAGCCAATCGCTGCCTGGCTGGGCGGAACTTCCTCTCCGATTGTAGAATTGACGTCAGGGAGAGCATGCGTCGGCGTCGGCTTTGGGGCCTGTTATCCATTGGTGGGTCCTGTTCCCCGATGGCAGCGGCAGTGGCTTGGGGAACGGCAGGGAGAAAGAAAGAAAGGGGGCAGGCAGGGAAACAGAAGGAAAGAAGAGAAACAGAAAAAAAGAAAGAAAGGTCAGGAAGAGAGGAAGAAAAAGTTGGGGGAGGGAATGAGGTGTGGAGGAGAGAAAGCATACAGGCTGATAGAAGGGAAGAAAGATTGGATGCACAGTCAGAAGAAGAAAGTGCAACCAGAAATCACCAGACAAGGTAGGAAAAATGATTTTATTTTAAATTTAGCAAAGTGGAGGCAGTATTACCACAGTTTTCAAAGGAATTTGCCCAAATAACTTAATAGTTAACTGGGTAAATTCCCAGAGATGAAAACTTCCCTTCACTTACTATGCACAGTTCTGAATTTATATCTGCTGTCTATATTTTACAATATGGTCACCTTTTACTAAACCGCAATAGTGGTTTTTAGCGCAGGGAGCCTATGAGCGTCAAGAGCAGCGCTGGACATTCAGCGCAGCTCCCTGCGCTAAAAACTGCTATTGTGGTTTAATAAAAAGGATGGAGGGTATATTTGTCTATTTTTGTATACTATAAAAACCAAATACAGAGAGAGACTGAGAGCTGTTGACGAAGAGCTACGTGTGTGTCTTTCTTCGATTCCAGCCAGAATATCAGCTTTGTGTTCAGCCAAACAGGCGCAGGTTTCGCACTGAATAAAGTATTTTATAATTTTTATAATTTTTATTTCGTAATAAAGTAATTATAAAATACTTTCTTTGTGTTTATTTGATTCCTATTCAAGAGAATTACTTTATATATAGTCAATATAGGCAGAGAGTTAAATTTTTTAACATTTTCTAATGGTGGTGTGCCTCGTGATTTTTTTCATGAAACAAGTGTGCCTTTGCCCAAAAAAGGTTGAAAAACACTGACTTAGAGAATAGTTAAGCTCTGGAACACGCTGCCAGAGAATGTGGTAACAGCAGTTAAAAAAATGGGTTTAAAAAAAGGTTTGAACAAGTTCCTGGAGGAAAAGTCCATGATCTGTTATTGAGACAACATAAACAAAGATTAAAAAACTCCTGAAATGACAAACTGCAAAAATGTGGAGTGAATAATTAATTTAAAAAAATCACAGCATCTTGTTCATCCTTATAAAGAAAAATATATGACTGAATCTTCTTGTTATTACTTTTATACACCTTAATAGACTGAACAGGGGTGAGATCTCAGAGAAATTTTTTAACCCAGCTCATTACAGAACAGCAAAGGCTGATCTACTCGGTGGGTATCATCTTAATCATTGGTCTATCACCACCCCCAGCTTTGTATTAACTTCTTTTTCATACTAAAATTGTAAATATTAGAAATATAAACACTATAAATGTGGAACTAAACTTCAGCTCAATCACGATCCCATGGGGGAATCCAACACAGGCTCTGGGATCAGTGACATGAAACGTTGCTATTTGGGTTTTTGCCAGGTACTTGTGACTTGGTACTAGATTGCTGATAGTATAGTTCTCTATCAGCTTATTGCATCCCTTTATTCTATTAATATTATATGGGATCCTCAGCGCCACCACTCAGAGCTCAAATAGATTTCATAGCTCTAAGCTTTATGTGTCAGCTCCTCATAAATGAGGAGCTGACACATAAAGCTTAGAGCTATGAAATCTATTTGAGCTCTGAGTGGTGGCGCTGAGGATCCCATATAATATTAATAGAATAAAGGGATGCAATAAGCTGATAGAGAACTATACTATCAGGTATCAAGTGTTTATGTATCACAGCTCCCTATAAGTGAGTAAGTTGTGCAATTGAAGATTGGTACTAGATTGGCCACTGTTGGATTGGTTTGGCCTAGTATGGCTATTCTTAAGTTCTTATGTTTCTCAATGGACCCAACACCGTTACCTCTCATAGTATG
This sequence comes from Geotrypetes seraphini, assembly GCF_902459505.1. Lineage (NCBI taxonomy): Eukaryota > Metazoa > Chordata > Amphibia > Gymnophiona > Dermophiidae > Geotrypetes > Geotrypetes seraphini. The sequence goes on along the minus strand of NC_047091.1, from coordinate 83,080,773 downwards.
CCCTGCATTTCACTCAGGACTAGATCTAAAATCTCTCTCTTATCAGTTCCTGGATCAATTGCTCCAAGAAGCAGTCATTTATAATATCTAGGAATTTTACCTCCCCAGCGCTCCCTGATGTACATTTATCCAGTCAAATATTGGGGTATTTAATATTTAGTAAGTTGAGTATCGGATTCAAGGTGTAGTTGGTAATTGAAATTGCCCATCATTTTATACTGTTGCCCAATTTGCTAGCTTTTCTAATTTCTGAAAACATTTTTTCATCTGTCTTCTCATTCTATCCTGGTGGACATTAGCACAGCCCGACCAGCATATTCCTTCCCTTCACACATGGATTTTCTATCCATAAGGATTACATACTGTTTCATGCAGAATGTTTATTTTGTTTGACTCAATTCCCTCTTTAACATATAGCGCAACCTGTCTCCAATTTGATCCTTCATCCACCAGGTCTCTGAGATGCTTATTATATATTCCTCTTCATTTAGTGCTATATGCGCTAACTCTGGATCTTATTTTTTAGGCTTCTAGCATTTGTATGGCGATACTTCAAATTGTGTTTTTTCCTTCTATCTACAAGCTGCTTAAAAGGTGTTGAGGATAAATGCATACTTTATGCTATTCTCCCTTTAAACACTCCTGCTTTCCTCTTGCCATTACTGAAACTTCTCTATTGGGAGTTCTTAAATGTCTTGTTTCAATAGTATCCTTCAAGGATACTGCACACTGAACCATGCGCTCCTGGGCAACAGTCATCTCCCCACCCCTATTTTAATTTAAAAGCTGCTTTATCTCCTTTTTAAATGTTAGCGCCAGCAACCTGGCTCCATTTTGGTTCAGGTGGAGTCCATCCTTTCGGAACAGACTTCTCCTTCCCCAGAATATTGCTCAGTTCCTAATATATCTAAATCCTTCATCCTTGCACCGTTTTCCCAACCATGCATTGAGACTTTGGCGTTCTGCCTACCTCTTAGTTCCTGCACAGGGGCAGAGGAGCATTTCTGAAAATGCTACCCTGGAAGATCTAGTCCACAGGTGTCAAAGTTAGTCCTCGAGGGCCGTAATGCAGTCGGGTTTTCAAGATTTCCCCAATGAATGATTGTGAATATTATCAGAATTTGGGTACATGTGAATTTTGGAACATGGTGAATAGTTGTTTAAATGAAGCCAAAGCAAATCAAGTTATTTCTATGAAAGAATATCGTTATCTTATGGATGACCATCCAAAAGTTCCATTTATTTACTTTGCTCCAAAAATAAGCGTCTTTGCGCGCCTCCTGGGCAGCCTATTGCATCTCTGTTTCAACCTTTGTCTCAAAATCTTGATTTTTATCTTCAAGATTTAGTTCATCAGATTCCCTCTTTCACTGAGGATTCTAGTCATCTGATCTAGATTCTGGACAGTGTTAATATTGATGGCCCTATAATACTGGTTACACTTGACGTTAATACACTGTACACGAATATCCCCCAGCAACAGGTCATTGATTTATTGTGTGAATTGATTGATTCCATGGAGTTTGTCTGGTGGGCAAAAAAATTTGTTGAAAGAATTTACTGAACTAGTTAAGTGCAATTATTTCATTTTTGCTGATCAGTATTACTTACAGAGAAAGGGGGTGGCCATGGGTGCCACTGTGGCCCTGGCGATTGCCTGCCTGTATATGGCAAGGTTTGAACAGCGGTTCGTGTATGATAGTGAGTTCAGTGCTGGTACTGTGGGCTGGAAACGGTTCATAGATGTGGTTATGATCATGGAGTGAGGGGGTAGATGAAAGAGTAGACCCCTGGAAAGATTGGAGGAGTTCAACCACCATTGAAGAGATTGCTGAAGAGACGATGTCACAGAGATGGGATGAGAAAGAGGATCGGTGGTCTGTGACCATTGGTTGGCAAGAGTCCACTGAGGTGTCCTGAGGTGTAGTCGCGCCAGAGGAAGTACATGGACCGTCGAGGCCATGTGGCCCAGGAGGATCATCATCTGCCGAGCTGGAATGGAGTGATGAAGGAGCACCTGACGGCAGAGGTGGAGCAGAGTTCGATGGCGGTCGGAGGGGAGAAATGCCCTCATTAGAGTGGTGTCGAGAACTGCTCCAATGAACTGAAGTCGCTGTGTGGGAAGCAGATGCGACTTGGGGTAGTTGATCTCGAAACCCAAGAGATGGAGGAATGAGATGGTGTGATGAGTGGCTTGTAGTACAAGCGGAGACGTAGGTGCTTTCACCAGCCAATCGTCCAAGTAGGGGAACACCTGAAGGTCGTGAGACCTGAGGAAGGCCGCCACCACAATAAGGCACTTGGTGAACACTCTGGGCGATGATGCGAGGCCAAAGGGTAGCACTTTGTACTGATAGTGATGGTGCTGTATCTGGAACCGTAGGTAGCGACGTGAAGTCGGATGGATTGGGATGTGAGTGTAGGCCTCCTTGAGGTCTAGGGAGCATAGCCAGTCGTGGTGGGAGAGAAGAGGGTAAAGCGTGGCTAGGGAGAGCATTCTGAACTTCTCTTTGACTAGACACTTGTTGAGGTCCCTGAGATCGAGGACGAAGGTCTCCTGTTTTTTTGGGGACCAGGAAGTAGCGGGAGTAGAATCCCTGACCCCTTTGGTCCGGGGGTACCTCTTCGATGGCATTGAGGAGAAGGAGGGATTGGACCTCCCTCAGGAGGAGGGGGGTTTGGGAGGAGTGAGAAGCAGACTCTACGGGAGGATGGTCTGGTGGAAGAGTTTGGAAGTTGAGAGAGTAGCCGTGGCGAATGATGTTGAGGACCCACTGGTCCGAAGTGATGACCTCCCAACGGCTGAGGAAAAGCTGAAAACGTCCTCCGATAGGTTGAGGGAGAGGCAGCGATGGTGGGAGAATGGCTATGCTCTGGAGAAAAGAGTCAAAAGGGTTGAGACGGCTTAGATGAAGGAGGAGGTTTGGCAGGTTGAGTCTGTGGGCGAGCCTGAGTCTGATGTTGGTGGCGAGGACGGCGAGACTGTTGTTGAGGCGGGTTGAGAGGTCTGGCCGAGAACCTACGCTGGTAAGAAGACTGTTGTCTGTAGGGACGAGCAGGTGGAGTCTTCTTTTTAGGTTTGATCAGAGTGTCCCACCTGGTCTCATGTGCTGAGAGTTTCTGGGTTGTTGAGTCCAGGGACTCTCCGAAGAGTTCATCGCCCAGACAAGGTGCGTTAGCCAAGCGGTCCTGGTGGTTAATGTCTAGGTCAGAGACTCTCAGCCATGCCAAACGGCGCATGGCCACCGCCATGGCAGAGGCGCGAGAGGTCAGCTCGAATGAGTCGTAGATGGAGCGAACCATAAATTTCCTGAGTTGGAGGAGGCTGGAAATTTGTTGCTGGGACCTTACGTTCAGGAAGATATTTCTGTAAGGAAGAGAGCTGTCGCACCAGATGCTTCATGTAGAAGGAGAAGTGGAAGATGTAGTTGTTGGCTCTATTGGCTAGCATGGAATTTTGGAAAAGGCGCTTACCAAATTTATCCATGGTTTTTCCCTCTCTGCCAGGAGGGGTGGAGGCATATACACTGGAACCCTGAGATTTTTTCAAAGTAGATTTCACCAGGAGGGACTCGTGGGGCAATTGAGGTTTGTCAAACCCTGGGATTGGGATAACCTGGTACAAGCTATCCAATTTACGCGGGGCTCCGGGAACAGTGAGGGGAGTCTCCCAGTTCTTATAGAAAGTTTCCCGTAAGATGTCGTGGACGGGCAACTTTAGAAATTCCTTGGGAGGTTGCTCAAAGTCTAGGGCATCGAGGAAAGCCTGAGACTTCTTAGAGTCGGACTCTAAGGGGATGGAAAGAGCTGCTGACATCTCCCTAAGGAATTTAGAGAAAGAGGATTGCTCTGGTTTGGAGATGGTGTCGGTCATGGAGGGTTCTTCGTCGGTTGACGAAGCGTCCTCTTTGGTACCGTGAGGGGAGTCTTCCCACAAGTCTGGGTCCCTAACGTCGGGGTGCGTACGTTTGGACATCGGCGTGGAGGGCTCGGCATGTCAGGTCTTTGAGAGAGATTTGCCTGAGCGCACTGAGGCGGTACCGGGTGAGGAAGACCGATGTCGTTCCTGGGACCGGACAGGGTCGGCAGTAGCACGGGTATGCACTGTAGGTGTTTCGGCCAAGAGCACCGGCATGAAGGTATTAATCGGTACCGAGGGGGTCGACACCGATGGGACAGTGCGAGGCTCGGACCGGTCCTGTATCGGAAGGTGCGGTGCCAGCAAAGCCGGCAACAGTTATTGGAGTTGTTGCAGCTGCTCCTGTAACTGTGTTTGGAGTATGGCTGCGATGCGATCATCCAGGGGAGGCACCGGTACCGTTTTTTTCTTCTTCGGTACCATAGGTGCCGCTCTACGCTCCGGCGATGAGGAGGCCGATGATGAGGCACTCACCGAGATCGGAGCGGAGCGTTTACGGGGTGCGGTGCCGGAAGGGCCGGTGTCGCAACCGTGACAGGAGGGCGCTCGAGGGAAGTGGAAGGCTTCTTAGCCGGCTTACCTGTGCCCAACGACCCCGAGGAAGGGTCCGGTGGTGTCGACGTCGTCGGTGCCGACTTTTGGGGTGCCGTCGACATCGCGGCAGGTTCCATGGCAGATCCGGTACCAAACAAAATATTTTGCTGGATCTGCCTATTTTTCAAAGTGCGCTTTTTAAGCGTAGCACAGCGGGTGCAGGTGTCAGCCCGATGCTCTGGACCCAGGCACTGGAGGCACCAATTGTGCGGGTCTGTGAGAGAGATCGGGCGTGCACACCGCTGGCACTTCTTAAAACCCGGTTGAGGGGGCATGAAGGGAAACACGGCCTCCACAAAATCAAAGCCGGAGGCCTGTATGATGACAACAGGCCCCGCCGGGGCCGGCTCGAAAAAATAAAGAAAACTCGACGAGTTTTGTTTTTTTTTTTTTATAGGAAAAATCAAGTAATCCAAAGGGAAAAAAAGAAGAAATTCGGAAAAAATACGCGAGCGGGAAGGCAAACTAAAAGATTTCAACGGCCGTTGAAAAACATGCGACTTCTTCGCTCCGCGGAAACGAAGAAACTGGGGACCACGCACTTCTCCGTCGGGCGGGAAGGCACTCGCGCATGCGCGGTGCGGCCAACTAGAACTTTCTAGTTAAAAAGGTCCGTACCGGGGCTCCGTCGGTGACGTCACCCATACGTTAAGAATATGCTGCCTGCTTGTCCTGGGATAAAGAGTTTTACCTCATGCAAAGTTGTCATTTCTTTAATAAGACATTAACTATTTTTTCTGCGGCCCTCCAAGTACCTACAAATCCAAAATGTGGCCCCACTAAGGGTTTGAGTTTGAGACCACTGAGTTAGAGCATGCGGTGAAAGATTTGAGATTTGTGGTTTTAATCACTGTTCAATTGACCCGAAGTGGGAATATATCTGAGATTCTGTTAAGGAAAGAGCAAAAATTAATCCACTCCTGGGATACGGTAGAACCTTTTGGGTTGAATAAAGAAGTTGAAGGGCATTTGCTTTAATCAAGGACAGGTGTGTAGGGGATATAACAGGAAGGAGGAAGTGAGGTAATGGCCAGCAGTTGAATTTCTCTAGAGTAAGATCCTGATTTGGAGTTCTCAGTCCTGATTGAGGCCAGCAAACAATATATGATAAAATGTCAGGTATGATGTTATATGATTGGGGTTAAAGGTTTATTATAGATTTAATTTTATTTAGTGTACATTGTAAAGTTTATGGGTGAAGGTAATTTCGGAATTGTATATTGTAGAAACTGTGATGAAGTGGAGCCGGTTTCAGTCTTAAGCTCCTGATGAAGCCTTAGTATGAAACACAGAACTGTGTCGAGATAAAATGTTCTCAAAGATCAAGTTTGATTGAATGAAACCGGAGGCAAATCCAGTACACAACAGCGTGCAGAAGATAATTGAGAACAAATACAGATAAGAAGATTAGGCACTAAATACAGTGTTTTATTGAAAGGATGAATTCTTTTCGTGAATTTTAACTTTTTCTATGTGTTGGATAGATTGGGGGGGGGCTTCACTGTTTGGGAGAATAATTGTGTATATATTTAGTATGAAATAATGTTATAACATGTTTTAAAAGTTTTGATGGTGCCTGTCTTTAATTAATTTTTTTTTAATGGGGCAGATATTTTGCGTGTGTAACACACACAAAATATCTGTGCCATGGGAAAAAAAAAAAAGACAGGGAGACCTGTCAAAAAACCGCACACCTGTTGGTAGTTCAGTTACTGTCAGGTGTGCAGTAGTCGGGTTTTAGGTTAGTAAAACCCGATTTAAAATAGCCAAGCAACTGTTAGTGAATCAATCGCTTGGCTATTTTGCATGGGGTTTTACTAATTTGCATGGGAGGATCGGAGCGGAGAATGATCAGGCAGCAATTTAGTGAATTGGGTCAAGGTTGGAGAACGATCGTTGGTACAGGGTCGGAAGGTTTAGTGAATCTAGCCCAAAGTCATATCAAGGACATAAAACTCAAAAGCATAAGCATCAAACTATCTTAAACAATAAGCAAGTTAAAAGAAAATGTCAACCTGTCTTAATAGAAGTCAAGGTAAGCTCTTGTGTTTCAATTCTACTTTGACAAGAGGCATAATTAATCAGAAGCTATCTTTAATTGAATGTTAGAAATTTTATTACTTTTGCATTATTTAGAAATTGTGTTATATGAATTGCATTTCATTTATATTTAGGAACAGAATCTTAAGCTATGTCTGATTTGCATTTATGTAACATTCATTGTGAAATTGCATTGTTTCATGTCTTACCTTGTTCAGTTCTTCAATTCGCCGGATGAGGTACGGGTTACTGGAGGAGTTCTCAAAGTATACATAATCTGAAAAGAGAGGAGAAATTAGTTCTGATAATTTCTTTTCTTGTTCTAGTACTTCTACAAACACTTCATCCTTTCCAGACTGCTGCCCACCAGCTGCCCTACACATCACAATGGCAGCCCTTTTCTCTTTGACAATTTCTCTTTATTTATTTTTATTTCCCCCCCCCCCCCCCCAGCAAGGGAAGAGCCAGTAAAGAATAAAGGTACTAGAGAAACCCAAGCCCACCAGAATGGAGCTCATTTGCAAATGCTACCCGGAACACTGTCAACCAGAGAGATGCTGCTACCCCAAGATGCTACAGGAGACCCACAAAACTAGGACAGCTGCAGTTGTACCCTAGGAGCTAGCTCTGATCTGTTCAGCGTGGGGAGAGATGACCCCTTAGGCTGGTGGCCTTGAAGCCTGATGGATGGCTTGGCTTCACTGGATATGAGAGCCCTTAGACTGTGGCCTCAGAAGTCCACACAGACAAATCCTACTGCCCCAATCCAGCAACTACCATCTGCTGGAGACTCAGTGGGACTAGTCTAGTAGGATGGTAAGAATACATATTGCCTACGCTTACTGCAACTTTCTTCATTCTCACAGCATCCTAAAGTACCTTTCTGATCTTCAAACACCGCCATTTCTATGGTGCATAAGCTGACATTGCTCATATTTGTGTCAGTGGGGTATCACTACCAGAAATGAAAAACTCCTGATTGCCTGGCAGTCAGGATGACTAAGGGGCATAGTTATCAAGGTACAATAAAAGCTGGACTTTTACTGAATTAGTCACTAACCAGCAGTAGCTCAGTACCACAGATTACTCACTCCCATGATACAAGAAAAAGGCAACTTAAGATCAACCTCTCATGCAGCATTACTCTTCTTTCCTAGAAGCATTGGGCTGCATATCTATGGCTCAATGCCCCCAGGCCACTTGTTAAAAGGTCCAGTGCTCATCAATGAGAAGCTGCCTCTTCCTCTTTCATCGACTTACTGTCTCAAAACTGACCACTTGAGTACTTATCCCAGGCCTCAAGAGATCCTCCCACTCCCCCAAATACAGGCAAAGCACTCCTCCACCCTGAGGTGCCTACCTTTTTAATTCCTGGTTGTTTCAAAATGGGAGTGTCATTTGGGAAAGAAGAGGAGCTCTTCACTGCTGAGCACCAGCCCCTTTATGCAGCAGCCTAAGAGCAGTATTTTCCAGGAATAATGCAGCCTGCAGTGTTCACTAAAAGTTGCATTTGCATATCATTACTATGCAACACGTGGTAGCAAATTTCAGTGTGGTATGGTAATGTAACTAGTATTAGTACCCTTTAACATACATTAAGGGGCAAAAGACATTGAACTATTACAACCTCTTCTTGTGTAAACCAAGTTGAGCCTCTGTTGACTAGAGGATGATCCTGTATATAAACCAAAAGATTGGATTGGATTATTGCTGTAATGCACCTTGATAACTACCCCCCTAAATGTTTAGTCCTGCTGCATATAACAGCCTTTGTGCTGTAGAAGAAGGTGCTGCTTTGGCCAAAGTAAAAGGGGGAGAGGTAAATGCTTATTCTCTCTTAAAAATACAAACAAAAACAAAAATCAGGGTGAGCCAAAGGATAAAAACAGAAGCAGAACAAATATTAAACAGTATGTAAAAGACAACCAAGCCTAGCCATCACAGTCTTTCATAATTACACTACCTTGATACTACCAATGCCACAATCTCTGCTCTCCTATTTCATGCCAATTACTCTCCTTGCCAAATGTATTCCTCCATCCCAGTTATCACAGGCCAAGGTAGATATGGTGACCTGAGTCACCTTCCCCGCCAGCAAATCCTTAGCACACAGACTTTGCTACCTTAGGCCTATCTCCATCACCCCCTCCCCTCACCCACACCCAATAACCTCAAAATTGCACTGGCAAATGCAAGGTCCATAAACAACAAAGTCATTATACTAAATGATCTTCTCTAAGACAATAACTGGGACATCTTCCTAATTACCGCAACCTGGCTTAAAGATAATGATAGAGCTAAATTGGGTATGCTTTGCCCACCAGGGTACCAGCAATAGCTTGCTCACGCACTGGCACAAGAGGTGGAGATGTAACTGCCATCATTAATTCCAGCCTCAACCCAAGACCAATTGACACCATCACACTAGATACACTAGAGTGTCTCACCTTCTCAGTGGTTCACAACAGAGACCTAATCTTCGCCTTGATATACAGAGCACCGGACTCTCCAATGTCCATTTTAGATGAATTACTATCCATCCTTAGCAAACTGGTCATCATACTTGAAAACTTTAACTTTGCAAACTACCCAAATGAGACTAGATCCCCAACAGACTTCATAACTTCACTATTGGACCTAGGCTTCTAGCAAATTGTCCCTTCACTGACTCACTCTGCACCTAGTCTTTATTCAAAAAGATACTATGCTCACCACAGGAACTCCTGGCTGCACCACAAACCAGCACCCTGGTCCGATCACCATTTTATCACATTCAACCATATCTATAAAATGAATCAACCGTCAACCAGGAATCAAACCCAACATAAGCAGATACTACAACGTAGAGAATGACACGGTGACAAAATTCATCACCGTTCCCGTCCCCGCGGATAACCGCGGGAAACCATCTTCATGTCATTCTTTAAAGAGAGAGGGAAGAATCAGAGTATGAATGGCCACAACCACTGACCCAAAAGCTTTGCTTTGAAGAGTGCTGGTGTAGAAGGACTGAGGTTGAAATAGACACTAGAAAATGACATGGGATTATTTCCCGCGGTTATCCGCGGGGACGGGGACGGTGATGAATTTTGTCACCGTGTCATTCTCTACTACAACGCTGTCAATTTTAGAGGAACTCTCCACAGGCCTTTCTAACCTAGTGGGAACATTAAAACCCAATTCTGAATCTGTTGACAAGGCTGCTATGGTAAAAAGCCTATACAGCCCCAGTCAAAGAGATCAAGTATTATCCCCGCAAATATTCCTCCTCCTGGTTTACCAATGACTTAAGAACTAAAAAAAGATAACTAAGGAAAGCAGAAAGGAAATGGTACAAATCCAGGCTTAACAGTGAAAGGAAGGAACTGCATGAAGAATATGAAAAAACCACCCTAGAGGCAAAAAAGATATACTACTTCCAACAACTATTAAAGACCTCGAATAGATCATAAAACCTTTTTAAACTAGCAAAAAAGATACAACATTGCAAGGAGACAACCGATGCCTTAACACTGAACTCAACAGCGAAACACTCTAAGACTATTTCGCTGACAAAACAGACAAAATACGGTCTCACCCCGACTCCAACATGCTACAAACATCTCGGACAAGATAATTAAAACTACAACTGGGAACCTAACTCACTTTGAAACTGTCTCCCATGACGACTTTGCCGAGATGCTAGATTCTATTCGCCCTTCTGGCTCCAACCTGGACCCCTGTCCGCCATGCCTCCTAGTAGCTGTGAATTCAAAAGGGCCTGGGATACACACATGGGATCTCTCAGAGAGAGAAAGAGATCATGGTTACTGCAGATGGGCAGACTAGATGGGCCATTTGGCCTTTATCTGCTATCATGTTTCTCTGTTTCTTAAGACTCCATCCTTCCTCTCATCAACACCTCTCTACAAACAACCATAGTGCCTGCAAACTGGAAGTCAGCAGTCATCAGACCGATCTAGAAAAAACCTACACTTGACCCTGTGTCCAGCAACTTTAGACCTTCTCCAAACTACCCTTCATCTCCAAATTCCTTGGAAAAAACAGTATTAAACCAATTACCCTCCTTCATTGGCAAATAAAGAATCCTAACCACCTTCCAATCAGGATTTAAGAAATTCCACAGTACTGAAACCGTCCTTCTCAACATCATCAATAACTAATGGAAACGGGTAATAATGTTCTGGTGCTGCTGGATCTCAGTGCAGCATTCAACACCATTGACCCATCCTCTCTTTATTGCATGGCTCTCCAAAATTGGAATCTGGGACACTGCGTTACAATGGTTTGCCTCCTTCCTAAATAATAGATCCCAAAGCATACTGCTCAACGATGCACTATCAAAACCAAAAATTGATCAAATACGGTGTTCCACAGGGGGCTCTACTATCCCTCCTATTATTCAATCTCTACATTAGACCAGTCCTAGACATAGCCGGCAAATGCCAAACACAGATTCACTCCTTTGCAGATGACATCCAACTATACCTATCACTAGGAGAAACCCGTGATGCCCAGATCATGAAACTCCTAAAATGCCTAGAAAACCAAAATCTGGATGTCCATCAACAAATTACAACTAAACACTTCCAAAACGGAATTCTTTTGGATCCACAAAGAACACTGCAACCACACACATCCCTCGCTACACTGGGACTCAACTATCATAACTGCTGAGGACCAAGCACGCAGCCTAGGAATACTCCTTCACTCCAACCTATTGCTTTCCAACCATATCTCTCAGGTGGTATCTTCCTCATTTTACTACCTACGACAACTCTGAAAAATAAGGAACTACTTTTCTGAGCCTGACATCACCCAACTAATCTATGCCTTAGTCCTCTCCCACATGAATTACTGCAACGCCCTATTCAATGGTCTCATGGCGAAGAACATACGTCTCCAGCATGTACAAAACATGGCAATTAGACTTCTAGAAAAACCTCCATGCCTGCGACCCTGTCTCCCGGGCTCTATCATCGGCTCACTGACTGCCTATAGCCAAATATTGTGTCTTCAAGGGCCTGATGCTAGCGTTCAAAACCTTATACAACATGGTGCCTGGCTGCATGATGTCTAAGCTTCTTATGTACATGCCAAAAAGGTCCCTCCGCTCCCAGGATGAAATAGGACTCAAAACGTCCCCTGGTCGTGCCCTTCAACTGCAAACCACCAAATGATATTCCTACTCCCACGTCATACCAAGCCATTAGAATCAACTGCCCCCACAGATCAGATCCCTTAAAAGACTCCTCAACTTTAAAAAAAACAATTTAAAAAACACCTCTTCACCTAACTCCCCTGCCTAAGGCCAATAAATTACAAAGAAATATTAATGTACTGTATATTGATACTTGTTCCTTGGTATGTGTCACATAGGATAAAAACTTACCGTATATTGATAAATCTTGCACTGTAACTATGGCAAATGTATCCTGTAAACTATATATGATGTATATATTGGTATTAGATCCCTAGTATGTGTCAAGTTAGGATAAAACTTGTATTGAAAAACCTTGCTCTATAACTGTGGCAAATTGTAACCTGTAAACTCTATATTATGAATTAGATCCCTAGTATGTGTCAAAATAGGATAAAACTTGTATCAAAAAATTTGTACTGTAACTATGACACATTGTAATCTGTTCTGAGCTCTTTGGGGAGAACAGGATAGAAAATGAAATAAATAATAAGGGGAAATGTATTTTCCCCAGCTCCTAAATTATGTGAACTAAAGCCTAGGTTTTCTAAATATTTTTCCACCCCTATACATCACAGTCACACTTCATCAGTGTCTCTCTAACCTGAGATAGCCATGAGCCATCATTAACGCACCTCACTGGGGTCTCTCTAATCAGAGACTGCTATCAGCTACTATTTACACACATTGCCAAGGTTTCTCTAACTAAAGATAGGGTTTTTCTAATCAGAGACATGCATTAACCACCACTAGAGTAATTTCATTTCTCTAATTAGAGAAAGGCCTTAATCTTATGCATGAGTACCATGCCTAGTTCTGGAGGCCACACTTCTAAAACAATATACACCGACTAGTCAATGATTGATAAAATGAAGCAGAGTCCTGCATGAACATAAGAATAGCCATACTAGGTCCATCTTGCCTAGTATTTTGTTTCCACAGTGGTAAATCCAGATCACAAGGTACCTGGCAAAAACTCAAATAGTAGCAAGATTTCATGTTAACAATCCCAGGGCAAGTAGTGGCCTCCTCCATGAAAATGGAGCCCCCTATGAGATGAGACTAAGGACCTAGATAGGTACCCTTTATAATACATCGTGCTCCGTCCCTTGCAGTGTTCAAATCCAAGCTAAAGGTCCACTTTTTTGAAACTGCTTTGAACTCTTAACTCCCCCTTACTGTTGTCAGATTCCTATACCCACTATAACCTCCCCAACCCTGAAATGTCCTGTCTAAATTAGATTGTAAGCTCTTCTGAGCAGGGACTGTCTATTGTATGTTAAGATGTACAGCACTGCATACGCCTTTCAGCGCTATCTACTATAATAAAACGCTAAGCGCGCATGCGCACTCTTACCTGCGTGTTCCCTGATCCCTGATCTGTATGTCTGTGGCAGGTAAGAGTACGCATGCGCGCTTAGGGTTCTATTCTAACGACCAGTGGCAGGTAACATGCCGTGACTCCCCCCCCCCCCCCTCCCGGCGCCGACCCTATCCGGCACACCCGAAACCCCTGTTGACCCTCCTAGCCGAACCTCCCACTGCAAGACGAACACAAACCTGGCTCCAGCAGCGTCTGAGGCACAGTAAACACACACTGCTTCGCATCCTTCTACTGGCCTGATTTTCTCTGCCGCGTCCCTGATGACATCATCAGATACGCGGCAGAAGAAATTAGGGCAGTAGAAGACCGCGAAGCAGCATGTTTACTGTGCCTCTGACGCTGCTAAAGCTGGGAGGTTTGTGGCCGTCTAGCAGTGGGAGGGTTGGCGCCGGGGGAGGGGGGGGGAGTTAAATGGAAACATGCTGCTCAGGGGGATTGGAAGGAGGCAGGCAGGCTGGCTTCGGGGGGTGGGAAGTTTTAAATGGAAACATGCTGCTCAGGGGTATGGGAGGCAGGCAGGCATGGGGGTGGGTGGGGAGGTTTAAATGGAAACATGCTGCTCAGGGGGATGGGAGGCAGGCTGATTGGAATCGGGGGATGGGGTGGGACAAAGTCTGGAAGATAATGATGGAGACATAGGAAGGAGGCACTGGGGGTACTAAAGACATAGAAAGAGGCACTAAGGACATAGGATGCACTGAGGGCACTAAGCAGGACAGAGGCACTGGGGGCACTAAGGACATGGGAAGGAGGCACTGGGGGCACTAAGGACACAGTATGCTGGAACTGGGGCACTAAGGACACTGTACGCTGGCACTGGGGCACTAAGGACACAGTATGCAGGCACTGGGGGCACTAAGGACATGGGAAAGAGGCACTGGGGACATTATGGACACAGGAAGGAGGTACTGGGGGCACTAAGGACATAGGAAGGGGTACTAAGGACATGGGAAGGAGGCACTAGGGGCACTAAGGACATAGGAAGGAGGCACTGAGGGCATTAAGGACATAGGCAGAGACACAAACAGAAAAAATGACAGACAGACAGGCAGCGTCCAAGGAGAGACAAAGAAAAAAAAAAAACCAGACAGACAGACATCTACTCTAGCACCCGTTAATGTAACAGGCTTAAACACTAGTAGAAATAATAAATAGTAGTAATATGACTGATAGATATAGGAATTTAAAAGTCTAAGAAGTGTAAGTGCATAAAAAAAGCATATATTTTTAGAGGAAAGAATGTCATAGAACTGGAAGTCACAGTATGAGGCTAAAAAAAAGCTGACTGAGGTGAGGAGCAACATCAGAAAACATTTCTTCGCAGAAAGAATGGTAGGTACAAAAGATAGCCTTTAAGAAAAAGTAACAAAAACAGTGCTGGAATTCCTGGGTCAAACACATAGAATCCCTATCTGTGAAGAAGTGAAAGGGAAGACAGTGATAAATAATTATTATTCAAGGTTCAAGGCACTATTCAAGGAAAGTAATGAGCAGACTATATTTTATCCAAGTAAATTCTTTTGACCTGCCAGTTTCTTCCTGCTTCTTGAACTTCTAAGTCACTTGGAACTGACCTTCATTGGGCCTTTATTTGCAAATGTAAGAGGTGGAGAGTTTATCCATTTTAAATGCCTTCCTTCAACTGTCTTCAGTAGGGGCCATAAGCCTTGCTAACATGGAGCCTAATTCAACCAATGGATGTCACTACCAAGTATCGAGCAACATTCCCTCTGCAGCAAGCTGGTCTAGGGATTGGAAATCCAAACTCAGAATCTGCCACATTCTGTGTTTCTGTATTACTCAACAGTATTTCCCAGAGGCAAGCAGTGTTTCCACTAAGCTGTGTGCATGGGTCAGAAAAACAAGTGCACATGACTAGAAACTGCACACACACATTTTTGTTGGCTTTCTTTCTTGTAAGCATAGGCTATATCGCATCCATCAAGTCGAAGCTGAAGATATGTACACAAAGGGCTCCTTTTACGAAGGTGCGCTACGGGTTTTACCGCACTCACCAGATTAGCGCGCGCTAGCCAAAAATCTACCGCTTGCTCAAAAGGAGGCGGTAGCGGCTAGTGCATGCGGCATTTTAGCACGCGCTATTCCGCACGTTAAGGCCCTGCGTGCCTTTGTAAAAGGAACCCAAAATGTTTTTCACATAGTCTGTTCAAAATTAGAGAAAACATTGGAGGCAAGCATTATGCATTGCTAACACATCTCTTAGACTCCCACTAACCAGATACTATTTACTATTGAATCACCTCATCAAAAATCTCTCTAGGCACAATGATAGTGACTTGTCCTGGTGCTTTTCAGCATTGTAGGTTGTGCCTATGCCTGCCACTATCATTAGCAAGGGGATGTGATAAGAGCGGATAGCGTAGCTGGTTTTAAGAAAGGTTTAGACAAGTTCCTTGAAGAAAAGTCCATAGTCTGTTATTGAGAAAGATATGGGGGAAGCCACTACTTGCCCTGTATTGGTAGCATGGAATATTGCAACACCTTGGGTTTTGGACAAGTACTAGTGACCTGGATTGGCCACCGTGAGAATGGGCTACTGGGCTTGATGGACCATTGATCTGACCCAGTAAGGCTATTCTTATGTCCCATGAAGCTAGAGGATTATAATTTACACATCTGCCATCAAGAACACATCATAAGTCTTTACAGGGAACCCAAGTATTTTTGGATTCTAAATGCTTATTTGCCTTTTCCAAACCTGAGCTCAGGATGATTTACATTCAGGCAGTACTTCCATGCCCTAGAGCAGGGGTGTCAAAGTCCCTCCTCGAGGGCCGCAATCCAGTTGGGTTTTCAGGATTTCCCCAATGAATATGCATGAAATCTATTAGCATACAATGAAAGTAGTGCATGCAAATTGATCTCATGCATATTCATTGGGGAAATCCTGAAAACCCAACTGGATTGCAGGGACTTTGACACTCCTGCCCTAGAGGATTTTCAATCTAAGGGCTCCTTTTACAAAGCAACAGTAGCAATTCTCCTGTGGCAAATGCACTGAAGCCCATAGAAGCTGAATGGGCTTTGATGCATCTCCTGCACTGGTACTCCCAACCATAGCTCTGTAAAAGGGGTCCTAAGTTTATACCTTAGGTACTGGAGAATGAAGCAAATAGTCCAATGTCACAACAAGCATCAGTACAAGTGCGATTTGAACCCTGGCTTCCTTAATTCTTGGTTCACCTTTTCAACTAGGCTACTTATCCACTCCAACAAGCATTACTGCTCAGTTTGGACGACTTCTCATCCATCTGCATGCATTTTTACATCCTACTTTCCTCATCCGTTCATTTCTATGACTATTTTCGTTCCTCCCATGCCTGGTTAAAACAGATGCTAGAGCTGGTAAAGGGAAGGGAGAGAGGAATAATCTAATTGATTATGGCAACACAGAGAAGGTTGAAGCACTGACCCAAGTTAGCTAGTGACTGAGACTAGCTTGAAAGGGTCAGATAAGGAGAGGAAAGGATGTAAGGAGAGCACTCTGACTCTTCTGCACATACATCGGTTATTATAAGAGAGCATGATAACAGAATAAGCATACAGTACATATTATCTCCTTCTACTCGTAGCTCATCCCAAAAAACACCATATGGGGAGAAAAACAGAACTTCAATTAATTTGACAGAGACAAGGCCAGGGACCAAAGGAAAGGGACGAGGGGAGCGAGTGGTCCAGGAATGGGATAACTTTATAGGATTCAAGAGAGTGAATAGTTTGGGGAAAGTTCTTGGGAGCGGAAAGTTATTTGGGTGGGGGTTAGTTATGATGATAGCTTTCCGGGAACAATTAAGTTTGGGTGGGGTGTACTCCAGTGAGAGGGGATAATTTGGGTGAAGAGAGTGGTTTCAGACGAGTTTTGGAGGGGGCAGACCAGATACTGGAGGTGAATTTTGGGTGGTGGTGGGGGCTCTGGGGAAGGGCGTGGGGGTGCTGGAGACAGGGAATAATTTGGGAGAACTCCTTTCAGACTTTTATGGGGGGGGGGATTTGGGGATTCGCTCTCACCTCCCACTCGATACATGTTAGCCGCCATCGTCACTCCCGAACCGGGAGTCTCCGCCCCGGCCGCCCCCCTGCTGCCGCGACCCGTCTCCGACCTCCGCACGTCCCGCCGCCTGAGCCTCGCGCCGTCGCCGTCGCCGCCGTCACCAACGTCACACGCAGACGCAAGGGGCGAAAGGGGCGTGGCCACGACGAACGCAAGGGGCGAAGGGGCGTGGTCACGACGAACGCAAGGGGCGAAGGGGGCGGGTTCATGCGGCGTCCCAAGGGCGAAGGGGGCGTGGCCACTTACTGACACTTCCTGACTGCCGACCGGAACTAGCTGGAGTGGGGGAAATGGAGACTTTTGGGATCCACATCCAAGTTGAATTAGTGGTAGACTGAGGCGGGTGTTAAGTTCCAGCGAGGAGCAGGAGGTCCTGTTTCCATTTTGTTGTGATTTTATTGCTAGCTCTTAAAGCCCACCTGAAGTGGGCGTATTGAGCTGGGAGAGAAAGTTTAGGGGCTTTTACAGAGGTAGCAAACGTTATGGCAGCTATAGTTAGACGCCTGCAAATTATAACATAAAATCGGATTTCTAGACCGCATAACCATAGAGTCTATGCGGTTTCAAAACGTAATTGAATGAGGTCAACAGAATAGAATTCTAATTATCTAAAAATTTAGTGAATAGCAGAGTTTTTAATTGTCTTCTAAAATGTAAATAGGAATAGGAAGTCGATAACAAATGCTTAAAGTCTTTTATCATAAAGAGCCGCCTCAAAAGAAAAGGTGCGGTCCTGGTATTTTTAAATTTGCAACCCTTGATAGACGGAAATACAAAGAAAGCATGAGATCTTCGAAGGTTCCTCTGAGAACCAATGAATTGATTAAATAAAGAGGAGCCTGACCGAAAGCAACTTTGTAATACATACAACCCAACTTAAAGACTATATGAGCCTCTACTGGCAGCTAATGTAATTCCCGAAAAAAGGGAATATGATCTAACTTTTTCAATACATAAATGAGTCTAACTGCAGTATTTTGAATGATCCGCAGTCTGGAGATGTTTTTCTTAACACCCGCTAGATAAATGATATTACAATAGTCGCTTAACACCAAAAACTGGATCACGGATTTAAATGCAGAGACATCAAAATAAGATCAGATGGTTTGTAGCTTTCATAGCATTTGGAAACCTTTACGAGCCACTGCACTGACCCGTTTCTTCATGTTTAGGTCAACCCCTAGAATTTTAATAGAGGAGTGGATCAGATATTGAGTGATATTTAAAATTAAAGATAGCTTGGGTTGTCAGGTAACCTCATCCGATTCCCCCCTCCCCCATTGCATTCATAGAGTTGTATTTATGGTTTGCCTGTGTGCTATCTTTGTGGATGCTCAAATACTACCAAGTATTAAGTAAATACCTTCATTGTGTCTAGGAAGGTGTCATTTGTGTTATGGTTACTATCCTCAGTCTTTTGGAAGAATATGTCTGTATTAGGATGTATTTACTGTCTTTTTGAAGAAATTCACCCAAGACATTGTACTGCAAGGCTGGACATAGCAATAGACAATTACAACAGGAAACATTTTCAAATAACAGTACACATGGTCTAGCTTACTGCTTATCCTTATTGCTAGAAACCATTAACTCTATGTTTCCAGAAGCCTCACACCCTACTGACCTTATGCATAGAAGCTCAATGTAGAACTAGGAGTTTCATATGGTTTGGGCAAGCCTGTCTCAGTTTTAAGAGAAATTGGATTTTTTAAAATAAAATCATTTCCTCAATTTATGCTATGTATTTTTAAAACGTTGCTGTGTTAGATATACATAGATGATAAACCAGAGTTTCAGAGTTTTGTTTTACAGTATTTTTTTTTTTTTATTTCTACATATTATCTTTGAGTGGACTAACATGGCTGCCACCAACTTTGAAAACAACACTCTCTTCTTCCACATTTGCTTTTCTGAAAATGGATTTGCTGTAAAGAGTGAACAGGTAAGGTGACAGGATACATCTTTGTCTGACACCACATTTTATTGGAAACCAATCAATGCTCATCACCAGCAACAAAGAAGACATGCTGTATCTACTGAGAAAAATCAAAGCCGAAAGTCATAACATGGGATTAGAACTGAACATAAGACAAAGATCATGAACACAGAAAATGATGAAGATTTTGAGCTTGAAGGCGATAGAATAAAAATTGTAAAGGATTTCAATCTGGGCTCTTTTGTAAACAAAGAAGCAGCTAGCAGGGAAGAAATACTCCATAGAATAGCACTGAGTCGCTCTTCAATGAAGGCTTTTGACAAAAGTATTCAAAGACAAGGAAATAACACTCTAAATGAAGATCAGACTTCCCTATGCATTCATTTTCTCAGTGGTCAGTTACAGATGTGAAAGCTGGCCACTACGGAAACAAGACAGAAAGAAGATTGATTCATTTGAGCTTTGGTGCTGGAGAAGGATTTTATGCATGCCATGGACCGCCAGAAGAACTAACAAATCAATTCTGGCTATGTCACTCAAAACCCAAATGATGAAGTTACAACTCTTATTTTGGTCACACTGTCAGAAGAAAAAGATCATTGGAGGACATTATGTTTGGGAAGATCGAAGGAATCTAATCTAATCTAATCCTTAGGTTTGTATACCGCATCATCTCCACGTTCGTAGCTCTCAACGCGGTTTACAGTAGGAGAATAGGAAGGAACTACAACAGAGGGTTAGAGGTAGAAGTGTGAAGAAAATTTAGAGGACTTGGGATGCCAAGATATAAGAGTTTCCTTGATTCCTAAGTTGGAGGGAGACTTACATTTTTTGAGAAAAGCCAGGTTTTCAGATGTTTGCGGAAAACTTGGCGAGAACTCAAGTTCCGAAGAGGGGAGGTAAGGGTGTTCCAGAGCTCAGTGATTTTGAAGTGGAGGGAGGTCCCTAGCTTTCCTGTGTGGGAAATGCCTTTTAGCGAGGGGAAGGATAGTTTTAATTTGTGGGAGGATCTGGTGGTATTAGGGTTTGAGGAATTCCAAGAAAGAGGGACAAAGGGAGGGAGGATACCATATAGGATTTTGAAAGTTAAACAGGCGCATTTATAGTGGACCCTGGCCATTATAGGAAGCCAGTGGAGCTTGGCCAAGAGCGGGGAGACATGGTCAAATTTACTTTTAGCGAAGATGAGCTTGGCCGCGGCATTCTGAATCCGTTGGAGTCTGTGGAGGTTTTTCTTAGTTAGGCTTAAGTATAGAGTTGCAATAGTCCAATCTGGAGAGGATGATGGATTGGACAAGGAAGGTAAAATGTTTTTGATGGAAGCAGGATCTAACTTTCCTCAGCATGTGAAGGCTGAAAAAGCATTTTTTTTTTTACCAAGGATTGAAGGACAATGTGGAATCAATGATGATGCCCAAGACCTTGCTCGAGAACTCAAGCTGCAGAGAGGAGCCAGAGGGTAGTGGGATGGAGGTGGGTAGGTGATCTAGTTTTGGACCGAGCCAAAGAAGTCTTGTTTTGGACTCATTCAATTTCGTTTGCACAGTGTGGGCCCAGGATTGTAGGTTCATTATACAAGAGGATATGTTCTTAGACAGGTCGGTGAGGTTCGAATCGGTCTCGAGGAGGACGAGGATGTCGTCTGCATAAGTGTAAATTGTTTCAAGGGGGGATAGGTGGAGGAGTTTTAGGGAGGACATATAGATGTTCAAAAGGATAGGGGATAGTGGAGAGCCTTGCGGGACTCCACAATTCGGTTTCCAGGGGGAGGATGAAGTGCCATTCATGTTAACAATGTAAGAACGAGAGCAGAGGAATTTAGAGAACCAACCTAGGACTGTGGAGTTGATACCTATCTCAGAGAGTTGGTAAACAAGACTATCATGGTGAACAACGTCGAAAGCAGCGGAAAGGTCAAATTGTAGGAGGACGGCGAACTTGTTTCGAGAGTGAAGTTGTTGAACCCTTGAAATCAGGGAAGACAGTAGGGATTCGGTGCTGAAGTTAGGACGAAAGCCATATTGATAGGGTAAAAGAATAGAGAATCTCTCTAAGTATGATGAGAGTTGGGAAGAAATGATGGACTCTAGCATCTTGGTTAGGAGAGGGATATTTGCAATTGGGCGATAGCTGGATGGTATGGAAGGGTCAAGGTCAGATTTTTTCAGTAGTGGGGTCAAGGCGATATGACCCATTTCTGTGGAAAAATGGCCCAACTGAAGGGCGGAGTTTATGAGAATGGTGATAGAAGAAATAGCCTGAGCGGGAATGTTCTCATATAGGTAGGAGGGGAATGGGTCCAAGGAGCAATTACAAGATTTCAGTTTGAGGCAGAGATTGAGGACCAGGGATTCAGATACATGCTCAAAGGTGGTCCAGGATCTGTCAGCTGGGATAGGGTTGGAGACCATTAGGGTGGGAGTGGAATCGGTGGGCACTAGGGAGTTGTAAGAGACTGAAGGAGGGAAAGAGCATCTCAAGGAAGAAACCTTATCGTTGAAGAATTTTGCTAGAACATCGGCTGAGGGAGAGGAGGGGAGCAAGGTGGGGTCTCTTTTGGAGGTTAGGGAGCGCCAGATGTTGAATAGAGTACTGCTTTGATTGTTGGACCTGGAGATTTTGTCACCATAGAAGTTCTTTCTTGCTTTTTTTAGTGCTGTATTGTACAGCTTGATATTGACTCTCCAGGACTGTCTGTCTATAGGACATTTTGATTTTTTCCATATGCGCTCCAGAGCTCGACATTTCTGTTTTAGCTCTCTGATATGGGAGGAACCAAGGGGCCTTGCGGGGATAGGAGATGGATTTAGTGGAAAGGGGGTGAGGGAAAGATAGGTGGATTTGGAGAGAGCGACCCAGTTATGCCAATTAGTACCTGAATCTGCAGGCTTTGGGGCAGAGGAGAATAGATTGAGAAATTTAGACCAGGCGAAGAGGGCATCCTGCAATCAGATGGATGGACATGTTGAAAACAACCATGAGAATGACACAGGAGGAACCTTACTGGACTAGCACAAAACCAATCTCTTTTTAGATCTGTAATTCATCAGGTCGTTAGGATTCGAACATGAGTCAATGACAACATGGCTGCAACACTATTTCTCTCGAGTGGTTTTTAAAACAGCAGTGATCTTTACTCCTTCCCATAAATAGTAAAATACCAATAAATAGTAAACTTAAAAATATCTCCCTGTGACTGCAAGGAATGATGTAATATGAAAAGCTTTTAGAGTTGGAAGTTAAAATTCTGTCATGTACTGACACCTGTACTAAAATCGTCTGTAGTACCTGAAGATTGGAGGGTGGCCAATGTTAGGCCAATTTTTAAAAAGGGTTCCAGGGGAGATCCGGGAAATTATAGAGATACAAATTTTTTTTGTATCTCGTTTGATCACATGGTTCTTTCTAAAGATGTTTATTCATCACGTTTTTTACGTTAGTGACGTGATGAACGTAAGTCCTGGTAGGTTCACATTGGATATTTAAAATCTCGGCGTTCCTCAGGTTCGCCGCCATTTTCAAAAAGCAAAATAGACAGAGAAGCCAGGATAATTTTCGTTCCGTAAGTTGCTATGTTAAATTTTGTAAAAAATTATTTTAATCAATATAACATCATAACGACTTTTAAAGCATTTTAAGTTATCGTTTGGTGTAATCAATGCAATTGTGTGTTTCAGGCACTGTCAACTACTCCCCTGACGAAGCCACATCGGGTGAAACGGTGGCCCCGTTGGGATACAACAGTGCTGACATTTCATTCAGATAAGTGCTTCTTAAATATAGGCACTATCTTATTAATGTATTTGATATTTATTTCTTAAAGATTTTTTCAAAATAAAAAACCACAAATATATAAAAAGAATTAAAACAATTAAAAAAGAAATAAAAAAGTATTGGATGCAGCAAGCATATGCCTGTTGCCAATGAATGAGACTCTGACCGATGACAATCAATAACCACTATTTTGCTGGATGACTCGGTCTCTGAGGCACGGCTAAGCTTGTCACAAAATTTGATGGGAAGTAATTTTGTATTTATAGAATTCATTTGATACTTCCTCAAGTACTTGCATTTTGGTTTTACCAAGTATTGCCATACCATGTCTTCAAGCAATTGGAACACCATCTTTGGGTTCAATACTGAACAAGCAGAATCCATTCTCAATGTACCTTCTCAATATGATATCAATCCTACCGGGAGTGAGAATTTAACCACAGATTGGAACCTTTTTTTCAGCCAAAATAAAAAAATCATGAAGATTGAGCTTAATAGCGGCATCCTTGTAGAATACTGCAAAAGTGAAAGAATCCCCAGGGGTTTAAGAATTAATAAAGAACCCCAGAACTTTAAGGAAGACAAAGAGTTTCTGACTAAATGGAACATGATCCTAAACAAATGTTCCTTCGACCTAATGTTGTTAATTATAGAAAAAAGTAGACAACAAGTTGAGGAACTTAAACAAGATTTAGAAAAAACTCTCACAACTTTAAAATCAATACAATCTCCAGAATTATTCCAAAGTCAGTTAACCATAACTAATGACAACTTACAAAAGTTCAAAGAGAATACTAAAAAATTCAAACTGAAAAAATTCTACAGAGATGAGAAAGATTACCAGAATAATAAGGTGTATCACTGGATGCAGACCAATGAAAATCAAAATGCTGTGGCTTTAACCAACAACGTTGATTCCAGTACTTCTTCAGGCAGCCTCAGTTCTTCAGGAAGCTCTTTCTCAGGAAAACCTTTTTTAGGGGCAAGAGGTGGATTTCAAGCAAGAAAAAACAGACGGGGTCAGACTGCCAACAGAAGCAGACCTTGGACAAGATCTCAACAAAAGAATCAATAACAACAGTCCATCTATCACAATATGAACTCAATTCTGGGGACATAGAACTACTTAACCATGGACTATCGTTTGTTCCGACGGTTCCCAGCAATGAATTTCAGTTCAACATCGATTTTGAAAGATTTATTGGAGTGTTGGAAATAAAACTTTTCTTTGCCACTAAAAAAGATTTTGCAGACAGAACTATAATCGCACCCAAATCAACATGGAAACCTTCTGGTCCTATGGATGTCAATATAAAAATTTTCAAAGATTTAGTATATAAAGATTGTAAAAAAATCTTCAGTCAATCTAAAAAAACTAAATTTAAATCTAATTTGACATACCAAGAACACACCGCTTTAACCAACCTTCAACATAATAAAAATATCATCATAAAATCAGCCGACAAAGGTGGAGGGATTGTGATCCAAGACACTTCAACTTATAAAAACAAAGCCATAGAACATCTACAAGATCCAGCAGCATATATGCTGATTAAACTAGATCCCACCAAAAAATTACAAAACAAAGTACGTAAAATGACAGATATAGCTTTAAAAGCAGGATTCATTACCAATAGAGATTATCGTTTTTT
Organism: Geotrypetes seraphini; assembly: GCF_902459505.1. Classification (NCBI taxonomy): domain Eukaryota; kingdom Metazoa; phylum Chordata; class Amphibia; order Gymnophiona; family Dermophiidae; genus Geotrypetes; species Geotrypetes seraphini. The sequence continues at coordinate 83,056,202 of NC_047091.1, read as the reverse complement.
GAATGTGAACCATCCAGTCATTTCTAATATATATTTTCTCCCAAAAATACACAAAGATCCAGTCAATCCACCATTCAGACCCATCACTTCAACCAAAGGGTCTGTTCTTGAACCACTATCTAGATTTGTGGACCAATTTATAAAAAATGAAGTTTTCAAATGCAAATCATATGTTAGAGATTCCAAACATTTTTTCAACAAATTGAATTCAGTGGATGTGAATGAAGGACCTTTTATAATGGTCACACTTGACGTAGCTTCATTATACACGTCTATTCCACAACATGACGCTCTAGAAGTCATTAGAAATACACTTGAAAGCCAACCAAAGCCACAATCTGTACCCACAGAATTCATCATTGCGCTTGCAACATTAGCTATGTGTGAAAATTATTTCAATTTTGATGGAAAACTCTACAAACAAATACAAGGGGTAGCCATAGGGGCTACTTTTGCCCCCTCGGTTGCTAACCTCTTTATGATTGCATTTGAAACATCATGGGTTGAATTTTCCCCATTTGAACATCTCATATTTTCATGGTGGCGATACATTGATGACGTTTTCATGCTTTGGAAAGGATCTGAAAATCAATTACGGGCCTTTGTGTCCTGGCTCAACACATGTAATACACATATACAATTTACTTATGCATTTTCCACTGCACGCATTCATTATTTGGATATAGAAATCACTCTCCAACAACAACATTTTCACACACGCACCTTCGAGAAACCCTTAGCAAAAAACACCTTTCTTGAATATGGCAGTTGTCACCCTAGACATTTGAAGAACAGTTTGCCATTCTCGCAGATGCTCAGAATAAGAAGGAATTGCTCTCTTCAAACTGAATTTAAAACTCAGGCGAAAAATTTGAGCAAGAAACTTGAAGTGAGAGGATATCCAGTGAACATCATAAAGAATGCCTACAGACGAGCAAAGTATAACAATAGAGACCTGCTACTAGATGAATCAAAACATCGAGAGGATACTGCCAGCGATCCGGTCTCTACGTGTGTTTTAAAACATTCCATCTTCAGTGCTCAGTTGAAGAAGATTATTAGAAAACACTGGACCATTATTCAATCTTTCCTGAATTTGAAAATCATAAATTACGTTTTGCTTTTTCAAGAGGAAAAAATCTAAAGGAATTTCTCAGTCCAAATAAGTTCCAAGACATCGGCATCACCCCGACCTGCATAGGGCACTTTAAATGTGGTCATTGTAGCTATTGTGATTTTTCAATTCAAACAAAATTTTTTGTCAATCCTATCAATTCAACGACATACAAATTTAATCATTTCAGCACATGTATAACAGATCACGTGGTTTACATCATAATGTGCCCTTGTCAAAAGTTATATGTTGGCATGACCACCAGACCTTTTAAAACCCGTCTGGCTGAACACAAGTTGAATATAAAAAGAAAACAAACCAAAGAACCTTTAGTACAACACTGCCTAGAGGCAGGTCACACCTTTGATCAATTAAAAGGACTTGTTATAGATGTCATTAAGAAGAATAGCAGAGGAGGGGATAGAACTTTATCCTTAAAGCGACGTGAAACATTTTGGATTTTCATGCTACAAACCCTTCAACCAAAAGGGTTAAATGACAAGATCGATTGGTCTAGTTATTACTAACTTTGCACAATATCAACATAATGCTTTTTTGCCATCTGTTTGTTTGTTTTGTTTTGTTTTGGTTTTGGTTTCAATTCCTTTATCGATACAACACATTAGCTAGTTTTTGGCTGAAGATAAAAATTTTTTTTTGTATCTCGTTTGATCACATGGTTCTTTCTAAAGATGTTTATTCATCACGTTTTTTACGTTAGTGACGTGATGAACGTAAGTCCTAGTAGGTTCACATTGGATATTTAAAATCTCGGCGTTCCTCAAGTTCGCCGCCATTTTCAAAAAGCGAAATAGACAGAGAAGCCAGGATAATTTTCGTTCCGTAAGTTGCTATGTTAAATTTTGTAAAAAATTCTGTTTAATCAATATAACATCATAACGACTTTTAAAGCATTTTAAGTTATCGTTTGGTGTCATCAATGCAATTGTGTGTTTCAGGCACTGTCAACTTCTCCCCTGACGAAGCCACATCGGGTGAAACGGTGGACCCGTTGGGATACAACAGTGCTGACATTTCATTCAGATAAGTGCTTCTTAAATATAGGCACTATCTTATTAATGTATTTGATATTTATTTCTTAAAGATTTTTTCAAAATAAAAAAACACAAATATATAAAAAGAATTAAAACAATTAAAAAAGAAATAAAAAAGTATTGGATGCAGCAAGCATATGCCTGTTGCCAATGAATGAGACTCTGACCGATGACAAGCAATAACCACTATTTTGCTGGATGACTCGGTCTCTGAGGCACGGCTAAGCTTGTCACAAAATTTGATGGGAAGTAATTTTGTGTCTACGTGTTCCACCATTTTATTTTTTATAATTATTTCCACCATTTTGCCCAACATTGAAGTGAGGCTTACCGGTCTATAATTTCCCAGATCTCCCCTGGAGCCCTTTTTAAAAATTGGCCTAACATTGGCCACCCTCCAATCTTCAGGTACTACAGACGATTTTAGTACAGGTTACATATCACTAACAGCAGATCATCAATTTCATGTTTGAGTTCTTTTAGTACCCTGGAATGTATACCATCCAGTCCAGGCAATTTATCACTTTTTAACTTGTTGATTTAGCTTAGTACATCTTCCAGATTCACCGAGATTTCTTTCAGTTCCTCTACATCATCACCCTTGAAATCAATTTATGGTTCAGGTAAATCTCTTACATCTTCTTTCGTAAAGACCAAAGCAAAGAATTCAATCAGTCTTTCCGCTATGGCCTTTTCCTCCCTGAGCGCCTCTTTTGCTCCTTGATCATTCAACGGTCCCACAGATTCCCTCACAGGTTTTCTGCTTCTGATGTACCTAAAAAAATTGTTATGAGTTTTTGCCTCTTTTACAAGTTTCTGTTCATATTCTTTCTTAGCTATCTTTATCAATGCTTTCCATCTACCTTGCCAGTGCTTGTGTTTCTTCTAACTTTCTTCATTCAGATCCTTTTTCCATTCTTTAAATGATGTGTTTTTGTTTTTATTTTTGCTCTAATAGCCTCTTTCACTTCACCTTTTCACCACGTTGGCTCTCGTTTCCTCTTCTTTCCACCTTTGCTGATACGTAGCATACTTCTGGTCTGGGCTTCCACGATGGTATTTTTAAATTAATCCATGCCTGGTTTACAGTCCTAACCTCTGCAACTGATCCTTTTAGCTTCTTTTTAACCATTTTCCTCATTTTATCATAGTCGCCCTTTTGAAAATTAAACACCTCTACAGTAGATGTCACTCCTGGTATCAGCTCAAATTTGATCACGTTATGATTCCTGTTTCCCATCGGACCCAACACAGTAAACTCCTGTATTATGCCTTGCATTCCATTAAGAACTAAATCTAAAATAGCTCCCCCCTCTTGTTGGTTCCCGGACTAGTTGTTCCAAGAAGCAGTCATTTATGACATCTAGGAATTTTTCCTGCCTAGCACCCCCAGATGTAACATTTAACCAGTCAATGTTGCTGTAATTGAAATCACCCATTATTATACTGTCACCCAGTTCTCCAGCTTGTCTATTCTCTGAAAACATTTCTTTATCTGTCTGCTGATTTTGTCCCGGGGACGGTAATATAACCCTACCTTTATATTCCTTCCTTTCACACATGGAATTTCTATCCATAAGGATTTCATACTGCTATCTATGTCATGCAGAATGTTTATTTGATTTGATTCAATTCCCTCTTTAACATATATTGCAACCCCCCTCCCCCTCCAATTTGATCTACTCTCTCCTTGCGATATAATTTGTACCCAGGAAACACAGTGTCCCATTGATTGTCCTCCTTCCACCAGGTCTCCGAGATGCCTATTATATCTATCTCATCATTCAGTGCTATATACTCTAACTCTTCTATTTTATTTTATAGGCTTCTAGCATTTGTGTACAGACACTTCAAATTGTGTTTTTTCCTTGCAACTACAGGCTGCTGAGAAGACCGGGACAATTTGAGTCTTTTACTCTGCTTTCCTTTCAAACCCTCATGGGTTTCTTGCACCATTATTGGAACCTCTCTACTGGGACTCCCTAAATATCCTGTTTCAATAGTATCCTCCAAGGATACCTCACACCAAACCATCTGCTCCTGGGCGACTGTTAGCTTTCCCCCATATCTGTTTAAAAACTGCTCTATCTCTTTTTTAAACGTTTGCGCCAGCAGCCTGGTTCCATCCCAGTTAAGGTGGAGTCCATCCTTTTGGAATAAGCTCCCCCTTTCCCAGAAGGTTGTCCAGATCCTAACAAATCTAAATCCTTGCACCATCGTCTCAACCACGCATTGATACTTTGGCGCTCTATCTGCCTCTTGTGTCCTGCGCATGGAACTGGGAGCATTTCTGAAAATGCTACCCTGGAGGATATGGATTTCAGTTTCTACCTAAGAGCCTAAATTTGGCTTCCAGAACCTCCCTCCCACATTTTCCTATGTCATTGGTACCTACATGTACCAAAACAGCTAGCCCCAGCACTATCTAAAATCCTATCTAAGTGACACTTGAGGTCCGTTGCTTCGCACCAGGCATGCAAGTGACCAGGCGATCCTCACGCTGACCAGCCACCCAGCTATCTACATGCTTAATGATCGAATCACCAACTATAACAGCTGTCCTAACTTTTCCCTCCTGAGCAGAAGCCCCTGGAGACACATCCTCGGTGCGAGAGGATATTGCATCCACTGGTGGGCAGGTCCTAGCTTCAGGATTATTTCCTACTTCACCAGGGTGGTGGTCTCCTTCTAGGAGACCTCTCCTCCAACGAAGCACAGGGGCTACCAGACTGGAGGTGGGACTTCTCTACAGCACCCCTGTTGGTCTCCTCTATGTACTTCTTTGTCTTTCTCAGCTCCTCCAAGCCTGCTACTCTAACCTCAAGTGAATGTACTCATTCTCTGAGAGCTAGGAGCTCTTTGCAGTGAGCACACACATATAACTTCTCGCCAACCAGTAGAAAATCATACATGTGACACTCAATGCAAAAGACTGGATAGCAACCCTCTTGCTGCAGGACTACTGTCTGCATTAGAGAGCTGCACGGGAACCCCGCGGGTTCCCCCTTTGGGTCACGGGGATACCATGGGGATGCCCCCTTGGGTTGTGGGGATCCCATGGAGACGCCTCCTTGGGTCGCGGGGATCCTGCGGGGACCCCCCTCATGATCTCAGGGATCCCACAGAGTTGGAGGCAGCTCAAGCTGAGAGGCTCATTGTTATGCCTATGGCCAGGGGGTAACTGAAACTCAGCATACTACGTGACATGTCTCCTCAAGTCTGCTTATCTGCTATCCTGACCTCAGTGACCTGGGTATTGACAAAACAAAGAACAAAAGAACAGTAAAACCAGGTTGACCAGGTGTCCGAGTGAAGACAGCTGGTTTCTGCAACAAGTCTGCTTATCTGCTATCCTGACCTCAGTGACCTGGGTGTTGCCAAAACAAAGAACAGAAGAACAGGACCGGGTGTGCCTGAGTCATAGTGAAGGACGCTGGTTACTGCAGGATCTGCTTGTATAACTATGAACTCAACAGTTTTCACCCTATATAAGAACGGGACTTTTCCCCCAACATTAGAATCCACTTCGTTGCAACCACGGGACTGTCTCCCCTGGTCCACCCACCTATCAATTGCAGGGATTCCCAATTGTGAAGGATAGTGCTGCCTGGGATCACGGTGAAGCTATTTTATTATTATATTCATATATATATATAAATATAATAAAGGGTTATTGTCTATGCTTTTATATTGTCTGTGTGCTTTTCTGAGTGTCACTGATCATCCCATCTGACAGAAATAAGTGGCGGAACATATTGGTACCAGAAGTGGGGTGGTCATGTCGTCAGAAAAGCTACACAAAGAACAAGGGGTTGAGGAGCAGGCTCCCAATCCCTCCATTCCGGATTGGGATGACAGTATAGGTAAATTAATGGCCACTGAGTGGTCTGTAGAAGCAGGATTATGTGAATCCTGTACTTTTGGAAGTGGGGATCCACATGAATTATGTGCCTCCTTACAAAAGGTGAAAATCTCAAAAGGAAAAAAGCAAGAAGGAATTTCTAGACAAGGATGGATGATTTTGTCAGCATGGAGGAATTTGCATGAAGCTAAACTTGAGTTACAATTGAAATTAGGAGAGCTGGAAAAGAAAATGTGTAATCAACAGCATGCCATTACAATGCTACAATATCAGAATAAGTTGTTAATGGATTAGGTAGACACCTATCAAAATATAACAGAAAAGGCAGCTGTGCGATGTGCATGATATAAATACAAGAAACGGAGGCGGAAAGTGAGTTACAGAAAAGTTAAAATCTTAATTTATCATCTGCCGGATGATTGGGATCCAAACAAACGGGATGGGGATATTTGGGATTCAAATTCTAATAACAGTGAGGAGGATATATGTGTTGAAGGAGAGCAGGCAGAAAGTTTAGAAGCAAAGCCTGTGAGGAGACAAAGATTACAGGGAAATCTGCAGACAGGAGACAATCTGACTAGAAATAATGTTATGGAGGATGTTACTCAACAGGAAGTCATGGATATGATGGCACGCTTTACACAGCGGCCTGGGAAACCACTAATACAATGGGTAATTCGGGTGCAGGAGCTGGGCGCAGCAGGGATTATGTTGGATGCCACAGATGCTCCTAAATTTGTTCAAATTAGTCAAGAAGCAGCAGTACAAGATGCTTTACGGGAGGATCCTGATCCTGTAAAATATGCCCAATGGTCTTTACTAGAGATAATTGGTAGGGGTGTCACGAGGCGATATCCACTTGAATCTGATTGGCCCTCAAATGATAAAATTTTGTATACATTAAAAGATGCTCAAATGAGAATTAAGGAGGAGGCTATGAAGGTAGCCTTAGTAATAGGTCATGCTGTTACATATATGTCATTACCTTTTACAGTGTCCATGAGAAATAAAATTATCAAGTATGCTGCACCGGCATACAAACAGGTAATGATAATTTTGTTGATCAATCAAATAGGACTATTTTGGAAGCCTTAGAAGCGGTCCGACAGTTAGGAGATCGGAGGGACTGGAGACCTCAAAATACTTTTGATAAGAAGAGAAAAGGACAATCTAATTCAAACAGGGCTAATCGGGTGTCTCGGAGGAATATGTTTTTGGCATTAATAAAAGATGGTGTAAAGAGGGAAGAAATAGATGGGAAAGATACAGGGACGTTATGGGAAATGTACAAAAGTAGAGGACTGGGAAAGAAATCTATGTCTCAAGCACAACTGAACAAAGGAGAGAGGGAGGATATTTTGGTGCCAACGGCTCCTCCTGAGGAAACTGCTTCCACTCTTTATCCTGATTTAAAAAGGTGGAAGTGTTGGGAGGATCAATGATGTGAATGCCAAGCCTCAGTGTTTGCCTGGACCAAATTAGAACAGCGTCTGCATGTAGAGATAAATATTTATTGGAAATCTGGGGAGCAAAAGGTACAAGCTGTAGTGGACACTAGGGTGGAGGAATATAAATATCAGGATTGGGGGGGAAATTATACAAGCGGTACAGAAAAAAAAAACAGATTTAAAAATTGGACAATTACCAATTTGGGAATATACTGTATTGATCAATGAGATTCCTTAAAATATAATAGGGATGGATTTCCTAAAAGGGTTAACATTACAGCTTTCCGATGGAATCTATAGTTTTGGTAAATTGCCAGACATTCCTATGAGATCAGTAGTGGTGGGGAAATTATCCAAACCAATAGTAGTACCAATCTCCACTAAAATTGTAAACATGAACCAATGCATTTTTTACTATTCCTATAGTGGAGCAATGTCCAGAACAATATACATCTACCAGACTACCACAAGAATACTTACATAGTCCCACTTTCTATCACAAGATTATAGCAGAACATTTAGATAATTATACCTTACATGCAGGAGTAGAACTATCACACTATATTGACTAAGTGGGCAAAAGGATGCCGAGAGGTGATAGAGAAAGTTAAACAGAAGATTGTAAACTTCCCTTCTCCCCAAAGTAAAAAACAAACTCGGGCCTTTTTGGATTCTGGAGGCAACATATTTCACATCTGCGATGACATATGGGGTAGGTTGGACAATAAAAGAGTAGAAATATTGCTAAGTGACCTTTATAATGTATAAAGTTTTGTTAGATAGTATAAGGAAGTTGTACTCCAAGTGATTTTGCAAATGTGTCTTTTACCTCAAACTCTAACATTGTGAATCACTGTACCTTTACTTAAATCTCTCTTGTATGTTTTATAGATTAAAACGTCCCTGCTTGCATTCTCTTATGATTGTGTGACAGAGCTTGGAAATGGAAGAAGATAGAAAGGAGACCAGCAAAACTATAGAGCAATTAACTTAAGTTTCTATCTCTCTTTCTTTTAGAAGCTTAGCATCCAGACATGGTCATTAGAACCAATTACTGTGCCATATTTAAAATACTTCCAGCACAGTGACCTGATAGTGGGAATCCAATGGATACCAAATTTGTTTATGACTCTTTTGATTAATAGTGTGCTTATTTACAGATTAAATTCAACCCTGAATCATTGCCGATGGAAGAAAGCATGCTGGAGCTCTGTGTTTGTCTGTTTCTGTTATGTGTTGTCTGTTTTAGCTTATGGGGTACCCCAATAAACATCGCACAATGGCCATTTCCAGAGTTTTTCTACCCCTTCTATTAGTCCAAATGGTACCATATCCCTTTCCAAAAAAGATTCCCCCCATACAAGAAAGTTTCTTATGAAAACCATGCTCACAATGATTTTATGCTATGGCTCATACAGCCCAATTATAACTTAGTTAGGGGTTATATTATAAGAGGATATCTGAAGAGAAAAATTTAGAAAGCTTTATACTTGGTAAAATGGTGCTCATTGGTATTTGATATTTGCTAAATAAAATAAAAAATGGTCTCTCTTTATTTAACTTACCAGGTATAAACAGTGCAGTGCACATCTCTGACATAAGTTATTTTGGTATTACCATCATTACGTGTTTATGGTCTCTCTTAAGTGACATAATAATTATGTCCAGAACATAAAAAGGTGTATTTTCTAAATGTCCTACTGAATACCTTTAAGTGCATTAGTGTTGTTTCTCTTATCTCAAACAAATACTACCTTACACACAAGTATTGTGTCACATGTTATCACATTCTGTACATAAAGTGGTTTTTCTCCTTTTTCTTTTTCTTATCTTCTCTTTTATCACTAGGGGTGTTTATTGTAACTAAAGCATTGAAGCTAAACAGTCATGAATAAATATTTTCCTTGGAAAATCACGTACTGGGAAATGTTATTCCATATAGACTTTCATCCCTTTGTGATAGAATTGGTCAGCTCTGCTCTTATTCTTATGATTTGGCTAACATGCTGGGTTAAGAGAAAATTTCACCAGATCGAGAAGATGATGACACGCAACCAGACATACAGTGCCGTGCCATGACGCTATTATGTGGCACCGACTTGGGAATAGAAGTGAGCCTATATCCTGCCACTTCACATTAGGGCTGGTCTCTGGGGGTGGTGCACTTGACTCTTACGTGAGTGAAGGCATGTGAGTGGCATAGCAAGCCTATTGAAACTGGAGCATAGCCAGACCCTAAACAAAGCTACTAATGAAAACTGGATACCAGATGACTGCAGTGATCGATGGTGAATATGAAGCTACCCTAAATGTATGTAAGCCATGAGTAGGAGCACAAATATAATATTAATAAGATTATTAATTTCCATGATTCCCGATACATGATACTTTCAAGTAAAATGCCTAATTAGCAAGAAATATTAGAGAATGCAAAAATACCAGTTTTAGAACATAAGGAAATAATTTATGAATGGAAAATTAATTTTCCTATTTTACCTAAATGTAGAACCTGAGGTATAGTAAATACTATTGTTTCTGAAATACTGGCTGGCAAACAAGCATATTTTGGCTCCAGAGTAGCAGATGTATTTAGATGGGAAGGTGAATGGGTGCCAAATACTGTACATAATCATGAACTAACAATACGATATGATCAGTTAATGTTACATGTCGTCAATGATAACTGTGTTTTGGTTTTTATACCACAAATAATTAACTTTATCTCATTGATTTAAAACCACACCCTTAGATAGAAAATGGTGTAATTTTGATATGAAACAATGTGTCCTTTTACGGTGATGCCTTTGACATTGGGACCCCAATTAGGGTTTCCCACTTATCATGGGCAACAAATAGATGAACAAAATAAAACAAACGTGTCATCTATGAACCATGTTCTTTACAACATACCTACAATTTGTGCCAATGGACCATTCCACCGCAAGGTTATACCTTTATACAAGAAATATCACATAAATATGTTTGTGTTGCTAGCAGTACTGTTAAACTTGTGATTCCTGCTATTCAAGCTCCCTTTTCAGTATGTTTATATCAAATGTAAATATTAATTTTTCTTTTGCCGATGTACTTACTCCAATTATTTTATTGCCATCTGTAAAAAAAAAGCCATGCAAAATATAGCAATCCTAAATAAAGTAAATCAGCAATGTAACCTTACTTTGCTGCAGCATAAAATAGATACTGAATTTTGAAATACTAACTTGCATTCTGTGGCAGATCACATTGAAGCTACCACTGCACACCATTGGTGGGATGCTTTTACTAGATGGAATGCTACGGCACGAAAGGTGTTTCTTCATTCCTTACTCTATATTTTTGTTTAGCTATCCTTATGTTAACATTTCTTAATTGTGGGTTTACCTATTGTGTATACAACGGACACTCTCTCCCTTTATTCGGATGACTCCTTATTCAGAGGTGCAGACTTGAGGATCCAGGGGTGGACTGTTATGCCTATGGCCAGGGGGTAACTGAAACTCAGCATACTACGTGAAATGTCTCCTCAAGTCTGCTTATCTGCTATCCTGACCTCAGTGACCTGGGTGTTGCCAAAACAGAGAACAAAAGGACAGTAAAACCAGGTTGACCAGGTGTCCGAGTGAAGACAGCTGGTTTCTGCAACAAGTCTGCTTATCTGCTATCCTGACCTCAGTGACCTGGGTGTTGCCAAAACAAAGAACAGAAGAACAGGACCGGGTGTGCCTGAGTCGTAGTGAAGGACGCTGGTTACTGCAGGATCTGCTTGCATAACTATGAACTCAGCAGTTTTCACCCTATATAAGAACGGGACTTTTCCCCCAACATTAGAATCCACTTCGTTGCAACCACGGGACTGTCTCCCCTGGTCCACCCACCTATCAATTGCAGGGATTCCCAATTGTGAAGGATAGTGCTTCCTGGGATCACGGTGAAGTTATTTTATTATTATATTCATATATATATATATATAAATATAATAAAGGGTTATTGTCTATGCTTTTATATTGTCTGTATGCTTTTCTGAGTGTCACTGATCATCCCATCTGACAGAAATAAGTGGCGGAACACTCATCTTCTTTTTCTGCCTGCAGCACATAGCCAACCCAGAAGTAGGCTTCACGACAGTCAGGTACAGCATGCAGAGAGTTCCCAGTGTCTTTCAAATAAAGTTTGTTGCTTCCTTCCCTCTTGATGTCATCACCTTGCCTTTTTAAATGCCTAATTTTCACCGTGCTTTCTCAGCAGTGTTCTCCAGTTTTTCTGTAGACACCAATTCTTGCCTTATCCTCACCGTACGTAAGTTCTTTTATATATCCTATTTCTGATTTTATTTTCAAATGTTTTTATTTCTTTTTGCTAGTCTCTCTTTTGTTGCCTTTGACTCTGTAGATTAGTTTCGCTTTCTCCCTGCAAGCATGTGCCACATTGATCTTTTTTTTCTTTTGGTTTTCTTTCAAGTCTTCATCACTTCGACTCAATTGTGAGTGTTTATGGTGCCAATATTCAAGACAGGTAGATTCAATGTTTTATTTTATTCAATATGATTCTTCCCACTGTCAGTGTTTTTTGTTTCCTGCCGTTTCATATATAATCCAAGCAACACTCAGTTTTCTGTTTTGAGTTTCTTATTTTCCAATAGCTGCCCCAGCCTTCAGTTTTCATTTTATTTTTTAATTACCCTTTGTCCACAAATTCGTTTCGTTTTAAGTTTCTAGTTATGACCCTTGGTGCGCTTTATAACCCTACATGCCTATTTTCAAATTGCCTTCACATTAGCTTTATCTTGGCTGCAATCATATGTCTTGACTGTTTTCTCTCATTGATTATATTTCCCTCACTGCTCTTTTCTGGTGCATTTCATATGTCCCATTTGCCCCTCCACATTTTTATTTTCAGACTTTTTTTCTTAGGTATGCTTTTCTTCTCAAGAGCCTTACATAAATTGTTTTTCTTGCCATGCATTTCACTGTGAGTATAGTAGGTTGCCTTGCATTTAATTGTGTACATAATAGTTTACCATCTTTTATTTTATTCTGTTACTGCTCTGATGACTCGTTTTAGCATTTTATTAGATCATGTTTACACAATGTTTTATTCTTTTTGTATGTCATCTCATTTTTCTTCTGGTTTAATAACTTATCTAGCACTTTACTTTTTGCTCTACTAATGTACATCAGTGTTTTTCAACCTTTTTTGGGCAAAGGCACACTTGTTTCATGAAAAAAATCACGAGGCACACCACTATTAGAAAATGTTAAAAAATTTAACTCTGTGCCTATATTGACTATATATAAAGTAATTATCTTGAATAGGAATCAAATAAACACAAAGAAAGTATTTTATAATGCTGCCACCGCCAACAACACCGTTGGCAGCGGTGGCACTCAAGTGGCTAAAGAGCCGCAGTTTGCCGGCCTAGGGACAACACTGGAGGGTGGCCAGCTGTGCACCCCCTTGGGACGTAAACCCGGGGTGGGGCAGACTGCCCCCCCCCACCCTGGTATGCCACTATCTATACCTCACTCCCTCCCTATGACCAAAAATTCTCCTTTCTTCAATTCCCCGTGTACACAACCATCTCTTTCCCTCCCTTCCTCTCTCCAAAGTCCATGCCTTCTGTGTCCAAACACTCATTCCCTCCCTTCCTCTCTCCAAAGTCCATGCCTTCTGTGTCCAAACACTCATTCCCTCCCTTCCTCTCTCCCAAGTCCATTTCTTCTGTGTCCAAAAACGCATTCCCTCCCCCACCTCAGCATCTCTTTCCCTCCCTTCCTCTCTCCCAAGTCCATTTCTTCTGTGTCCAAAAACGCATTCCCTCCCCCACCTCAGCATCTCTTTCCCTCCCTTCCTCTCTCCCAAGTCCATGCCTTCTGTGTCCAAAAACGCATTCCCTCCCCCACCTCAGCATCTCTTTCCCTCCCTTCCTCTCTCCCAAGTTCATGCCTTGTGTCCAAAACGCACTCCCTCCCCCCTTTTGTGTTCCGTGTTTGCCTCCCAGCCCATCTTTGCAACTTTCTCAGCAAAACGAAGCTCAAGCCGCGAGGCTTGTCTTCTGCTTCCTGCCTGCCCTGCCGCGCACAAATAGCCGAACGGAAGTATTCTCCGACGTCAGCGCTGACGTCGGAGGGCAGGCTTTGCTTAAGCCCTCCCTCCGACGTCAGCGCTAACATCGGGGAACGCTTGCGATCGGCTATATGTTAGCTGCAGGGCAGGCAGGAACAGAAGACGAGCCTCGCGGCTCGAGATGTATTGAACTCCGCGGGTCCCCCGTCCAGCTCTCTCCTGTCCACGTGGGGCGGACCGCCCCTATCCCTAGACTGGTGGTACTGCCCTGATGGCGGCCCTGACTATACGGCACACCAGGCAACATCTCGCGGCACACTACCCTCCCCCCAATGTGTTTTTCTCAATTGTTTGATATGACTTTAAATTGCTTTGTAATTGCCTCATAATTGCTATATATGACTCTCCTCTACCGTTCTCTGCAAAATTGTGGTTTACTGTATATACTCGAATATAAGTCGATCCGAATATAAGTCGAGACCACATTTTTCCCCCCAAAAAGGAGGAAAAATGGTGGACACCAATATAAGTCGGGCAGCTTAATATTCAAGTGCCCTGCCCTGTCAGACTCTGCACTCAGCATCCTTCCCTCCCTCCCCTGTCAGGCATTGCACCCAACCCCTTCCTTCCTTCCCTCCCCTGTCAGACTCTGCACCCAGCACCCTTCCCTCTCTCCCCTGTCAGGCATTGCACACAGCCCCCTTCCTTCCTTCCCTTCCTCCCATGTCAGACTCTGAACCCTCCCTAACTCCCAGGCTCTGCACCCTGCTGCCCTCCCTGTCCTAAACTCAGGCTCATATCTCTACTGATGATCATTGGTGGAGGTGCAGTGGGTAGGAGTGGACTTTCCAAGTTCCTGCCTTACTGTTAACTGGCTGCCATGTGTTTGGCCGCTGAGAAGAAGCAGGTGTGCGATTTTGCGCTGCTGCTCAGTGCTGAGCGGCTTCCTTAATGGTTCCTGCGAATTTTTGGGAGGAAGCAAGCACTGCCAGCAGAGGACCTCCTCTAGAGTCTGGAGAAGGCCAGAACTCCCCTCCATCAAGCGCAGCAGTCGCTGGCAGCATCCATGAGCCACTAAGGTGCCAACATCTGTGACTCAGGGACGCTACTACTGCCTGCCAGGCTTGGCAAAAGGGACTCCCGGCCAACTGCAGAGGAAGTCCTCAGCTTGGGGGTTCTCATCAGCTGAGTACAATATTTATATTTACCTTATAGGCTCTGGTGTAAACCTGTTTACAAAGTATGTATTCTTCCCAATTACTATTTCCAGTAGCATAATTAAATGAAATAACTACTTCGGAAGTTTATAGGGATGGGGGTGGGACAGGTTTGATTCCAGCGGGGACAGGCGGCGACAGGTTTGACTCCAGTGGGGATGTGTGGGGACTGATTAGATTCTACCGGGGATGGGGGGGGGATGGGTTTGATTTCTGTCCCCGCACAACTCTCTAGTCTGCATCTTGTTATTGAGGGGACACACGTACGGTGGGGGGGGGGAGGGAAAGAGTAGGAGGGTGAAGGTGGGTGGGGCCCCTTCCACCCTCACTATGCCACTTTGTCCCATTTACTCTTTATCTTATCCTCTCAAACTGCAGCCCTGAATTAACCATTAAGCAAAATAAGCACATGCTTAGGGCATTAAGGGAAGAGGCGCACAACAGAGTTCTGCCTCTGGTTATCATGCCCTTAATTTCTTTCACTGCTGTCTGCCATTATCCGACATGAATTTCATAGATGTTTCTAATCATTATAAATATATGTCTTGCTTTGTACAATAATTATGTTTCTCAGCACTTATTGAGTCTTAATGTCTTTTCAGTTAGGCAATGAAAAGGCCAAGGAGCACCATTGTTGGGCTGTGCTAAGGACATCAATTGGCCTTAATCCAGCCCTATCACACTGAAGCAGATCCTTGCACAAGCATAGCTAAGCAATGGGCTACGAACATAAAAATGGTGTAGAAATCTAATCTTGCATGCCCAGACAGAAAGCACAGGGTAATCTTACCTACGTGAAGATTCCGCCCTTTCCTAATTCAAATCCAACTTGAAAACATTCCCGTTTACAGATGCCTTTGATTGTTAATTTCTTCCCAGCAGCATTTCTCAACATACAGGATTTGAATCCCCCCCTCACTGTGTTTCCCTTTTAGCTCTCTCTTTACCATTGAATATTGTATTTTTTCCCCTGCCTCTCCTGACCGTGTCTGTATGTCCTTGTCACTGTGATCAAAGAGTTTGGTTTAAGATGTTATCAATAGTTCATCATAATTTGTATGGCTATGTGCCAGCAAACTATCAGAATTTGTGGGAGGTGTACCAGCCAGGGAGGATGTTGAGGTCAGAAGGTACAATGAGACTGACTTCTATGAAGGAAAATGTTGTCCAATGTTAAATTTAGAACTGCAATGATGTCCGTGGCAGGAGTGAAGTTGTGGAATTATCTTCCCGGCATCCTGAGGACCTGTTCTCAAAGTTTAGAAAAATGTTAAAGACCGAGCTATAAGTTAAGGCCTTTTTCTGATTTTGCTCTGCCAGTTAGTCTGGATATTTTGAATTGTGATTGAGATGATTTACCCCCCTCTTCTATTAAACTGCACTAGCAGTTTGTAGTGCAGAGAGCTGTGCTGAATGGCCCACGCTGCTACTGATGCTCATAGAAACTCTATGAGCATCGGGAGCAGCGTAGCTCACTGCGCTAAAAACTTCTAGCGCAGTTTAATAGAAGAGGGCCTTAATGTAGCATTGTTTGCTAATACACTGCCTCCCCAATTTTTGAGGGATACTGCTAATATGATTGTGCTGTAATTGAAGATGTTTTTTTTACGTATTTTGTCTGGAATTATTGTGAATGTTTTTACTGACTGCTTAGGAATAGGCGGTATATAAATTTTAGAAATAAATAAATATTTTATTTTATATTTTTAATAATGTACACCGCTTAGTCATTTTATAAGTGGTATTTCAAATTTTAATAAACTTGGATGTGTCAAGGCAATGTTCTGCCACACCTCCACCTCTGATACAGTACTATAAAAGCCATGGGCTAGCTCAGAAAGTGCGTCAAGAGCCCCATATGACTGAGAAACTGATTTCCAATCCAATCCTTGATTTTATATACCGATTCATCCCTACAATAGGGCTCGACTTGGTTCACAAAAATTAATTGTAGAGCAAGGAGAACAAGATAATAAAATACAGGCTTCATCATGAATAAACCTTGATTTAAATTAGAGAGTTAGTTAAGGGTTTCTGAAATAGGTGAGTTTTCAAAGCCTTCTGAAAAGTTGATAGATAAGGAAGAAATCTGACTTCTAGAGGGAGATCTTCCAAATTATAGTGAAAGGAAAAGCAAAGGATCAACATATCTTGCCTAAGGCTTTAATTCCCTTGAAAGAGGAGAAGGCAAGCTTATATTTATGAATTCCCCTGGAAAGTAATGGCTGTTGGGAACTGAACGAAAGAGCAATCAAGGGGAAAAAAATCCCATACAAGATTTTGAATACTAAGCTGGCACATTTAAACTGGACTCTCCAATAAACTGGAAGCCAATGCAAGGCTTTCAGCAAGGGGGTAATATGATCATATTTCCAATCCACATTCTTCTGTATTCTCATATTAGCACTGGAACAAATCCTTTCCTGCATTCTGCTGACTGGAGAAAGCCCAGGGAGATAGGAACAGATGTTCACAGCTTTATCATTACAGGCAATAAAGTTGGTGGACGAGGGGGCATCGGAATGCTAGGCTACTGGCAATATGTTGCCGTTAAACAGTTTGCTGTGTCTGCAGAGAGCTAGAGTATTCTGTCTTCTCAAAGGTCCTTCTCATCAGCTGTCTGCCACAGTTCCTTACAATGTGCCTGCCCTCACAGTGGCATAGCCATGGGTGGACCCAGGTGGGCAGTGACTTATTCAGTTTCCGTTCAGGCCCACCCAGTGGTAGCACACATGGTCAGTGTAACTGGCGGGAATCCTGAAGGCCAGCCAGCTGAAGAGTCTCTTCCCCCCTCCCCCAAACTAACTCAAACCCAGTTGGCAGCATGCTTCCAGCTGCCGGTGCCAATAGCTCATGGTTTTGAGACAGTTCAGGGGGGGTTCTGGAGAGGATTCTTCAACTGGCAGCACTTTAGGATCCCTGCCAGCCAAGGTATTTTTTTATCCATCAGGGAAGGGGAAGGCATAGCAGGTAGAGAGGAAAAGTTAGGACTTTGCCCACCTAGAAATTGAGCTCTCGCTACACTACTACTGCAGAGTACAGGTACTGATGGGTTCCAGTTTATCAGAACAAGCTACTCCAGTATCAATCCTACTGTATGTATGAACTTAGAGATCCATCTGACTAGTCCTGTGCTAACAGTTTCTTCTTAAAAGGTTTTTACCATCTTTGCTATGTTTGTTATGGTATTAACAAGGCACTCCAGGACTCCCCTCCAGTATTTCAAGGCTTCGGGCCCCTCAGATATGATGGCATGTCTTGTATAGTAGCTTAAATAGCTTGCTGTAGTACTTATTGGATGTGATGGGGGATATAGAGCATTGAAGGAACACAAAGACCTCTAGAGCGGTGCTAAGGGATGGGGAGCAGGAATCTGGCAGCGATAGTGGCGTAAGGACAGACAGTATCAGTAAACACAATGGGGGACTGCAGGGTAGGTGGGAGTGGAGGAAACAATTGTAGTCCTCATGGAAGTTTTGTTTTTTGTACAGATTGTTGTAATGTCATAGGTACAGTGCCCACTCTTTATCTGGGCATTCACCCATTCCAAGAATTCCATTGTTTGAGAAGTTCAGTACTTGCATCCTGTCTGCTGTGTCATAGAATCAGCAGGGCCTAGCTGTAGAAGGTTACACCCCTATGTCATTTGTTTTGCTTTGATCCCATTCTCTTGCTAGATAGGAATTCTCTTTGTTTATCCCCCACCTTTTTGAATTCTGTCACTGCTTTTGTGTTAACTTCTAACCACCTCCGCCAGGAGGGTGTTCCAGGTATCCACCACCCTTTCCATGAAAAAGTATTTCCTGATGTTTTTAAGCTCACTTGCAGTTTCATTCCATGTCTTCTAGTTCTACAGCTTCTCTGTTTTTGACGAAGATTTGTTTGTTCATTAGTACTTTTCAAGCATTAAACCATTGACATCTTTAGACAGAAATATTTGGAATGACAAGCTAGGTATGGGGGGAGGGGCAAACCAAAGTGATATTTTCATATATCATAATCATCCCCTTCCCAACATGTTTAAATAAGCTATAAAAAAAACAGTATAAAAAAGTTGAAAGGATCTTCTGTGCATAAAGAATTTCCCTGCTAGTTTACTAAAGCTGAACCAGCAGACTAGGGTATGCAGGAAGTGGGTGAAATTCCTCCTAACCCAGCTACTGAATTTAACTCAATTCCAGAAGCTATGGTAATTGGAGAAGGCATATTTGAGTTCCCTGAAGCTATAGAGGTTTTGCAGATTGATTGAGCCTATTTGAGTTCCCTGAAGCTGTAGAGGTTTTGAAGATTGATTGAACCTGTAAATTATGTTCCTCTCTCAGTTTACTGACCTGCTGACTAAGAAAGGATTTGGGTTTTGTAACATAAGAAAGCATAGTGTTTTGGAAAAGCACATACAAAAGCAAAAGTACAGTGGAACCTTGGTTTACTAGCATAATTCGTTCCAGAAGCATGCTCGTAAACCAATTTACTCATATATCAAAGCGAGTTTCCCCATAGAAATGAATGGAAACTCGCTTGATTCGTTCACCCTCCCCCCCGAGGCTACCGGTGCTACTTCCATACCCCCCACCCTCGAGGCCACCGGCGCTGTTCCACCCCCCCCCCCCCCCGAGAACCAGCATCGCCCCCCGAACTGGCATTTCCCCCCCCGGCAATCTGGCATCCCACACCCACCCAAACACCAGCCCTTATCCCGCTTTGGCACCAGCACCAGCATCCCCCCCTGCAATCCGGCAACCCCCAAACACCACCCCTTACCCTGCTTTGGCACGGTATTTGAAATTGTTTCATGCTGGTAGCAGGGTACTTTTCCCGTCTGTGCTGATTATTGTGCTCCATTCAGCTGTGTTGCTCAGAGTGGTTGCCACAGAGACCAGTAGCAGATTGAGGTCTGCAGGCTGGGAGCTGAATGCTGTTTGTTTGCTGCTAACGTTTTCTATCTTTCTCTGTATGAATCAATCTATATGGGGTTTAAAGCTGCTTAAGGATATCATAACACGCCTAAGGAATGCCTGTTTTTGCCTGCCAATTAAGAACTGTTGCTAAAAGTCTTGAGCACTCCCATTTCACTGTCTGAGTGTGGGGGAGGTGCTGATCAGAAGAGCTGGCAGAGACTGCTTGAAGCAGTTGTGTGCAAACCAGCTAAAGCAACAAACCCAAGCTGGAATTTACAAACTAGAGCATAGTAATTTTGGTGAAGCATTTACTTTATATTATTGTGTTACTTTTTAGACTCTCTTCTGATTGTCCCAATGAAACTAACTGGGACAGTCTGGTCAAGTTCCATTTTTGTTCAGAGACTGAGAACTGTGTATTGCATTTGAACTGTTTTGGCAATACTCATGACAATTGTTTATTTATGAAAACCTGATTTGGCCAGTGGCCTGAATAAATCTTTATTTTGTTCTGAAGCCATTCTGACTGGATGTTTGTCTGTCGAAAGAAAGTCTGCTGTACTTACCTGTACCTGCACTGTTGGGCAGTTGCCTAGTTGGATTAAAGTCCCAAAGGGGACCCTTGAGATTTAGGGGGCATGCTGGGGAGAAGATTGTCACATCCCAATGTGCTAACCAAGCTGGTTAGGCACCTAGGGGTGACAATACCCCTGGCTGATTACTTGACATCTTGCCCTCACGACTCCTCCATTGTGGATTGATATGGAACCCAGTCTGGAGGCTAGGACTGAAGGCAACCAAGTGAGGCTTCCACTGCAGGGGCATGTTGGGAACGCCTTTTGCACATTTGCTCCAGGGTTCCAGGCCCATACACATCAGAGCATATAGACCCAAACTGAGGTACCTCAATAATCCTCTTTCCTGTAGAACAACATATGATTTCTTATGGATGGATTGTGTACCTGGTATCATTGGGACTTCTTAGACTTGGCTGCGGAGTGTGAGCCAAACTTTTGTTTAGATCCTTGATAGGACCTTTGTGACAAGGATCCCGTAGACCCATAACACGGTCTTCTGCAGCCACGAAAGGAACCATGATTGGAATTGCCTGATCCTCATAGTTCACTGTTTGGCAAGAATTTAGGATGATGATCCATTACACTTGTCATCAGGTCATCCAGTCCTTTGCCAAAGAGCATTTACCCCTTAAAGGGATGTCTGCTCAAAGTAGCTTTAGATGATGAATCTCCTGCTCACTCCCTGATCCAGTGTTGACCTCTGCGGGTGGAGATTGTATAAGCTGAGACTTTACTCATAACTCTGAGCATATCGTAGATAGTGTCAGCCACATAATCCACCCCTGCTGGGAAGAAAGGGAGGCAAACTGCCTCCTCCGCACTAGATAGTTGCGCGGGGACAATAAATCCCACCCATCCCCGCCTGTCCCCATCAGGATCCTCTCCGTCCCCACCCGTCCCCGTCAGGATCCTCTCCGTCTCTCCTCACCCAACCCGCAAGGAATTACCTCCATCCCCGCCCGTCCCCATAAAAAGCAGCAATTACTTCTGACTGGATCATCAATTCCACAGTTTCTTTTGCTGTTTTCCTTGTGGAATCTCTTTGGTGGAACCCTTTTTTTGTTTTCTGTTCAGGTAATTAACTAATAAACCCCCTCTTTTACTAAGGCTGATGTGTCCATTATATTATATGGACGAACCCTGCTTCCAAAGCCTTCCATCCCCGTGGGAGTCCCATGGGCCAGAGGGGGGTCCCCGTGGGATTCCCGCGATCCCCGTTCCCGTGCAGACCTCTACTCCATACCCAGATTTTAGCGTAGCATTTTATGGCGAGCTCATGCCACAAAGGATGCTGAAGCTGCTGCTTAAGGCCTAAAACCAGTGCCTCAAATTGTCTTTTGAGGACCAAATCTACTTTGTGATCCTTCAGGATCATGCCCCCTTCACTAAGCAGCAAAATTCTCTAGTAACCTGCGCTATCAGCAAATCTGTCTTAGGTGGTGTAAACAATTGTTGAAGTACTGAAGCCATGGAATGCAATTTTGTCATCACCCTTGCCCCCATTAAGGGACCTTCTTGCTTGTTCCAATGCTTCGTTAGCAACCTGGTAATCTCTGGGTAAGAAGGAAAGCACATAGACTGACTTGGCACTGCCTAACAGCAAAAGCTGAAGTTTATGCACATGTTTTTCTAAGCACAAATAAAATATTTACACTGTATGTTAGTGGTGATTTTTAATTTAGTTATCAGTAAAAAGAAAAAAAGTACATTAACCCAAACAAATATAAGGTTGTTGTTTTTTTTTTTTTACATAAAACATATTTAACGTCAGCATGTTAGGAAAGTATCATGGAACAAAAAAAAAATTGTTGCATGTTACCAAGCACTCTTAAGTATATCCAGTGATACCCTATCTGCCTATCACTGTCACCAGGACATCACATGTCATCCCACACATTACTCAGAGACCCAACAGTCTCATGTTATGCAGGAGTCCCTCTTAATTTCACTCATATTTCACTTCCAAGTTCCACCTCCCTGTCCCCTTCACTCCCATGTCCCAGATTGCACTGAAATAGATGGGAGTTTAAGCCTTAATTGAATTGTCAGAACATTAACTGAGAAGATTCATGAAACACCACAGATTCTATCCGCACTAAAAGCAGATAGGTCAGACTGCAGCTTTCTGAGCTATGAGGGGAAAGAGTAAGAAAGAGGAACAACTAAGCACAGTCCAAACTGAGTTAGACCTGCCTTCTTTTCAGCCTTGTGCTGCATTAACAGGTTGCAGAATGAATTGATAACACACATTGTGAAAAGAAGAGCCCCAAGGCTGTGATGAACAGAAAACAAGGAACTCCAGTGTGTGTGCAAGAGAAGGCTTAGAGCCTCAACATGTGAAAAGGAGTCCCATCATGTGAGGGATGCGAGCTCTAGGGTATGCATATACACTCAGCAGGGAAGAGGGGAAGTCTGCCTTCAATAATATATTAACCTAATTTGTAAGGCCCAAACTTGAAGTTTGGTGAGAGTGTCCACATATTTCACTATTTGAAGCTCATTCCTTGACATCAAAAATGGCTTAAATTCCAGCCATAGAAAACACACCTGAAAAATTTTCACTTGCTAAATCCATAGATTTTGAAGCCCCACCCTGGCATTTGACTTCCACTAGCCTCTCTCATATCCTTCAAAGGAAGGAGCAGAGCTCAAGTCACACAATCAGTAACTTGTATTCTTGGTATCCTTCTTTTCTTTGGTTCATAGGTAACAGTGTCCATTCAGGTCAGCAAGACAGTCTGGGCATACCAAAGATCAGGGATCACATGTAGGTTCCCCCGAAGAAGTTGACTGGCTGCGAATAAGGTCACTATCATACATTCTCCACTGAAAGATGCTGGTATCCTTCCCACCCATTGAGATCAAGTGGCTGTCATCATGTGTGAAGCGCACATTGGTCACATGACTTCCATGGCCAGCATACATGTGACTTGGTGCCTGCAGGAATAACAAGTGAAAATAATCAGTGATTAGACACATTTTCCTAGGCAATACCATGGCCAAATATTTACTATGAACTGACCCAAAGTCTCATCTTCAGTGTATAAAAGTAGTTCAAGGACTGGTACAGTGTTTCTGAAGGATACCCCATTCCATGTCCTAATTCCTAAAAACAGAAGCGCAGTGGGGTTGTGAGCAGAATTACTTGCCTTAGGCTTGGCACAAGGATACTGGAACAAATGAACTTTGCAGAAGTCATCAGCTACAGCCACAACCCTCTCATTGTGAGAGCGACAAAGTGAGTTAATGTCTGTTCCATCAGAACCGTCTGGCCACACACCTGGAAACAGAGAGAGGACAGGTTAACAGTATCTCTGATGTGTCCAGCATTATCTCACTGAGAAAGCAGAGATATAGGTCCAGATTCACTAAAGATAGCGACTCAATCGCTGTTGGCCGATTCTCTGGCTGATTTTCAAACAGCGATTGATTCACTATCAAGTTTGCAAGCAAACTCACCGACTCAATCGCTCAGTGAGAGATTTGAGACTTGCGTAGAGTCCTGACGGTAGTGACAGGAGGAGCTGTCACTGCTGTCAGAGCTTCTGCAGGGGGGGAGGGTTCTTTATTTTTAATGGCACAGATATTTTGCATGTATTACACGTGCAAAATATTTGTCCAAATAAAAAAAAAAAAATGAAAAAAGCCCCCCCCCCCCCGACAAAGTGTCCCCTCCCCAAACTCCCAAAAATAGCAGGAAGGATGCCCACTCCCTCCTGCCATCGCCCCCCCCCCCCCACCCCGGCACCAAACTGATATGGCAGGAGGGATGCCCACTCCCTCCTACCATCGTCCCCCCCCCTCCCCAGTGCCAAACTGATATGGCAGGAGGGATGCCCACTCCCTCCTATCATCAGCCCCCCGTGCCAAACTTATATGGCAGGAGGGATGCCCACTCCCTCCTGCTATTGGGCCCCCCGTTGTAGGGTGGGGCCCTCCTCGCCGTTGCCCCCCTGTACCTTTTATGTCAGGAGTAGGAGGGGTGCACAGTCCCTCCTGCTCATCCGCTGTCTGCACAATGTGGGCCTTAGGCCCCTCCCAGTGATGCATGGGGAGGGGCCTAAGGCCCTAATTGGCTCAGGTGCCTTGGGCTCCTCCCTTAGGAGAGCCTGAGACACCTGAGCCAATCAGGGACTTCCTTTTGCGCTGCTACGTCCACTCTATAAAACTTTGTAAAGGTATGAAGTGTGAACCATGTAGCCACTATACAAATCTCCTCGAGCAGGATTGCCCTAGTCTCTCGTCTCTGCCCATGAAGAAGCTACACTTCTTATGGAATGTGCTCTCAAAGATGTTAGTGGCTGTTTACCACAGCCAGTGTATGCTAATGAAATTACCATGCAAATCCATCTGGAAATAGATGCCTTAGATGCTGGCTGTGAAGATGGGTTACTGGGCTAGATGGAGGTCTGACTCAGTAAAGCTATTCTTATGTCTTATGCCTGCCCAGTCTGGCCATACTAGTTAGGGTTATCAATTGGTTCCATTCCTCCTGGTCAGTTTGATCTTGTCCAGGTCTTATCCCTACTTCAAATCATCTTTTTATTCTAAGTTACAATGACCAAGTTAAGAATTCTGTTCCATGGTAGGATTCACCTCTGTTCATTCTCATTCTTTCCTGTTCCACCCTTGTGGTCTAGATGGTGGCTAGAAGCAGTATTGTTTCTCATCATACTCACCAAAGACATGGAAACCCAGGACACAAGTAAATGAGGCCCATTCCCTATTGCGGCTCTCAAAGCGATTCCTCAGAAGCTTGCATCCCCCAGCCACATCCCCTGCACAACCAAGGAGAAAAAGATGCAGACTGAGATCCTGTGCAATACTATGTCTCTATATGAGAAGTAGAGGACTTCTGTACTTGTAAGTTAATAGCCTTCTGCACATGCAAAAATATAGACACTCAGATGCATTTAAATTGCAAACATATCTGTGCATGCAGTGCATACACTGACACAAATTACAAACATGAGAACCACCACACACACTGAAGAACATGTGCTCCATTGCTACTTTCCACTCTTGATGCTTACAGTAAAGGATCTCATAGTCTCCAGAGTTTGACATGATGAATTTGCTGTCTTTTGACCAGTCGAGGTGGGTGATGAAACTGGAGTGACCCTGAGATACAAGTGCAAAAAAAGAAAATAAAGAACATTTCAGAATTGAAACAATACTGCTGCAAAGAGTCATATCCTGCACCTCTTACTTCTCTCTCCCTCATACACTCTTTCTATCTGAATATGTATACCCTAGATAGGAAAGGAGGGACAGGGGAGATATGATTCAGACGTTCAAATACGTGAAAGGTATTAGCATAGAACAAAATATTTTCCAGGAAAATAGTAAAAAACCAGAGGGCATAATTTGAGGTTGAGGGGAGGTAAACTCAAAAGTAATTTTAAGAAATTCTTCTTCATGGGGAAGGTGGTTGATGCGTGGAATGCACTCCTGAGGAGGTGGTGGAGAGGAAAACGTCGACAGAGTCCAAACAAGCATGGGATGAACACAGAGCATCGCTAATCAGAAAATACTGGGTATATATTGAAGGAACTAAGGCCAGTATTGGGCAGACTTGCACGATCTGTCTCCCGTATAAGGACATTCAGTTGGGAATGGCTGGTAGGGATGCCCATCAGCTGAAGCAGTCTGCTGCCCAAGCCCCAAGCTCTATGTTGCCTGAGGAAGTTGGTAAAATGCTTCAGCCACCAGTGCCCGCACTATTTCACATGCTCAGTTTATGCTTGGGTAGCATGGAGCTCAGGGACTGGATAGCGGATTTCTTCAGCTAGCAGGGCTTGGGCATTCCCACCAGCAAAGGTGGGGCGTCATGCTGCTATTGCTGTCACTACCAGAAGAGGGGGGGGGAGAGAACACCTGAGAGGAAATGTGTAGCCTAGGGGCGCTGTGTACTGAGAAAGTCTGGGAAGCATTGCACTAACCATTGACCTGGAGTAACTATGGGCACCTAAATGTGGCAAGTTTGCATGTAACTTACTGTATTCTGTAAGGTACTTTTCTACGTGGGAAGCATGCCCATGCTTCACCCAGGTAAATGCCCCCCTTGCATTTACTTGTTATGTCACTTACTGGAGTCCATCCAGGCAGTGGCGTAGTAAGGGGGGGATCGCCCCGTGCACCCTCTTGGTGGGGGGGGGGGGCGCCAGGACCTCGTCACCCCCATCCCCCACGCTCACACCCTCCCTTCCCCACCCCCCGTACCTCTTTAAAATCTTTGTCAGCACAAGCAACTACGCTAGCCTGCTGCTTAGCAGACCTGGCTCCCTCTGAAATCACTTCCGGGTTGCAGGGCTAGTAAGTGATGTCAGACGGAAAGCCAGCAAGATCAGCAGACTAGAGAAGTTGCTTGCACTGGCAAAGATTTTAAAAGGTACAGGGGTGGGAAGGGAGGTCA
The DNA here is from genome assembly GCF_902459505.1 of Geotrypetes seraphini. Classification (NCBI taxonomy): domain Eukaryota; kingdom Metazoa; phylum Chordata; class Amphibia; order Gymnophiona; family Dermophiidae; genus Geotrypetes; species Geotrypetes seraphini. The sequence goes on along the minus strand of NC_047091.1, from coordinate 83,029,552 downwards.
CAAGTGTGGCATGGAAGAAACAGGGGAGGGGGGTGTTTGACGCAGAAGGAGTGAGGGGAGGGTAGAGAGGAGGATTCAGGGGTTGGTGCAGAAGAATGGGGATGGACAGGAGGGCATGTGGGGGCACCATTGCCCTGGGCACCTCCCACCCTTGTTACGCCACTGCATACAGGATAGTGCTTAAGTGAGTACACTTACCTGTGAAAGTGACAGTATTCAGTATATTTATTCATGCAGATGTCTTGGAAATACAGGTGCCCTTTACATGCACAGGTGTATCCAGGACTGGAGAATGGGTGGAGCAGGGGCAAGATCAGCACTTAGATGCATATCTATAAAATATGCTTATATGCGCCAAGTCCTATTGGCACATAAATGTTTATGTTTAGTAGTCTATTTGAGGACAAGCAGGCAGTATATTCTCACATGTGGGTGATGTCATCCACATAGCCCGATACAGACAGTCAACAAGTGCACTGTTGCTTTGAAGTCTTGAAGACTGCACACACTGTGGCAGGGAAATGCTAGGGAACACAACAGTGCTCAGGGCAAAGCACAGGTTGAAGGATATAGGCCCAGATTCACTAAAGATAGCGATTCAATCACTGTTGGCTGATTCACTGTCCGATTTTGAAACAGCGATTGATTCAATATCTTTTTTGCCAATGATTTGCATGGCTCAAGTGTTTACCAGAACCTGAGGCAATGGAAGTAAGTTTGGCTATGGTAACTTACTAAGATAAAGCCTGCACAAAGACTGTGTTTTTGGTTGTGGAAAACTCCACATGGCTCACCGGTTATATTTCCTTTTGCTCGGGCTGGGCTAATGCTTCCAGGGTGTGTCACTGCTCATAAAGTTTGAGTAATGGCCACTTCAGTAGTTCATTTATGTTTCAGTCCTATTGATGTTATACCACTAATAATTTGTTTAGGGCACAAACGTGAGACTAATAGTAAATATATTAAAGATACGTTTTGTCAAATACAGTTATAAGCAAGGATTCATCCAGACCAAAAATACAAAGATATAGCTGACATACTGAAAATCAAAAAGATGAAAAGGAGAAAAATAAACCTCAATTGAGGGCAGTTGGGACTACACAAGTACCCAATCATCCACTCATCATCACGGGTCTATAAAAAACTCCAAAACATGTATAAATAATCAATTCTCACGTCTTTCATTCATACAAAATCTTCTTTTTGTTATTTTTCACAGTCTTTTTTTATCATTTTTTTATGATTTCAATATAAATGTCAAGCAGTAAAAGGCCCGAATCCCAAACTTAACCTCATTAATTGGCGAGGACTACAGCTGAATGTAATAAGTATAAGCAGTTTTTAGAGATATGAAGCATATATCTGGAATCGTGAAAAAATACACTGTATTTTTGGTCTGGATGAATCCTTGCTTATAACTGTATTTGACAAAACGTATCTTTAATATATTTACTATCAGTCCTATTGATGACATGTGTAAAGCAGCCACTTGTCCAAATCTTCGTATCTCACTACTGCTTGGAGAATCTTACACAATAAGATAGTCAGTTCAGCCAAACAGTGCTCCAAAATTTATTCTCCATTTAAACGCCAACTTCCCTGCAACCCTATTGATTTTACCAGGCTCAATAACCCTCTTTTCAGAGGCATGATCCTAGCAGCTAGGGAGTCCCACGTGTGAGAATATACTGCCTGCTTGTCCTTAGCTAAAGCAAAATTATTTACTCGTACCTGTAGCAGGTGTTAACCAAGGACAGCAGGCAGATATTAGCACAACCCTTTCGCCTCTCCTAGTTAGCTTCTTAGCTTTTTTTATTGAACTGGTGGTCCTGCGAGCCATTGGCTGGTGGGAAGGCACTTGCGCCTGTGCAGTGCAGGCGGTCTTCAAGATTTTGAAGTGACAGTACACTCGTTGACTGTCTGTGCCAGGCTCTGTGGATGATGTCACCCACACGTAAAATATCAGCCTGCTGTCCTCGGATAACACCTGCTATAGGTAAGTAGCTTCGCTTTATTAGTATACTGCCTTTAAGAGGTCAAAAGCAAAATGGTCCACAATCTAGAGGGGAAAGGAACTACAGTAGTAGATAGCAGAGGGACTATAACAAGTTGGAAAGGAAGAAGTTATCATTGGTTCAAGCCCTTAAGAGTAGATGTAACTTTTTACTACTATTTATTAGCGCTGTACATTGAACACACAAGAGACAGTCCCTGCTCGAAAGAGCTTACAATCTATGACAGACACACAGGACACAGGGTAGATCAATATATGCTGCTCATGAAGGGCAAAACAAAGGTAGAGAGGGAATGAGAAATAATGTGTTACAGATATAATGTACAAGTATTACAGATATACAAGTATTATAGATATAATGTATTACAAGTTGAAAGTGTTAGGACATAAATACAGCTTCAAAAAAGAGGGCTTTGAACCTGGCATACTGATTCAGGCAGGTTGTTCCTGGCATATAGTGCAGCAAGGCAGAAGGGGCGGAGTCAGGAGTTAGCAGTAGAGGAGAAGGGTACAGCAAATTTCTACATACCATAAGCAATTCCTTCATGAAACTAGTGGTGCTAAAATCAAGAGGAGGAATTGCTTTAGATATAATACTTGGTGGAATGAAGGATCTAATGCAAGGGGTAATTTTGGTGGGACCACTTGGTAAGAGAGATCATGACTCAGTAAGATTTCATGTATTTACCAGGCAGAGACTATTAAGTAAACTTGCTGCAATAGCCTTTAAGTTTGAAAATGGAGACTGCGACAAAATGGGGAAGTTATTTATTTATTTGCTTTTATCTGTCACCTTGGAATGAAACACTCAAAGCAAGTTTCCAATTTTAAACACAAAGCAATAGAAAGATATCAATTCATATCAAATGTTAACATAGACCTTATTATGTCATCCCCAGAATACAAATGAAAAAAAAAATCCCTAAAATTAATAAGTAAGTTCTAACCCTCTGAGTTTCAATAGCAGAATAATCTAAAATCATTTCAAAAAATAAAACAGGAGTGAGTGATAGGAAATGGACTTTCCTTGGGATCTGTTGGGTTCTTCTAAGTGACTTGAACTGGCCACAGTAGAATTCAAGCTGCTAGGCTTGATGGACCATTGATCTTCCTCAGTAATGTACCTCTTACATTCATAAAGTTCAGAAAGGTAGATGACCAGGGTTTTGAGCATGTGGGGGAAGGGAGATGACATACCGTGCACTTGCCAAAACGGCTGTATTTCCGTTCATTTTCTGCTACACTGTAAATGTAGATAAAATTGTCATGGGAGCCAACAGCCAGGAAGTTTCCATCTGCAACACAATAAAAAGAATCTGCAAGATTAGAGAGGAAGAAGGGAGTGGGAGGGCAAAAGAGGGCTTCAGTTAGCCTCAAACCAGTGTACTGCTGGGGTGATAAGCTGGTGCTCTCCTCTCAAGCTGCTGTGTTGCTGTGGAACATTGAGCCTAAGCAAGCAAGAAAGGCATACCTGCCCACCCAAACTCAGATTAAGGTGGTTAACTCGCTCCAGATTAACCCAAGAGGGTTGATCCTTTTTGCAGTCCTAACTTTATACGCTTACTTAGCCAGTTAGCAGCCTGAATATCATCACTAACCAGATAAGTGCTGGCTCTGCACATGCTCTGCCCCCAGACCACCCCGAACACAGCCAGTCAGGGAATGACTGATTAGTGGAGATATTCAGCGGCACTAACCAGTTAAGTGCTGCTGAATATCGGTGACCAGCCAGCTCAGTGGAAATTAACTGGACAGGAGCCTCTCCTTCCCACTGAAACCCTTTGGAATATTGACCCTTAAGTCTATAAGTCCCTGTATGCAGTGGGGTCAAACTCTGGACCGGATTTCCCTTGCTAGATAAATCTGGAGCCAGATGCAACCTAGCTCAGACCTCCAACCATGTTCCTTAGGATCCAGACGAATTCCAGACTGTGGATCCTGGAAGAGAGATAATCCCTAATCTTGAGTGAGTCTCCTGAAGTGTATGTAGTTTCTGTGAAGTAATCCTGTTGAAATGTTTTTAGTGTCTATATAACTTACTGTATTTTTCAGACCATATGATGCACTTTTTCCACCCCCCAAAAGGGGGGGGTGCGTCTTATGGACTGAATACACTGCGTGCCGCCCCCGGGACCTTATTTAGTGGCGGTGGTCCAGCGCGGACTCCTGGACGGTTGCCTTTGTCTTAGAAAAGTGACACACAAAACAGGAGCGCGATCTTTGCGCTTCCTGCCTGGTCACATCGCTCTGTGATTGGATGCAGTCAGTTACTAACTGCAGCCAATCACAGAGCGGCGCGGGACCAGGCAGGAAGCACAAAGGTTGCGCTCCTGCATTGTGCATTGCTCTTCTAAGACAAAAGCAACCGTCCAGGAGACCGCACTGGATCACTGCCACTAAAAAAGATACCGGGGTGGATGGGGGGCTTTGGGCAGCTGAAGGATTTGGGCGACTTTGGGCTTTCCAGCACCAGACCACCATACACACCTATGTGTAGAGGAGGAAAAACAAAGAAGAAAAAAATTCTGAACCAAATTTTTTTTTTCTTGGTTTTTCCTCCTCTACAGGTGGGTGCATCTTATGGTCTGAAAAATACAGTAACTGAAATATGTGTCAGGGATCAGACTGATTGCAAACCTATGATTTACCAGACTTGTTTTGTTGTTACTGGATAGGACTGCTAGGAAGTCTGCTTCATACCTTAAGAGGGTCATCCACTATGTTTATATTACCAAGGTGAAGAAAATCTGTTTATTTTACACTAATCTTACCTCAATAATCTTTCTAGTAGAAAGGCATACAAGTCTTGAACAACTGATTATTCATCTCTAATTGTGTGTTGTACAGAAGGCATCATCTATATTTTTCAGCTCCGCCTTCTATATCACTGGGCTCTGCTGCATCTCTTCAGTTCGTACCGAAGAAGCTGAAAACCAGTATAAGAGGAGAAATAAAGAGGAGGGTCACAGGGAACTCCCTGACAAAGCCAAGTCTGCTCTGCTCTTAAATGATTACAATTAAAGAAACCAATTGGAACATAACAAAACATCAAGGTGAAACTGAACAAGCTACCTGCCTCAGTGCAACCCGCATTAACACTTATATGTAGATCTCACAGTCTCCCATTGCCTTTTTGCAAGAATTATCTCATCACTCTTCAGACCTGCTTGACAGGAGAAAGTGAAGCATCTAGAACTATATACATATCTGAGACAGTAAGCAGGCTAATTGAAATCTGACGGCAGCCCTTCAAGACTCATATGCCTTTCAACTAAAAAGAAGATTATCTAGGTAAGAACCTGATCTTATGAGTCTTGAATCAGTGGGACGTACCAAAGCAGTTCCCTTAGTCTAGGGAGGGGCAGATGAGCCTGCTGAGAACATTGAGGACCAAAAAGTGACATCCAGTTGTGCCGCTGTATTCACTGTGTAAACTTTTATGAAAGTATGGAGGGTGGACCATGTAGCCACCCTACAAATCCCTCGTAGAGTGCTATCAACTCTCAAAGAAATTGGTAGCTACTTCCCACACCCGATATACACTGAAGAAATAGCCATGTGAATCCATCTTGAAATGGAAGCCTTAGAAGCCAGATTCCCCAGGCAGCTAGGATTCATTAGTACAAAAAAGATGATCTGAGAGATAAAAAACATTCGTCTCTTCAAGGTAACAGAGAAGAACTCTCCTAACATCCAGCAACACCAAAAATTTGTCCTTTCTCTTCAAACCTGTGGCATGAGGCATGGGTAGCCGGACTTCCTGATTTACATGGAAGGCAGATACCATCTTTGGAAAAAAAAGGTACCAAGCATAGCGAGACCCCAGGCTTTGTAAATCTGAGGAAAGGCTCTCTTCAAAACACATCCTGCAGCTCCAAGACCATTCTCACTGAGGTCATAGTTGCTAGAAAAACCATCATAGTGGTATGATCCTTCAGTGTCACTTTTTTGAAAAGGCTCATACGGGGCCTTACAAAGGGTATGCAACACAATGTTAAGATTCCACGTCAGCAATGGTTGTCACACAGGAGGATGCAGCTATAACGCTCCCTTCAAAAATCTGGTTATATCAGTATAAGAAGCTAAAGAAACTTTCTTCATTCGAGCCTTAAAGCATGCGAGGTCTGCCATCTGCACTTTGAGGGAACCAACCGCTAGGCCCTTCTCGAGCACTCCCTGAAGAAACACTAGGACCACTGACATCAGAGCCTTAAAAGGCTCAACATTCTGCTTAGCACACCAGCACTGAAACATTTTCCAAGCCTTAGCATAGGCCATGACAGTCGCTGGTCTCTTAGATCTGAGGAGGGTAGCAATGACCACCTCTGAGTAACATAGTAAATGATGGCAGATAAAGATCTGAACAGTCCATCCAGTCTATCCATTAGTTATTCTCATTAAAAATACATGATTAAATTAGCTTGTCTCTTCTTTGATATTTCTGGGCCACAGTCCAAAGTCCACCTGGTATTGTCCTAGGTTCCAACTGCTGAAGTTGCCATCTAAGCTCACTACAGCCTATCCAACCATCTTGTTGTTTGCAGGATATATACTGTAAAATCTGTCCAGTAATATCCTTATGTTCCAAGTTAGTGGCATTCCCATTGATGCTTTCCCCAGCCCATCCTACACCGAATCATCATATATGGGACACAAACCGTATAAGTCTATCCAATACCGGCCTTAGTTCTTAAATTTATACCATTTGTTTTCTAAATTAGAGATTATCCCATGCTTTTTTTTTTTAATTCCATCACCATTTTCCTCTCCACCACCTCCCTAAGAAGGACATTCCAGGCATCCATCACCCTCTCCATGAAAAAGAATTTCCTAACATTACTCCTAAGTCTTCCTTCCTGCAATCTCAAGTTATGCCCTCTAGTTTTACCATTAAGTCCAGCTCTGCATTATGATCTGTGTACTACAAAATCCTGAGTGGAGTAGAATGGGTACAAGTGGATCGATTTTTCACTCTTTCAAAAATTACAAAGACTAGGGGACACTCGAAATTGCAGGGACATACTTTTAAAACCAATAGGAGGAAATACTTTTTCACTCAGAGAATAGTTAAGCTCTGGAATGCATTGCCAGAGGTTGTGGTAAAAGCGGATAGCGTAGCTGGTTTTAAGAAAGGTTTGGACAAATTCCTGGAGGAAAAGTCCATAGTCTGTTATTAAGACATGGGGGAAGCCTCTGCTTGCCCTGGATCAGTAGCATGGAATGTTGCTACTCTTTGGGTTTTGGCCAGGTACTAGTGACCTGGATTGGCTGTGGGCTACTGGGCTTGATGGACCATTGTGCTGACCCAGTAAGGCTATTCTTATGTTCTTATCACTCCTCCTGTGCCTCAGTATATCTCTCCCTGCCCTCCCCCTTCCTTGAAGCATCATACCTTCAGAGCAATGAAGACAGTAATGGCACTGATGGCAAAGGTGATCACATCAATGAGGATACACATAATCAAGTCTGAGTGCAAGATTTCCTGCATAGAGCTGTGGAATTTCAGACCTTCTGCGCTAAGGCTGCGTGCTCAAGAGCCATGTCATAAGCCCAAAATGTTCTGGATCCCCCCCCCCCCCAGAGCAACTGGATCCTGCGAGAGAAGAGTTGGATGAAGTGGCAGTTTGAGACACTTGTCCCTCTGTAGATGAACCAGATTCACATACCAGCAGGAAGGACTCGGCATTGGGACACCAGAGGGACCTGAAAGTGAAAGCTGCTCCAAGGCACTTTGCAACCGGAGGCTGGAAGATGAGAGCTTAGCCAGTCCCAGAGCAGGACCCCTCTAGGATGCAACCACCTTCCCGCAAGGTAAAAGTGACTTAGGAGGTGAAGGTCCATTGTGGAGAGCACCTTTCTAGTCCCCAGAATAAACAGCAACAAGAGACCGACCTCTTTGAAGACATTAGAATCTTCAGTAAGCAGAGAGCTGCAATTAAGAAAGAATATGGGCAGGCTTTGCAGAGGCTGGCAAGTCAGTATCTAAAGAGAGACTGGAATCAGCTGAAAAATGAGCCCAGTGGAATCAGTTCAGCAACATATCATAATCCCCTGAAGAAGGTCTATTCAGACTGAAATGCTCTTGGGAAGGCAGAGCGTCGAGTGTTTAATGAAATACAAACCAGTGTTGGAGTTGGCAGATAGCCACATAAGATAAGTGTTGCTGCTCTCATAAACAGATGATCGTTTAATAATAAATTTTAAATTTAAGTTCTAAGTTAAGTTAAAATGTATATAAGAACATAAGAACTGCCATCACTGGATCAGACCCTGGGTCCATCAAGTCCGGTGATCCGCTCACGCGGAGGCCCAGCCAGGTGCGACCTGGCGAAAACTTAGTCACCAGTATCCCTCTATTTGCCTTCTGAGGAGATGCGCATCTAACTTGCCCTTAAATCCTAGAATGGTCGGTTTCGCAGCAATCTCCACCGGGAGAGCGTTCCAGGTGTCCACCACTCTCTGTGTGAAGCAGAACTTCCTGGCATTTGTCCTGGGCTTGTCCCCCCTCAGCTTCAGTCCATGACCTCTTGTCCTAGTCACATTTGACATCGTAAATAACTTTTTGTCCTGCTCTATCTTGTCGATTCCTTTTATTATTTTAAAAGTCTCAATCATATCCCCTCGCAGTCTCCTCTTCTCAAGGGAGAACAGTCCCAGTTTTCCAAGCCATTCTTCGTAGCTCAAGTTCTCCATACCTTTTACCAGCTTTGTTGCTCGTCTCTGCACTCTCTCGAGCAGTTTTATATCCTTCTTTAGATAGGGAGACCAGTGTTGGACACAGTATTCCAAGTGTGGTCTGACCAATGCTCTATAAAGCGGCATTATAATACCCTCCGATCTACTCGTGATTCCCTTCTTTATCATGCCTACATTCTATTTGCCTTCTTTGCCGCCACTGCACATTGTGCTGATGGTTTCAGGATCCTATCTATCAGTACCCCCAGGTCCTTTTCTCGCTCACTCTTACTCAGAGTTGCACCTGACATGGTGTACTCATGCTCCTTGTTCTTTCTGCCCAAATGCATCACTTTGCACTTTTCCACATTAAATTTCATCTGCCATTTCTCCAACTGGCTCAAGTATCTCTGTAGTTCCTCGCTGTCCTTTTGTGATCTGATTGTCCGACATAGCTTTGTATCGTCTGCAAATTTGATGATATCACTAGACGTTCCTTCTTCTAGATCGTTGATGAAAATATTAAATAAGATGGGCTCAAGAACCGAACCCTGGGGCACACCGCTAGTCACTTTCTCCCAGTCTGAGAGCTTCCCATTTATGCCTACTCTCTGCATTCTGTTTTCCAGCCATTTGCCTATCCACCTTAGTATGTCTCCCTCTATTCCGTGGCTTTGTAATTTCCTGAGAAGTCTTTCGTGTGGAACTTTATCGAACGCTTTCTGGAAATCTAGGCATATTATGTCCACTGGTTCCCCGTTATCGATAGATTTGTTTACAATTTCAAAGAATTGTAGTAAATTTGTCAAATATGACTTCCCTTTCCTGAAGCCGTGTTGACTGGCTCTCATCAGGTCATGTGTATCCAAGTGCCGGACTATGCTATCTTTAATCAGTGCTTCAACCATCTTTCCAGGGACAGACGTAAGACTTACCGGTCTGTAGTTGCCCGGTTCTCCTCTTGACCCTTTTTTGAAAATTGGGGTGACGTTCGCTATCTTCCAGTCGTCCGGTATCTGTCCAGTTTTGATTGACAGGTTGGCAAGGTTTTGCAGTAGTTCACCGATTTCCACCTTCAGCTCCTTTAATACTCTCGGGTGAATTCCATCCGGTCCAGGGGACTTGTCGCTTTAAAGTTTATCGATCTGGTAGTATATCTGGTCCAAATCTACTTCTAATGTGGTGAGGCTGTCTTCTATTTCTCCCTTGAACACTTTCACTGTTTCAGGTATTGATGTAATGTCCTCCTTCGTAAAGACAGACGCAAGAAGGAGTTCAGTCTGTCTGCAATTTGTTTGTCTTCTTTGATGCACCCTTTTTTTCCCTGGTCGTCCAGTGGACCCACTGCCTCCTTTGCAGGTTTTTTCCCTTTTACATATCTAAAAAAGGGCTTGAAGTTTTTGGCCTCTTGCGCTAATTTCTCCTCATAGACCTTTTTGGCATCTCTCACCACCTTGTGACATTTCTTCTGGTCTTTTTTGTGGCTGTTCCAGGCTTCGGTAGTTCATTCGCATTTCCATTTTTTAAAGGAGTCCTTCTTTTCTCTTATGACATCCTTCACCTCTTTGGTAAGCCATGCTGGTTCTCCCTTGCTTTTATTTTTCCGTCCTTTGGATATCTGCAGAATATAGAGATTTTGTGCTTCTGTGATAATATTTTTCAGTAGGGACCATGCCTGATCCACCAATTTAATTGCGTTCATCCTTTTCTTGAGCCGTTTTTTTACCATGGCTCTCATGCTATCGTATCTTCCTTTTTTAAAGTTGAGGGTTGTGGTTAAGGTTTTGATACGTTTCCCCTTCCCGATGTCGAGTTTAAAGTTGATCATGTTGTGATCGCTCGTTCCTAGTGGGACCGTGACTTCTACTTCTTTAGTCTGACCAGTAATGCCATTTAGTACCAAGTCCAGGGTGGCATTCCCTCTCGTCGGCTCTGCCACCATTTGATCTAGGAAGCAGTCTCCTACCATTTCCAGGAATTTTATTTCTTTGCTGCAGTTTGAGGTTCCCAGGTTCCAATCTATCCCTGGAAAGTTAAAGTCTCCCATGATCTTTACATTGCTTATCTTACATCCTTGTTTGATTTCCTCTATCATATATAAAAGTCACATTCACGGGATAGGAAGGAGGTTTTGATATAAATGATTATATGGTATCGCTTATATAGGATGTGGACTTGAGATTAGAAAATGACATGGGGACAAATTTGTCCCCGTCTCTGCAGGAACTCAATTTCCCCGTCCCCACGAGTTTTGTCACCGTCCCTGTCCCATTCTTGTAAGCTCTACCTTAACCGCATAAGCCTCGAACACTTATGATTTTAAAGTGTTTGAGGCTTGTGCAGATGAGGACAGAGCTTGCAGGAATGTGGCAGGGATAGGAAAAGAACTCACAGGGATGGGATAGAAATATGAGTTCCCGCAGGGATGAGGAAAAATTTGTCCCCGTGTCATTCTCTACTTGAGATAACATATAAGTTATGTGAGGTCCTTTGTACTGAAATTTTCTATCTATATGATAAACCAACCTCCTAGTTGATGTACCACTTGGGAGAGGTTTAAAATATGGGTTTGCTGTTAACTAATTAAAAGGTTGTGGCATTCAATTGGGATTATAATCGCAAAGTCAGTTGCATTAGTTTGCGATCAAAATTTAAAGCTGTATTTTTGATTATCGACGGACCCACTACTTTTGTGAATAATCTAAGTGTGGGTTGAATATACGCTATAAAGATCCGTTTTCCAGTGTTTTGGGGTTGCATGACAGAATACTGAGCAGCAAAGATCTGTGGGGGTTCAAGCTTTAATAACTGCAAGGATTCTGTGATGACTTCCAGTAAAGCTGCTGGCTTAAAAAGGCAGCACTCTATTGGGCCCTGCCTTGGTCCAGGGCTTCCACCAACTCCTGACTGGTAGCCCCTGTCTGAGACCCTGAATCCTTCAAATCTGAATATTCATTTTGAGGGAATAAAGGAACTGATTCTGATCCCCAGTCATACCAATCTTTCTCTGACTGAACATCCAGTTTCTGCAGAGAGGTAACCATGCTCTGTGAGGTAAACTCCCATGCACAACCACTGATGTAACCCCAAATAGTATAGATAGACCCCGATAAGCCATATAGGCTTTAAACTTAAAGCCCTGAAGAGGATGCCCTGAAGATACCTCCAGGGGCTCCCCTTATCTCCTCGTGGGTCCAGAGTCATCTGCGCTTCACCAAAGATGCTTCATTGATATCAGAGGAATTTTTATCCCAAAGAACGAGCCACCTGTGACTCAATCATCATAGCAGGGGTCTCAAAGTCCCTCCTTGAGGGCTGCAATCCAGTTGGGTTTTCAGGATTTCCCCAATGAATATGCATGAGATCTATGTGCATGCACTGCTTTCAATGCATATTCATTGGGGAAATCCTGAAAACCCGACTGGATTGCGGCCCTCAAGGAGGGACTTTGAGATCCCTGGTTTAAAGGAACAGTTAGTTAGGAGGAAGACCTCCAGTAACTGACCTGGGGAGTACCGCACCACGGAGAGCTGTTCATTGCCATCAGTGTAATGTGAAATCACTTGCCGTGTCTCAGTGTCCAGAACCAACCACCTGCAGAGACAAGTGATCTTATCACACCCCTCATTCAAGGTCCCTCTCTCAACAATCCACTCATGAAATATTTCAGACACTTAAAATGGTTTCAGGCTGTTACCGTCCTGTGTTGAGTCCCACTGCCACCACTTTCCCGCTAGGATGGAAATCTGCACAGAGTCCACTTTCCTGCATCAAAGAGAAACATTTATCACATACCCATAGTGTCTGCCTGCTTCCTGACCTTGTGCTGTCTGACCTCTGACCCTGCCTTTGCCTTCCTTTGGTCCTCAGAGAGTGAACTATAAATTGGTTCATATTCACTTCTTGGTAGCCAATATACAGTAGATATACTAGTATAACTATCCCTCCTGCTCACAATAAGCAAACTGAATCTCTGATTCTGGTACCTCCAGGGTTGAGCTCCAGGCCAGAGTGTGCTCACTGCTGTGCCACATGCAGACTTGCTTGTCATAGCTACAAGTTAGGAACAGGTTCTGGGAAGGATGTGTGGCCAAACCCCAAAGCTCATCTGTGTGACCCTAGAGAGAAATAAAAAAAGGCACACAATAATCATTTCCATAGGGCAAGAGGGACAGCAGCAGAACTGGGGAGATGCGAAGAAGCAATACAGTACAAGGAAGATGACTGAGAGACAGTGACAGGAAACTACAGAAAAGACACAAGATATACCTACAGGACACATGAACATTTGTTCTATCCATTCTCTATATGCTTCAATGACATCACCCATTTTGAAATTATTTCTCCACAACATTCACCTCTACAGACAAGTTTCCAGGTTTTCTAATTTATTATTTATATACCATCTATCAATAGAGGCTGTCTAAGCAGTTTTTACATTCGGGTTTTTACATTTTTCTCTATCTGTCCTAGCGGGCTCACAATCTATTTAATGTACATGCTTACAAATAGAAAACGATGCATAGGAGACACATAAAATCAGAGACCAAAGGAAACCCAGAGTTTGAGACACACATAAAGACCAACATACATAGGGCCCTGTGCTCTAAATGTTTTCCCCAGTGATACAAACTGGATAAAATCTTTACTACACAGGTTCTATAGACCATTGTTTTTCAACCTTTTTTGGGCAAAGGCACACTTGTTTCATGAAAAAAATCACGAGGCACACCACCATTAGAAAATGTTAAAAAATTTAACTCTGTGCCTATATTGACTATATATAAAGTAATTCACTTGAGTGCCACCGCCGCCATCGGGAACAGGCCGTCGCCAAGTTCTCCCTGCTTCTCTTCCCCGCGGGGCCGACCAACTCTCGCCACCCGTCGTCAATTCTAACGTCGGAGAGGACGTTCTAGGCCAGCCAGGCAGCGATTGGCTGGCCCAGAACGTCCTCTCCGACGTCAGAATTGACGCGAGTGGCGAGAGTTGGCCGGCCCCACAGGGAAAAGCAGGGAGAACTTGGCGCCGGCCTGTTCCCGATGGCGGCGGTGGCACTCAAGTGGCTAAAGAGCCGCAGTTTGCCGGCCTAGGGACAACACTGGTGGGTGGCCAGCTGTGCACCCCCTTGGGACGTAAACCCGGGGTGGGGCAGACCGCCCCCCCCACCCTGGTATGCCACTATCTGTACCTCACTCCCTCCCTATGACCAAAAATTCTCCTTTCTTCTATTCCCCGTGTACACAACCATCTCTTTCCCTCCCTTCCTCTCTCCAAAGTCCATGCCTTCTGTGTCCAAACACTCATTCCCTCCCCCACCTCAGCATCTCTTTCCCTTCCTTCCTCTCTCCCAAGTCCATTTCTTCTGTGTCCAAAAACGCATTCCCTCCCCCACCTCAGCATCTCTTTCCCTCCCTTCCTCTCTCCCAAGTCCATTTCTTCTGTGTCCAAAAACCCATTCCCTCCCCCACCTCAGCATCTCTTTCCCTCCCTTCCTCTCTCCCAAGTTCATGCCTTGTGTCCAAAACGCACTCCCTCCCCCCTTTTGTGTTCCGTGTTTGCCTCCCAGCCCATCTTTGCAATTTTCTCAGCAAAACGAAGCTCAAGCCGCGAGGCTTGTCTTCTGCTTCCTGCCTGCCCTGCCGCGCACAAATAGCCGAACGGAAGTATTCTCCGACGTCAGCGCTGACGTCGGAGGGCAGGCTTTGCTTAAGCCCTCCCTCCGACGTCAGCGCTGACATCGGGGAACGCTTGCGATCGGCTATATGTTAGCTGCAAGGCAGGCAGGAACAGAAGACGAGCCTCGCGGCTCGAGATGTATTGAACTCCGCGGGTCCCCCGTCCAGCTCTCTCCTGTCCACGTGGGGCGGTTCGCCCCTCTCCCTAGACTGTGGCCTAGGACCCTGGGGGAGCCCGGGGCCCCTGAATGCAGGACTGGTGGTACTGCCCTGATGGCGGCCCTGACCGTATGGCACACCAGGCAACATCTCGCGGCACACTAGCGGTTGAAAAACACTGCTATAGACTACAACAGTCTCTAGGATTCCCTTATGTGTGTTCTTTCTTGACCTAGTCATGTTCATCTTACCTGTATGATGGGGGCGAATCCCTCAGAGAAACTCCCCCTCAGCAAAGCATTTCTGGTTGTACCAATCAGTAGCTCATCTCCATTCCCCTCTGCGATGGTCCTCACTGGTCCATACCATTCTGGAATCTGAAGGCAAAGGGCAGGAAATCAAGAAAGGGAAAAGCACAGCAGTACCCTCTACATTCCAGAAACCTTTCAGAAACTTCACCTACTGTATATTTCTGGAGATGGGCATAGTTCCAAGAGACTGAAGAAGGTGAAAGTGCTCCATCTTCATAAAAGTGGTAATAGGCATTAAAACTGTCTATAGTACTTAAAGACTGAAGGGTGGCCAATGTAATATCAATTTTTAAAAATGTTTCATGGATGAGCTGAGAAATTACACACCGGTAACTTTTAAGCCTGACTTCAGTTCCAGGCAAGATAAAATTACAGAACACATAGAAAAACACAGTTTAATGGGTTATGTGGTCAGAGTCAGCATGAGTTCAACCAAGGGAAGTTTTGCCTCACTAACTTGCTTTTTTTCTTTGAAGGTGTGTATACTGTATCTTTATTAATTTTTCAGTCTAAAAATAGTGCATAAAGGAATACATACCAGAAATTTGAAAAACAGCACTTACATCAATCCATAAATATATGAGAAACCATTTTTACCCCCCTCCCACCCACCCTAATTCCAATGTATTCATTAAATCATACAACAGCTGAAGGAGATCTTGCCTCACCAATTTGCTTGACTTCTTTGAAGGTGTGAATAAGCACATGGATAAATTTCAGTTGGTTGACATTGTGTATCTAGACTTTCAGAAAGCTTTCAACAAAGTTCCTCATGAGAGACTCTTGAGAAAATTAAAAAGTAAAGGGATAGGAGACAATGTTCTGTTGTGGATTAGGAATTGGTTATTGGACAGAAAACAAAGAGTAGGGTTAAATGGCCATTTTTCTCAGTGGAGGAGGGTAAATGGTGGCATTCCGCAGGCATCTGTATTGGGACTAGTGCTATTTAATATACATATTTATAAAAGATCTGGAAACTGGAATGACACATGAGGTGACTAAATTTGCAGATGACACAAAACTGTTCAAAGCTGGTAAAACACATGTGGACTATGAAAAACTGCAGGCAGATCTTAGGAAATTGGAAGACTGGGCATCCAAATGGCAGGTGAAATTTCATGTGGAAAAATGCAAAGCGATGGGACACTGAATGGAGGGAGGGAAGGGAGCATGAGCTATTGGATGGAAGAATGGAGGGAGTGAGGGAAAGAGATGCTGATGTGGGGGAGGGAATAGAAAGGGAGAACTGGGTGTCTGAGTGAGAGGGAAAGAGAGAAGGTGAACATGGGGGAGATGAAGAAAGAGGAGAATTGCTGGGCATAGGGAGGGAGAATTATTGGACATGGTGGTGGTAGAGCAGTGAGGTAGCGATGCATGGGGAAGAGAGAGATGAGAGGGAGTAATGTTGGATGTGGTGGTGGAGAGGGAACAGTGGGATGGATGGAAAGGAATGTAAGAGGACCTCAAGGATGTGGAGAAGGTGGGAAGAATACTAGGATCCAAGTTACATACAAATTCAACTTAAGAACGGTTTAAAAACAGAACCTGTTCTTAACCCAGGGATTGCCTGTACTCTGAAATCTTCCATCCAGTATATGGCGGCGGTGACCAAAAAAGCAAACAGGATGCTAGGAATCATTAGGGAAGGGATAGTAAATAGTACCAAGAATATTATAATGCCTCTGTATTGCTCCATGATGCAATCTCACTGTTTCTCAAAAAAGATATAGTGGAATTAGAAAAGATTTAAAGATGAGTGACCAAAATGATAAAGGGAATGGAACTCCTCTCTTATGAGGAAAGACTAAAGAGGTTAGGGCTCTTCAGTTTGGAAAAGAGAGAGCTAAGAGGAGATATGATTGAGGTGTACAAAATTCTAAGTGGTGCAGAATGGGTAAAAGTGAATTGATTTTTTACTTTTTCAAACAGTACAAAGACTAGGGACATTCAATAAAGTTACATGGAAATACTTTTAAAACAAACATGCAGAAATATTTTTTCACTCAACAATAGTTAAGCTCTGGAACTCATTGCTGGACGATGTGGTAACAACAGTTAACATAGATGGATTGAAAAAAAGGTTTGGACAAGTTCTTGGAGGAAAAGTCCATAGTCTGCTATTGAGACAGACACAGGAGAAGCTGCCACTTGCTCCTGGATCTGTAGCATGGAATGTTGATACTATTTGTGTTTCTGCCAGACACGCCAGATACTTATAACTTGGATTGGCCACTGTGAAAACATGATACTGGGCTAGATGAACCATTGGTCTGACCTATATGGCTATTCTTATGTCTTGGAGCCAGTTTATTTATTTATTTTGTTTATTTAGTATAGTGCAAATGACTTCAAGGCAGTGTACAATCTTAAAAACTAAGCAGCAGGAAGGTGAAAACGCAATCAACACAGACAGACTAGACTTATTAAAGCATGTTTGGAAAGTAGATGGATAGAACAACATCAAGTTACCTTAGATCAGGCTAGTCCAACTTTTATAAATCAGGGGCCACATTTAATATTTCATAATATTTGGAGGGTCAAGACACGTGCGCGAGCACACTCATGCTCTTTCTTTCTCTCCCGTGCAACCTCCTATCTTCCCCTAGGCAATATTGCCTCTATCTCTCTCCCTCCTGCCATCTAGTATCTCCTCTGTTTCTCCTCCTCTCCCCTTCAACATCCAGCATTGCCTGTCTCTCTACTCCCCACTGCACCATTCAGCATTGCCCCTACTTATCTCTCTTCCCCCAACCAGCACTGCCTATCTCTTTCTTCCCCTCCTCCTATGCAGTACTTCCCCTCTGTTGTCTCTCCAGCTCATTCAGCATCGTGTCTTTCTCCCCCACTTCTTTATTCACTATTGCCCTCTCTTTCTTCTAATCTAGCATTGCCCTGCTCTGTTTCTGCCCTCCCTTCCATTCTTGCCCCGTTTCTGTTTTCCTTTCCTCCCATCTACTGCACTTCTTTGAGGGAGTAAACAGACAGATAGACAAGGGCGACCCGGTCGATATTTTCAGAAGGTGTTTGACAAGGTTCCGCATGAATGACTACTTTGGAAAATTGCGAGCCATGGAATCGAGGGTGAAATACTCACGTGGATTAAAATCTGGCTGGATCATAGGAAACAGAGAGTGGGGGTAAATGGACAATACTCGGACTGGAAGAGCGTCACCAGTGGGGTGCCGCAGGGCTCGGTGCTTGGACATGTGCTCTTCAACATCTTTATAAATGATCTAAACATTGGTACGACGAATGAGGTGATTAAATTTGTGGACGATACAAAAGTATTCAGAGTACTGAAGACACAGGGGTTTACGAAGATCTGCAACCTGACATAATCAGGCTTGAGGAATGGGCATCAACATGACAGATGAGGTTTAACGTGGATAAGTATAAAGTGATGCATGTGGGTAACAAAAATCTTATGCACAAATAAAGGATGTCCGGGGCGGTACTTGGAGAGACCTCCCAAGAAAGAGACTTGGGAGTTATGATCGACAAGTCAATGAAGCCATCCACGCAATGTGCAGCGGTGGCAAAACGGCGAACAGAATGCTAGGAATGATAAAGAAGGGATCACAAACAGATCGGAGAAGGTTATCATGCCGCTGTACTGGGCCATGGTGCGCCCTCACCTGGAGTACTGCGTTCAGCACTGGTTGCCGTACATGAAGAAGGACATGAAGAAGGACTCCATCCCACACAATCCGGCTTCAGAAACAACTTCAGCACGGAAACACTACTAGGATCTCTTTTGGACACAGCCAGACAACATCTCAGCACAGGAAAAAAAATGATGCTCATACAACTAGACCTTACCGCTGCATTCGACTTGGTGGACTATAACATTCTACTATAAATCCTGGATACAATAGGTATCACAGATAAAGTCTACACATGGTTTGAAGGATTCCTTAAATCAAGAACCTATAGAGTAAAATCAGACAAACAAAAATCTGAACCTTGGTCAAACCCCTGCGGAGTTCCCAAGGATCTCCTCTATCCCCGACTCTCTTCAATCTCTATACAGCCTCCCTCAGCTCTCACCTGGACAAACAAGGCATAACCTCCTACAGCTATGCCGATGACATTACCATTCTCATACCCTTCGATCAACCTGAACTCTCCATGACGAACACAATATACCAAACACTAAAATCAATAGCAACCTGGATGAAAGATCACAAACTGAAATTGAACCCAGATAAAACGAAATTCATCCTCCTAGAAAACAACAAAATACCAACCATAACCAACATTGAAATCAACGCAATCAACTACCCCATACAAACCACCCTAAAACTGCTAGGTATAACTATCGACAGATGCTGCACCATGCAACCGCAAATCAATAAAACAATACAAAAGTCATTCTTAGTCATGAGAAACTTAAGACAAGTTCGGAAATTCTTTGAGAAAACTCAATTCCAGCTCATAGTTCAGTCCTTAATACTAGGCCTACTTGATTACTGTAATATCCTCTACTTCCCATGCCCTACAACCATAACAAAACAACTACAAACTATCCAAAACACAGCACTAAGACTCATCTACTCATTAAAGAAACATGATCACATTACAGAAGCATATCTCCAATCGCACTGGCTTCCGATCCCAGCAAGAATACAATTTAAATTCTACTGCCTACTATTTAAGACTTTATACTGAGAAAGTCCAAACTACCTGAATAACCGCCTCATCCACAACACCGCAACCAGACATAGGAAAACTCACACCCCATTCTCATACCCCCCAATTAAGGAGGTCAAACGGAAAAAAACTATATGATGGCCTCCTGGCCACTCAAGCAGCCAAACTAGACAACCAAATCGCCAATCTACTGACGGAATCCCTCGACTACAAGACTTTTAGAAAAGAAATAAAGACCATACTCTTCAAGAAAACTCTGAAAAAAGAAATAATACCATAACAAATAACCTTACCCATTTCTCATTCTTTTTGAAAATGACCAATTTTTTTTTTTTTGTAAGTTCTTGTTGTAATACATCTTGGATAATTCTTTTGTAATCCGCCTTGAACTGCAAGGTAATGGCAGAATAGAAATCCCTAATGTAATGTAATGTAATCTAATGTAATGATGCTACTTGAAAGGGTCCAGAGAAGGTGACTAAGATGGTTAAGGGGCTTGAGGAGTTGCCGTATAGTGAAAGATTAGAGAAAGTGGGCCTTTTCTCCCTCGAACAGAGGAGATTGAGAGGGGACATGATCGAAACATTCAAGGTACTGAAGAGAATAGACTTAGTAGATAAGGACGGGTTTTTCACCCTCTCCAAGGTAGGGAGAACGAGAGGGCACTCTCTAAAACTGAAAGGGGATAGATTCCGTACGAATGTAAGAAAGTTCTTCTTCACTCAGAGATTGGTAGAAAACTGGAACGTTCTTCCGGAGTCTGTCGTAGGGGAAAACACCCTCCAGGGATTCAAGACAAAGTTAGACAAGTTCCTGTTGAACCAGAACGTACGCAGGTAGGGCTAGTCTCAGTTAGGGCGTTGGTCTTTAATCAAGGGCCGCCGCGTGACCGGACTGCTGGGCACGATGGACCACTAGTCTGACCCAACAGTGGCAATTCTTATGTTCTTATTGTCCCATTTCTCTCTTCCTTTCATCTATCTAGTCTTACCATGTTTCTCTCTGTCTCCCATCCCATCCACCTCTTTGCAGCACAATTTTCTTTCCTCCCACTGCACCTCTGCCAGACCCATGCTAATGAACAACCAAGGAAGTAGTGTGATACCATGGCTCTGTGCACCCTGCTACTGCTTCCTGTGCTGGTCCTGACTCCTCTAACATAAATGGAACCAGCACAAGGAGTAGTGGCTGCAGAGAGCTGTGGTCTCTGCTCGTTTCTTTGTTGCTTATTAACATGGATCCAAGAGTTGTACAACAGGAGAGAGAAGAGGCAGCAGGTATTTGGGCTGGGAAGATTGCGGTTGGAAATAGGGAGGCTTAACTTTCTCAAGCTTCTTATAAAGGGCACCTATGGGTTTCCCTCCCAGAGGCATAATCAGCCTTCTGATTTGAACATAAAAACATAAGAATTGCCGCTGCTGGGTCAGACCAGTGATCCATCGTGGCTAGCAGTCAGCTCATGCGGCGGCCCTCTGGTCAAAGACCAGTGCTCCAACTGAGACTAGCCCTACCAGCGCACACTCTTGCTCACCAGGAACTTGTCTAACTTAGTCTTGAATCCCTGGAGGTATTTTCCCCTATGACAGACTCCGGAAGAGCGTTCCAGTTTTCTACCACTCTCTGAGTGAAGAAGAATTTCCTTACGTTTGTACGGAATCTATCCCCTTTCAACTTTAGAGTGCCCTCTCGTTCTCCCTACCTTGGAGAGGGTGAACAACCTGTCCTTATCTACTAAGTTTATCCCCTTCAGTACCTTGAATGTTTCGATCATGTCCCCTCTCAATCTCCTCTCTTCAAGGGAGAAGAGGCCCAGTTTCTCTAATTTTTCGCTGTACGGCAGATCCTCCAACCCCTTAACCATCTTAGTTGCTCTTCTCTGGATCCTTTCGAGTAGTAATAATAATAATAATAACTTTATTTTGTATACCGCAATATTACAAGCAGTTCAGAGCAGTTTACAGAGGATGAGACTGTACATATACAGCGATGTTACAGGAAGTATTGTCAAGTACATTGAGATAAATATCAATTACATTAATGGGCCAAGCGAGGTTGGGTATAACCGGAAATATGTCAGAGATACAGCAGGTATATCAGTGATGTAACAAGGTGTGTGTGTGTGGGGGGGGGGTCTGAGAAATTTTTCAAAGAGGTAGGTTTTTATTAATTTCCTGAAGGATTGGTAGGAGGGTGCACTTGAAATGTCCTTCTTCATGTACGGCGACCAATGCTGGACGCAGTACTCTAGGTGAGGGCGCACCATGGCCCGGAGTACTGGGGACCCAGAGGTGGACTGGGGGAAGCCAACATATTCCTTTGACACCCCCCTTCCATGCATTAAAATTAGTACCTTTGCTGGCAAGGATGCCAAATCCCTGCCAGCTAAGAAATGCCCTGCTGAACTGCTCCCTTCCTCCTGTTGCTGTAACCCAGAATTCCTAGCATCAGCAACTGGAAGCATCCTGATGACTTTTGGTTAATGCAGCAGCACCAGGAAGAGGGGAGAAGCTCGGCAGGGAATTTCTTTGGCTGGTGGAGCTTTGGCATCCTCTCCAGCCATTTAATGGGTACAGTGTAGGATTGGAAGGGACCATGTCTCCTTACTTCTATGGCTATGCCACTGTTCCCCACTATTTGAGTAATGCCAATGGCAGTTTCAAAATGACCCTCCTCCTCTCCCCCCCTCAGCCCCAACTTTTTTTTCTGCCTGCACTTCTGTCTCTATTTGCTTTTTTTCTAGTATCTAGCTGATGTTCTCTTTTTCCTCTCTCTCTTCCCCTATCCTTCACCCCCTCTCCCTCTCTTATATGTTCCCCCACCTTCCCCAATCTCATTCTTCTCATCTGATTGCTTGGATGGATCCTTGCTTCCCTGCTGTAATGTTTGATGGATCCTTCCTCTGCCTCGGATGCTCTGTTTTCCTGCTATGAGCAGTCTGCAGAAGGCCTGGTGGGATCCATGCTTCTCTGCTGCTACTGGTTTCACCACAACGTTGAACTATGCTGGAATGGAAGTTAAGGTTGATCTTGCAGCATTAAGTCTCGCAAGACTTGATACCATGGGAACAAACTCAACTTCTGGCATCATGCGTCTCAAGCTCACAGTTAAACCAGTCATGGCATAGACTTTCAGGGAACTTCTGTGGGCTAAGAGAATGAGGTTGGTGGGCGGGTTTCAGGCCTTAGATAGTTAAACATATAATTGAACTTGATGGGGCCATAAAAGTGTAAAGGAGAAACCCTCTAGTGTACTATCAATGGCTATGGAAATCTACTTGAAGGCCTGGGAAAATAACCAAGTCTTAAGTGCAGATTTAAAACAGTTCAACTACTTTGTGAGCAATACAGCAGAGGAGTTAGAGGGAAAAGCTTACCTTTTTGTGGACGACACAAAGATCTCCAACATAGGGGATACTCCTGAGGGAGCAGATGGACCATTAAAAGCTCATGGTTGTCAGCATTTCGAAGGAAACAATGTTACATGCCCTGAAGCCCAGCAATAACAACCCAAACTAAAGTACTGTATATGTGTTAATGGAGAAAGGAGGTGAAATATACAGTATAGTAGGAGAAACATACCTGGGTGATATAAATGAAGCCTGGTTCTGACTGAGCTGAAAGAAATAAGAAGCAGGAGAGAACTGCCAGGCCAAAACAGAAAATCCAAACTTTATCAATGGAATGGGATGTCTAGAATTAGGGAGCCAAAATAGAAAGCTTGGTGGAAGGTGGACAACTCAGGAACAAGTCCAAAATTGGTGGTGGTGGGAGCTGAATTATCAACCCTGGAAGAGGGTGACACACAAAACAGTAAGAACATTTTATAAAACTATTGGCTAAACATGGAACAGGATGGTAAAATAAGCAAATTAGAGTTCTCATTTGATCAGGCTATAGTTCTTTTTAAGGTTTAATGTCCATCTTCATCAAAGAATATTTTAAAATGTGAGCCAAGGTTACTTTTGTCATCCACAATCACAGATGGCCCCCCAGGTGTTAGAAAGGGTCAAAGGAGAACATGACAAAAATTTAGTAGAAAAACTGGTGAATTGCTATGTATTTCTGAGGGCTACTCAGCATATAGGAGGAATGGCTAAACATTGTAGCTATGAAATGGCCTGAAGTAACAACAAAAGAGCCCCAAACTGGAAGAGTTCTGGCCCAGAGTGACTAACATTTGACTCAAAGAATTAACATTCCTTCACCAAGACATAGCAAACTGCAAAAATGAATTGACCAGGCAGCCAGATCTGACACCCCACTGGCTGAAATCGTGCAGAACACTTCTTCTTCTAAAGGGAGATCCAAGTAACCTTCTCAAAAATTCAGATCAATAACTTGTCTCCCTCTAATCCAGGGCTGCCCAAATCCGGTCCTCAAGATCTACTGGCAGGCCAGGTTTTCAGGATATCCACAATAAATATGCATGAGAGAGAGATTTGCATAATAAGAAGGCAGTTTAGGCAAATCTATCTCATGCATATTCATTGTGGATATCCTGAAAACCTGGCCTGCCAGTAGATCTTGAGGACTGGACTTGGGCAACCCTGCTATACTCTATAAGCTGCTCACTGCAAGAGGTAAACAGACTATAGCTAGCACCCATCTGTCTTGCGTTCTCTCTGTAATTCTCCATCTGATCACTGTGTATAGACGCACCTTTTTGTCCAGTTTGTCTATAATAACTAGACTGAAAGCTCTTTCAAGCAGGGACTGTCTATTCCATGTTTAATGTACAGCGCTGCATATGCCTAGTAGAGTTATAGCAATGATAAGTAGTAGTGGTAGTAATATTGATTTTAATAACATCATGACAATAGAGCAGAAGGGCAACAAGAGGAGAGTAATGGAACACAAGGTCAGCTCTTGTTAAATAAAGCTATCATGGCTAGTACTAAGAAAAACAGAAATCTCAGTGTAGCATGGATTCATTAAAAGAAAACTTTGATAGTGTCTCACACTCCTGGATATTATATTGCCTTGAAATGTACAAAATAAACACTAAATTAAGAAACACCCCTTCCTACCAAAACTTTCATAAAGGCCTGAAAATTTGGAAAATATCTCATTCACTCACTCAAACAACTCAAATATCAGAAACCAAACAAACGACAAGCCACTTTACCCATCTCGATAGATGATTAAGCTTTCTAATAATAATAATAATAATAATAACTTTATTCTTATATACCGCCAACAATCTTGCGACTTCTAGGCAGTTTACAATGAAGAGAAACTGCACAGACATCGAATTACAGAGTGTAGCAGTGAATATCTGATAGTAGCAACAATAAAAATAATAACAACAGTTTATATACTGCAGGATATCTACATGCCTATCACTCTATAAACCTGGAAAAAGACACCTATACCTACAACATATATTGTAAAGATTACAACACCAGAAATGGACAAGCTTCTCTTCAAACCTATATGTATCATAATCATATGCTTTCATGAACACAAAATCTGATATCTATGTCTGTAATTCCTGGACATAGCCAGTCAGTTCTAAATTGTAAATTGCTTTGAACTCCTTATTTTATTTAATTTTCTATACTGTTCTCCCAAAAGGAGCTCAGAACAGTTTACATTAATTTATTCAGGTACTCAAGCATTTTTCCCTGTCTGTCCCGGCGAGTTCATAATCTATCTAATATACCTGGGGTAATGGGGAGATTAAGTGACTTGCCCAGGGTCACAAGGAGCAGCGTGGGTTTGAACCCACAACCTCAGGGTGCTGAGGCTGTAGCTTTAACCTTCTGGGACATATTATCGATCCATAACTATTAAATGAAAATGTGGTAAATCTACTGTATGGAATTGTACAGTTTGTCGTTCCTAATATCAGGAGCCAGTGAGTGATAATTCAGGGACACTCTGTCGTTACTTTTGTTATGTACAGAATTTAATCCTTTGAATACACTTCATAACTCTTCGGTTATGGATCTAGCCTTAATCCTAGACCTGATAAAGATCCAGAAGTTACTGTGCATCACACCTGCTGTTTGTAAAAGACTTGAAGCTCTACAGTTCCAGCAATTACCATTTGGCAGAACAACTTTGTTTAGGGAAAAGCTTTTCTGATGACATCAGGCCTGGATAAGGATGCTGAAGCAACTGTCGTAGGAGGGAAATTAAGTAAAACTGGAAATATCTCTCTGACTGATGATTGTGCAAACAAGGAACTTGAACAGGAAGATGTATATAAATATCTAGGAGCTAAGGAAGAAGCAACAATCCACAATAAAATACTGAGAGAAAAGACCAGCAAACAGTAATACAAATTAAAATTGATACTGAAAAGTGCTCTAACATAAGAACTAAGAATAGCCATACTGGGTCAGACCAATTATCCTTCTAGCCCAGTATCCTGTTTCCAACAGTGGCAAATCCAAGTTACATGTACCTGGCAGAAACCCAAATATTAGCAACATTCCAATCCCAGAGCAAGTAGTGGCTTCCCCATAAGAACAAAAGCACATAAGAATAGCCATACCAAGTCAGACCAATGGTTTATCCAGTGACATAGCAAGGGTGAGAGGTGGCCAAAGCAGTGGTGCCCCTCCCACACCCTCATCTCACCCCTCCCTTCCCCCCAGAAGTAATGTCAGTGGGAGAGCCGACAGGGGTCGCAAAGAGAATGTTTGACCGCCGCAAACAACAACTTCAACTAGAGGTATGGGGAAAAGGGGGTGTGCGCGTAGAGGGGAGGAATGGGAAGAGGCAGAGGGGTGGAGAGGTGCCAGCGCCCGGGGCAGACCGCCCCTCCTTACTACGCCACTGATTCCATCAAGTCCAGTCTCTTGTTTCCAATGGTATTTCTGCTCAGCTGCGGGTTTCAGGGAAATTTTTGTAACTGTCACAAGTAGTTTTTCTCTGGGAGTTTGTGCAGTGGAATTTTTGCCACGCCTGACGCAGCAGAAATGCAAAACAAAGATCTCATTGTCAGGTGAAGTAGGTGGGTGTCCAGGAGCCTGACTGTGGTCTGGACAGTGACGAGCGGGATCTAAAGCTGGAGGAGTTGTGAGTCTTCAGAGAGGAAGATCTGCTGATGCTACAGACAGAGCTGGATTAAGTCAGATTATCTGCTTACCCGGTTTGTGTGGCTGAACTGTGACATTTGCTACTTCTGTGAGACTTTGGGTGGGGCTGAAGACTTAACCTGCTAACTGAAAAGTGATAGAAGAACTGCTATAAATTGTTGGTCTGGTTATGTGGAGTTTTTTTTAGGATCCATGAAGCTGTACTGAGATCTTTTTCTCCACATGTCTGTGGCTGGTAGCAGTACGTTTTGGTTTAGTAGTAAGTTGAAATGTTGGTGTTAATAAGCATTCCCAAAATAGTGCTAGCACATCCCTTTACTTAAATATTTGATATTACAAGTGTGCTACCATGATAGTGAAAGTGGATGCTTAAAGACACCAATAGTATAAATACTGAATGATCCAGAAAGCATTAAAAATAGATGGAAAGAATATACAGAAAACCTAAACAAAAAAGGCAATGAGGATAACACTGGAGAAATTGAACTAGAAATCGATGCCGAAGAAGAGCCAGATATTTCAAAAGAAGTCACAGCAGCAATTAAAGTTTTGTCGAAAAACAAGTCACATGCTTATAACCCATTATGCCAAAGGCTCAGAAGGTGCTATCATGGCCCTCACTTGACTATGTAAAAAGATTTGGAAGGAAAAAACATTGGAGAAGATCACTGTTCACGCCTATACCAAAGATAGGTGACACCAAGGACTGTAACAACTACAGAGCAATTGCATTAATTCCATATGTCAGCAAAATACTGCTGAAAATAACACATTGAAGGCTACAATCGTATGTTGAGCAAGAACTACCCGAAGTTCAAGTTGGTTTCAGAAAAGGTCGAGAAACAACAGACATTATTGCCAATGTTAGATGGATATTGGAGAACAGCAAAGAATACCAAAAGCTCCTATAGTTTTGCTTCATCGACTACAGCAAAGTTTTTAATTGTATGGATCACAATAAACTAAGGAGAACTCTAGCACAAATGGGAATACCCAAACACATAACTCAGCTGATAGAGAGCCTCTATGAAAATCAAGAAGCTGCAGTGACAACGGAATATGGCAACACTGATTGGTTTCCAATAAAATGTGGCGTCAGGCAAGGATGAATCTTATCATCTTACCTGTTCAACCTTTAAGGCAAAGCCATCTTCAGAAAAGCAAATTTGGAAGAAGAGAGCATTGGTTTCAAAGTTGGTGGCTGAAATAAAAACAACCTGTGCTAAGCAGATGATACAATGCTTATCACTAGCAGCAAAGAAAATGTGCTTTATCTACTGAGAAAAGTCAAAGCTGAAAGTCTAACATGGGATTAGAATTGAACATAAACAAGATCATGAACATGGAAAATGATGAAGATTTTGAGCTTGAAGGCAATAGAAGGTGTAAAGGATTTCAATCTCCTGGGCACTTTCGAAAACAAAGAACAAACTAGCAGGAAAGAAATACTCTGCAGAATAGCATTTGGTCACTCTTCAATGAAGGCTCTTGACAAAGTATTCAGAGGAAAGGAAATAACACTCCAAATGAAGATCAGACTTGTTCATGCACTCATTTTCTCAGTGGTCAATTATGGATGTGAAAGTTGGACACTACAGAAACAAAACAGAAAGAAGATTGACTCATTTGAGCTTTGGTGCTGGAGAAGGATTTTATTCATGCCGTGGACTGCCAGAAGAACTAACAAATCAATTCTGGAAGAGATCAAACTGGCTAAGTCACCGAAGCCCAAATGATGAAGTTACGACTATCTTATTTTGGTCACACTGTCAGAAGAGAAAGACCATTGGAGAAGGACAATGTTTGGGAAGATCGAAGGAACCAGGCAAAGAGGGCAACCTGCAAGCAGATGGCTGGACATGCTGAAAACAACCATGGGGAGGATACTGAAGGATCTTACCAGACTAGCACAAAACTGATTTCTTTATATATCTGTAATTCATCAAGTCACTAGGACTCAAACACAAGTCGATAGCAACTAACAACAACAGAGACTTTTAATTTCAAATATGGAAATCTAAGATGGCTGCTACAGCAGTAATTTTACTACCAAAAACGACCTGGGGGCTACACAGGGGTCTACAAATTAGTAATTTGGGGATTTTAGAGATGGGGGGATCCTGGCTCTAACCTTAGAACTCCAAAAAACTGCTTTTACCCCTCCCCCCCCACGATGTTAGCATGGTACTCACTGTGCCATGCTATGTGCTGGGAGCTACTTGTGCTGAAGCTGCAGATAGCTTACAGGGAGAACGTCTGCCTCAGCAAGCCTGGAATCAGGACTGTATGTCTCTGTGGACTGCCTCTTGGACCCCAACGAACAAGCTAGAGACCTCAACAACCATCGAAATCTCATGTACACAGATGGGGGAGGAAAGCAGTCGGCCCCGATCTTGGAAAAACCACCATTGAGCTACTCAGTTTGTGCTCAAACTCACTGTGGACAGAATCTGGGGTAGGCCTTGCTCCCAAGGATCGGTCCCTGAGCTCCTAACTGTTAGTGCATGCTGTCCAAGTGGGTGTACTGTAGGGTAGTCTGACTCTTGGAAGCAGACCCTCAACCTTGGAGTCTATGTTCTCCAGCAGCCAGAGATACCCCAACATTGGGATCATCTGCAGCACCAAAAAAACCTCATAAACGGTAAACAGAAACCAAATTTAACTGAAAAATAAATACGAGTAGAAAAGACAGGTTCCTACCATCTCACTAGTAGAAGACAACTGAGGAATTGGAGGACAGTCCAGAAGGACGGGAGGTGGAGCAAAAGAATGCTAATGAGGCTCTCTACAAAAATATTTGCAAGAAGGGGTCAACTAACTAAAGGTTCAGGGATAAAGTGTCTGTTGCACTAGAAATTTAGATTACTGCAATGCTCTTTTTCAAGATCTTCATCTGGCTGACATCAAGATATTGCAACTTATCCAGAGCACTGCTGTCAAGAAGACTGCAGGAGCAAAACGCTGGGATCACATTACCCCACTGAAATCAGAACATTGACAGCAGTATCAGTGAAGATCCCATTCAAAATTTGTTCAATATACATAATAGTGCTTTCTCTTTATTTCTATTTAATTTATTCTTTCTTTATCCATCATGTCATGCTTTATATTCAACTCAACAGAATCTATTAATGAGTCCATCACTTAGCCAAATTCAGTTGGCTGATATCAATTCTTCAATGTTCAGTGTCATTGGACTTACGCTTTAGAAAAATTTGCCCCATTATTTATGCTTTGAGATTTATTAACTGCCTTTTCGAGAAGAGATTCACCCAAATACATTGAATTGTAATCAGGTACTCTTGAATATTTTTTCTATCTGTCCTGGTAGGCTCACAATCCAGCTGTGGCATCTGGGACAATAGAGGGTTAAGTGACTTGCCCAGAGTCACAGGGAACAGGCTGGGATTGAACTAACAATCTCAGGGTGCTGAAGTAGCAGCTCTGACCAATAAGCAACTTCTCCCCTCAAAATAGGACTTAGGCCAGGATTCACTAAACCTCCAAATCGTGCGCGATCCGTTTCCATTTGCATGCCGACCGACTGATTCAGTAAAGGCCTGCATGCAAATGGTGACGATCGTTAGCACGCCTCCCTACCCACAACCAGAATGATCCCCACTCATGCGCACACCCTGACAGCAGTGACAGGAGAAGCAGCCTCCTGTCACTGCTGTCAGGGCTCAGCCCAGCCCAGATCTCTCTTCCCTGCTCCAGGACTCTCCTGCTCTCTGCCGCCGTTGCCTGCAGTGCTAGCCCGTGGTTTTAAAACAGGCCTGCACTGCGGGGAACGGCGGCAGAGAGCAGGAGAGTCTGGGAGAGGGCAAGAGAGATCTTCCCGACCCCCCCTCCCCCAGGGACCGATCTCTCCTGCCTGCCCTGCTCTTCTCTGCCCGCTTTGCCCCCCCCCCCCTGGAGAAAAAAGCAGGAGGGATGCTAAGGTCCTCTCCCTCGCTGACCAGCAAGGCCCACCCTCCGGCAGTAAAAAGTTGTGAGCAGGAGGGGTGCTCAGTGCTCAAGTCCCTCCTGCTTCTAGGCCAACCACCCTCCGGCCCACCCCTCGTCGGCCCAGGCAGTCGGGCCCGGCCCACCCACCTGGTACCTGTAAAATAGTTGGGAGCAGGAGGGGTGCCCGGTCCCGCCTGCTCCTTGGACAAGGCTCCCCCAACATCTTTGGGTGCAGGAGGGGTGCCCGGACCCTCCTCCTGCTCCTATGCACTGCCAAAATCTTCGGGAGCAGGAGGAAAGTCCTCCTGTTCCTACTCTTCGGCCGCCCGCTGCCCAATAGCAGCCTTAGGCCCTGTCCCGGCGCATCATCTGATGCATGGGGAGAGGCCTAAGGCCCTGATTGGCTGAGGCGCCTCAGGCTCCTCCCTTTGGAGGGGCTGGGGCACCTCAGCCAATCAGGGACTTCCTTAGGGAGGAGTCTAAGGAAGTCCCTGATTGGCCATTGTTTTGCGTAACACACATAAAATATCTGTGCTATGAAAAAAAAATGAATAAAAAAGACAGGCAGGCCTGTCAAAATACCTGCACACCTGACAGTAACTCAGTTACCGACAGGTCTGCAGCAGTCGGGTTTGCCAATAGTAAAACCCGACTCAAAATAGCCAAGCAATTGTTAGTGAATCAATCGCTTGGCTATTTTGCATGGGGTTTTACTAATTTGCATGGGACGATTGGGATCGGATCGCTACAGGCGTTAGTGAATAATGCAGGAGGGAAATCTGGTCGTAAAGGGCTTGCAAACCAATCGGTTTGCTTATTTCTTTGAGAAAACATTTATGGGTCGATATTCAGCTGGTGGACACCAATACTGAATTTTCAGGTTTGTGGAGCCAACTAGCATTTAGCCAGTTAAGTGCAACATTCAGCACTTAACTGGCTTTGTGTTACCGCATAAAGATAGGACTGACCTTTATGCAGTTCTATTTATATGGTTAACCTAGTTGGTTAAGCTCTGAATATTAGCACTCAACCAGCTTGAACCAAGTGCTGACTCTGCCCATAATACACCCCCAAAATAGCTGGTTATGAGTTTGGCGCTAACCAGTTAAATATTGCTAAAAATGATTTATCTGGCCAGAAGCCATTTCAAACCAGTTAAATGGCATTGCATACTGATCCCTTATGAATTAAGACCTTATCTGTAGGGCGGTGGCAACACCTGGATTACAATGCTATTAATCTGATTCTAGATTCATAAAATGGCATTTTTTCCTTTTTAAATTTTATGTTAATTATTGTAAACTGCATAGTTGGTTTCAATATGCAGTATATCAAGTATTAAAGTTAAAACTTGAAATGAAGTGTTGGTAGTGATCAAATCTCATCTACATGAAGGCATTGGTGGAACCCAAATGAAACCTTGGGCCCATATTCTATAAATGCGCATGAAATTAGGTGCCTAAGTGCAAACCACCATTTAAAATAACTTTTAAAACAAATTTCAAGGCGCCTACCAGCGCCTAAAAAAAGGCATCGCCAGAATCTTACCAATGGAGGCACTTTACGATGCCTAAAGCTAATGTAGACGTTGCTAACACCGGAAGTGTCGTTAGGCACTGTAAAGCGCCTCCATAGGCACGATTCATGTCAAAAGGTAGGCGCCAGAAATGTAGGCCTTGAAAACCCTGGCCTATATTTCCAGCACCTACCTTTCCCAAAGGTGTGAATCTCTAAACGGTGTCCTGATTGACAAGTGATCAGCGGCCGTTTTTATGGCGGCTGCTAAAAATGGTGCCTTACTTCTTATAAGGGTACTTTGCAAGCTGAGGTGAGGGGCATGGGAGAAAAGGCAGTAGCTGTTGATATCCATAAGGAAATTTGTATACATCAACAAAAGTGGGTAAATCCCTGCTGGGCAGACTATGTGAACCATATTGGTCTTTATCTGCTGAAATATACTGTGTACTAAGTTTCTCCTGATAGGGAAACTGAAATCTCAAACTGTGTGGCTCACCTCAGTCTCCTTTTCCACAACAAGGGAGGGGCTCCATTGGATGATCCTACGGTCCTTTCCACCCCCGCTCAGAACGGATCCACAGCGCAAAAGGCACAGTGAGAAAATATTGCCTTCATGAGCCTTCAATTGCTTCACAATCTGGAATGTCTCTAGGAGAATGAATTACATACAGAAAGCAGATTTCAAAAGACATTTACTGAGATAAATAAACCATCTGAAAACTGCCCACCCTTTTGCCGGTAAAATATGGGGTAGGGATCAAAAGGACATCCTTTCTACTTAGGAGAGAGAGATGCCAGGCCCTAGGGAGGGCGAAGACAAAGAGAGTGAGAGAGACAAAAACACCTGGATCAAAGGTGGGAGGACTCAAAATGTTAGCAGAAGAAAGACAGAGAGAGAGGGAAAAACCTGAAACAAAGGGGAGGCAGAAGAAAGGGGGGTAGATGTTGGACTTGGAGGGGGGAGAGAGAAAGAGAGAGACTGCAGAGAGGTGGAAAGATTCTGGACCAGGGAGGGAGGAAGGAAGGAGAAAGAGAAAAGCAGAGAAAGATCTGGAAGAAAGGAGAACAAATGCTGGGGTGGGGGGGAGGGTTGTAAACAGAAGAAAGACAAGACTAAAGGGGAAAGACAGGAGACAGATGTTGGACTATAGGAGGTGCAGACAGAGTGGGAGAGACCCTGAGGAAGAACAGAGAGATGGAAGATCATAACAGAGGAGGGAGAGAGAGGGAGACCTGGAACAAAGGTAGTGGTAGGTACAAAGGAGAACTGACACTGGATCTGGGGAGGGTAAACAGAGGGAAAAGAGATAGAGACCTGGACCCAAAGGGGCTGGAGCTGGGGCTGGATTATGAAAATAATGTTGGATGCACAGTCAGAAGGAAGTCCAACCAGAAACTAATTAAATAACCAGTAAACAAAGGTAGGAAAAATGATTTTATTTTCAATTTAGTGATCGAAATGTGTCAGTTTTGAGAATTTATATCTGCTGTGTGTATTGTGTGTATATGAAAAATGAAAGGAAAAAATTGCATTACAATTAGTAAAGGGGTCAGGATCTTGGGCACAACTTGGGTAGTTTAG
Source organism: Geotrypetes seraphini (assembly GCF_902459505.1). Classification (NCBI taxonomy): domain Eukaryota; kingdom Metazoa; phylum Chordata; class Amphibia; order Gymnophiona; family Dermophiidae; genus Geotrypetes; species Geotrypetes seraphini. The sequence continues at coordinate 82,995,972 of NC_047091.1, read as the reverse complement.
GGCAATCAGCCACCGCCAGTGCCTCTCCTCTCCTGCCATCTTCCCTGCTGACACCCCCTACTGGCGTCTCAGGGCCCGCCTGGAAGGCTTCTGTGCATGCGCGGATGTCAACGTGATGATGTCACACATGTGCGTGATGTCATCATGGCAACATCCGTGCATTTCCGGGTGCCTCGAGCCGTGGCCCCTACCTGCAGGCCTCGCTACATTTTCCAACTTCGTTTCAGCCCCAAATCATTTTTGAGTTGTGCAGGCCTGATATATGAGAAATTTGTATGTTACCTGTTGATTCCCATTAGTCACAAATCTGCAGAAGAGTGTCTTAAAGTGACTCTGAACTCCTCCCCTTCTGCAGTGGAGAACAACTCCCTCTTCAGTTGGTACCAAAGCAATCAACCTCCACTGAAAAAGAAGAAAAGAGAAGGAGTGGCACAGGGAGCTTCCCTGGCAACAAACATACTGTTCTGCTTTGTAACTTATGAAAAAGAACAATGATTAATAAACATTTAACAAGTAAACATCAAACAACAAGTTATGCACGAGTAGCTAGGAACCAACCTGATAATTGCAACTATTAAGGGCTAGAGAACCCTCCAAAGAGGAAAGGGAATAGGGGCTCCCTTGTTCCTGTAGCAATATCTTTGCTTAATCTTAAATACAGTAGAAGAGGTCCCGAGACGGACACTGGCAATGTCCAAGGCAGAAATCGGGCAAATCAAAAGTCTGCACAAGGTGGGTCATACGGATTCCTGTGTATATTAACAGAAACAAGATTATCCAGATAAGAATCTAATCTTTCTTTCTGTTACATATACACAGGAATCCATACATTAGCTAACATACCAAAGAAGGCAGACATCTAGGGAGGGACAGATGAGCCTGCCTGCACAACCAAGAACCCAAAAGCGGTATCCTCATGAGCCGCCACATCCACTCTATAGAACAGTGTCCCGCAAACTTTGTCGTGCCGCGGCACACTAAACATAATGGCTGCAGCTCAAGGCATCTGGAAGTGCAAGGACATCGATGTGATGATGTCACATGCACATTGACATCCATCATCACATTGACATCCACACATGCATGAAGGTCCTCCAGACGGGCCCTAACCAGCCAGTGGGGAGTGCCAGCAGAGAAGACATGCAGAGAGAAGGAGCCTTCAGTGGTGCCAGCTGATTGCCTACAGGATATGCCTCTCACTGCAAGAGACATGTCCTATAGGCAGTCAGCCAGTGCCTCTCCTCCTCTCCAGCATTTCGCGGCAGACTTGAAATCTCAGGAGGCAATAATAATAATAACAGTTTATATACCGTAGGACCGTGAAGTTCTATGCGGTTTACAATTATTAGAAATGTTACAGACTAGTAATGTTACAGATTAAATGGAATAAACAAAATATAGACTTAATTATTGATAGTTCTAGCAATCATTTATTGAGGATTAAGATTGTATAGGTTGGTTTCCTAAGTACTTCATGAACAGATGTGTTTTTAGGCGTTTCCTAAATTCCACATAGGTAGTGGGCACAAGCAATTGTTCGAGGTCTTTACCCCATAGTGCAGCTTGATGAGAGAGAAGATGAGTTAAGAGGAGGAAAAGGCTTCAAGAACTCAGTGAGATGGCACTTTAAAGCGTAATAAATAGCATTCATACACTCGTAAAAGTGTGAAGAGTAGACCAAGTAGCTGCTCTACAAATTTCATCAGGTGACACAACCTGGGACTCCATCCAGGATTCCACTGCACCTCTTGTCAAATGTACTGCGATAGAGATAGGGGGCTGTTTCCTTTAGGCAGTGTAGGAAGATGAGATAACCATGCAAATCCATCTGGTAATTGAAGTCTTGGAAGCTGGCTTGCCTCAACTCAAGTGGCTGGTCAGCACAAAAGGGTGATCAGAAAGTCTGGAATCCAGATAGATAAGTAGGGCTCTACGTACATCTAGCTTCCACAAAATTCTATCCTGTTTTGCCAAACCCATATGGTGAAAGGTGGATAAACAAATCTCCTGATTGACATGGAAGGTGGGAACTACCTTTGGAAGAAAGGAATGTACTATCTGCAGAGAAACACCCGACTCTGTAAACCGGAGGAAGGGTTCCCTATAGGAGAGGGCCTGTAACTCTGAGATCCTTCTTGCCAAGACTATGGCAACCAAAAACACTGTCTTAACGGTAAGATCTGAACATACCTTCTGAGTTTGCTTACAGAAGGAAAAACTGAAGAGGGAGCTGTTCTCCACTGAAGAAGGGGAGGAGTTTAAAGTCTTAAAGTGACACCCTTCTGCAGATTCGCAACTAATGGGAATCAACAGCTAATGTACAGATTCCTGTGTATATGTAAAAGAACACTCCTTTCTGTTGGTGCTTTCATTGTAAACAGAGAATTACATGGGGACAGGTACCCACAGTTAACCGCAAAGCGGGGACAGAGCCTGTAGGAATAGGGACAGAGCCCATGGAGACAGGGAAAAACTTTGTTCCACTGTCATTCTCTAGCAATATGTAAAAACTTAAAACATCTTAGACGATTGGGAACTAAATTAAGTGATTGAAAAAAAAAATGCAGAAGCTGCTTTTTGGATTTAAATGAACTACTTTTATAAGACATCATTTGTGATTTGTCTGCCTTTGATTTGGTAACATGAGTCTTGTCTGCTAATCAGACCCCTTCCATAAGCAGCGTCCTTCCATCATGTGCCCAGCTCCAACGTTACTGCAACAGATTCATCCATCATTGCTGGCATCAAGGAGCATTTCCAGCATTTAATAGACACTTATTTTCCTGTTCATCCACTACACAATGTAGGTTATTTTCTACACCCATGTCTGAAAGACAATCCAATTATCTTCCTAGATGATGTAGAAACACAGGCAATTAAATCTTTGGGAAGGTTGTACCAAAACCAGATCGAAATGGAAAGCTCTATTTGTGATTTATAAACAGTTGTACAGAATATTGTCCCTTTTTATACTTTAATAAAAAAAAGATTTCAATATAAAATTATAAGTGTTGAAGGTTTGTGCAAATGAGAGTTTGTGGGGACAGAGCCGGAATGGAGACAGAGCCTGCCAGGACAGGGCAGAGATGGGGTAGGGCATTAAGATGATGCTAACAAAAAATAATTTTCACTTCTGTTTTTTTTCTGGCATTGAGTTAACATCCATTGTGCCAGATTTCCCACTGTTTGGATTTGTTTTTGTGCTCAATTTCCTTTGTATTTCTTTGTACCATATACAATGGCATCATTCTCAGAATCTCTGGGCTACATTATACACAGCCTCTGTCTCATCAATCCTAGAATCCCCTGGACTACAGAATATATGCAGACACTGTCTCATCAACAACAGCATCCCCTGGGCTATATTATGCACAGCCTTTTTTCTCATAAATCCCAGAATTCCCTAGGCTACTAGACATGTAGCTACTATTTCATCAATACCAGAATCCCCTTGGCTACATGATATACAACCCCTGTCTCATCAATAGTAGAATCCTGGTAGCTATATCATACATAGATATGGAGGGGCTTTTTCGATGGGATATCTAAGCCTGAGTCAAAACGTCCAAGGTTACTGAGAAAGACAAGGGGGAAGCCACTTCTTGCCCTGTATTGGTAGAATGGAATATTGCTACACCTTGGGTTTTGGCCAGGTACTAGTGACCTGTATTGGCCACTGTGAGAACAGGCTACTGGGCTTGATGGACCATTGATCTGACCCAGTAAGGCTATTCTTATGTTCTTAAAATATCAAGCTACAATCGAAAAGACATCTAGGAAGACAGGCCATTTTGAAAATGAACTAGATAAATGTTTAGAGGATTGCTGTATAAAACACATTTTCCTGGATGTCCAAGAGTGTCAATTATATCATCCCTAAAATATCTAAGTTAGATGTCTCATAAGTTTTGATTAATGGCTCGCAAGATGTCCAAAGTAGAAGTCCTTTTAAAATGTCTCTAATGATGTCAGAACATTACCATGGTAGTAACAGGATATTCCCAATGTCCTACACATACTGTATATATTTTAGCCCTGCACGTGGCATGATGATTCTTTGTGCTAGGAAAAAACACATACCTATGCCATTCCCTGACCCTCAGCAGCACTACTATGCAACCCATGTATGATGTGGTCACCCTAACTCCATGTCTTTACCACACATAGGTCAACATCAACAGGCTGAAGTGGTCCAGGAGGGTCATGCGGGTGAGGAGGTGGCCCAGGAGCTGAGGAGGTGGCCCAGGAGGGAGAGGAAGTAGACCAAAAGGGAGAGGAAGTAGACCAAAAAGCCGAGGAGGAGAGCCATGAGAAGGAAGTGGAGGTGCCACTCCAGGACACCAAGGACCAGTGGGCAGATATACCACTCCTGGAGGGGGAGGAGGAAGGGGAGGAGCCTTAAGGGCCACTCACCCAACCCCAAGGACCTGATGTTATAGCAGTGCCCCCTACAGTGCCCACTTCCTAAGCCCCATGCACAGTTGCTGTAGCAAGTGCTGCAGGAGTTGCAACAGAAAAGGCTGGTTCTTCTTCAAATTGTGGGGCTTCTGCAGCAGATGCTGGAGATATTCAAGCAGCCTCTTTGAGAGACTGGCCAGAGGTGCACAACAGTGGACAGAACAACAGTCCATCGAGGGCCAGATCCTGTTTCCAACTGTAGCTAGTCTAGCTTACAAGTAGCTGGCAACATCCCGATGACTGAATAGGGCATTATGGAGACAGAGACTGTGTCTGATTTCAAGAAAGCCTGGGATCGGCACGTGGGATCTCTTAGAGAGAGGAAGAGATAATGGTTACAGCGGATGGGCAGACTGGATGGGCTATTTGGCCTTTATCTGCCATCATATTTCTATATCTTTCCCATATCCTGTGGACTTTACCAACTGTATTTCATCCGGACAAATGGATATATGTGGGGGGGACATTATCAGGTTACTTGATGTTACTAGCTGCTATGCTATGTGCTGTCCCCATATTTTCTGCTAATAATTGCTACAGTAGATGTCTAATGTTGTTAAACTAATTACTAGGTGACATTTAAGGTGAATGCATTTTGCAATTGTTTTTTGAAAACATGTGTGTCCTGATCCTGCGACTAGAGTAGAGAAATATGGATTAGCTGGGCCTATGTTCACCGCAAAAGAAGGGTTCCCTCCCCTAAGGTATGAAACAGTGCTACACAGTAGGTCTGAAATCTCCCATAATAAAGGCTATTTGGTACTTCATAGACTGGAATGTGATGAGGACCAAGTAATTAATGACACTTTCAGAAATGGAAATGATGCTTATATACTGCCTTTTTGTGGTTACTCATTCAAAGCAGTTTACATATATGCAGGTACTTATTTTGTACTTGGGGTAATGGAGGATTATGTAAGTTGGCCCAGAGTCACAAGAAGCAGCACTGGGATTTGATCTCACAATCTCTGGATATAGAGGCAGCAGCTCTTACCACTAGGCCACTCCTCACTGAATATTTCTAGGGTAAGAGGAACAACTATTTAAGGGTCAGAAAGGAAATTCTTTGAACAGGTCAGACACTGTTACACATGTTGCTTTCACTTAGACTAATATGATATTATTTTGGCTTTAAGAAGCAATTTCTTCTATGCCTATTCTTGTATTACTCTTTTGTTAACAAGTATGTCTATATTAATGAGTATTTCCCAAAATGTAGATGCATTAGTATTATATATTTAACAGTGAAAAGAGTAAAAAAAAACCAAACAAACATGACTATTATTATTAATAAAGACTTGGAGTTTCAACATTCTTGACAGACCATTTTTCTTCACTTATGTTGTTTCAGTGACCTGGACCAGTGACTAGAATCCTCTGAGCTTTAGAATACAGTCACTGTTCCATCAATCCCAGAATCCTCTGGGGCCCAGTAATAATCTCTCTCACCTTTTGCACCTTTCCCCAAGGTTCTTATATCAGCTGCTGTTTTGCCCCATGTTAGGATGTTTCCCTCTGAGTCTCCAGTCAGGACATCTCCATTGGCATTGAACACAAAGCATTGAATGAATTTGGGTTTCTTATACTTCTGGAAAACCACAAGATAAAGCATTTAAGTATAAGACTTTATTAAGATCTCACTCTTAGTGTGTGACTCCCTTAATTTGTTGAAGTCCTGCTTTTTCATCAGAATGTTGGGGCTCCCTTATCTTGAAGAAAAAAAAGAATAGGAACAACCTAATATCAATATTCAAATATTTGACAGGCTTTAATAAAGAATGAGAAGGTGAAATCTTTCATGGACAAGGAAACTTAAAGGGAAGGACTGATGATATGAAATTTCAGGAGGTGTTCAGGAAACATAAGAAAATATTTCTCCACTGAAATTTACCAGCAGAGGTAATGACAATCAAACCTTGATAGAATTTAAAAGTGCTTGGGACAAGTACAGAACATGGTGGTAAATAGCTGGTGGGGGGTAACAGGTTGACTGCATTAAAGAAATGGATATACACTATATAGGACAGTTTGGAGAATGTTAGTGGAAGCTCATCTATCTAAATAGGAGAAAACTAGAGAGAAAAAAGTCTAGCAGACTACTGCATGGGCCTGGTGGCCTTTATCTTCCATCACTTAAGGGGGTAGTTTATACAGTGCAGTAGTGCTGCCTGATTCAGGAAAAAAAATTTCGATTCATCCTACTGAATTGATTTTTCGATTCGATTTTCCTGCCCAATTGGGTGTTTTTATCAAACATCCTGGTGGGTTTATTTTATAGCCTCTTCACCCCCTTCACCCTCTCCTACCCACGCTGGTGCTGTAGTGTAAACAAAATAAACAAATGAAAAAGACTTTTCCTCTCTCTGTTAAATCCTATCTCACGCTTGTTGTCTAACACTAGCTATGGCAGGATACACTTTTCAAATCTGACACATTGTAATCACAAAACAGAAAATAAAATTATATTTTCTATCTTTTGTTGTCTGGTCATTATTCAAATCATGTTGGTCCCAGGCTCTGGTTGTCTTATGATAATTTGCTTGCCAGGGTCTCCTGCCTATTTGTCATTGCCTTCGTTTTCCGTACTAACCATCCATCTTCCATCTCTGTCCTCCCCTTCTGTTTCCTTTCCCTGGAGATCTGGCATTTTTCCTTTTGTTTGTCTCCATCCCCACAGCTGCAGTGATGGATCCCACCATCCCCAGAACTACCATCTCTCCTCCCTTTCACCCAGCATCTCTCCCTCCTTCCCCACCACCCCAGGGTTCACCATCTCTCCCATTCTCTTCCCAACTACCCTCCTACCCAGTATCTCTATCCCCACAACACCATCCCTTATATCCAACTTCTCTCCCTTTCTGTTCCTTCATTCCCTAAATCCCATTATCCACAATCTCTCTCCTTCTCTGTTTTTAGACCCATTATTTCTTCCCCCCCCCCCATTCCGGCATATGCACATCTCTTTGAACCCCCCTTCCCTCCCTCCTTCTGTGTACTTCTACATCAGGGCCCCCCGAAGGCTTGCATGTTCCCCCATAGCCTTCTGGTCTTACTTTTACTTAATTACATATGGGGAGGGGTTGTTAAAAAATGATCGCCATGGGTGTCACATACCATAGATATACCATTGCTTGTAGCAAGATGTAAAAGGAGACCAGACGAGTATATTCCTCCAGATCTGAAGACTCACCAAGATTGATCGCCCATATACAGGAATATCTCACTACACTACAGGTTCTCTTTTCGCTCCGATTATGATTCAAATATGGAACAAAAATGGATGTTCGTGCATCTGCGCCCAGGCTTCCTGCTCAACACTAATTGGAGCAGACTAGCAGCAGTGGATCTTCCCTGCAGCACGGCCAATGGTTGAAGCGAGAAGGGAGATAGGGCTAGTGAGCTCCTCCTCTTCATGGATATCCATGAAGCTGAAGATAGACGAGGGAAGAAGGCAAAGTATACAGTTAAACGCACGCTGGTGCCTGGTCAGGGCTGCGCTCCCTTCTCACAACCCCCCTCTCTAATTCCTTCTCTAACCCCCCTCCCTTAGTCAAAAATTGCTAGCGCCTCTGACACATACAGGCTTGGGCTTGTTGCAGGCAGAGTGGAAGTAGGAAGAAGCCAGGTCTGTGTTGTCACTAGCGCACATAGGAAGGGGAGGCTCGTGGCCAGGGAACTATTCTTTCTGGAACTTTTAAGTTCTCATGCTCACTTGGCTGCTGTAATTAAGTAAAGGGAGACCAGGGGGAAAGCCGGAGGACGCTGCTGCAGCACTTCCCTACTGACCCTCGCCCCCTAAAGCAGGAGCAGCAGTGGCCGGCTACCAAGAAGCAGTGCTGCCGCTCCTGCTTTAGGGGGCGAGGGGGTCAGTCACCGAATCAAACAGGCCACTTTTTTAAAAAACAAATTGATTCGAATCGATTCACCCAAATCGATTTGAATCTTGAATCGGGCAGCATTACAGTGCAGAGAAAGATTGTCTGACCTAGACTGCTGCACTCCTCTGCTTCCTGCTATGAGCCTATTGCTCAGACATTCCTTAGCCAGCCAATAGCTGCAGAGGGAGGTAGAACTAGTAACATAGAAGACACCATCCTTCCATCCTGTTTTACCTTGTGGTCTATTGGCGACTAAAGAGTGTCTGACCAATGGTGATCCTAAGCTACTATTTCTGCCTGGTTTGCAACTTATTGGATAGCTGAGAAACATCTGACCAATAGGCTGCAGGAGGAGGAGGGACCAGAGTCACAGCCTTACTTCTTGCTTTCCCCTGCAGCTCTATATTGAAAAGATTGCAGCTCTGATGTCTGGGTAGGGTTACCAGATTTTACGTATGTAAAATCTGGACCCCTAGACCCGCCTCCAAGCCTGCCCAGTTCTACCCATCCCTGCCCTATTTTGCCCACACCATGCCCCAGCCTCACCCCTAACCCCTCCTCCTCAAGCCTGCTCATCTCGGTCGGGAGGGCATGCACGGATACCCCTCCCAACGCAATTTGCTTTTCAAAACCCAGACAAAGTGCCAGGTTTTAAAACGTTGTCCGGATACCTGGACATACCCTCTAAAAGAAGGACATGTCCAGGTAAATCCAGACGTCTGGTAACCCTATGTCTGGGCAGTGCTGGAAAGAATATTGGGGGTACTCTAGTACCCACAGATCTGGTGCCTATGGTGTTGCATGTAAGTTCATGCTTTGCAACTTATATACTATAGTAACTTATATTAACATGTATTATGGTAATACAATGCATGTTATTACCATTTAACATGCCTTGTTAGGTGCCATTGACTCATTCAACTTCTAGCGACTTGATAATGATATTATGTTTTTGTGGCAGAATACATAAGCAGCTAATCCAAAACACTGTGGCCAGGCTTCTAACAGGCATGTGCAATACTGACCAGATTGCGCCAGTACTTTTCAAACTACACTGGCTGCCGATAACCAAATGAATTGAATTTAAACTGCTTTGTCTAGTCTTCAAAGCCTGATATCTTCATCTTCCAGAGTATCTGTACAAGAAACTGGCCAGATATCAACCTAACAGAGCTCTAAAATCATCTCAACATGACTGCATTGAAATCCCAAGCCTGAGAGACATAAAACTACAATCAACTAGAAAGAGAGCCTTTTCATATGCGGGTCCTAATCTATGGAACTCCATACTTCAAGGATTTATTGAAGAAATTCCCTACCTTTCCTTCCAGAAACAAATGAAATCAACTCTATTCCACCAACACTATGGAAACCTACAGTATGCGATTACTCACCAAAGTCTGCATAGGTATGTCTGCATAGTCTTATGTTGCCTTTTTGTATACCTATAGCATTCACCTCTTTCTTCTCTTCATATTTCTCTAGCATGTTTTTAAATACATCTTACATAGATACAATAATTGATTGTGAGCCCACTGGGACAAAGAGGGAAAATTTTTTAATGAGAATGTAACCCTCATTTCTAATGAATTAGTATTGTAAACCACTTAGTACTCATGTACAAGCGATATATCTAATGTGACTATATGTCCCATTTTTAGATCGCCTGTCCTATTGCCCCCCACACAGCTTTGGGATGCCGAAATGTCCCGTTTTCAGAAAGAGCGTCCCGAAGCTGTGCGTGGGGACAACGGGACAGGCAATCTAAAGGCAATGCTTCTTCCTGCTTCGCCGACGCAGCAACAGATCAGGTGCATGCAGTAGCGACTGCACAAGCCCCCCCCCTCCTCCACGTCAATTCTGACATCAGAGAGGAAGTTCTGGGCCAGCCAGTTGCTGCTGCACGCACCTGGCCTGTTGCTGTGTCGGCAGTGGCTTGGAGAAACTGCCATCGGCGGCTTAGGGGGGGGAGACAGAAAGAAAGAAAAGGGGGGCTTGGAGACAGAAAGGATCCACAGGGGGTCTGGTCTCTAGAGCTGCGCAACAAGGGTGATTACAGAAATAATGGTTTTCTGTTCAGCTTCATGCTGCAGCTTTATGGAACAGAGGAAAACATGATGGTCAGAAAGATAAGCAGCTCTGTAGTGAGCAAGCATTTGAGGTGGACAGTGGAGGGTGCATGTGAGGAGTGTCAGAAAAGAAAGAAAGGGGGGCAGGGAGAGAGAAAGACAGAAAGAAAGGATGCATAGTTAGAAGGAAGTGCAATCAGAGACTCATGATCAAAATGTGTCAGTTTTGAGAATTTTTATCTGCTGTCTAGACTTTGCACTATATTTAACGGGATCTGGGGAGGGGGGGGTCCTGTCCCGTTTTGAGGGAAAAAAATAAATGGTCACATTAGGTATATCAAATATAATAAATCCAATCTAATCTCTACTGAAACCTGTCCACCTTGGGAGGCCCTGCTGGTAGTGAAACTACCAACAGCATAGCTTTCAGCTTCACAGACGCGTGCAAGCCCCAGTGGCACAACAAGCCCATGTACCATGCCTTAAGGGGCAAATAATATGTGCTATGGCTATAACACACCTTAACTACCTTCCTTAGTACTTTATTATGTATGTTTCCTTGACAACATCCTGCTTTTTTCATTAGTGTGCTGACTATATTACCCCAAAGATGCCTTGCTTTTTGGTCAAAGTGCTTCCTTGCCAGGTCCAGAAGTAGATATGAGATTTCCCACTAGTGATGATATTGCTGCTATCTGTCGGACTGAACTCCACAGTAAGCACAGACTCGTTTGTACTCTGTAGGCAGGGGAGAAAAGAAGACAGGAAAATATTCAGGCATTCTCATTTCTGGGGCATCAAGTTGAGCCATGCTCTTTATAACCTCTTCATATTATACCCAGCAACAACATTCCCTCTAAGCAGCTGTAAGCTCAGCTGGCCTTCCTGCTGTTGAGGAGGAGGGATAGGGACTTCAGTATCATTATTTGAATCCTGAGGGATAGACAGATATAATCCTCAAATATACATAAGAATCCCACTACATGGAGCTGTCAAGAGAATGGAGGATAAGGGGTCTCAGAAAACAACTTGGCTGATATCTAGAAGAAATATGAATGACTCAATGAATCAGTAAGAAATAAGTTAATGAAAAATAGGAGGAGGAGGCCAGAGGGTCAGTGATGGAAAGAAACTTTGAACCATTGAGACTTTGCATTGGGTGTAATTCCTTAGCCAAGTTGGTTTCTGAGACCCCTTATCCTCCATTCTCTTGACAGCTCCCTGTAGTGGGATTCTTATGCATATTTGAGGATTGTCTCTGAATAATCCCACAAACTTTCTTTTCAGATCTCCTCAGTGGATAGGCAGGTATCCCTCCCATTTGAAAAGGCAATATTGATGCACCACCTTTCCTTTTCATCCCACCCCCACCCTTGGCACAAAGAGCTATTTAGAGGAAATACTGCCCAGCAGGTTTCTGAGATATACAGTAAGTGCCACCTTTCTCGTGCTGGATGGAGTATTCTCTCTGAATGATGTTGTGAGAGGAATCCATATCTGTGTGCAAGAGAATGTATCTGACCGGACAAGTATGAATGCAATGTTGCTACTATTTGGGTTTCTGCCAGGTACTTGTGACCTGAATTGGCCACTGTTGGAAACAAGATATTGGGCTAGATGGATCATTGGTCTGACCCAGTATGTCTATTCTTATTTTCTAATGATTATAGCACCTATCAAAAAATATATTAAACCAGTGGTACATGTACTGTATATAGGTCTGTATTTATGGTTGTTTGTAATATTTATTGTGAATGTAGTATTTTAACCCACTTTGTTAAGGGGGGGGGGGGGTCTATAACTAAATAAACTATAAACTATGTGAGTGTGTGGAAAACCATGTGTCTGGTTGTAGAGAGGGTAATTTTATAACAAGTCACCTAGGCAGCAAAGTCACATAGCTGCAATTGCTGTGCCTATATTAGAAAAGCACTACATATGTGTGGGGTGAGATGAGATGTGATCTTTTTTACATGCATAATGAAAAATTATATATAGGAAAGTGGATCTATGATTATATTTTATCTCAAATGGCAGGTCTTGAGTTAATTTACAGTCCAACTCAATAAATAGTATAAATACTCAAAACCTTAAATGAAGGCCAACTGTAGAAAGAAAGGAACAGCTTGCTCACTCTCAGAGACGAAGACTATTTATCTCAAGTGCCCAAAGTCTATGATATGCTCTGGTTGTAGACTTTGGGCACTTGAGATAAATAGTCTTCGTCTCTGAGAGTGAGCAAGCTGTTCTTTTCTTTCTAGAGGTCTTGAGTTAATGCCATTAAGTGAAGGGATTTTAGATTTAGTTCACACTTTTTTCCTGTTTTAGCTCAAGGTGAGTTAGATTCAGGTACAGTAGGTGTTTTCCTTTCCTCAGAGGGCTTGTTACCACCTGAAGCAATGGAGGGTTAACTGGGGAATTCTGTATAGGTCGCCCAAACCTTAGGTGCTCAGTTTTGCATGTGAATTAAAGATCCGTGAACAAAGTCATTGACTTAATTGGTGATAACAATCAATAATTGGGGTTAACAAGCACCTGGCAATCATTAAAGAGTTACACGTATATCATAGTAAACATAGTAAATGACGGCAGATAAAGACCCAAGTGGTCCATACAGTCTGCCCAACCATACAAGCTCCATAAATTAATTTAGTTTAAAAGGTCCTTTTTCTTAGATATTACTGGGCCAGAAACCCAGAGCCCTGCCCAGTAGTGTGCTTAGGTTCCATCTACTGGAGTCTCCATCAAAGCTCACTCCAGCCCATCTTAACCATCCCAGCAATCGAAATCCTCCCCAGCCCTTCCTCAACTGAATGTCTATATACGGGACCCAGGCCGTGCAAGCCCGCCCAGTACTGGCCTTAGTTCCTTCAATGTATACCCATTATTTTCTGATTAGAGATCCTCTGTGTGCATCCCATGCTTGTTTGAACTCTGTCACCGTTTTCTTCTCCACCACCTCCCTCGGGAGCTCATTCCACGCATCAACCACCCTCTCTGTAAAGAAGAATTTCCTAACATTACTTTTGAATCTACAACCCTTCAACCTCATATTATGCCCTCTGGTTTTACCATTTTCCTTTCTTTGGAATAGATTATGTTCTACGTTAATACCTTTCAAGTATTTGAACATCTGCATCATATCTCCCCTGTCCCTTCTTTCCTCTAGGGTATACATATTCAGGGCTTCCAGTCTATCCTCACAAACCTCCTACCATTTTCGTTGCATTCCTCTGGACCACTTCAAGTCTTTTTATGTCCTTCACCAGATATGGTCTCCAAAACTGAACACAATACTTCAAGTAGGGCCTCACCAACAACCTGTACAAAGGCATGAACACCTTCTTTCTTCTACTGGTCACTCCTCTCTCTACACAGCCTAGCATCCTTCTGGTAACATCCACAGCCTTGTCATACTGTTTCTTCACCTTTAATCTTCAGACACTATCACCCCAAGGTTCGTGCATCTCACCTCCCAGCACATACAGCTCCTTCTGATTTCTAATCCCCAATTACTCATCCCCAATTACTCATCTCCAATGCATTACTCTTCTCTTCTTTGCATTGAATTTTAGTTCTCTCTGTCTCCACCTGCTGGTTGAGAGGCTGATATGCCCTATACCCTATTCTATAACAAGTGCCTCTAATTTTCATAGCACACAACTCCAAAGTAAACATGGCAATGGGAGGGGCAATCTAGTCAAGACAGACAAACAGAACAAATAAGTTTCAAGTTTCAAATTTTATTATATCTTACTATCCCGCATTTTGGTAAAAACCTTCTTATCATCTTATAATGTAAAATCAGGGAGTGAAGTATCGTACTGTCTCTGGACATGAGAGTGAGGATGGAGGGTAGAACTACATTTTCTGATAGGATAGTGGGAGAGGGAGAAACATAAGGATAGCTGTGTAAATCTCCAAAATCTAACCAAAGAAAGAGGAGATGAGAATAGTGGGAAAGAAACAAAATTATGAATACAAATTTCTAAAAAGGAATGCTTTCAACTCCTTTTTGAAATATTCCAATAATGTCTGCAGTCTCAATGGTAGAAGTAGGGAGTTCCAAAGTTTGTCTGATATGTTCGTGGACAGTATCCCAATAGGATGGGATAACCAGTTGGTTTTGATTTATAGATCTAAGTGCTCTTGTGGGAATGTATGGAATGAGATATCATAGGAGATATACCAGTTTACCTGAAGTTAGTACTTTAAATATCAATAAAAATGTCTTGTAGGTAATCCGGTAGGGTAGTAGAAGCCAATATGCTTTTTTCAAGAGAGGAGTAATGTGGTCGAATTTCTGCGTGTTATGGATTAAACGAATGGTGGATCACTTGTAATCTACCTAAGTCTTTTTGTCTTATTCTTGCATATAATGAGTTACAGTTGTCAGTTTGTTGGATAATCGGTGAATGGGCCAGGATATTTAGTGAGAACAGAAAGAGCAATGAACAAATGGACTAAATCATGCTTAGTTTAAAAAAGGAACGCTTCATTACTTGATTGATTTGTGGACTAAAGTTCAATTGGGAATCTAGCAGTACACCAAGAAAATGGTCTGAGGTTACTATAAGAATGGGAGTATTTTGAAGCATATGTGAAGAATAGTCACCCTGCATCGAGAAGACAACAAGGTTAAGCTTTAATTTATGTTGGGTGAGCCAGTCTGTATTATGGTTAAATGCAGTTATTTCACTAGAGTTACAGAATTCAAAGGTGTATAAAATTTGGATCTCATAAGAACATAAGAAATGGCTTCGCCGGATCAGACCCTAGGTCCATCCAGTCCGGCGACCCGCACCCGCGGAGGCCAAGCCAGGTGTTCCTTGTTGAGAAACCTTGTTTACTCGTATCCCTCAATGTGATTTGTGAGAAGGTGTGCATCCAACTTGCATAGACAAATATATTGAAACCTAGGGATTGTGCTAATGTCAATAATGATGATAGAAAGAAATTGAAAAGTAAAGGAGAAAGTATTGAACTCTGGGTATGCCTGAGCCAGTGTCAAAAGGTGCAGAAGATGAGTTATTGGTTACAACTGTATATGATCTCCTGGAAAGATATGAAATGAACCATTGCAAAGTTGTATCAGTGAGTCCTATCTGTTGTGGATGGTTGATCAAGAGGGAAAGATCTATGAGGTCAACAGCAGCTGACAGATCTAAAAATATCATTAGGACTTTTTTGATTGGTCGAAAGCTTTATAAATGTAAGTAATAATACCTATGAGGTTTCTGTACTATAAAACTGTCAAAAGGGCTTTCTGGAATGAATGAAGGGCATTTATTTTTGTGACAAAATCCTGAAGCTGGGTATGAACTATTGATTCAGCGATTTTTGAAAGGAAGGGTAAGTTAGCTATGGGGTGATAATTGCTAGGGTCAGAGATGTCTGACTTTTCATCTTTTATTTTGGGCTGTAAATATATTTCCAGGATGAAGTAAGACTCACATTGATCATAGTGTGAATGAAAGGCAAAAGTGTAGGTAGAGATCGTTTAAGTAGTGATGCAGTGATTGGGTTAGCAGGGATGTTGTAGTATGAAGACTGGTGATTGTTCTCGAGAGTGTGTATGTGTGTGTGTGTTGAGGGGGGGGGGAGGATAGTCGACTGAAGGTACTACGAGGGACATGATAAGGCATGGAATCAGATTGGTGATGTATGATGGGAATATTAGATTGGATTGTGTCTCTCATCTTATTAATCTTATTTTGAAAGTGAGTAGCTAATTCTTGAGCAGTAGGGGACTGATCTATAGTATTTCTAGTAAGCTGGAATGTAGTGAGGAATTTTAAAGTTTTGTATAGAATAGCAGTAGTTGGGGCTTTTGTAATCTTGTTTGAGTAGTATGTCTTTTTTGCCTTAATGATGACTTATTTAAAGGCATTAGCAGTACATTTATAAACCATCAGTAATAGTTGGGATGGGTGGTGACACCAATTGCGTTCAGTTTGACCTAATTGAAATTTTAAGGGGATGAGGTTTGTTTATCTCTCCCCCGCCCTTATCCAGGGCGAGTTACATATGAACATACAAAATAAGACATTAACATTTGTCGTACAAATCAATACAAAAACACATACAAATTACATACTTACATATAAATTGCACGTGACATACAAGTTGCATCAACGAACTAGTAAAACCTTAACATACATCAAAATATAAAATTGCATAAGGCATACAAGATGCCTCAATGGCAGACATCACTATGCCAAATATAACAGATCAGACTATCGAACACCTCCGTGACCAGCACTCAGCACTCAACAGTCATCATCACTCCTTCTCCCTCAGCCTAACTCAGACCCTATATTTCATCTTACAGAACAGCTGTCTTTTCAGCATTTTCCTAAAGTTCTGTAAATTTTGCTGTTGGCAAATGTATCATGGAAGGTTGTTCCATTCCCTGGGGCCAATACAGGTCTGTGGTGAACCATGGGTTCTTTTGTTTAAGCTTATTTACCTTCTGGGTATATTGATAAGGAGCAAGAGAGTCAAAAGCTTGTTTTAAATTAGTTGTCCAGAAGGATGCTTGATCTTATAAATTTATTATAAATTTAGCGAATTGAATGTGTTTATATTTAATCCAGAGTAGAAATAAGTGAGGAGGAATTAACGTAACTGAGATCCCTATATAAAGATTCTGGTTGAGATCTTAGGGTAGTAATAGCTGAACCAAGTTCATGGCAGCCAATTAACTAACAGTTCTGCCGTGATTCACCGCTGGACCACCAGGGATACTTAAGGTACGAGGGGGAGGCAGGAGGGAGATAAAATAATTAGAATCGGGCTGGAACAAGAGATGGGAAGAATCCCTCCTGTCCCGGCCACCACTGGACCACCAGGGATACTTAAGGTACATGGGAGAGGCAGGAGGGAGATTAAAATAATTAGAATCGGGCTGGGACTGGAGGCGGGAGGGATCCCTCCTCTCCCGGCAACCGCTGGACCACCAGGTCTCATGGCAGACCCGGCAGAAGACTGGTCAAAGACCAGTGCCCTAACTGAGACTAGCCCTAACTGAGACTGCATACGTTCTGGTTCAGCAAGAACTTGTCTAACTTTGTCTTGAATCCCTGGAGGGTGTTTTCCCCTACAACAGCCTCCGGAAGAGCATTCCAGTTTTCTACCACTCTCTGGGTGAAGAAGAACTTCCTTATGTTTGTACAGAATCTATCCCCTTTTAGCTTTAGAGAGTGCCCTCTCATTCTCTCTACCTTGGAGAGGGTGAACAACCTGTCTTTATCTACTAAGTCTATTCCCTTCATTATCTTGAATGTTTCGATCATGTCTCCTCTCAGTCTCCTCTATTCGAGGGAGAAAAGGTCCAGTTTCTCCAATCTCTCGCTGTACGGCAACTCCTCCAGCCCCTTAACCATTTTAGTTGCTCTTCTCTGGACCCTTTTGAGTAGTACTGTGTCCTTTTTCATGTACGGCGACCAGTGCTGGACACAGTATTCCAGGTGAGGGCGCACCATGGCCCGGTACAGCGGCATGATAACCTTCTCCGATCTGTTTGTGATCCCCTTCTTTCCTGCTCACCCTTTTCGCCGCTGCCGCACATTGCACAGACGGCTTCATCGATTTGTCAACCAGTACGCCCAAGTCTCTTTCCTGGGGAGGTCTCTCCAAGTACTGCACCGAAGTCTGTTCGAAGGCATTTGAAGGCTAGTTCTCAAAACCTAACACATTACATTAGTATATATGGATTGCTAATATGCCCCAGAAGGAGTTCAATGCGATTTACAATGTAAAACAGCCTGACCTTATCCAGGGATTACAATATTTCATTGGGTTCATGATACAGAAAACTTGTTTTGTGTTCATGTAAGCACTGATTATGGCATTTGGTTTGAAGAGAAGATTGGCTATATCTGGACTAAGATCTGAAAGTTTTCTTTGGTGAAGCAATGCTAGATTTGTCTGTTTTCTCAAATGTTATGAATGTTTTCTTGGTTAATGTTCGTGTTTGTGCCTCCCAGGATAGATTCTTGTCAAATATAATCCCTAGGATTCTCAGTTCTGATTTCAGTTTCAGTGGGGCATTATGCAATGATTTGAGTATTGTCATTGGTGATTCTGGGTGGATTTATCAGTAAAAATGTGTTGTTTTCTTTATTTAGTTTCATTTTCATGTTGTCAGCCCAGTCGGCATCTAGACAAATGATTTCTTTTACTGATTTGTTGATCTTGTTTTCTTTCTTGTAGAAAGGAATGCATATTGTAATATCATCTACGTAGGAGAAGTAAGGCCAGGATTCACTAACCTGCCAGATTGGGCCCGATCCGGGCAGGTCTGACCAATTCAGAAAACAAAACTATACAGATGGGGGACGATCGGAGGAATGCCCCCATCTGCCTGCAGGGCTTTCACATGCGTGATCGGTGCGCATATGCAGATCGTGCTGACCCATCCCAGCTACGTCTTTTTTTTTTTAACTTTAAACTTTTACAGCCCTTGGGTTTAACCCGCTTCGGGTTAAACCCACGGGCTTGCACAGGCAGTCGGGGCAGACGTGTTTGGGGCAGTGCTGTTACTGTCGGGGCAGATGTGTTCGGGGCAGTGCTGTTACATGCGGCAGTGGTAGCGGCAGCCTCTTCCCTCCTTCCTTTCAGTGCGAGCCCATGGGTTTAAAGCAGACCTGCACTGCGGCGTGCAGCCCCGTTTTAAACTCGCGGGCTCACACTGGAGGGAAGGCGGCAGAGCCAGGGGGAGCAGAGAGGACATGTCAGGCAGGCATTCGGGGCAGGCAAGCCCAGGTGTGCAGGACCACAAGAGCCAGGGCAGGCAGATCGAAACAGGCAGATTAGGGCTGCAGGAGGCGTTCGGGGCTGCAGGAGATCGGGCCTGACAGGGCAGAGAGCAGGGCAATAGAACAGGAGAGTCGGAAGGACGTTTTCGACTGCTCCCCAGCAGTTGCTTCTTCCGTTGATCGGCCAGCCCTGTCAGATGTGAAATTTTGTGTAGTGAATCGGGTCGCTGTCCAATTTACATGTGTTTCTCCTTATTTGCATGCACGGATTTGAAGCGGATCGCAGGAGAGGTAAGTGAATCAGGCCGGAGGGAAATTTGCTCGTTAAGAGGTTGCAAACCAATCGGTACACAATCGGTTTGCTTAGTGAATCTAGCCCTAAGTGAGGTCTTTCTTGTCTAAGAAGTGTTCCAGTGTTGGCATCAATACTGAGGAGAGTGGTGAGCCTTGGGGTACTCCACTTGATGCTAATCATTCTTCCGATCTTTCAACATTCATTTCTATGCTGTATGTTCTGTTTGTTAGGAATCCTGACCATTAGCACCAACATTAGTGAGCCGCCCAATGGACATGTTTAGCGCTGAAAAATAATGCCAGGTCTGAGGTAGCATTAGAAGAGTTGGTTGAGAGAAAGGTTGTCTTAACCACATACCTTATCTCCCACCAACTGACCACCCTGCCCCAAACAGGCTTCCTGAGCCATCCCTAGTCCAGTGGATCCCTCCCAGCACCTTATGAAAATCTCTGGTGGTCTGGTGGACCCCTCCTAGCCCCTTCCAAATAAAAGAATAGGCTGGAGGCTCAGTGGACCCACCACCTGACTTTACTTGGCTTGACCTCTGGCCATGCTGGGTTGGGCCAGGCTAGGCTGAGCTCGACCCCTTAGTTACTACTAGCCCTGGTGGTCTTGTGGAATCCCATCTCTACCCCCACCTCCATGAATTTGCATGATCATTACTCTGAGCATGCCATGTTGATTTTTATGCACTGGATTTACGGTACAGTTTCCTCTACTGTGAACCTTTTCAGCATCCTCCTTATGGTGCAGCAAAACAAAAGGAACTAAGTCTGGAGCTGGCAGTGGAAGAGGAGGGCACAGGATGCAGCAGGGTATCATCATGCATATCTGTTCTAAGCCCCATGCCAGCCACTTTCACTTTGCTTCAGAGCTACTGAGGCGTGCTATGCCAGTACCAGCATTGCATCCAGATTTGTGTTACATTAGACTGGAAACCTAGTCCACTTAGTGGTGGGGCCAGACCTGTCCTCACTTGTAAAAACTTTACTGGAGACAGGAAACATATGATATGGTTTAACAGAGCTGTAACTACATCATGCCTCCTTGTACTACCTACATCTGTTCAGCAGATGGTAGCAGAGAGAACAATCATATACTGCTGTACCAATGCATTTCAGTCCTGCTCTGCAGCAATCAGTATGATTCCAGTAATCAAACACACAGCTCTACATCAACATAGGGTTACCATATGTCTGGGAAAACCCGGATTTCCAAAACCCAGCAATTTGTCCGGGTTTTGGAAATCCTGAGTTTGGAGTAGAGAGTTGCGCGGGGACAGAAATCCTACCCATCCCCGCCCGTCCCCACCAGGATCGTCTCCGTCCCCGCCAGGATCCTCTCCATCCCTACCCGTCCCCGTCAGGATCCTCTCCGTCCCCACCCATCCCCGCAAGGAATTACCTCCATCCCCGCCCAACCCCATAAAAAGCAGCAATTACTTCTGACAGGATCATCAATTCCACAGTTTCTTTTGTGTTTGCGCTGCTGTTTTCTCTTTGGTGGAACCCTTTTTTTGTTTTCTGTTCAGGTAATTAACTTATAAACCCCCTCTTTTACTAAGGCTGACGTGTCCTTTATATTATATGGATGAACCCTGCTTCCAAAGCCTTCCATCCCCGTGGGAGTCCCATTGGCTAGAGGGGGGTCCCCATGGGAGTCCCTTGGGCCAGAGGGGGTCCCCATGGGAATCCCGTGGGTTAGGGGGGATTCCTGCAGGACCCCCACGGGACCCGTGGGATTCCCGCGATCCCCGTTCCTGTGCAGACCTCTAGTTCGGAGGCCACATCTGGAAGCCTTTGTGCATGCGCGGCCATCACGGTGATGATGTGTGTGATGTCATTGCGTTGACATCCGCGCATGCATGAAGGCTTCCAAATGCAGCCTTCGAGCACAAGGAGGTTTGAGGGGGCAGGGTTAGGGGAAGAATGGGGCAGAGCCAGAGGCAGGATGGGGCTGGATTGGGGGCAGAACGGAGTGGGGCCAGGCATCCTCTTTTTTCAAAGAAGAAATCTGGCAACCCTACCATATGGCTCTAGATAGAAAAAGGAGGATGGATTGAGCCATCCGGGTTTTACTTCCATTGAAAGCAATGGAAGTAAAACTTGGATGTCTCAATCCGTCCTCTTTTTTCTGGAGCCCTATGGTAACCCTACAATATACACAGAAGATAGACTAAAAGTGACTTGCAATCAACTGGAAAGATTTGGAGGACCCAGAATATTTATTTATTTACTTACTTAAAATTATTTATAACCCGCCTATCTACAAATCTAGGCGGGAAACAATAAAACATACAAAATCAGTGACACAAACTCACATTCAATGACAGCAAAATACAAATCATATAAAAACATAAAACCTACACTGTATATATACAGACAATCAAGAAATCTTCAAAAAGACATCAAGAAAAAATGCAAACAATAAAATACAGCAAAAATTGCACTACCTCGTACTAAAACAGCATTGCTGACAAAAGCACGCTCAAACAAAACCGTTTTTACTCCTTTCCTGAATTGACAGAGCACCGTCAATTGCCGTAGTGACAATGATAAAGCATTCCACAATACCGGGCCCTGAACCGAAAGTACTGATTTACGATTGCCGGTGAGTTTCACAATGGCTAAAGAAGGAATTTCTAATCTTAAACTGTCAGAAGATCGTAACACACGTAAAGAGGAATGCCATTGAAACAAGAAGCGACATCCATAAGCAAGGTGTCAGGGACATCTGCTATTGAGATGGTATATTTATGGTTACCTGCTTGCAAAGACACCTGCACTGTATGAAAAGGGCCTGGGCAACTAGCCTGATTCAAACACCTGCAAGCTTCCCATCTTGGGTACTACACAGGACTTCTCATTTCACACTCTAGGACAGAGGAGAGGATTGGGAGGACACAGGTCTCAATGCTAAGAAACTGTAGCGCATAACTTCATTTTTACCAAATATTTATTCATTGCCATGGCTATTGTGCCAGGCACTTCATAAACCCTGAGGTGGTAGCTGTCAAAATCCACTCAATTATGTCTGCTGACAGGGCCTTTATTTACATTTCTTTTCTCAAACACTCTCCTTTCTTGGCACTCATGCACTCTCCCTTTTCTATTGCTTCCTTTTGTGACTCCCCTCCTCCCCCGCCCCATGCAATCACCCTCCTACTTATTTTTGTCTCTCTGATCTCCATTTTCCTTACTTATTCCTATAATTATCCACTAATGTCACCACCATAGAAGCCAACTTTTCAAAATGATTGGGGGTGCTTGACTCACCACAAATTACCAAGTCCATATAAAGGAAATTAAAGCAAGGTGGGTTGTGAACACAGCGTGTCAGGCTGTTTTTAATTGAAAAGCACAGCAGGTGATGCCACACAGGGAGGACTTGTTGGTAACAGAAATGTTAGGTAGCACTGCAAGTCCCATCAGTTTCTCTTCCTCCCCCAACCCCAATTCATCGCCACAGTTTTACTATCCTACTCCCAGACTATCTACACCAGTGGTTCTCAACCCTGTCCTGGAGGACCACCAGCCAGTCGGGTTTTTGGGATAACCCTAATGAATATGCATGAGAGAGATTTGCATATAATGGAGGTGACAGGCATGCAAATCTGCTCCATGCATATTCATTAGGGCTATCCTGAAAACCTGACTGGCTGGTGGTCCTCCAGGACAGGGTTGGGAACCACTGATCTACACTACATTCATGCTATGTCATCCAGTCCACCCATATTCTCCTCCTCCCACCCAGTCCACAATAGTCCCTCTTCCCTAACAAACTTTCTTTTCTCTTAGACCATCTCTACTTCTTTCTCAGTCTGTCCCTGCCTTAATGTCTTCTTCTTCTATATTTCCTTCACTTCAATGCAGTTTGACTTTTGTTGTAGGGTAGGATGTGTAATATCACCCACTGTATCTATTCTAACCCCCCATTCACTTCTCTACTCTCTACTTCCTCCTGACTTGACCTGCCTTTCCCCACTGGGTTCCTTCTCAGTTTATTTTGGTCAGTGCCTCTCCCCTGCAGGCTAAGCACACCCATCCCTCATACTTCCTAAGCAGATTCATTGTACATTTCAAAATTTTTATCCTCACCCTTCCTGGCAAGGATCATATTCCTACTCCTCCTTCCCAGAGTCCCAGATTCCATTCATATCTAGAACACAAAGACTGAAATACAATAGCAGCTCCACGTCCAGAAAAGCCCTATGAGCTGCTCCACCACCTGAATGCGCACAAACCTTGGAAGCAGTGGCATAGTGAGGTGTATGATGTGCCAAGGGCAGTGGCGTCCCCATGCTCCTTCCCTGCCCCCCAAGCTACACTCATGCCCTCCTTTCCCCCCTTACTGCTTAAATCTTTGCCAGTGCGAGCAGCTTCTCTGGCCTGCTGCTTGTGCCAGCATTGGCTTTTCCTCTGATATCAGTTCCTGGCCCTACGACCAGGAAGTGATTTCAGAAGGAAGCCCAGCTGGCGTGAACCTCAGGCCAGAGCAGTTGCTTGCGCTGGCAAACATTTAAAGAGGTACAGGGAAGGAGGGCCAGGTGTGAGCACAGCGTGGAGGAGCAGAAAGTAGCTGGCACCCCCACCAAGATGGCGCCCGGGACAGTCTACCCCCACCCCCCCTTACTATGCCACTGCTTGGAAGCTCAGCAATCAGTGGTTCCACAGCCCCTAGGGCTACATCTGCATGCGGTGCTTCTTGCTCTTAGACTAAAAATCCCAAAGATCACATGCTGAGAAGGAAATTGGTGAACCTAAATGTGTGTATAAATATCAACCCATTGTGTGCCAGCCCAACTGCTAAAGCTCTAGCAATTACAGAAGTAAGTGCTTGCCCAGCGGGGAGCTGAGTTAGCACTGACTCCAGTGTTTTCTGCAGAAATGGAAATTGGTACATTTGGTGGTAACAACTTTGGTACAATTCTCCCTCCAGTACAGCATCCTTCTTACTCTCTCCTTTTACCAAAAACCATCTTCTTTCTCCTCCATTCTAGTAACATAGTAGATGACAGCAGATAAAGACCCGAATGGTCCATCTAGTCTGACCAGCACCATTATACCCTCACTCCCCTCTTTTCCTGGACTACATTATGTGGAAGGATATGGGGTGGCATGGTGCCCTGCGAAGCCACAAAAGTCATAGACCCCAAAAGCTAGCCTGTAGCAGAGCTGTGCTGAC
Organism: Geotrypetes seraphini; assembly: GCF_902459505.1. Classification (NCBI taxonomy): domain Eukaryota; kingdom Metazoa; phylum Chordata; class Amphibia; order Gymnophiona; family Dermophiidae; genus Geotrypetes; species Geotrypetes seraphini. The sequence continues at coordinate 82,971,329 of NC_047091.1, read as the reverse complement.
AATGAGAATGGAAAGCCAGGGCTTAGCAGCTGAGCCAAGAGGAAAACCAAACCCAAGGATCTTTTACCCCCTTCCAAATTCACCCATCTCTCCTGTAACCTCTTCCAGCTGCTGCCATGCTATTCTTTTGGGACTATATTTCATAATGAGGAGGAGACGACTTAATCTCAAACCACAGTCTCCTATAACATGTAACAAGAGCATGAGTGTTTTATTTTTGTGAATAAAGGAGATGGTATTATTCTCTATTCCCCTTTCAATTTGAAACTCAATCAGGTCTCTGTATCTTAGAGCTACCAAAAAGAAACAATTTTAAAGATATTTTTTCAAACGATGGCATGAAATACTGGCACAATCCCTTCCTCCTCCTCCCCCCACTCCTTGTTCTTCCAATAAAATAGCATATTAATTCTGGTGACTACAGGACTGAAGGAGAAAGTCAAAATATAGTTATTGCCTACCCTTGATCCATCCCAGCTGGCAGAGAAATCTTTACTAAAATATTAATATTCCAACCTTTGTGTATGTAGTTTTCTGTTTCTATCTTAGATTTCTCTCTGTCCTCAAATTCCTTCTTTTAAGAATTCTCTTCCAGTCTTCCTTCATCATTTCTTTTCCTCCATGGTTTCTCTCATCTCGCTTTCATGTCTCTTCTCTCCACTCTGACCCTCCCTTTTCCTCAGGCTGCATTTTTCCCAGTCCCACAAAACTACTGTCAAACCTCGGCCCTCGCCAGGTCAGGTTTTCAGGATTTCCCAAATGAATATGCATGAGATCTATTTGCATACAATGGAAGCAGTGCAGGCAAATAGATCTCATGCAAATTCATTGGAGAAAACCTGAAAACCCAACTGGATTGCAGCCCTCGAGGACCGACAATGGTAACACTGCTCTACCTCTTTCTGTTTGCACCTTGTTTCCCCTCTGCCTACTCTTCTTCTCTTCCAGATCATATCTCCTTTTGCTAGCAACCTTCCTCTCACAGCCCATGCTCTCTTCCTGAATTCCTTTGATCCTCACATCTTGTTTCTACTCCTCCCCCATAGCTCCAATATCAGTCCCCAGCACCCAGACTCTCTTCCCTTTCCAGTTCCTTGCTGCCTCATTCAGTATTTCAGAGCAGCATTGTCTCTCCTAACCAGTGACCCCTTTACAGTCCCTTTATTCCTTCCTTGCTCCCTTGATTCCTCTCCCAGTATCTGGGTTTTTTTTTTAACCTTAACTGCTATAGGTATTACTTTGGCAACATAGGTCAAAGCCCAATAAAGTTATCTGAAATTGTCTATTCCTTTTGTCAATGCCAGTTTGCTGCACTTGTGTTCCTCACCTGGGAGGTGAGAGGCTGATAGCTGGGAAGTCTAATCTAATCTAATCTTCTATTTGTGAGTCGCACAAACCTATACAAGCTCTAGGCCAGCGTTTTTCAACTGCTGTTCCGCGGCACACTAGTGTGCCGCGAGATGTTGCCTGGTGTGCCGTACGGTCAGGGCCGCCATCAGGGCAGTACCACCAGTCTAGGGAGAGGGGCGGTCCGCCCCACGTGGACAGGAGAGAGCTGGACGGGGGACCCGCGGAATTCAATACATCTCGAGCCGCGAGGCACATCTTCTGTTCCTGCCTGCCCTGCAGCTAACATATAGCCGATCGCAACCGTTCCCCGATGTCAGCGCTGACGTCGGAGGGAGGGCTTAAGCAAAGCCTGCCCTCCGACGTCAGCGCTGACGTCGGAGAATACTTCCGTTCGGCTATTTGTGCGCGGCATTGCAGGCAGGAAGCAGAAGACAAGCCTTGCGGCTTGAGCTTCGTTTTGCTGAGAAAGTTGCAAAGATGGGCTGGGAGGCAAACACGGAACACAAAAGGGGGGGGGGAGGGAGTGCGTTTTGGACACAAGGCATGAACTTGGGAGAGAGGAAGGGAGGGAAAGAGATGCTGAGGTGGGGGAGGGAATGCGTTTTTGGACACAGAAGAAATGGACTTGGGAGAGAGGAAGGGAGGGAAAGAGATGCTGAGGTGGGGGAGGGAATGCGTTTTTGGACACAGAAGAAATGGACTTTGGAGAGAGGAAGGGAGGGAAAGAGATGGTTGTGTACACGGGGAATAGAAGAAAGGAGAATTTTTGGTCATAGGGAGGGAGTGAGGTACAGATAGTGGCATACCAGGGGGGGGGGACGGTGTTGTTGGCGGTGGCAGCATTATAAAATACTTTCTTTGTGTTTATTTGATTCCTATTCAAGAGAATTACTTTATATATAGTCAATATAGGCACAGAGTTAAATTTTTTAACATTTTCTAATGGTGGTGTGCCTCGTGATTTTTTTCATGAAACAAGTGTGCCTTTGACCAAAAAAGGTTGAAAAACACTGCTCTAGGCGACTGAAGATTAAACAGGAAGGGAAGGAGGAGAAGAAAGGAGAAGGGGAAAGGAAAAAAGGCAGATATTAATTAATTGTCAGGTGAGGCTGGACTCATTTAGAGCACTGGTCTTTGACCTGGGGGCCGCCGCGGGAGCGGACTGCTGGGCACGATGGACCACTGGTCTGACCCAGCAGAAGCAATTCTTATGTTCAAAGAGGTAAGTTCTAAGTTTTTTTCAGAAGAAGGAGTAGTTGGCCTGCTTTCTGATAGTTTCTGGGAGATTGTTCCAGGTTTTTACTCCCAGAGAGGTTAGCATGAGTTGAAAATTTGCTTGTATTGAAGTTGTATTGAAGTGAGAGGCTGATATGCACAGATGGGGTGAGGGACCTTGGGGTGATAGTGTCTGAAGATCAAAAGGCAAAGAAACAGTGTGACAAGGTGATGGCTGTTGCCAGAAGGATGCTAGGCTGTATAGAGAGATGCATAACCAGTAGAAGAAAGAAGGTGTTGATGCCCCTGTACAGGTCGTTGGTGAAGCCCCACTTAGAGTATTGTGTTCAGATTTGGAGACTGTATCTGGCAAAGGACATAAGAAGACTTAAGAACATAAGAATAGCCTTACTGGGTCAGACCAATTGACCATCAAGTTCAGTAGCCCGTTCTCACGGTGGCCAATCCAGGTCACTAGTACCCGGCCAAAACCCAAGGTGTAGCAATATTCCATGCTACCAATACAGGGCAAGCAGTGGCTTCCCCCTTGTCTTTCACAATAACAGACTATGGACATTTCCTCCAGGAACTTGTCCAAGCCTTTCTTAAAACCAGCTATGCTATCCGCTCTTACCACCTCCTCTGGCAACGCGTTTTAGAGCTTCACTATTCTCTGAGTGAAGAAAAATTTCCTCCTATTGGTTTTAAAAGTATTTTCATGTAACTTCATCGAGTGTCCCCTAGTCTTTGTAATTTTTGACGGAGCGAAAAATCAATCCACTTGTACATGTTCTACTCCACTCAGGAATTTGTAGACTTCAATCATATCTTCCCTCAGCTGTCTCTTTTCCAAGTTGAAAAGCCCTAACCATTTTAGTCTTTCCTCATACAAGAGGAGTTCCATCCACTTTACCATTGGTTGCTATTCTTTGAACCTTTTCTAGCACCATTATATCTTTCTTGAGATAAGGAGACCAGAATTGAATGCAATACTCCAAATGAAGTCGCACCATGGAACGATACAGGGGTATTATGACATTCTTAGTCTGGTTAACCATCCCTTTTGTTAATAATTCCCAGCATCCTTTTTGCTTTTGTGGCCGCCACTGCACATTGGGTGGAAGGTTTCATCATATTGTCTACAATGATACCCAAATCTTTTTCTTGGGCTAACCCCCAAGATGGACCCTAGCATCTGGTAACTGTGATTCAGGTTATTCTTCCTAATGTGCATCACTTTGCATTTGTCCACATTAAATTTCATCTGCCACTTGGATGCCCAGTCTTCCAATATCCTAAGGTCCGCCTGCAATTTTTCACAATCCGCATGCGTTTTAACAACTTTGAACAGTTTAGTGTCACCTGCAAATTTAATCACCTCATTCATCGTTCCAATTTCCAGATCATTTATAAATAAGTTAAATAGCACCGGTCCCAGTACAGAACCCTATGACACTCCATTGTTTACTCTCCTCTATTGAGAAAAATGACCATTTAACCCTACCCTCTGTTTTCTATCCGATAACCAAGTCCTAATCCACAACTGAACTTTGCCACCTATCCCATGACACTTTAGTTTTCTCAGGAGCCTCTCGTGAGGAACTTTATCTAAAGCTTTCTGAAAATCTAGATACACTATATCAGCCGGCTCAAATTTATCCAGAGGAAGGCGACAAAAATGGTAGGAAGGTTGCACCAAAAAATGTATGAGGAGAGACTGGAAGCCCTAAATATGTATACCCTAGAGCAGGGGTAGGCAATTCTGGTCCTCGAGAGCCACAGGCAGGTCAGGTTTTCAGGATATCCACAATAAATATGCATGAGTAGATTTGCATCTCAAGGAGGCAGTGCATGCAAATCCATCTCATATGTATTCATTGTGGATATCCTGAAAACCTGACCTGCCTGTGGTTCTCGAGGACTGGAATTGCCTACCCCTGCCCTAGAGAAAAGAAGGGACAAGGGAGATATGATTCAGATGTTCAAATACTTGAAAGATATTAACGTAAAACAAAATCTTTTCCAAAGAAAGGAAAATGGTAAAACCAGAGGACATAATATGAGGTTGAGGGTGATAGATTCAAGAGTAATATTAGGAAATTCTTCTTTATGGAAAGGGTGGTTGGTGCCTGGAATGCGCTCCCGAGGGAAGTGGTGGAGAGGAAAATGGCAAAAGAGTTTTAAAAAAGCGTGGGATGAACACAGAGGATCTCTAATAAAAAAATAATGGTATATTGAAGAACTAAGGCCAGTACTGGGCAAACCTGCATGGTCTGTGTCCATATATGGCCATTTGGTTGAGGATGGGCTGGGAAGGACTTCGACAGCTGGGATGGTTTAGATGGGCTAGAGCAGGGGTGTCAAAGTCCCTCCTTGAGGGCTGCAATCCAGTCGGGTTTTCAGGATTTCCCCAATGAATATGCATGACATCTATTTGCATGCACTGCTTTCATTGTATGCTAATAGATCTCATGCATATTCATTGGGGAAATCCTGAAAACCCGCCTGGATTGCGGCCCTCAAGGAGGGACTTTGACACCCCTGCGCTAGAGTGAGCTTTGATGGAGACTTCAGTAGATGGAACCTAAGCATAGTACCGGGCAGAGCTTTGCGTTTCTGGCCCAGAAATAGCTAAGAAAAAGGACAATTTAAATTAAATCAGTAATTTAAAGAAAGGGTACAGTTGGGCAGATTGGATGGACCATTTGGGTTTTTATCTGTTACTCATTGCCAGCTGCTAGGCTACAGCAACTCCCTCCTCCTCTGTATTGTATTGGACAGGCTGCAGGGAAGGCGGAAGCAGTAACTAAGATACAGAAATACCTTTCCTTGTGTTTTTCTGTAGCTTTGCAGCATGGAGTTTGTTGCCTCAGATCTATAGACTTACAGGGAAAAATATTGGGGGTGCTCAGACACCCATAGAGCTAGTGCCTATGGGCAACATATAGATATTCAAAATATAACACCTTAAGCCAGACATAAATATACTGTAATAATAAATATACTGTAATAATCGTACTGGCACTCCCAGAGTAAGCAACTATACAGAACAGCGCCAAGGTTTATAAAAAGAGTTTTTCCTAAACAGAAAGGACACAAATCACAGAATGCACTTGGCCAAAAATTCCTAAAACCAAACTTGGCAGTTTTATCTTAAAGAATGCTGAGTATCTCATCTGAGGATGGTTTACCTTAATCTCAGCCTGTTTGCTACCCTTTGCACAATCCCACACAGATAGCATGTGTTCGTTGGAGTCATCTACAACGCAGAGGTAGGCCCCATTATCCTAGGGGGAAATAAAGGCAGGAAAGCACAATGATCCAAGAAGATGGTTAGTAATTTTCTAGAAAGCAGTCACTCATTTCAACATAACTAAATATCCTACAGCACAAGCAACACAATCACACATCCAACATGATCAAATGCCCAATATTAGCATCAGCACAATCACTTATTCCAGTGGCATAGCTAGGACTAAGGAAAGATTAGGTTCTTACTTTGATAATCTTTTCTTTCTAGTAGAAAGGCACACGAGTTTTGAATCAGTGATTTATTCTCCTTTACTTATGAGTTTGTAGAAGGCATCATCTAGCTTTTTCTCTCAGCTCTGCCTCCTGCTGTGCTCCAGCTTCTCAGTTAGTATCAAAGCAGTTGACAATTTCTATAAGAGGAGAGATAAGGAGGCAAGAAATGGGGTACTCCCTGACCAGTCAATTCTGTTCTGATCTGCAACAAGTCAAAGGCAACAAATCAGCGCCAACATAATTATAATTGAGAACAAGGTGAAAATTAACAAGCCATCTATCTGAGTACAACCAGCACTAACACTTATGTAGCTCTCAAGCCTCTCGCTTGTCTCATTAAAACAGAGAGCTCAATCAGAACTTTTCAAATCTGTCTGACAACAGACACCATCATCTGGAAATACATACATGTCTGAGACAGCAAGCAGCCTTCATGACTCATATTCATTTTTAATAGAAAGAAGATTATCAAGGTAAGAACTTAATCTTTCCTTCTAGTACAAAAGGCATATGAGTCTTGACCCATTGGGATATGCTAATGCAGTCCCCTAAGTCTAGGACTGGGCAGATGAGCCTGCTGTGTGCACTACGGACCCAAAAGCGGTGTCCTTTTATGCTGTCACATCCGTTCTGTAAAACCTCTGTGAAAGTATGAAGGGTGGATTATGTAGCCGCCCTACAATTTTCCTCTGGCGACACTGCCTGGGACTCTATCCCTCGTAGAGTGTGTTCCCAAAGCGATTGGTGGCTACTTACCACATCCAGATGATGCCTGAAGCTCCCAATAATTTAAATAGGCTGCAAACATTAAACTCACAAAGTCTGGAATAAACCCTTGAACAGGGAGGCCCAAGGACTCCTGTAGGAACTCACCTTATTTCCTTGTGGGCCCAGAGACGTCTGCGCATCTGCTCTTCACCATATCCATGAAGTTGCTACCTGAGGACTCTAGGGGGGGGTTTTGACTCCCAAACTGAGTAACCTGCAAGTGGGTCACCTTTGAGGAACCAGAGTGAGCTAAGCCTAGCACTCCCATCCCCACTCCTGTGCCCCACAGCATGTGGAACATGGAAGCTCCTCAGCTGGCCATCCAGCACAAATCTGGCATGAATCCACATTAAAACAGACTGGAGAGTCCATCTGGAATGATTTTAAGTAAAATCGAGGTGTTTTGAGGTAGATAGAGGCTTTTAACATCAAATTGGGAAATCCAAGATGGCCACCGCCACAGTGTTTTAGTGCCAAAAAATGTCCTGGGAGAGCTAATTAAAAGCACAGAAAATTAAACAAAGGGGTGTTTTTGGAGGTGGGGGACCCAAATATCAGCCCCAGAAACCTCTAAAATATCAATTTGTAGACCACCCCAATGTCTTCTATAGGCTGCAATAGCCTGTACTCACTGTTGTACTAGTGCTGTGCCTGCTTCAGCTCAAACTGGGAAGAAAGCTGCCTCAGACAAGCATGAAATTCCACTCCAAATGCTTGCTTCATTGGGCTGCCAATCAGACCCTGAATAAGCCTGAGACTCCAGACCCCCAAAACTCCTCATGTGTCTTTGGGGAGGAAGGAACACTGCTGACACTGATAAATCTCTCAGGGCTGACACAGGACCACACAGCCTGCGCTCAAGCTCTGGTAAAAACCATGCTCCCAGCAGAACGATCCCCGAGCCACCAAAGTGTTAGGGCAGGCTGGCAAGGCAGGTTCCCTGTAAAAGGGTTTCCCTCCTGGCTACACACTTCTGACCACAGAGTCTGTGTCTTCTCCCAGGTAGAGCTGCCACAGTCGAACTGGGAACCTTTGGAACACTACAAGCCTCACAGTTCAGATGAAATATAAAAATCTATATCAGAGCAGAGCAGAAAGACACTTTCTAACTCGCTTGTAGAAGGAAAAACTGAGGATCTGGGGCATAGCCCAAAGATGTAGGAGACAGAGCTATGATAAAAAAGGTAGATGATGCCTTCTACAAACTAGCAAGTAAAGGAGAATAGCTCACTGGTTCAAGACTCATATGCCTTTTGCATTAGAAATGGGTCTTGAGTAGAAAAATTAAGATAGGCATCCTATAATATCATCTCTCCCCAGGTAGCAGAGAAAGGTGGAGGGAGGAAGAATTACTTCCAAGCTCCAGTAAATAAAACCCTGTAAAGAGCAAATACACCCCAGACCTATATATAGAACCTGCCATAGTAATAGAAATAGAAGCTGAAATGCAAGTTATCACAGGGATACATTTCCTGAAGCTACCATGTTACAATTAATAAATTCTGAAAAAAAAAAAAAAAAAAACACCCAAAACACAACACACCCAACTTTTGTTGTCTGAGCATTACTTTGGTCCAAATGGGTCTCTTTTCTGCTTTGTTTCCTTAATTCACTTTCTGAGGTCTCCTGAACTTTTTTAACATTTCTTCTCTATGTCTACCTCCATCTTTCCTTTTTGTCCTTATCTGTTGTGTCCAGTAGAGGATGCTCAAAATCATATTTTTCCAGTTTCAATTGAAACTGAACCTGCGACCAAATTTTGTTACTCAAGTTTTGACTGAAACTAAAACTGACCGCCCTTATTCAGCACTGCGATCTTTTCCTTTCTCTGCCTCCAAAAATAGGAGCAACTCATCTCCCAGGCTCCCCGCCTACCCACAAAAGAAGACACCCCCCCTTTTTTGGAATCCTCTACAAATAGAACAGTTTCTTAAGACTCAGGAGAAATGACTGGTATGAAGATTTTGGAGTACTCAGAATATTCTACGTTATTTAAAATTGATTAAATATCCTATTGTGTTTTCTTATTTTCATTTTTCCTTAGTTTGCAACACCTTTCTCTCATGGTCACTAAGGTCCTCCCGAGGAGTATTCCCTAACCCAGGGGTGTCCAATGTCAGTCCTCGAGGGCTGCAGTCCAGTTGGATTTTCAGGATTTCCCCAATGAATATACATGAGGTCTATTTGCATGCACTGCTTTCATTGTATGCTAATAGATCTCATGCATATTCATTGGGGAAATCCTGAAAACCCGACTGGATTGCGGCCCTCGAGGACTGACATTGGACACCCCTGCCCTAACCACACCCTCTCCAAAGGGCTTCACATGATATGATACCCGCCAGCGAGCCTTCTCTTGAGTAGCCCCCATACTCTGGAATGCACTCCCTGAAAGGATACGCTTAACACAAGACTATCTCTACTTCAGGAAGCAGGTGAAAACTTAGATCTTCACCCAGACCTTTAATGGAAGAAGTAACTAACTTGCTAGTCACACGCACAAGCAGTAACACTTGGCTGCACATACAATAGGAGAACATGTTTATCTACTCCTATCCTAGAAGAGATAATTTTCAAGCGCCATTCTGTCCTCATGTGCAACTTTCTTCAAATTAGTCCATTAGGCTTATATTCTCTAAATTGTATTTTAATTTAGGCGTCAGTAGGTGCCCTAACGGCGTCCAAGTTAAGTGAAAAACGCCATTTAAAAGACATTTTAACATGATTTTCAAGGTCCCTACTGACGTCTAAAAGAATGGTGGCAGAACCGCACCAACGTAGGTGCTTTATGATGCCTAACGCCACCGTAGGTGTGGCTAAGATCGGCAGTGGCGTTGTGCACCGTAAAAGCGCGATTCACAGCAAAAGTAGGCATCAGAAATGTAGGACTTGAAAATCCTGGCCTACATTTCTGGCGCCTACTTTTGCCAGAGGCGCAATTCTCTAAACAACGCCATCGCATGATTGACATGCGATCGGCAGCCACTTTTAAGGCTTCCGGTTTAGATAACCCTGGCCTTATTTTCTAACGTCTGTTATTCTATCTCCTCATCTATACAGTATCATGCTCCTTATTTGCTTACACCCTATGCTGTCTATTAAAATATTTTATCATGCATTGTGTTGACATTATAATGTACGTACTATGCCATACTTTGTATTGTAATCTGAATAATTTTTTTGACTGTTGTAATTGTCTATTGTTTATGTTTGACTTATTTGTGCTGTACACTGCCTTGAGTGAACTCCTTCAAAAAGATAGCAAAATAAATCTTAATACCATAAATAAATAAAATATGAAATACGTCACCTCTGCTGGTAAAAATAAAATATTTAGAACATTTTGTTATTTAAGTGCATGAATGCCAACTTATGCTAATATTCTATAACAGAATCTTGGTGCCAAGATACCATTATTGAATTAGTTCCCAGTGTGTGACAATGAGGTACCTTAATTGAGGCACAAGGTCATATAATTGTCCCCATCCATTCCAACTACTAAACTCTACAATCATTTCCTCCCACTTAGAGAATTCAGATACAGTCCTCTTCTCCTACACCAGGGGTGTCAAAATCCCTTCTTGAGAGCCGCAATCCAATCGGGTTTTTAGGATTTCCCCAATGAATATGCATGAGATCTATTAGCATACAATGAAAGCAGTGCATGCAAATAGATCTCATGCATAGTCATTGGGGAAATCCTGAAAACCTGACTGGATTGCGGCCCTCGAGAAGGGACTTTGACACCTGTGTCCTACACTATCATTGGGAGGCCAATATATGCATCCACCAAACTTTCTGTAGAACTTTCACCAATTCTCCAGGACCACACAAACAAAATCACTGCATATCCAATGCCACTACTGTTTCAATACCACATATCCAAAGTCACCAGCATCCACCACCACCAGTCCATACCACCACTGATCCAACATCAGTCCATACCACATATCCAAAATCACTACCCTTCTAACACCAAGGCTCATGCTACAATATTATCTATTCAACTCCACCACCTGTTCAAAAGCACTTGTCAATCCAAAATGATAATCCTTTCAACTCTATGACCTGTCCAATAGCACTGACTTTCTAATAAAATATTATTCACTCTACCTTATCACAAGTCCAACAGCTCTATAAAGTAACAGTCTAGTTTTTCCGTATGGACATGAACTTACAGCCACAGAGAAAGCGAGGGAGCCCACTCCCCTTTCAAAACATCCTGGACCAATCTGCTGCAAGGTCAGTAATGTGGAGGAGTCCCAGATATGAACAAAAGGTTGCAGAGGCTGACAAAACAACAGAAAAGAAAGTTCACTTAGTATGATTTCTGTACAGTAAGACAGGCAAAAAAATGGAAGAGATATTCTGAATGTCCTTAGCAGGAGTAAAGTCCATCCTCACACTTGCAGGCCATACAAGTACTGGCTCTAGTCTAGGAGATGGTTTTTTTTTTTTCTTTCAGGAAATACTGTAACAACCAAGACTGGATTAAAGCACATCACACAAGACCCAAGACCCATTGAACACTTGGGGCCTAGACACTTTTCTAGTTTGCTTATAGTTATGGCCTCAGAATAGGAAAGGGGAAATTTTATAACGGCCATATTTCAGAAGTAGCCTGCATCTTGTATTTTTCTCTGCAGTTCTTTGTTTTTCCTTGTGTTGCTTTTACTTCACTGCAGATTATGTTGGATTTTTCTTTTATTTTTCACAGTGGAGTATAACATTCTTTAGATAAATGAATAAGCATTTGATGCTTTTGAAATCATGAGATAGACAAGACAGAGCTGTCAAAAGTATTCTCCCAGGCAAAATGGCTGACTTAAACATAGCTACAGGTAAATACTGCCTCCATTGTACATACCGTATATATTCGAAACTGAGCTTTTTGGGCCAAAAAAAGGGCCCAAAAATGGGGGTCTTGGTTTATATTTGAGTCTTCTGATGATGATGGTGCTTTTTTCCTCCCCTCCCCACCCGATGACCGACGATGACCCGATGTTATCTTCCACCCCCTATCCTCCACTACCTATGCTTTCAAAATGTAGAAAGACTAAGGGGGGGGGGAACATGATGAAAGCAAATAGGAGAAAATATTTTTGCGTTCAATGAATAGTTAAGCTCTGTAATTCACTGCCAGAGGTAAAAGAGATTAGCTTAGTTGGGTTTTAAAAAGTTTTAGAAAAGTTCCTGAAGGTAGTCTATACACTTTTATTAATGTAGACCAGAGGAAAGTCACAGCTTATCTCTGCTACTTCTTGGGATTCTTCTAGGTACTTGTGACCTGGATTGGCCACTGCTGGAAGCAGAATACTGGGCTAGAGATCTTTGGGCTGACCCAATAAGGCAATTCTTATTTTCTTATGCACCTTTCTGGCAAATACAAACTTTCATATCACATTTCTCAGTACTGTTGTTTGTTTTCCTTTTTGATGTATTCAATGTATGTCGATGTTTGACCTTTTCCACTGAAGCTATCTGTTATAAATCCTCTTCAACTAAAGCATTGCCAGGCCCTCTGCTGAACAATGCATAGCCATTTCTGTGATAGTCTTTGTTACGTGTATACTTGCAAATATCTTTACAATGTTTTCATTTGCTTTTCCCAGCAGCCTGTACAGTTTTGCAACATTTATCTCATTTGGTTTCTGCAATAAGTTTGTGTTGTCCTGCTAGAACAGGCTAAATAAGTTCACATGAAAGACCTTCTGTGATCTAGCAAAAAATGTTTCTGTAGAGCAGGGGCTCTCAACCCCGTCCTTGATACCCACTTAGCCCAGTCAGGTTTTCAGAACAACTACAATCAATAGGCATGAGATAGATTTGCTTGAAATGGAGGTCGGGTGTGCAAACCTCTCTCATCCCTATTTATTGTAGGGATCATGAAAATCTGTCCTGAGGACTGGGTTGAGAGAACCACCTGCTGTAGAGGAAACGGTATTGCCTGAGTTCAGACCAAGCCACGTATCAGTCAGTGGACGCGTTATTTACTGATTACTGTACATAGAACTTGTCTTGAGTTTAGCTGCCTGTCTATTCAGTAGCATAGAAAGGGGGGCAGACCGCCATGGGTGCCATCTTGGTGTGGGCGCTGGCACCTCTCTGCCTCCCCATGCCACACTTGCACCCTCCCTTTCCCCCCTTCCTCGTACCTCTTTAACATCTTCACCAGCATGAGCAACTACTCTAGCCTGCTGCTTGCGCCGGTCTGGCTCCCTCGGAAATCACTTCTGGGTTGTGGGTCCAGGAAGTGACATCAGAGGGAAAGCCAGCTGCTTGCGCTGGTGAAGATTTAAAGAGGGATGGTGATGGGAAGGGAGAGCGCGAGTGTGGCATGGGGCGCAGAAGGAGTAGGGCGAGTTGGCACAGAAGGAGCAATGGGGCAGAGAGGAGGGTGCAGGGGGTGGCGCAGAAGGAACTTGGGGGGGGGAAGACACACCACTGTCCCAGGTGCATCCTACCTTTGCTATGCCACTCCATCTATTTATCCCAATTGACTCTTTACTACCCATCTTGTACCTGTCTATACATCTGTACTTGGCCCCAAGTCAAGCTGTATTGTAGGAAAAACATTACAATCATTTCTACATTATTCAAATGTTCTACTACTACTACTTATCATTTCTATAGTGCTGCTATACTTACACAGCACTGTACATTAGAACATTCAAGACACAGTCCCTGCTGAGAAGAGTTTACAATCTAATCAACAGACAAACTTGACAAGCAGGGGGTTGGGGAGTTCATCAGGCATGAATGCCCTACATTGAGTGGAACTTAGGAGTTAAAAGCAACCTCAAAGAAGTGGGCCTTCAGCCTGGATTTGAATATAGCAGGGACTGAACATGACAGAGTGATTAAGGGAGTCTGTTCCAGGCATATGGCGCAGCAAGAGAGAAGGAATGGAGTTTTGGATTGGCATTAGTGGAGAAGGGTACTGATAGGTGAGTCTTACCTATGAACAGAGTTCCCAGGAAAGAATATAGGGAGAGGTAAGAGAGGAGAGATGTGGAGGAGCTTCAGAGTGAATGCATTTGAAGTCAGTAAGAGGAGTTTGAATTGTATGCAACAATGGATAGGGAGCCAATGGAGTGATTTGAGGAGAGGGTTGATATGGGAATAGCAACTCTGGTGGAATATAAGTCTTGTTGCAGAAATTTGGGCCTATTGAAGGGGAGAAGTGTTTACGAGGAAGACCTATGAGAAACAAGTTTCAGTAGTCGAGGCGAGAGGTGATAAGAGTGTGGATAAGGGTTCTGGTGGTGTGCTCTGAGAGGAAGGATTGGATTTTGGTGATATTATAGAGAAAGAAGTGATAGGCTTTGTCTAATGTGTGGCTTTTAAGTGTTTCATTGGTATTATACGGACTTCTTCCATACTGTTCATTATGGTATTGCTTGAAAATTATCATATTTTTGATATATGATTGCTCTACTGTGCTTTTAACTGTGTATATTTCTGATACTGTTCATTTTAATCCTATTACTGTATTAGGTTTCAATTTGCTGTTTCCAATTTAATCTCATTGATTGCATTTAGTAAAATTGTCAACAGCCAAACATTTTACTATTTTTTGGCTTTTTATGTTTAACTGTACCTGCTGTACACTGCCTCGCTCTCTCTCTTGCCTTATTCGGATCCTACCTTTGTGAGACCGGCTTTAAATCTTAGCCCCTCATTATCTGGTTGATACCCTTTACCCATGTTATTTTTAAAGATCTCCCATAATAAATAAACCTCCCTAATTCTCCTATTTGTCTGTCCTAAAGAGATTGTAAGGTCTTTAGCAAAGGGACTCTCTCTAGTCTTTTATATATATTAGGGCTGTACATCAATTAAATTTTTTAATTACGTGATTAAATTGCATGATCCAAATTTAAACGAGTTGAAAGAAATTTAGCATGTATAGCCCTACTAAAAATAAAATATTTCCTTCCTTTCCATTCTGCTCCGTGAGCACCATCTGTAGCATTGGGAAACAGGAAGTTCTGCCTCCCTTGACAGAACTTCCTATTTCCTGACACTACAGAGAGGCTTCAATCCGGGTGAAAAGCAGTCTGCTTACACTGTAGCGATCGAGTTTAGGGCCATGAGGAGCAAGGAGAACATAAGAACATAAGAATTGCCGCTAATGGGCCAGACCAGTGGTCCATCATGCCCAGAAGTCCGCTCCTGTGATGGCCCGTAGGTCAAAGACCAGTGCCCTAATTGAGTCTAGCCTTACCTGCGTACGTTCTGGCTCAGCAGGAACTTGTCTAACCTTATCTTGAATCCCTGGAGGATGCTTTCCAGATTTCTAACACTCTCTGGGTGAAGAAGAACGTCCTTATGTTTGTATGGAATCTATCCGCTTTTAACTTTAGAGAGTGTCCTCTCGCTCTCTCTACCTTGGAGCGGGTGAACAACCTGTCTTTAACTACTAAGTCTATTCCCTTCATTATTTTGAATGTTTTGATCATGTCCCCTCTCAGTCTCCTCTTTTCAAGGGAGAAGAGGCCCAGTTTCTCTAATCTCTCACTGTACGGCAACTCCTCCAGCCCTTAACCATTTTAGTCACTCTTCTCTGGACCCTTTCGAGTAGTACAATGTCCTTCTTTATGTACGGCGACCAGTGCTGGACGCAGCATTCCAGGTGGTGGGGGGGGGGGCGTACTATGGCCTGGTACAGTGGCATGATAACCTTCTTCCCCTTCTTAATCATTCCTAGCATTCTGTTCGCCCTTTTCGCCACCAAGCAGCATATGAGAGGGCTACCAGTGTATCTGGAGAGGTAAGAAGGTGCAGGAGAAAATGGGGGCAGGAGGGAGCAGTTAATTTGCATTAAAAAAAAAATTCCTATGGACATCAGAGCAATTACCATGCAATTACTGCAGCACCAGTGTGTGCGTGTCATAGAAAATATCTAGTTGGAGGCCCAATTCTATAAACGGCACCTATGGTAGGCCCTACTAGGCATCCTAATCATGGATGTCTAGCAACGCCTAAGTTTCGCATGCAACTCAATTGTTTTTTAATTGGTTAAATGGCATGGTAATTGATCACATCATTAAAAAACAATTTTATTACCATAGTGATGCCTAAATTCAGGTGCCTTCCAACACCTACCTGAAAAGTAGACGTAGTTAGGGGCGGAGAATAGATGTGGTAAACGTAGGCATCACTAGGCATGCGAATCAGACCTAATATACTGGTGACTACCTCAGTGCCTAGTGACGTCCAAGTCTACCAAGGCAGCGCTAGTCATGATTCTATAAAAGACGCCTTGATTGATTGACAACCGCACAGACTGGCGCCTACAAGTTAGGCACCAGGGCCTGATTCTATAAATGGGGCCTAACTGTGCCTATCTTGAAACAGGCTATTTTGGGATGTTCCAGGGGTAGAGTCAGCACTTGGCCAGTTATTCAGCACTTAACCGGCCAAGGTAAACACATAAATAGGACCACATAAAAGTCAATCCTATCTTTATGCAGTGCTGAATATTGCACTAAACTGGTTATGTTTTAGTCAGCTCTGCGAACCCGAAAATTCAATGCTGAAGCCCAGACACGGCCCGATATTGAATTTCCAGGCAAAACTCTGGCGTCAGCCAGCAAAACTGGCTAAATATCAACTCCCAAATGTTTTTGTTCCAAGGGGAAATCATTTTCAAACTACATCCAGCACATGGCCTATATCCAGAAACTTTGCCTTGTACTTACACGTTGACCATTAAAATACTCTTTCAGATCACAAGTTTTCATTCAGGTTTTGATTCAAGTTTCTATCATCATCATTTCCTGTGCCAAATGGTTTTTAGCAGACATTTTGAATTATGCTCATTATCTTGAAATCAAACTATGGGCCTGTTTTACAAAGCCACGCTAGCGACTGCTGCACGGTAAAGGCCCAGAAGCCCATAGAGATTTAAAGGGCTTCTGGGCTGTTGCCGCGCAGCAGCTACTAGCGTGGCTTTGTAAAACAGGCCCTATGTGATAAATTGGCAACATTCTTTTTTCATATCTCAGCGATCCATTCCATATGAATTTTATATTTAATTGTAATATTTTAGTTTCATTTTGTACATGCATTTTACGATTGTGTATATTTATGTGGAGTCTGCTTAGTTATTTTTAAATCTTATATCCTGCCTAAAAATAAATAAAATGGTTCTAGTGCTCTAATCAATGTTCCTAATACATTATCTAAACACACGCACACACACACACACACACACATACATGTTCCACAAATGTCTTCAAAAGATTTCTCCTGTGTGCACACATATTGCTCCAGTGTCAATGACAGCTTCAGTATATACATGCACCGCTTAGAGATTCCTCATGCAGGTACATCACTCAAGGTCCCCAAGAGGTTCCCCATAAACACATGCACACAACCATACTGCTCCATGAATGTCTATAAAAGATCACCCACAACAACAACAAAAATGCTGTGGCGAATTGATGTTCCTGATATGGACCTTATTATAAGATCAACTTGATAATCCACACAAAAACCTGTAAAACCCAATCCTTTGGGAACTTGGACCCAACACGGTCCATGTTTCGACAAGAATGTCTTCCTCAGGGGTCCCTGTTGGTCCTAAGATCACACGAGTTTCTCATTTATGCAGAATTACTGCGTAACCTGTTCATTAGAACTGATTAGATATTCCACGAGTTTCCATCTTAGGACCAACAGGGACCCCTGAGGAAGACATTCTTGTTGAAACACAAACCGTGTTGGGTACAAGTTCTCAAGGGATTGGGTCCTAGATGTTTTTGTGTGGATTATCAAGTTGATTTTACAATAAAGTCCATATCAGTAACATCAATTCTCCACAGCATTTTTTGTTGTTGTTGGACTTTTATTCTGTGGGGACATTATTGTCAATTTTTTGTTTTGTTTTACAAAAGATCATCCACCAAAACAATGCTCCACCTAAGCTTCTGAGATTAACCCTAGGTATATGATTTTTGAATTCATTTATTAGTTTACTCACAATACCTTGCCATCCTTGTCAACACCAGCAGTCTGCCCTGTGGCAACTCGGACTTTATCTGGATGTACAGCTAAGCTGCATAAAGAGAAGAAAACAGGATAAGATGAATAGGCAGAAGATGGAAGAGTAAGGAGAGATGACAAGGACAGAAGGAAAAATGTGCAAGGATAGATGAACAGAGGAAAGAGATAGAGATGGAGGGTAGAGAGCAAGAGGATAGAGTAAATGAGGATAGATGGATAAAAGAAGGAGAGAGCTAGGAGAGACAGCGGAGAAGAAGCTGCATAAATTAACACTCATCACAATCTGGCACTGGTCTCTTTTGTTACTTTAAGGGTCAAGAGACACCCAGAAACTGATGGGGCCAAACACCGTGTGTGGAAACATTTGTATTCAGATTAGTAAGACTTGTGTTCATGGGTTCTACCATAATATTAAATCCTCAGTGCTACACAGTGCATCACCACATTCAGTGACCTATTTAAAAAAGAGACCTATTTAAAAAAGAGAAAAGAGGCTGGAACCTCCTGGCCACTTAGTTGTATCTCTGTGAAGGGAAATTTAAGGGATATTCTCCTTTCCTTCACTAGAGTCAAGTATTTTGAATCCAGAGGACAGAATCTGAGGCAGCACAGAGGGAGATCAAACAAATCTGATTGGTTCTTCAATTGGGTGACTAAAAAATTAAATCAAGGGCCATGTGCTGGATGTAGTTTACCTAGATTTCAATAAAGCTTTGGATACCATCCTGCACACGAGGCTCACGAATAAACTTAGCAGCCCAGGGATGGGCCCCAGGGGCTTGGAATGGATTAGAAACTGAAAGAGTAATACATAACAGAGGATGGTGGAAAATGGAGTTCGCCTTAAGGATTGGTTCTTAAGAAAGCTTTTTGAAGATGACACAAGACCTTCAACAGTGTGCAGCTGCTCAGATAGTAAATAGAATGAGAGTAAACAGCTGGAGGAGAAGTCTACGCTTGGCAGTTAAGATACAAAAAACAGTGCAGAGTCACACATTTGGAGTATGAAAATCCAACGACCAGTACACAGTGAGAAAAGAAAAAACTTATATATACTGATCAGGAGGGATACCTAAGTGCCCAATGATCTCAAGATGGATCAGAGGTTCTCAACCCAGGACACACCTAGCCAGTCAGGTTATCAGGATATCCACAATGAATATGCTCAAGATAAATCTGAATGCACTGTCTTCATTGTAAGCAAATCTAGTTGGGTGTGTCCTGAGAACTGGGTTGAGAACCCCTGAAAGATAAACAGCATGGTAAGGCGGTGGTTGAGCTAGAGCAGGGGTAGGGAATTCCGGTCCATGTTGCAATTTTATCAGCCGGACATGATTTCTAGTACCATCTTTGAATATTGTGAAGCTATCTGTTAGTCGCAAAACAATGTTTTCAGGGCAGGGACCAGTGTGTTGAATACCCTTTCCTTGAGATTAAGACAAGTATCCACCTTATTGCAGTTCAAGAAGGGATTAAAAACTGCTTTGTTTTGAACGTTGTTTTGCAAAGTAAAGTGAGCTGCAAGCAGTTTGAGAACAGGTTTTCTGTTGAGTTGTTAGCTTTAAGGTATTTTATGTGTTTTATTGTTGACTGTTTGTTGTTAAGGGGGAGGGGTTTGTTTTATGAATTTGTGTGTACCATTGTGATTTTATCATGTTTTATTATGTATGTAAGATTTTTGTTACCTGCTTAGAATTATGGATTTGCGAGTTATAAGTATTTAAATAAATAAACTGTAACCATGTTTCTCTGTCTTTATTGATTAGATTGTGAGCTCATTTGAGCAAGGACTGTCTCCTTTATGACTCTGCATACATCTGGTAGTACTCTAGAAATAATTAATAGTAGTGGTAGTAGTAGTAGTAGCAAACAGAGCCACCAGAACTTCCCTAAGGTTCCTTTGGTATATAGAGTGGTGATCATAACCCTAAAAGCAGTGGAATAACTGCATCAAGACTCCAAAAAAGCACTAAGATAACTGGCATGGAGCAGTGGTCACAACCCTAAATAGCAATGGAACAGAATTAAATTTCCACAGAGGTTCAGGTAACTGGCATGAAGGGATTATACTTAAAACCCATAATTCAAAGACCAGGGAACATCAAATGCTTTTTTTTTACTACAAGCTCACTATCGCTGGTAGCTGGGTGGGTTAACATAAAATTTGTTAATAAATTTATAAATGTAGGCCTGAGTGTTACTTACGTATTGGTCTTATCAAATTCAAAGTTGAAGATGACAAGGTGTGAATTTCTTTTTTAAAATCTTATTCTTTATTTGATTATTTGTTATAATTCATTAATAACAAATATTCATGAATATCCACAAAAGCTCCATATAGAGAACATTAAAACATATACAGTGGTACCTTGGATCCGAGCACAATCAGTTCCAGGAGCATGCTTGTAATCCAAAATGCTCGTTTATCAAAGCAAAGTTCACCATAGATAATAGTGGCAACAGCAACGATTGGTTCCAGAACCCGGGGTATGTACCTGTCGGGGCCGGGTGCTGCAGTGCCATCTCCTCCATCCGCCTCCTCTGTCCGTCATGAAGAACAACCCCACAGTGCCGCTTCGGGGGGGATGCCTTTAATGTGCCAGCCGCTGGAGAACCCGCAGTGCCGCTTCAGAGCGATGCCTCCTCCATCTGCCGGCCAGCCCTCCACGTCGGATGCCCCTTGCATGCTGGAGAGCCCACGCAGCCGAGCACTGCCCCACCCACACGCCGCGCACGACACGCACAATGCCGATGATTGACGCTGTGCGTGTCACATGCAACACGCAGGGGGGACGGCACCCGGCTGCGCAGGCCTAGACAGAGGTCCTCCAACCTGCGGAAGGCACCCGACATGGAAGGCTGGCCGGAAGACGGAAGAGCTCTTCCTGGACTGTAAGTGCTCTTTTATCGGGGCAGTGTTCGGTTTGCGAGTCAAAATTTTGCTGAGTGTTTTGCTCGTCTTACAAAACACTCGCAAACCGGGTTACTCGTAAACCGAGGTTCCACTGTATAAGGTAATTAATCAACCATGATCTAGTCCACATTATCATGGTCATCAGCATTTTAAATAGGAAATCAAATCTATCTATCTATCATCTAAGGACAAGCAAATAGTTTTTATATATTGTACATCATCCTCCAAAAATACAAATCAAAGGGGCGTGGCTAAAGGGGCTTGCCCCTTCAGAGCCCAAGAGGAGCAGGGAGCAGGGATATTGAAGTCCTTCAATATGGGCAAGAGGAAGGCCAAAGCAAATCAACCTGCTGTGATGTCAGGGCCGATGGATTGTCATCTTGTGGTCCCCGTTTTGCCACATGTTGGAGAGCAGGTAACTTTAGACCCAAGCTGCCTCATTATCCTCTGGGGAACCCTCACCATCTCCTCAACCATCATGTTCTTTAGGGTTAGAAGAATCTCCACCTTACAAGGATGGAGTAACTTCCTCCCAACAACTATCTTTATTATCTGGACTGGAGGTTTCAGGAGAATCCATAGGGCAAGCTAAAGAACTAGCCCCAGTGCAGATGATTACTGGGCAAGGTTCGGATGTTCTCCCTAAGGATAAAGTGATCACTCTAAATGATGTTTGGCTAAGTATTAATAGAATAGAATAGAATTTATGTCAGTTTTAATAGAATAGAATAGAATATATGTCAGTATTAACAGAATAGAATTTATGTCAGTTTTCATCTAATGTAATAGTGAAAATTAATGAGCAAGAAGTTAAAAATGGAGAAACAGCTAGAAATTTTGAAAAATTGGATCAAGCAGTAAGAACTTTACAAGTTAGTGCTGCATCTAATATTAAGGATAGCATGATGACACATGCTAAATTAGAGAAAATGGAAAATTCTATCAGGGCAAAAAACCTATTACACATTATTTGTCCCCAATGGAACTCTTGAGAATGTACTTGAGGGAGATATTACATTATACTAAAATGGAGGCTTTTGAGGTTGATAACCTCTATTACATCTCAAGAGATTCTAAGGAAATGGCAGATGAAGGTGAAATGGATAAAATGGTGTCACCTGATAGTTTGAATGTATCACAGTTCCTAGAATCTTCCAAAGACATAATTGATAAGCGAGCAACTCTTCTCGTGGCCTTTAAGACAGAGTTGGAAAAGCAAGCTATTTTAAAATTATATTTTTTGAAAAACCAAGATCTGTTTTGTGGCCAACAGGTGATAATTTTTCCGGATGTCTCTAGACAAACCCAGTTTAAAAGGAAGCAATTCCTCCAGCTAAAGCCTAAGATTTTGGCAGTTGGAGCTACTTTCTTTTTGAAATTTCCATGCAAATGCCTTATTTCATATGGTAGTGATAAATATGTGTTTTATGATCCAGTCCAGTTAGAAGACTTTATTAAAGAGAAACCGTTGTTGAAAGCTTAATTTCTAATACTGATTTTACTTTTGGAGGATGATGTACAATATATAAAAAAAACCAACAAAACACACCGTCCAGCAGGTGGGAAGGTGTGAATTTCTAATGGATTTTGGACATGCCAGGGATGGACACGGAGGGCAATGTTATGAAAAGGGATGCCACATCAAGCAAAAGACACAGGGGTGAAGAAATCTGGTCTGTATTTATTTATTTATTTATTCCATTTGTGCGTCGCACATACCTATTACAAGCTCTAGGCGACATTACAGAGGAAGGGGTTAGAAGAGGATAGGGAGGACTATGGAGGGCAGGAAGGAATGAGAATTTACTCAAAATGGATGAATCTCAACTAGATACGGTACATTGGATGGGTCAATTTTATATTTTTCTGCCATTATTCACTATATTATATGTGGAGTGGAATTTAGACAGGATGTCCAATTCAGAAATTGGACGTCCATGTCTCATGTAATTTAGAATAGAATCTGCTGGCATACAGCCTGTTCTAAAATACACGAAAATTGACATCCATGTCCTAGCTACATCCAGCATGAACCTCCATTTTACAAACCGAAATGCCCAAACTATAAACAGGACAAAACAAGGGACATGAACATCTGTATGGCAGCACAGGAATATCTATATTATAAAATGGCCACACAGATGTCTATATGAAGGAGCAGCTTAATAGTTAGAGCAACCTGCTGAGAACCAGGGCAGAGAGCCAAAAGCTGTCAGTGCAAGTCCTATTGTGGTTTTTAATAATTTTTGTTTCTTTTTTTTTTTTATTGTAAGCCCTCAAGGGACAGAATAATATCTACTGTGACTTTCCTTACTCCATTCAATGGAGAAGTGCTCAATCAGAGCATCTTTCTGTAACCTGCATGTGCCAAGTAGCAGGTCTAAATACGAACATCCATCTTTTTGAACATGGACATTTCTTCCCCTTCTGGAACTAGAGCAGGATGTTCATCTTTTGGCTCCTACCTAGTCCAACCCAAAACACTCCCAAACCACACACCCTTGGCTATGGATATATAGGAAGTCCATAATTTGACTTTATAAAATTGGTATTTGGGAATCCATGCAAAATGCCAGTTTTCAGACATCCAAAACACAGATAGAGCTTCTACAATAAGCAGCATAGTGTACCACATGAGCCAATATTCTGTGTATGATGTCCCATACAGATTCTTGTATTACCCCAGTCAGATGCACTAACTGATTCCCATGCTCAAATTTCCAGTGCTTATAAACATTTATCAAGTTAGGTCCTTTCTTCACAATCAAGAAGGTCTTGGGAAGATTATGTTCTTACCTCAATCTTTCTAGTAGAAAGGCATATGAGTCTTAAACCACTGGGTTACTCACCTCTAATCATGAGTGTAGAAGGCATCATCTACATTTTTCAGCTCCGCCTCCTGTATCACTGTGCTGTGCTGCAGTTTCTCAGTTCGTACCAAAGCAGTATAAGAGGAGAACAAGAAAGATGGGGCACAGGGAACTCCCTGACAAAGCTAAATCTGCTGTGCTCTTAAACAAATACAATTAAAGAAACCAATGCCAACAGGAACATAACACAAGGTGGAACTGAACAAGCCACCTAACTGAGTACAACCAACATTAACACTTCAAACCTGTGTAACAGGAAAGAGTTAAGCATCTGGAAAACCTACATGTCTGAGATAGAAAGCAGTCTAATTGAAAACTGACAGGACAGGCCTTCAAAACTCATATATCTTTCTACTAGAAAGATTATTAAGGTAAGAACCTAATATTCCCTTCTAGTGCACAAGGCAATGAGTCTTGAACCAGTGTGACATACCAAAGAAGTCCCCTGAGTCTAGGGGGGAACTGATCAGCCTGATATTAGCACTGAAGACCCAAAAGTGGTGCCAGATGTGTCACTACAACCACCCTATAAGTTTTGTAAAAATATGAAGGGAGGACCGTGTAGCTGCCCTACAAATCTCCTCTGATGGACCTGCCCGGGATTCCATCCAAGAAGAAGCCACACGCCTCTTAGAGTGAACTGTCAAAGAAATCAGCAGTTGCCAACCACACCCGATCTCCACTGAAGTAATAGCCATGCCAATCCTTCTTGAAATGGAAGCCTTAGAAGTCAGTTTTCCCAGGCGGCTAGGACTTGTTAGTACATAAAGATGATCAGAGAGATGAAAATCATGTCAACTTCAGGAAACAGAGAAGAACTCTCCTAACATCCAGCAACACCAAAACTTTGTCCTTTCTGATCAAACACATGGTATGGAATGTGGATAGCCAAATTTCCTGATCTACATGGAAGGCCAAAATCATCTGTGGCAGAAAGTAAGGTACTGAGCACAGCGGGACCCAGTCCCCATAAAATTTAGGAATGACTCTGAATGCCAGAGCCTGCAAGTTAAAGACCCTTCTTGCTGAGGTGATAGCTACAACTATGTTAATGGCAAGATCCATTAGCGATGCCTCTTGTAAGGACTTGTTCAGTGCCTTACTGCGAACATGCAAGACAAAGCAGAAAAATGTAAATGATGCTTTCTACACAACTCGTGATTAGAGGTGAATAACCCACTGGTTCAAGACTCATACGCTTTTTGCACTAGAATATTTTTTTGTAGGCTATAATATCTTTTATTTGATTAAGAACTACAAAAAGAGTTTTTGAGACCACACAGATTCCAGGACATATGAAAAGACTTGTGTGGTCTGGAAATTTTAAGTTAAGATATTACTTGCAGATAATGCTTCAGTTGTTCTGGGACAACTGGAAAGAAATTGGGGTGGCATCATTCTGGCATGCCCTTGTTGTCTAGTACTCACCATCGGACGCAGTCTGTGTGCCGGAGGTAGTGGCGCTGGGTTTTCTGCTGAATGTGATAGAGCACTACCACACAAGCAATGAAATACACCACCTCTCCAGAGGCCAGCAGATAGAGATTAGAGCGACAGTCCCGACCTCGGTACCCATAGCTGGGGAGTGCATGAGTCAGGAAAAAAATTTTATGGCTTAGGGGAACCATTAGGGCAGACTATTTGAGGCACAGGAGAAAAGTCATGTGATCACAGGTGATAAAATATCCATGCATCATTCCCAGTTTGAGAATCAGTACTGGCAATGAGCTGGAAATGTGTTGTCAAAGCAGCGAGGGGCAAAGGAAGTATACAGAAAAAGGTTTCAAGCTGGTGCTTGAAGACAGCAGTGCATCTAAGCATCATGGGGAAAAGAGGACCATGCATATTTCCAAAGCATTATGGGAAAACCCCAACACCAGCTGGGCAATTGCTGCCACCTGGCCTAGGAGCTTCACAGGCAGAAGCAGATTTGTGGCATAACTGGAAAAGAGGAGGGACAAGAAAGAAAGGGAGACAACCTCAGGCTTAGGAGACAACTTTTCAAAATGATTAGGGGTGCTGAACTCGGCACAAATTACCAAGTCCATATAAAAGAAATTAAAGCATGGTGGGTTGTGAACACAACTGGTCAGGCTATCCTTTAATGAACAGCATAACTGATAGTGCCACAAACAGAGGACTTGTGGCTAAAAGAAATGCTAGAGGCAACCCTGCAAATCTCACCAGTTTCTCCCACCCCCCCCCACCTCAATCCCAACTCATTGCCACAGTTTACCATCTTACTCCCAGACCATCTACACCACACCTCATGCTATGCGTTCAGTCCACCCTGGTCCATTTACTGTACAACTCATATTCTCCCCCTCCCAGCCAGTCTTCAATAGTCCCTCTTCCCTAACTAACCTGTTCACACAATACACTTTCTTTTCTCTCAGACCATCCCTACTTCTTTCTCAGTCTCTTCCTGCCTTAATGGAGAGTGTGGGGTAGTGATTAGAACTACAGCACCCTGAGGCTGTGGGTTGAAATCCTGCTCTGCTCCTTGTGACCCTGGGCAAGTCGCTTAATCCTCCACTGCCCCAGGTACATTAGATAGACTGTGAGCCTGCTGAGACAGATAGGGAAACCACTTAATACACACCTTGTCCAAGCAGTATATAAATAATAATTTATTCTTATAT
Organism: Geotrypetes seraphini; assembly: GCF_902459505.1. Taxonomy (NCBI): domain Eukaryota; kingdom Metazoa; phylum Chordata; class Amphibia; order Gymnophiona; family Dermophiidae; genus Geotrypetes; species Geotrypetes seraphini. The sequence goes on along the minus strand of NC_047091.1, from coordinate 82,945,035 downwards.
ACCGCCAGACCACGAGTGGTTCTAGGCGGTTCATAGCAGATAAGGCTGAACATCCCAGCAAATATACAGTTCAAAAAGATACATCAGTTTCTAGAATGGACACAATACATGTTGTATTTAAAAAGCATTAGGAAGTTTGGGTTACAAATTTGTCAAATAGTTGTGTCTTTAATAGTTTTCTAAAAAAATAATAGGATGAAACTCCTGTTATAATTTTGCCAAACCAAAGAACCAGTGGCGTAGTAAGGGTGAGCGGGGCCTCTTCCCTGCCCCCCCTCCCCCGCCACGCAAGCACGCAGCCCCTTCCCTTTTCAACTTCTCCGGCATGAACAGCATGCCCACATCAGTGTCGACTCACCGTTTGACATCACTGCAAAGATCACATGCTGAGCAGGAAATCAGTGAACCGAAAAGCATGCATTCATATCAACCCACTGTGTTCCAGCCTGCCTGCTAAGGCTCTAGCGGTCACAGAGTAAGTAGTTGGCTTGGGGAGCTGAATGAACATTGACTAGTGCCTTCTGCAAAAATGGAAATTTGCTCTTATTTGGTGATAACAGCTTTGGCACAATGCCTCTCCTTTTTTAGTGGAGACACCAGCACAACCCTCCTCTTACTCCTTTTACTAAATATTCCCTCTTTCTCTTCAGTTCTCTGCTCAACACCATTATCCCCCCACACCAGTCACAGACCCCAAAAGCTAGCCTATAGCAGAGCTGTGTTAATGGAAAGCCAGGATAGAGAATGACATGGGGGAAAAAATTTGTCCCTGTCTCCACCTCGTCCCCGCAAGTTCAGTCCCTGTTCCTGCCCTGTCCACGCGAACTCGATCCCCGTCTCTCCCCACCCCATCCCCTTGAGCTCGGTTCCCATCTCTGCCCCTTCTCTGCAAGCACAGACCTCACTTCGTCCCTGCAAACCATCTGACCCATCTGCACAAGCCTCGAATAGTTATGATTTTATATTGAACTTATTTTATTAAAGTATAAAAAGAAACAATATCCTGTACAATTGTCATTTTATAAACACAAATAATACCAAGCAAGGATTAACAAAACCCCTTTCTCCCTTCCCCTTCACATATATCTCCTCCACTATCAAAAAAATTGAATAAGCCAAATTATTACAGAATGCTATACAGAAATATCATGCTAACAGAATACTGCAGTTATACATGACAGGAATAGTGTTAGGGGAGTGCAACTAGGGCAACTGCCCCATTGTCAGAGAGAGCCCTAAGCCAGCTGGAAGCTAAAGAAGCACAACCTGGGCTTTGCAGTCCATAGTTATGTCTAACACCAGCTCTAGCAGGATACATATTTCAAATCTAATATAATCACAAAATAGAAAATAAAATGATTTTTTTCTATCTTTTGTTGTCTCATTATTTTATTCTTCAAATTATGTTGGTCTCAGGCACTCATCTCTGATTTCTTTTGTCTTCTCTTAACTCACTTTCCAAGGTCTCCTGACCATTTTACATTTCTTCTTTCTCCATGATCACCATCCATCTTCTATCTCTGTATGTATTGTTCCCCATGTTCAGCATCTCCCTTCACTATGTTTCCTATACGTTCCTTTCTAGTATTTCCCCTATGCCCATCTCCCTGCCATCCCCTCCCCCTGTGTATGAGGGGTCTTGTCAGTGCACTGGAAGGATACAACCACCTAAAATTTGGGAGCATGAGAAAAGGGAACAGCAGGCCTGTTTGGTGCCATGGAAGGATACACCCACTCCAGTTGCAGTTTTTCAGATGGAAGCTCCATTCGTAAATCCTCATAGTTCTGGACATTGGAGGGAATGTACATGGTGATAGGTCGGCCTCTCAGAAACATCTTAATGGATAACTTTTCTGCAAAAGAAAGACCAGGAGTGACACCTCAGTCCATGTTCCAGGAGGCGCCACTGCTAGAATGGGCTGGAGGCAGTGTTCTGAGGGCATCTGTCATTGCAAAGGACAGGACAGCACTGCCTACACATATAGAGTTACCTTACATTGTCTTTTAAGAGGACATGTCCTTCTTTTGGATTTCTTCAGAGATGTCCTCCAGGTTTTCTAATTTTTAAGAAAATATTATCTTTTTCTTTTATGTGCCTGTGACCAACACACCTACCCACATAATGAGAGAAACCATCTCTAGCCTATTAGTCTGTATACCTAGGGGTGCTAAAGAGAGAGAAAGGCATTGCTGATCTCCTCTCTGTTTCGCTGCTGGCTAAATCTGTCAAAGGAATTTTGTTCATGCAGCACAAATTTAAGAATATGTCATGCAAAGACTTTTACTTGTACATGTATCTCAGAAGCAGCCAAAATTGTTGAGGAATATCCACTCTTCTGATAAGTACGCCTGGGCTCAAACTCAGACAAACTCAAATCTGGAAGTTTTTGAAAAGTAGATTATTGTCTACTGCTGTACTACAGTATAAGTCAGTCACTGATGTGTGTTCATTAACTAAAAACTAGGGTTACTAGACATCTGGGAAAACCCGGACATGTCTTCTTTTTAGAGGAATGTCCGGGTGCCTGAATGGACTTTCAAAAACCCGGCGGTTTGTCGGGGTTTTGAAAGCTCTGGTCGCATCTGGAGGGCCTCTGAGCATGTGCAGATGATGTCAAATGCGTCCACACATGCTCCGAGACCTTTGGACGCGGCCTGGAGGTCAGGGATTAAAATAAAAGGCTTAATGTGGGTGGGGCTGGGGAGAATGGGGCGGGGCTGGAGGCAGAACAGGGTGGGGTTAGGGCAGAATGGGGCGCGGCCTTGCATTCGGGATTTTTTGATGCAAAATCTGGTAGTCCTACTAAAAACCATTTACACATTTGCTACAATTAAATATTTCTTTGGCAAAGTTAGCAACCATTTTTTGTGTCCTCTTTTGTCTCCACAAATATGGTAACCCTATATGCACATAGCACCCTTACCAAGATTGTAAGTGCTTCGGCGAGGGCCTGATGATCCTATAAGAAAGCACAAGTTACATACAACATAAGTGGATATTCTAGGAACAAAGTCCACACAGTACATTCAACAAAGACAATATGAACAGACTGCGGTCATATGATAGACTAGTGGGTACTTTGTGTAATAAAAGTGAGGCTGGGTACACACCCTGTAAGCTGTACAGACACATAGAAATATACATGTATATACACTTAAGTTATGCACATAAGTTAAAGCACATACTAATCCATTTCTAGATATCTTTACAATACCAACATAGAAGATACCTCAGGAGACTCACCTGCACTGGGAGTAAGGTCCTTCACTCGGCTGTGAGAAAAGAGACAGATTTTAAAAGAAGATGAGAGTATGTGAACCACACAAATGTCAAGAGACATTGGTAAATAGAGAAAGAGCACAGGGCTCTGCCTGCAGAAGTACTGCAGATGTTTTGACTATAGAGGAGCTCAGAACACCTGCCATCTCAGCTTTCCTCAGCAGTAGGCCGTGTCAGGAATGGTGGATGACCTCAAATTGTGCAGGAGCTATAGGGATCTGTGAAGGAGAGGAGCCCAGACTGTTGTGGAACATTAGGGACAGGTGGAAGAGTGCAGGCTGTGAGGGAACTGTAGGGATTGGCAGAGAAACACAAGTTGTGGGAAGCTGTAGGGACTGCTGGAAGAGCAGTTGCCATGGAATTGTTGTAGGGATTAGTGAAGGATCACAGACATTAGCTTAGTTTGCCTATTTAGGTTGCTTTTTTGTGGGGGGGTTTTGGGGGGTGAGTATGGAAATACTGACAGTAGGGGGAGTAAGGCTAATTCAGCACTATTACTTGGAGCATTTGGGGAGACACTACCCTTCATGTCCCTTCTCCCCCTCCCCCCAATTATGTTTATGATCACAGCTTGTTGGAAGCTGTAGGGATGAGTTGTAGGGATTAGTGGAGGATCATAGATTGTGGGTGAGCAGTAGGGCTTAATGGAAGAGCACAGGCTAAAAGGGAGCTGCAGAGAAAGCCAGATAAAGCACACACAGCCCCAGCCTCAGAACCCTCATACTTTTCTAAGCTGCTGGAGCGTGTCAGGAGGTTGGCAGTAGATGCAGCTTTCTTAGATAGTTTCAGCTTGTTTTTATCTACAGCATCTTTTACCAGTTTGTCCGATGAGCTGTTTCGACGAAACCTGTATAAAAATTAAGAATAAAAAGAAAATCAACACAAAAAACAAAAAGAGTCCACAACCCATTATTAATATGGGACAAAATCAAAATGAATATGTTAGCACTTAAATCTCAGAAAAATATACAGCTCGGGAACCTCCCAGTCCAGGTCTTTCAAATCACAAGCAAAAAACCTCCACAAAATTTTCAATAATATTTGAATCACCAAACTTTACACCCCCCCACCCCCTTTTATGAAGCCACGTTAGGCTTTTTTATCGCTGGCCACAGTGATAAAAGCTCTGACGCTCATAGACTTCCTATGAACATCAGAGCCAATACTACCACGGGCCGGTGATAAAAAAAACCTAATGCGGCTTCATAAAAGGAGTGTGTGGCGCCCTGGGGTTGTGGGTTCAAACCCCGCGCTGCTCCTTGTGACCCTGGGCCACTCACTCAGTCCTCCATAGCCCCAGGTACATTAGATAAATTGTGAGCTCACCGGGACAGATAGGGAAAATACTTGAGTACCTGATTGTAAAACTGCTTAGAAAACCTTGACAGGTGGTATATAAACACTTAATAAAAATTTGAAAAAAAAACTTGCAGTAATAATTAATAAATGTTGAAAAATTCAGGAAAACGAATCTCAAGGTGGCCAACATTTCATGACCTATATCGCTTCCTTGGGGTTTTTAGATCAACATCTGCATTATCATTGCACAGCTTGATTGTGCCGCGGGCTGAGGAAGTGATAGTGGGAAGACCACTATCTGTATTGAGATAAGTTTTCCTGATATTTATTCATTATTATTGTCAGTTCTGACACAACCCCCCTCCCCCTTTTATCAAGCTGTGGTAGAGGTTTTTAGGAAGTTCCTGAGCTGTGTATTTTTCTGAGGCTTTTTCCTCATTTAGGGTTCCATATACAAAGCCACAGTGCTTGGAAGAATGCTGGTGTAGAAGGGCCGAGGTTGAAATAGACACTAGAAAATGACATGGGATTATTTCCCACGGGGACGGTGATGAATTTTGTCACCGTGTCATTCTCTACTCTAAGGTTCCAAGGGAGTGGGAACTGCTGGATAAACCACTGTTATGGAAGCAAACTCACAGCTCTTTCTTGGTGTCCTTCAGAACCTGTATTGCAGATACATTGGCTATGTCATCACATTTATCTGACTGGGTTTCCTTTGACCCTGGGGAGGGAATCTCCTGAGATCCTGTGAGATGGGGTAGAGGCTGACTGCCACTTTGCCATTTTAGAGATTCTCTAGACTGTATGTTGAAAGTCTCTTTGCTGCCCTGCTCAGGAGATTTTCCTTGAGTTGCTGGAGGCCCATGATTGTGCTGGCAAGGAAAACTTTCTTCTGGTGAACCACAGACTGTGTGCCAGGATTCCTCAGCTGAATGCTGCTGAATGGGTCGAGCTGGACTAGGGCATGGAGGAAAAGTTATATTATTTACATGAGTCTGAAAGTGATTAGAGTTAGCTAGTCCTTTTATCCACGATATTCCTTCGCTATTTGGGACTGGGACCGGTCCCTGACTTTGTGAATCTTCTCGAGTGGCAGCAGACTGAAGGGTATCCGCACCACAGGTGTGACTCAGGTTCTGGCTGGGCCCTGGGGTGCTGCCAATCGACTGCTGAGGAAGAAGGTTTCCTTGTATCAGCTGCTGTAGTGCTGACTCTTCAGTCTGGGTTCCAGTACTGATAAATGTTGTTGCGTTATCACCTCCATGGGTCCTGGTTTCCTGGCTCTGTGTATTCCTTGTGCTCTGAGGTTCATAGAAGAAAGACACATCCGCTGCATCTAAATGTGAGTCAGCATCACTAGAAAGATTGTAGTGGGAAATAAAAGCAGAAGATAGAAAGATTAGGCGGGTTAGATACAGACACACAATTAATGAGGCTCACCTAAGAGCAAATGCAGAGATTTATTATTTATTTATTTATTTAATTTTATTTTAAAAAATTTATATACCGTTTAAACCTAAACGGTTTACATATCATTACATACATAATTCAGTAAGACAAATAAAAATCAAACAAACATTAACATATAATCATCAGAAAATCGCGTAAAGTGCCCATCAAAAGAACAGTCGCAAAGATCAGTTCCTAGAAAAATGCATTAACAAATAACTGCGTTTTTAATAGTTTTCTGAAAGTACCCTTGTCATAATATTTTCGTAATTGACCAACAAGAGAGTTCCACAGTTTGACCCCCGCACAGCAAAAGACCATTTTACTGGTCTTAGCATATTTTGGATTAGCATTTGTTTTTAATAACGCTAAATTCTCAGAACGCAGAGACCTAGATGGTAAATAGTTTGACATCTTAACAATTCAGGTATGGTTCCATACAAGAATTGATGGTAAATCATTATTGCTACCAATTATATGAAATTATATAAAAGATCAGATACACTGCAATAGCTCCAGTCCTATGGAACTCTTTACCATCTAGTTTACGTCTGGAATCATCATATTCTCGCTTTTGAACTCTTGAAAACTTATCTCTTTGAGCGTGCTTTCTGTTAACTTTATAACTAGTAAAGGACACTTCTTTGCAGTGATAGACCATGAATGATTTTCTGTTTTCTGTATGAAAGTAACATCTTGTTATATTTTTAGAAAATTAGTAAAAACACAGTTGTTTGATCGATTTGTAACCTAATAATTTATTGTTTTAATTTTTTATCCTTTTATCTTGTATGTATTTCTGATGATTTGTATTGTATTTTTTTCAATGATTGTCCAGTACAGTGGAACCTTGCTTTACGAGCATAATTCGTTCCAGAAGCATGCTCGTAAACCAAATTGCTCGTATATTAAATCGAATTTCCCCATAGGAAGTAAGGGAAACTCGCTTTGATTCGTTCCACCTCCTCCCCCCCGAGGCTACCATCGCTGCTCCATCACCCCCCCCCGCTCAAACCGGCATCGCACCCCCGCCCACCCAAATAAGCTCCTTACCCCATCTGCTGCGTGCTGGTGCCAGCTAAGGAAAGATCCCGCCTCTTGCCTGGGAGAATGAGAGCCAGAAGGCCTTGAGCATGCACAGATGTTCAAGGCCCAGCCCAGGCAAGAGGCGGGATCTTTCCTTAACTGGCACTGGCACGCAGCAGCTGGAGTAAGGAGCTTGTTTGGGTGGGCTGGCGGGTGAATGCCGCTTCCAGCATGGAGGTGCGATGCAGTTCTCGTGGGGGGGGGGGCATTCGCAGGTGGGGGGGTGCGATGCCGGTTCGAGCGGGGGGTGGGGGTGCTCATTTTGCAAGTTAATGTTTGTGGGAGTGTTTTGCTCATCTTGCAAAACACTCGCAAACCGGGTTACTCGCAAACTGAGGTTCCACTGTACTTCTCATTGTAAACCGCCTCAAACTCTTATGGCTTTGGCGGTATACAAGAATAAATTATTATAACATAACATAATACTTCTTAACCGCGTAACCATGAGTCCTAAGCGGTTTACAAAAGATTATAAACTAAAAACAATTTAAGAATGAGTAGTGTACTATCCTATTTTAATGGCGTTCCTTTTTTATTTTTGGTTTTATTTGATATATTTTATTGTAAACCGCCTTGAACTGTGCTGCAACTAAGGCGGTAGATCAAATTTAATAAACGATAAACGATAGTATATACACAGCTTGTACCAATCACAGAAGGGTAGATACACAGCTTGTGCAACACAAAGAAGAAAACAGATGCACGGCCAGTGTTAACCACACAAGAGCAGACATACACTCATAGTGCTTCTATTATTAGCAGTTTATAAATTGTAAATGTAGCTATTTATTTTAAAGAGGGTCAACCGGTGGCAGTGAGCGTCTCGCTGACTACCGCTGACATTATTCCTGGACTTTCAATGCCGGGCCGTATCTGGGCTTCAGCCCTGAATATCCGTTTTCTGTGGAGCCGGCTAACATATACTGTAGCTGTTTAAGTTGATATTCAGAACTTGGGTTGCTACATAAAGACAGGACTGTGTTTTATGCTGTCCCATTTATGTGCTTACCTTGGTCGGTTAAGTTCTGAATATTGGCACTTAACCTAATGCTGATTCTGTCCCCAGAATGTCCTCCAAAGAGCTGGTTTTCCCTTAGGTGCTAACCACAAATTTTCAGTTGTGATAACTGGTTAAGTGCTGGCAGTGAGGGAGGCTGACGGCGGGACTGTGATGCCTAGCATCGCCGTGCCTCGCGCCCACCCACCCAGTGACCAAGAAGTGATGTCATGGCCGACATAAGCAGCAAGTGGAAGATGCTGCTCACACTGGCAAACATTTAAATAGGTATGCAAGGGGTGGGGGGGCATAGAGCAGACTGAACCCCCCCTTACTACGCCACTGAGTGCTGCTGAAAATTAGAGGATAGCCTCAAACAAGCAATTTAATTGGTCAGCAGCCATTTCTGACCGGTTAAATATGGATCCTCACCTAATTAAGGGTTCCTTGAGGTTACACAAAGATCAGTATTTATCAGTGTTTTTGTGCCACAGTTACTATTGCTGGGTCTCTCTTCCAGTGGAATTCAATATTTATGTTTCTGTCACTTAGAAGCTGTCAGCATAGAAAAAGGCTCAAAAGCTGATGGAGAGCACAAGACAAGTTGGGGAGGGAAGTGACCTCTCACAATAGTCTCATGGTAATACTGCTAGGGGCTTAGCCTAGTAGTAGTACCGTGAGACTACCACTAGAGGTTACAGCTGCTAGGAGCAAGAGCAAGTGGGCTTTGCTCCTGCCTTTTATGCCCCACTGGACCTCAATGAAGTTATGGTAAACTGGAAGGTAGGAGGTGGGCAGCTGCAAAGGGGATGGGTTGGGTCTACTATTTTGGGAGAGTTCAGGGGGGGGAGTCTGTCATGGTGTGGGAGGATCATGGAGGGGGGATTAAGATCAAGAGCTGGGGCTCCGATTGATGCAAAGAGGGTTTCTATTGTTATGATGGGGAGGGGAGAACTTTGACTGCTAAAACCTTGTACTCACATGTTCCTTGTGTGCGGTCCTACATGCCTAGTTAGCTATGCAGACTTCAGCACTGACTATTGCCAGCACACGCATAACTGTAGACTCTGCCCTTGTAATGCCCCTCTCCTGCCCACTTTCAAAACAGCTGGTTAATTTCAATATTCGGGCAGACAGGCAGAAGAGCCCCTCGCCTTGAGATACAAACAGAACAAGAAAAGGCAAGGGGGATGTTTTTTCAACTCCAAATAAAGTCTTGAAGCAGAAAGGTCCCCTGAAGAAGGCGCCTTCTAAACGCCAAAACTGAGATCCTTGTTGGGACCTTTGTGCTTCAAATAAAGACTTTATTTGGGGTTGAAAAGACATCCTCCTTGCCTTTTCTTGTTGTTCTAATGTAAATATTCAGCAGCAGTGCCCAGTTAAATGCCACTGAATATCGCTGGCTGAACCGTTGAGCACGATTTATGTGGCTGGCAATAAAAAAGCCTAACGCGGCTTCATAAAAGGTGTGTGTGTGTGGGGGGGGGAGGTTATTTTTTTTGCTTACAGAGGTGTAAAACCTGAAATCAGAAGTCCAGCTTATTAGGATAGTACTTTTTCTAAATAGTTTGTCATTCTGATAACACATATCTCACAAGCAGACTACCAACAAGGCAGTAGATGCTTTTAACTCCTAACTCCCGCTCTCTTATAAAGTAGCCATGTCTGTATTATCTTTCCCTCTGTGAGTAATTCCCTAACCCCTACTTGTCCTGTTTTAATTAGACTGTAAGCTCTATTGAGCAGGGATTGTCTTTTACATGTTTAATGTACAGAGCTGCATACATCTAGATGATAAAGGGGATGGAACTTCAATCATATGAAGAAAGACTAAAACAGTTAGGGACCTTCAGCTTGGAAAAAAGAAGGCTGAGGGGAGATATGATTGAAGTCTACAAAATCCAGAGTGGAGTAGAACGGGTACAAGAGGATTGATTTTTCACTCCATCAAAAATTACAAAGACTAGGGGACACTCGATGAAGTTACAGGGAAATACTTTTAAAACCAATAGGAGGAATTTTTTTCACTCAGAGAATAGTTAAGCTCTGGAACGCATTGTCAGAGGTTGTGGTAAAAGCAGATAGCATAGCTGGTTTTAAGAAAGGTTTGGATAAATTCCTGGAGGAAAAGTCCATAGTCTGTTATTAAGACATGGGGGGGAAGCCTCTGCTTTCCCTGGATCGGTGGCGTGGAATGTTGCTACTCTTTGGGTTTTGGCCAAGTACTAGTGACCTGGATTGGCCACCGTTATAACGGGCTACTGGGCTTGATGGACCATTGGTCTGACCCAGTAAGGCTATTCTTATGTTCTTATGATAAGTAGTAATAGTAGAAAGGAATTGAGGAAGTGAGACTTTGAGTTCATTTAGAAACTTAAAAAGCACATCTGTTTTTTCAGGCATTTTTACGAATTTCAACAGAGATTTTAAGACATTGTTCTGGTTTTTGAATGTTGTATGTTTTGAAGAGTAGTATGTGTTAATGTTATATCAATTCTATGTATATCCCAGAAATGCCATCAGAGTCGACGCACCTACGCCACCTACTCTCACCAGATGCTGCTTAGTGTATATGTTTTACTGTCATGTCTATATTGTAAATGATGTCATCTCTGTCCTGTCTCGATTATATTGTGGATGTACTTTGTAACCCGTTCTGGGCTCCTGTGGGTGGACAGACTAAATTGAATACATATCCAACCTATTGACCGCAACAACAGACTTTAAAGCATTCCGAAAAGAAATTAAAACACTACTATTCAAAAAACATATTAAGTTAACCTAACCTAACTTGAAACCCATCACGCTGGAATCTTATTCTCTATGTCACAAAATATAACCTGAAACCTCACTATGTAACTTGAAATCAACTACCTTCCAACATAATGTAACCTCATGGAAATGTCCAGCTATCTTCCAATGTAATGTAACTTCCTTGAAATGTCCAGTTATCTTCCAATGTAATGTAACTTCCTGGAAATGTCCATTTATCTTCCAATGTAATGTAACTTCCTGGAAATGTCCATTTATCTTCCAATGTAATGTAACTTCCTGGAAATGTCCAGCTATCTTCCAATGTAATGAAACTTCCTGGAAATGTCCAGTTATCTTCCAATGTAATGTAACTTCCTGGAAATGTCCAGCTATCTTCCAATGTAATGTAACTTCCTGGAAATGTCCAGTTATCTTCCAATGTAATGTAACTTCCTGGAAATGTCCAGCTATCTTCCAATGTAATGTAACTTCCTGGAAATGTCCATTTATCTTCCAATGTAATCCGCTTAGAACCGCAAGGTACAGGCGGAATAGAAGTCACTAATGTAATGTAATGTAATGTAATAAATATGTTGTAAACCACTTAGATTTGTAAATTTGTGGTATATAAGAAAATTTTAAAAACAAAAGAAAGCAGTAGTAGTAGTAGAGACGATGTCTGGTACCTGGCAATCCTGGTAGATCCCTTTCTGCCAGTCTCCTGTGCAGAACTCAGAGACTGTTTTTTGCCTGTGAGGTTCCAGTCTGCAGGATTAACACATCTCATGGAATTGCAGTTTGCTGCAGGAATGCAAAGAACAAACAAACACCAATTTAAATAAATGGCCCGGTTTCTACAACAGGGCTTCTCAACCCAGTCCTTGGGACACACCAAGCCAGTTGGGTTTTCAGTGTATCCATAATGCACACTATTTTTTTAAATTTACATGTTTTGTTTTGTTTTTTCAAGTATTTCTTTACAATCCTTCAATATAGTCTCCCTGATTTGCAATGACCGAGTCCCAACATCCGGGAAGCTTTATTATTCCATCCAAGACACCGTTTTTGTTCAGTTGCCGAATGGCTCAGGTACCGGCGGAAGAAAGCTCTTCCAGAGATGCAAAACGATGTCCACGCATAGGTTGTTTCAACTTTGGAAAAAGGTGGAAGTCTGGTGGACTCATGTCTGGACTGTAGGGAGCACGAGGTAACACCTCCCAGCCGTATTCGCCTAGTTTTTCCAATGACGAGTGGAGAGCTCCATCTTCCTCACGACCCAAAAAGTTTTGATGAGCTCAAACAAAAGACAAGCAAATGATGATTTTTGCTTATGATCATGAAGGCATCACCATCACAGACAAAGTTCCATGTGGAAGAAGTGTCACAGCAGTGTAGTATCATGATTGTTTTTGCACAAAATGCGCAGAAAAATGCACAAAACCCAACCTCAGTTGCTCTTGACTGGGCCACTCATTCTTCACGACAATGCTCGCTTGCACATAGGGAATGTCGTCATTGAAAAACTATGCAAATATGCCTGGGAGGTGTTACCTCATTCTCTCTACAGTCCAAAAATGAGTCCACCAGATGTCGACCTTTTTCCAAAGTTGAAACAACCTATGCGTGGACATCGTTTTGCATCTCTGGAAGAGCTTTCTTCCGCCGGTACCTGAACCATTCAGCAATTGAACAAAACCGGTGTCTTGGATGGAATAATGAAGCTTCCCAGACTTTGGGACTCAGTCATTGCAAAGCAAGGAGACCATATTGAAGGATTGTAAAGAAATACTTGAAAAAAATAAAATGTAAATTTTAAAAATAGTGTGCATTATTTATGCATTAGATAAATTTGCATGCACTGCCTTTATTGTATGCAGATCTATCTACAGTAAGTATATAGTACTCCCCGGAAATTCGTGGGGGTTCCGTTCCAGGAGCACCTGCGAATTTTGAAATACCGCAAATGCGGTTTAGGAGTGGATCAGAGGATCAGAGGCGGGAGAAGGCTGCAGGGGCAGCAGCGGGTGCTAAAAACAATATTTAGGCTGGCAGGGGGTTTGGCTGTGCAGAAGGCTGATTGGAATCTTTTTTAAGAAATGCCATCCCTATTTTCCTCTCGTTATTCCCTACTCTTCTATCCTTCCTTTTATTTTTATTTATATATATTGTAGTTAAAACTTCCCTATTCCCCAGTACCTCTCGTCTCTAATAAGTCTTAATATGTCATAGTATTAGTTTTACCCTTCTTATTTTATTTTAATTAAATTTTAAAAATTAGCAGATTCAATTAATTTTTAATATTGTAAACTGTCCAGATACATGTGATGGTCGGTATATCAATCTGTAAGTAAACTTGAAACTTGAAGGCTGATTCGTGGACTCAGTCATTCCCTGTATTTTCTGACCGGAAAATACCACGAATGGCTGAGTCCGGGAATCGCGAACTGCGAATTCACGGGGGGTCTACTGTATTCATTATTACTACTAATCATTTCTATAGTGCAGGGGTGTCAAAGTCCCTCCTCGAGGGCCGCAATCCTGTCAGGTTTTCAGGATTTCCCCAATGCCTAGGCATGAGATCTATTAGCATACCATGAAAGCAGTGCATGCAAATAGAACTCATGCATATTCATTGGGGAAATCCTGAAAACCAGACTGGATTGCGGCCCTCGAGGAGCGACTTTGACAGCCTACTAGACATTTGCAGCGCTGTACATATTCTATGAAAGTACTTTCTCTGTCCCTGGTGGGCTCAAAATCTAAGTTTTCTTTCTGGGGCTATGGAGAGTAGATGACTTGCCCAAGCTCACAAGGAGTTGCGGTGGGATTTGAACTCAGTTCACCAGGATCTCAGCCTGTTGCACTGCTTTTACCACTATTATTGCTACCATTACTGCTACTACTATCTTCAGAGCATTATTGGACGTACACAGCGCTGTACAGAGTTGCAAAGGAGACAGTCCCTGCTTGAATGAGCTCATAATCTAGTCAATCAAGATAGAACCCCCCTACCCCCAGGATGCCAGGGTAGGGGATACAGCTATCAGGAATGATAAGCTACTGGTTAGAGTGGTGAGCAAAGGGGAGTAGATTTAAGAGTTGAAGGCTATCTCGAAAGGTGGGTTTGCAGCCTGCTTTTATTCAAGGGAAAGGAAGGGGTATCATATAAACCTGACTGGCTTCATGTGTCCTGAGGACTGGTTTTGGAACCCCTGTACAGCATCTCCTGCAGGAGAGACTAGGCCTTCAGAAGCTGTGGAGAGCTATCGGCTGCCTCTTGCACCATTCCACTCAAAGGCACTCAGCGCAAAAAGATGTTTGATAACCTTCTGGCGACGCAAGCAGCAAAACTTAACCACTCCATCTCCAACCTGTTGACGGCAACGGGCGACTTCAAAACTTTTCGAAAAGAAATCAAAACCCTTCTTTTCAAAAAACTTATCCAGATATCTTAACCCAACCCTTCCCCCTCCTCCTAGATAAATTCTCCCCCCAAACCTCCACTTAAATAATCTCTTCCTCCCCAAAACACCAACCAAGTTTTCAGATCCCTGAAATGTAACGTAATCTTATTTGTACTCTAACTGTAATCTATTTGTTATATCACACAGTAACGTACAGTCAATTTAATATCCAATTTGCAAGTTCTTCCAGAATTAATCCAGGTACCTCTCCTCCCTTGTAACCAAAAAAACCCAAAATTGTTGTAACTTCACTGGAAATGTCCAGTTAGCTCTTTTGTAATCCGCCTTGAACTGCAAAGTATAGACAGAATAGAAGTCCCTAATGAAATGTAATGTAATTCAGGGCAGTGACAATCCTCAGAGCAAGCAGTATCGTTCTCTCTGCCATATTTCTCAAGCAGGTCCTGGAGAACCCCTAGCTGGTTAGATTTTCAGGATATCCACTATGAATATGCATGATAGATTTGCATATAGTATAAACCAGTGTTCTTCAACCACCGGTCCGCAAAAATTTCCTGCTGGTCTGTGAAGAATAAGTGTCCCCTGCAAGCACGTGTCTGTCTTCCTTCCAGCTTGGCTGCTCCTTATCTTCGGAGCCAGCTGTACTTGTTTGCCGGGACAGCCCACAGTGGCTCTTGCACACTGCATATGGCTGACCTGGAACCAGAATCGGGTCAGCAGCATGCAGCGTGCAACAAGTGGAGGTGGTGCTGAAGATAAGGAGCAGCCAAGCCGGAAGGAAGACGGACACGCGCTTGCAGGGGACACTAATCCGGCTTCAGCAGAGGCTGGATGGCCCTGAACAAGTAAGGGAGAGAAGCTGGATGGCTCTGAACAAGTAAGGGAGAAAAGAGGGGTGGGGTGGGGGGAGGGGAGTATTGGGACATGGAAGGGGCATGAATTTGGGACAAAGGTTGGAAGGCAGGGAGGGGGGACACGAACACAGGAGACAGAAAGAAGGGAGGAGGCATGAACTTGGGAATTGTTGGGGATGAGTGTGTAAGTGAGAGAGAAAGATGGTGCACATGGAGAAAGGAAGAAAGGGGAAAATTGTTAGGCAGAGAGAGAGAGGAGTGAGGAAGAGATACATAGGGAAGAGAAGGATGAGAGGGAGAAATGTTGGATATGGGGCTGATGGGTAATAGTGAAAAATGCTGCACATGATCCGGGGGATGAGAGAGGGAAAAATGTTGGATATGGCAGTAGAGGGAGTGGGAGAGATGCACCATGGATCTCTCTCTCTTTCCTCACTTCCTGTTCACAGGATGGAGACGGGGACCGAGTTTAAGGGGACGGGACGGGGACTGAGCTGAGGGGATGGGGCAGAGTCAGCGGTTTTAAAATTTCAGTCTTAATAGTTAGTATTTCCACCGGTCCATAGGTGTAAAAAGGTTGAAGAACACTAGTATAAACGGTGTGTGCAAACCTATCACATGCATATTACATAAGAACATAAGAATTGCCGCTGCTGGGCCAGACCAGTGGTCCATCGTGCCCAGCAGTCCGCTCCTGCGACGGCCCCCAGGTCAAAGACCAGTGCTGTAGATGAGTGCAGCCTCACCTGCGTACGTTCCAGTTTAGCAGGAACTTGTCCAACTTTGTCTTGAATCCCTGGAGGGTGTTTCCCCCTATAACAGACTCCAGAAGAGCGTTCCAGTTTTCTACCACTCGTGGCCATCTGAAAATCAGAAAACCTAGACGGCCAAGTCCAACTTGAGAAACAGTACACTACAGATGCTTGCCTTGCAGAAGCCATGTGTTCCCACAGACAGATCCCTGCACACTAAAGCTGACACTGCAGAACAATTTCTATAGGCACAGGTCTTACATACCTACTTGCAGCTGTTTTTGCAGCAGGGGAAACTGTTCATCATAGAAGTGGATCCTTCGGAGGGCATCAGCCAATGCAGATTTCAGCAGTGTGATCTCATCTTCCTGGGCCTGCAGACGGACTTCCAGATTGACAAGTCGATTAGGGTCTTCAGCACTGCTTTCATCTGACAAAAGGAAACAATCAGATGATTCTGTTCAGAAAGAGCGTCATCCCAAGCTACGGGGTTCGCACTGACAGCCTGCATTCAGGGCATAACTCTGGAAGATGGAAGCTACAAAACTACAGTATTTCATTCTGAATTTATTAATTGAAAAATGTCAGTCATTGGAAGTGCACATTTCTGATATATTGTATTTCGGTTTCTCTATTATTGCTTTTTTTTACGTTTGTTTAGTTTATGTATGTATATATTATAATGTATCACAAAATATCTTCCACAATGGAGGAACTGGGGTAAAAAAGAAACATATAACTCTAACACCCCACTGGCTATGCTGTATTTTCTTGCCAGAAATTTCACTCTGCCAAATACCACAAAAGCTCTCACTCATAGCCCTGGTGTTAACGCATCCCGTGGCTTCTGACGCCTTTTCCCTTTCTGGCTTTTGTGGTATTTGGCAGAGTGAAATTTCTGGCAAGAAAATAGAGCATAACTGGTAGTGTGTTAGAGTTATATGTTTATATTATAACCCACATAGATAATGTGATATGCAGTATATATATTAAGTCTGACTTCTTGAGGTTGCCATCACTTCTCTGTTATTGATCTGTGGCCCCTTATTTCATGTTTGTTGAGGGTCTGTCTGTTTCTTGCATGTGTGATCAGGGTGTGGCATTCTGCTAGTATGTAGTTTCTGTGTAGAAATCTTGTAGTACTCCCATTGTTCTGTTTTCTCACTAGCTATAGTATTAGTGCATTAGGACCTGGTGTAATATACAGTATACATATATGAGGGTCATTTCATAAATAATGCACACTATTTTTTTAAATTTACATGTTTTATTTTTTTTCAAGTATTTTTTTACAATCCTTCAATATAGTCTCCCTGCTTTGCAATGACCGAGGCCCAAGCTTAATTATTCCATCTAAGACACCGTTTTTGTTCAGTTGCAGAATGGCTCGGGTACTGGCAGAAAAAAGCTCTTCCGGAGATTCAAAACGGTGTCCACGCATAGGTTGTTTCAACTTTGGAAAAAGGTGGAAGTCTGGTGGACTCATGTCTGGACTGTAGGGAGCATGAGGTAACACCTCCCAGCCGTATTCGCCTAGTTTTTCAATGACGAGTGGAGAGCTCCATCTTCCCCACAGCCAAAAACTTTTTGATGAGCTCAATCAAAAATCAAACAAATGATGATTGTTGCTTATGATCATGAAGGCATCATCATTACAGACTAAGTTCCATGTGGAAGAAGTGTCACTGCAGTGTATTATCGTGATTTTTTTTTTTAAATTCTTTATTCATTTTTAAACGTACAATAAGTGCATCAATATAATATAACAAATAGATCATAAATATATCACTTAATAGTCATCAAGAGTACACATAAAATGCTATTAACCCCCACCCTCCCCAACCCTTCCTATTATATAATCACATATAATATACAATATATATTAATAAAATAATAAAATTATCCCTCTCCCCCCTCATAATTGAACCTGTAAATCAAGGGAAAAGAATCATTTATTCATTGCAATATTTTGTTAATGGCTCCCACACATCTTGAAATTTTCTAAAACACCCTCGCTGTATTGCAATATATCTTTCCATTTTATATATATGACATAGGGAATTTCACCAAAAATTATAGTTTAGTCTACTCTAGTTTTTCCAATTGTACGTAATTTGTTGAATGGCAACCCCGGTCATTATAAGTAATAATTTGTTATTATTTGAAGAAATTTGACTTTTTGTTCTCATTGTCATACCAAACAATACAATATCATATGACAAAGCCACTGGATTGTCTAATAAACAATTAATTTGATTTCCAAAAGGTCATAACTGCAAAAAAATGCACAAAGCCTGACCTCAGTTGCTCTTGGCTGGGCCCCTCATTCTTCACAACTACGCTCACCCGCACATAGGGAATGTCGTCATTGAAAAACTATGCAAATACGACTGGGAGGTGTTACCTCATGCTCCCTACAGTCCAAGAATGAATCCACCAGACTTTGACCTTTTTCCAAAGTTGAAACAACCTATGCGTGGATATCGTTTTGCATCTCTGGAAGAGCTTTTTTTCCGTCAGTACACGAGCCATTCGGCAACTGAACAAAAACGGTGTCTTGGATGGAATAATGAAGCTTCCCGGACGTTGGGACTCAGTCATTGCAAAGCAGGGAGACTATATTGAAGGATTGTAAAGAAATACTTGGGGAAAAAAAAATAAAACATGTAAATTAAAAAATAAAAATAGTGTGCATTATTTATGAAATGACCCTCATATATATATTCATTCAATTTTCTATACTGTTCTCCCAGGGGAACTCAGAACGGTTTACATGAATTATTTCGGGCACTCAAGCATAATTCCCTATCTGTCCCAGTGGGTTCAAAGTCTATCTAATGTAGCTGAGGCAAGGGGAGAGCAGGCGACTTGCGCAGGGTCACAAGGAGCAGCACAACCTCAGGGTGCTTAGGCCGCAGCTCCAACCACAGTGCTGCATTCTCAGACATAGTATGGTAACAGGTAGCATGGTAAATTCGACAAGATGGCAAAACACAGCCAACAAAGCCTGGTAAAACGTAGCATGACAAGTAGCATGACAAGTATGGATTGGCAAAACAGCATGGCAAACAGTTTTACAAAACATGGCTAATATAGTATGACATAACTTGGCAAAATGGTAGGGCAAGCGTGTATGACAAACATTGCATGGAAGACATGGAAAGGCAAACATTTGTGCAGCAAACATGGCAAGAGAGATCACAGCATGGCAGACATAGTGTGGCAGACACAGTATGGTAAATATGACATATAGTAGAGAATGACGCGGGGAAAAATTTGTCCTCGTCCCCATCTAGGCCCTTTCCCCACAAACTCGGTTCCTGTCTCTGCAAACCATCTGATCCCCTCTGCAAAAGCCTCGAATAGTTATGATTTTATACTGAACTTATTTGATTAAAGTATAAAAAGAAACAATATTCTGTACAACTGTCATTTTATAAACACAAATAATACAGAGCAAGGATCAATAAAAGCCCTGTCTTCCCTCTCCTTCCCCTCATAAATATCCCCTAACTATCAAGAAAACTGAAGTCAAATTACTACAGAATGCTACACATGGCAGGAATAGTGTTAGGGGAGTGCAACTAGGGCAGCAACCCCCTAGTAAGAGAGAGCCCTAAGTCAGCTGGAAGCTAAAGCATGGCCTGGGCTGGGCTTTTTTTTATTTATAAGATTATTCATTTATTACTACAAATAAAAACAGTAAGCAATTACAAAGAAATTCCAGTCCCCAGTTAAGTCTAACACCAGCTCTAGCAGGATACATATTTCAAATCTGATATATTCTAATCACAAAATAGAAAATAAAATTATTTTTTTCTACCTTTTATTGTCTCATCATTTTATTCTTGTTGGTCTGTTGTTTTTTGTTTTTCTCTTCTCTTAACTCACTTGCCAAGGTCTCCTGACCATTTGACATTTCTTCTTTCTCCATGCTCACCATTCATCTTCTATCTCTGTGTATGTATTGTTCCCCTTCTCTTCTCTATGTCTCCTAAATGTCCCTTTCTAGTATTTCCCCTGTGCCCATCTTCCTGCATTCATCACTCACCATTCTATGACCCCCCCTCCCCCTGTACAGTATCACCCTTCTATATCCCCCCCCCTCCAGCATCTTCCTGAGGTAATACTTGTTATAACATCAGACAGGGCTTTTTGCAGTAACTGATATGTACTGAGGTACAAGAAGAGCCTGTTAATTTCACGAGAGAGCAAAATCAACTAGCTCTTAGCGATGGTGTGTGAGTGAGAGAGAGGGGGCAGAACGGCTGAGAGCAGGTGGGATGTGTGTGTCAGAAAGAAGGGCAGGTAGGATGAGTCTGAGAGAAGGGTGAAATGACTGAGGGCAGGTGGAATGTGTGTGTGAGAAAAAAAGGGCAAAGTGGCTGAGGGTAGGTGGGAGGTGTGAGTGTGAGAGAAGAGCAAGTGGGATGTGTGTGTGTGAGAGAAGGGCAGAATGGTTGAGGGGAGGATATGTGTGTGAGAGAGATGGGCAGAGTGGCTGAAAGCAGGTAGGATATGTCAGAGAGAGGATGGAATGGCTGAGGGAAAGTGGGATCTATGTGTGAGAGAGAAGGGCAGAGTGGCTTGAGGGTAGATGGGAAATGTGTGTGAGAACTTGCCCATAGTGACCAATCAGATTTCATGTTTCATTTTCCCAAAGAAAAGATGAAATCGGATTGGTTACTATTGGCAACTTTTGTGGAGAACTTCCTTTTCTCATATTCTTATAAACAGGCCCCATGTAGTTTCCTTGTTCATTTCAGTTGGTAGAATAACATACCACCTGTCAAGAAGCCAATTTATGAGAGACTGAAACATAACAGATCATGTCAAGTGTGTCTTGATCTGTATGTCAGTTGCAGTGACCTCCTGTATTCACTGTATGCTGCTGCTTGGAGCTTGGGGGTACTCAGCTGAAATTTGTTTTGACCTAGAGCAGGGGTGTCAAAGTCCCTCCTCGAGGGCCGCAATCCAGTCGGGTGTTCAGGATTTCACCAATGAATATGCATGAGATCTATTTGCATGCACTGCTTTCATTGTATGCTAATAGATCTCATGCATATTCATTGGGGAAATCCTGAACACCCGACTGGATTGCGGCCCTCGAGGAGGGACTTTGACACCCCTGACCTAGAGGGAACTTGGCTTGAAAAAGCTGGGAAAAACTGCTCTTCTCTCAGACTCTTCTATCTCTCCACTCTCCCCCAAACCCTTCAGATTTTGTTCTTTTAAATTCTTGCCTTACCACTCCTCTTTCCCTGCTCCTCTTTACCCATTATTGAACCCTATTCTATTTTTTATTCAGCCATCTGCTTTTTCTCCACCCTACCCTTTTGCCTCTCCCATGAGGATTTTGTGCAGACAATAAACAAGATATCTTCTTTCATAGAAACATAGAAGCCTTTTCTAATGTTATGTGTCTGTTCTAGGTCTGAACTTGTTTCTCTTGTTGTATTATAAGATACATCAGGGTTGTTGTTTTTTTGTTTTTTTTTAATTTGCTACAGTGTTGTCACTCATATATGTTTGTGAGCTCAAAACAAAAGCACTCATGAAAATCCAAAAAGCAAAAACTTAGCTGGTTTTCTGAAGCATGCCAAAGAACCTCCCTTTTCCCTTTCCTCTCAAAACAAGGTCTGTCACAGACTCTGCTCCCAAAGAAAGAGCTGTTCTAGCTCCAAATGAGAAAGAACCAGGTCTTTTGCCAAACAAGATTTGCTTTGTCCCTCACAAAAAAAAAAATGTCAGCAAGAGACAAGAATTTAAACAAAACTTGGTTTCATTATGACCTTTCCAGACAGTCCCTCCTCCGTTTTCTGCAGCTTTATGCGGTTTTAACCCATTTCCTGCTGGTGCTCATGCAACTGGCCTGTCAGGGCTTGCAGCTGCTAAGTGTATGATGCAATACAGCCTTAACTGGGAAAAGCACACAGCCCCCACTGTCATAAGGGACAATGCCAGCTTTTCTGTTATTCAGCTAAGGGGGCAATTCTGTAACAGGGTGCTCCATTTTATAACTGCATGTTGGCACCCCAATTCCATGATAGAATACTAGCATAAACCCACTTTGGTGCCTAGACTTAAGTTCAATCATTTACACTAGGTCTAAGTTCTGGCATAATAGGTGTGCCAAAGACCACTGTGCAATGCACATAACTTATAGTATTCTATACATTACAGATCTTTTCCAGAGATGAGGAAATAGTAAAACCAGAGGACATGAATTGAGGTTGTGGGGTGGTACACTTAGGAGTAATGTTAGGAAACACTTTTTCATGGCAAGGGTAATCGATGCCTGAGAAAGGTGGTCGAGACAAAAACAGCAACAGAATTTAAAAAAAGGAGCCGACTTTTCAAAATGATTTTTTTTTTTTGCGTGTTTTTTTTAGTTCGTTTATGAATGTTGTTATTTGTAAGCCGCCTAGTAATAGGCGGTTGAGAAATTTTAGGGGTCCTTTTACAAAGCCGCGCTAGTGGTTTTATCCCACGCACCGGATTAGCACACGCTAGCTGGAAATCTACCGCCTGCTGAAAAGGAGGTGGTAGCGGCTAGTGCATGCAGCAATCTAGCACGCGCTATTCCACAAGTTAAGGCCCTAGCGCGGCTTTGTAAAAGGAGCCCTTAGTAACATAGTAGATGACGGCAGATAAAGCTCTGAATGGTCCATCCAGTCTACCCAACCTTACCCACTCTTTAAATCAGTGGTTCCCAACCCTGTCCTGGAGGACCACCAGGCCAATCGGGTTTTCAAGATAGCCCTAATGAATATGCATGGAGCAGATTTGCCTGTCACTTCCATTATATACAAATCTCTCTCATGCATATTCATTAGGGCTAGCCTGAAAACCCGATTGGCCTGGTGGTCCTCCAGGACAAGGTTGGGAACCACTGCTTTAAATTACTGACTCACCGGTAATTAAAATTTTCCTTAGCTATTGCTGGGCCAGAACCTAAAGCTCTGCCCGGTTCTATGCTTAGGTTCCATCTACTGAAGACTCCCATCAAAGCTCACTCCAGCTCATTTTCTAACCATTGTTAAATAAATAAATGAACCAACCCAATAGCACCTACAGAACTGGCTCCGATGCATGAGATGAACATAGAAAGAGTATAGCAGGGGTAGGGAACTCCGGTCCTTGAGAGCCGTATTCCAGT
The DNA here is from genome assembly GCF_902459505.1 of Geotrypetes seraphini. Classification (NCBI taxonomy): domain Eukaryota; kingdom Metazoa; phylum Chordata; class Amphibia; order Gymnophiona; family Dermophiidae; genus Geotrypetes; species Geotrypetes seraphini. The sequence goes on along the minus strand of NC_047091.1, from coordinate 82,921,977 downwards.
CGGGGTTTCTGGATTTTCCCAATGAATATGCATTGAAAGCAGTGCATGCAAATAGATTTCATGCATATTCATTGCAGAAATCCTGAAAACCCGACTGGAATATGGCTCTCGAGAACCGGAGTTCCCTATCCCTGGAGTATAGTATAGAAAGAGGATGGTATAAATCAGTGGTTCCCAACCCTGTCCTGGGGACCAGCAGCCAGTCGGGCTTTGAGGATATCCCTAATGAATATGCATGAGAGAGATTTGCATACCTGTCACTTCCATTATATGCAAATCTCTCTCATGCATATTCATTAGGGATATCCTCAAAGCCCGACTGGCTGCTGGTCCCACAGGACAGGGTTGGGAACCACTGGTATAAATAATAAAATTTAAATGACTACATGTGTTATGTGTCAAGTAGTGCTATGATGAATGAAGTATAAGTGAAAAAGATTAGATAATTATACAGGTGGGTGATATAATATATTGTTGTTTTCTTTCAATGAAATTAACATTTATAGTGGAAAATTCATTGAAAATATATTAACTGCTAGTTGCTATGATGAATGAAGAAGGCCAGTACTGGACAGATTTCTACAGTCTGTATCCATGTATGACAAAAATACTTAAACTCAAAAATCTCCCCCCTATTCAGCTGAGAGTCTCTCTAAGACAGGGGTGTCAAAGTCCCTCCTCGAGGGCCGCAATCCAGTCGGGTTTTCAGGATTTCCCCAATGAATATGCATGAGATCTATTTGCATGCACTGCTTTCATTGTACGCTAATAGATCTCATGCATATTCATTGGGGAAATCCTGAAAACCCGACTGGATTGTGGCCCTCGAGGAGGGACTTTGACACCCCTGCTCTATGATGAAAGAAAAAAGCCTCAGCTCTTTGGTGAGCTGTTAGTAATGCTCAACCACCTCCACCCATATCATCGGCAAAAAAAATCTTTCATCGAAGGATGTGCTGGAGAAGGCTTCAATGGCAGCTCCAGTAGTTGGGATGTAAGGACAGTGCCAGGAAGCCTTCTATGGCAAAAAAAAAAAAAAAAAAAAAAGATCAGATTTAAGTATAGATATTTTATATCACATTCATTGTTGATTTCATCGTGAACTGACAATGAGTGTGTTTGTTGGACAGAATGGATGCACTATTCAGGTCTTTATCTGCCACTATGGTACTATATTATGTTCTATGTGTCGTCGGCGACATGCCCTTGCCCCATCCATGCTGTGCCCACTTCTATGTCCCTGTGCAGTTCCACGCTATAGCACTTAAGCGCTATCTTTTCTGAAACTGCTCATGCCAGTTCTAGAATCCCCTAGGCCTTTTTCATATCAGTAGAAATTGTGCCAATATTATTTCATTCATTTATTTCTGTATTGCAAACAGTCTCCTCCTTTCAGCTTCCAGCTCAGTTGGAACCAAAGCTGGGATCTAGAACCATAAGCCTTCAATCACAACTAGTCAGGGAGGTTGTTTTTTTCTCCTCCCTTATATCCTCACCTAAGTTGCTTCAGTCTAGTCATTACAGCGACAATCCTCAGCCATGGGTCCAGTACCAGGGCTCCTTTTAGGACCTTGCAATCGTGGACCCTAAACCTAGCCCTTAAGGGCCGTCTACATTAAGTGCTGCTAGGCACCCTAATCAAGGATGTTTAGTGACACCTAACTTTGGCCTCCAAGTGCATCCTTTTTTAAAGTTGGCATGGTAATTAATCGTGCCAATTTTTAGCCAATGAAAAAAAAACCTAAATCTATTTATTCATTCATTCAATTTTTTTATACCATTCTCCCAAGGGAGCTCAGAACAGTTTACAACAGTGTTTCGCAACCCGCGGTATGCGTACCCTAGGGAGTGCGCGAGCCGCTTGTTGGGGGTATGCCGTCTGGCCACCACCACCAAGGATGCCATGTTCTTGCCCACCCTCCCTGCTGAAACGGCTTCAGACATCTCCACCCCCCCCACTGAAGCCGCTTCCGAAATCTCCACCCCCCCCCGTGCTGAAGTCACTTCCGACAATCTCCGCCCTGCCTCCACCCCTGAAGCTGACACAGAAACCTTCTTCGAGCCGCACTCGCTCCTTCCGTCTTCAGAGGCATTCCTTACATGGGCGGCACACGCTGCGCATAAGTGGATGATCCAGAAACCTCTCCAGTGTCAAGTTGACATCGGGGGGAAGGTTTGTGGGTTGGCCACATGCAGTGTGCGAGTCGCTGCTTGTGTCATCCATGCGGGGAGTGCTGCTGAAGGGTGAAGACCGAAGGAGCAAGTGAGGGTTGAAGAAGGTTTCTGTGTTGGCTTCAGGGACAGGGGCTGGACGGAGATTATCGGAAGCGGATTCAGCGGGGGAGGGGGGCAGGGCATGATCTTTTGTGACAAAGGCTGGAAGGCAGGGAGGGGGAGAAGGATGAGAGGGAGAAATGTTGGATATGGTGGTGGAGAGGGAACAGAGGGACAGATTGAAGGGGATGCAAGGTGGGGGAATATTGGAAATAGTGATGGAGGGAGAGATGTGGCATGGTGCTGGAGAGGGGTGATAGGAATGGGCATAGGACTGGTGGGCAGTGGTGAAAAATGCTGCACATGATCTGGGGGATGAAAGAGGGAGAAATGTTGGATGTGGCAGTAGAGGGGGTGGGAGAGATGCCTGGATCTCTCAAGACAGATGGACAGTGAGAGAGAGGGAGACATATTGCTAATAGGGGTGGAGGAAAGAGGAAGAAAAGTTGGACTTATGGAGGGATAGAGAGAGAGATGTTGGTCCAGGAAGGGAATGGGGTTCGGCGGAAAGGAAGCGTGCAGGAGGCAGAAATAAATAAATATTTGAAATGCAACCAGAGACTCATGAAATCACCAGACAACAAAGGTAGGAAAAATAATTTTATTTTCAATTTAGTGATCAAAATGTGTCAGTTTTGTGAATTTATATCTGCTGTCTATATTTTGCTCTATATTTGTCTATTTTTCTGTAGCTGTTAATGATTGCATATTTTAAAGTCATCTGCCTTGATCTCTTTGGAAAAAACCCCCCAAATATAAATGATAATTAACATTTTCTTTGCGTACAGTGTGCTTTTGTGTTTTTAAAAATTTTGTGGCTACCATTATGTATTAATAAGATTATATTGTGTGTATATGAAAAATGGATGGAAGAAATTGCATTACAATTAGTACTATTATTATGGGTGTGGGGTCAGGGGGAAGAGCTTGGGCGGGGATGCTCGGTTGGTATTTGATAGGCTTAAAGAGGGTACTTGGCTTGAAGAAGTTGAGAAACACTGGTTTACATGAATTTATTCAGGTACCTGTACTCAAATTACCAATTAAGAGTTCCGGGTGGAACTCTTAGGATGCCTAGCGACACCTAAGGATACCTACCTGGAAAGGAGGCGTGGTCAGAGGCAGAGAATAGGCATGGTAAACTTAGGCGTCCCTAGGCATGCGATAGGAACCACTAACTTAGGACAGCTAAAACCGGGCCTAATGTACCGGCACCTACCTCTTCGGTGCCTGGTAATGCCTCAGTCTACTTCGGCTCCGCTAGGCGTGATTCTATAAGTGGCGCTTAGTGATTGATTGACAACCGTGTGGAGTGGCACCGTTCATAGGATTCGTTCCCGAGTGCAGCCTCTGTGTGATGACTATGACTCTCTCATCGAAGGGGTCTATGAATGTTGTGAAAAAGAACAGCGCGCCAGAGACTCGACATGTATGTGTTTTAGCCAAGAGTCTGAACAAAAGTTGTAGCCTAATAATCAATCCTCTATTACAAGAGCTGAATTTTACAAAAGAGCTAACGTGTGTAACCTTTTGAGGCAATACAAAGTGTCGGTAGTACTATCAGAGTCATATTACATCAAGGACATGATAATAGAGGATTGATTATTAGGTCACAACTTTTGTTCACTCTTGATGCAGTCTTAGCCAAGACACATACGCGTTGAGTCTCTTTTTGAACAAATAAAGTTTCACAGCACCTTGAGGTCGCCTTCGCTGTTCTTTTTGCCTTTCCGTTGCTGGGAAGGTGATTTCTCCTGTGTTTGTCGTGCTATGAATACTGTCACCATCTTTCCTGTTCCTGTGTTCTGCACAGACTCTGTGAGCCCTAAGTGTTCCTGCTGTGCTGAAGCAGACTTGTAAATGCACATTTCGAGTTTCTCCCATCCCTACCATGGGCAGGTAGAGGTTTTTGAAAAAAATGACCCACTCATAGGAGCTAGCTTTTCAGATGATTGGGGGGTCCTACACTCAATGAAATTTTCCCTTCCCTGGACACCTTCACAAAGTTTGCTCAAGCACCCACTTTAATGGTACAAGTTCTGCTCATTAACCCTTCACTGAGCCACAGAGACCATTTGGATGTCCTTTCATCATGGCACCACTTCAAGCAGAAAAGCTACACTGTTACAGATTCAGGATGTGGGAAGGATGAGGAGATATCACTGTTTCAGTGGGCACTTACCAGTCTTCTCCTTCTTAGGAGTTGTCAAAGACTGGTAGATATGAAGACTTCAAATCTCAGAATGCACTGCTAAAGAAGTGGTCCAACCCACTCCTGACTTCAACTACTTCACCTCTTTTGCTCGAGTTCATAATTATGTATATGCTCTCTCAGTGTGCCACTCAGCCCATCGACTCCTCTTTACAATTCCAAGATATTCACTCTGTAATTTCCTGCCTGCCAGATTTCTAAAATTATGAACACAAACATGTGAATGAAAAGTACTTATTATTGCAGATGTTTGTGGCTTATTAAGTTGTCAGAGCTGTCTTTCTCTGGCCTTAAATAAACTGGCAGAGCCACAAACAGCCTACACCATGGCTCAAAAAGGCAGAGAACATAGGGCTAGACCAGTGCAGGTGGGCTCCTCTAGCTCCAAGTAGGGCTGGTAAAGGGGCATTAGACATCCATGACAAACTTTCAGCCTTGAATTGTGGAAACTGTAAATAAACACTAGCTTGTGCTTTGAATTAACAATTGTATATTAATCTATCGATATATGAGGACATACACGTCTTAAAGGCAGACATGGTATGCTCTGAATTCTAGACAAAAGCCTGCCCTTGATATAGGGAATGTGACATTTTAGAGCAGTGGTCCCCAACCCTATCCTGGAGGACCACCAGGCAAATCGGGTTTTCAGGCTAGTCCTAATGAATATGCATGGGGCAGATTTGCATGCCTGTCACTTCCATTATATGCAAATCTGCCTCATGCATATTCATTAGGGCTAGTCTGAAAACCCGATTGGCCTAGTGGTCGTCCAGTAGAGGGTTAGGGACCACTTTTTTAGAGGACAAAGAGATCACATAAATGTGTAAAAGATTTATTATTATCAGTGCATAGGTTAGTCTACTAATGACTCCATACATATGGTTTACATCTTTGCGATAAACTCTATTACACTGGTAACTGTTCAAGATATGAATGCCTTACTATGTTGCCCTTTCCTGAAGGTCTCAGGGTCAAGTAGCATATGTCCTGTCATTCACATTAAAGACATGAAACTGAGCCTAATCCTATATTAGTAAACATATTTCTAAGTTATCAATGTAATTTTTTTTCCCCACAACCTGCCCCCCTCAAATGATCTTTTATATCATTAGCCCCCCCCCTGAGATTTTCATAATTACATTTTAGCAGCTATAATTATCACACAATCACCCATCCAAGAACAGTCCTCCAGGCAGACATCATACACCCTCCTACCAATCCTTCAGGAAATCAATTAAAACCTATCTCTTAGATAAATTTCTCTGACTCCTTCCTGCCTTGTTGTATTTCTGAAATACTTGTTGTATCTCTGATATTCTTCTGGATATACCTAACTTCTCTCGGCTTACTAATGTAATTGAAAATATTTTCTGTAACATCGCTGTCTGTGTACAGTCTCTTCCTCTGTAAACCGCTCTGAACTGCTTGTGGTATTGCGGTACACAAAAATAAAGTTATTATTAATATTAAACATCAGTTTGTGTATTCATGCATAATGACAGCAATTTCTAAAAGACCCAGGAAGAACACTGATTATCCAGGTAAATGAGCCACCTGAAAATGACTCCCTTCCCTGATGGTCGAGTTTGTGCAGCTGTCAGGACCTATTGTTTTGTTTTGAAAGCAGCTGCTTCTCTCCCCCCCCCCCCCCCCCCGAAACTGCCACCCTAGATAATTGCCTATTTAGCCTAGTGGTTAAGCTAGTCCTGGCTTCAAGAAACTTGAAATTTGCTTCCTATATTGAACAATGATGCCAAATGAGAGACGAAAGCAAAAGGGTTGGGATGTTGCAGTATTTTCAAACAACCCTCCCTCCACTCCATCAAGAGCAGACAGAAAGAGAGGGGGCATAAGGCCACGAGGTAACATCAGCTATGGCCCATATCGAACAAAGAGCACACAGGTTCAGGCAATAGGCTCACTAACAAGCCCTTTTACTAAAGCGTGGAAAAGATTAATGCAGAGAAAATACATTTAGTGCATGTTTAGTACATGACAAGACGTGACATCAGATGGAAAGCGAGGCCAGTGTGAGCAGCAGTTGGAAGATGCTGCTCGCGCCGGTGAATGAACATTTCAAGAGGTGCGCAGGGGTGACGGGGAAAAGTAGGAGGCTCACAGTGCGGCAATGCCTGGCGCCAACCTCCCTCGCTACGCCATTGCAGACAACCCAGATAAACTGAAGTCTAAGTTATGCAAAAATCCTTTCATTGCAACCCATGTCACCTTTCAGCAAATATTAGAAATTCTCAATTATGCAAATACTAGACTAGACTGTAGCATACACATAAGGGGAGCAGGAAGAGGAGAGGACAGAATACAGGTGTGTAGCAGCAAAAATGTGTGTGGAAATGAGATATAAACAGGGAGAGAAGCAAGGGAAGAATGCAAAAATCCCAGTCCAGCTCTTATCTCTCTAGGCATCTGAAAGTAGACTGGGCTGGGATTTTGGCTCCGTTTATCACTTTCACCCTGAACCAATGCCTTACCTGGTCCATTGGTTGAGCTGGCCTTGAGGGTATGTGCCACATTGTGAAAAAAAAAAAACCAAGCATTTTTGTGGGTAAGTGCTAGCAAGACACCTAAACGCTATCAGTAAGGATGTGTGTAAGGGCTGGAGTATGTAAATACTAAATGGGATGTACAGTACACATGGGCAGGCAAAGGGTGGAACTCCCACTTACATGCATAACTTTACGCACTAATGTGAGCATTTAAAACCAATGCCAGGTTGCACCAGCATTCTATAAAGGAATCTGGGCCGTCACTGCATGGCACCAGGGCACCTGTTTATAGAATTGCCTTACAGCTGTCTGGTAGGAGAGGGCAGGAGAAGTAGTAGGTGTTTAACCAAATCCAAATCAACAGGCAGGGGCAAAGTCCAGGAAAAGGCAGAGTCTGGGCAGGCAGAGCAAGTTTGTTACCAGAAGATCAGAAGGCATCAAACACCCAGAAGTTGCAAAGGATGAGGCACTCAGACACTCATGGGAGACCTATCTGAGGGCAGTGTGAGTAGAGAGGCCAATCAGCAGAGATGCATATTATAGGAACAAATCAGAGCAGGGCCATTCCTAGTAGACCAATCAGATTGTGTAGATCACTAGCCTGAGACTAGTGAAAGTGTTACCCGATTACACAAGTGACAGATTTTATAAAGCTGCAGATCCATGGGGAGTCGACTAAAGAGCTGCCCTATGAAACTTAAATTTTGTATAATTCAGGATTGGTTTTAAGTATTAGTAAACACAGCATGAGCATGAGCGAGGAGTGCTGGCATCAGCATCTGGAAAGCACGCCGATGACTTCCTCACATTGGGAGAGATTTGGGCCACGGAGCTCTTTGACCGATGGGGCTTGGGCATCCCTGCCAGCCATTCAAGGTGCTGCAGTTTTGAGGGTTCCCAAGCCCAAAGTGGTGGGCCCAGGCTCCCAAGACCCACCTTTGATGGCTATGCTACTGCTGCGCGGTAAGTGTCTGCTCAGTGTGGTAAATGCAGGGCAGATGCTGGCACATTCCCTGAATTTTTTTCATAGCCTTTGTACTTTCCACATGTTCATTTCTGGTGTTAACATGTGGAGATGCAAGTACAGCCTGCACTTTATTTATTTATTTTTTTTAAAAGCCCCTAAAATATGGAATACTAAAGGACTGCCCAAACCATGACCAAAATAGGACTCCAAATCACGGCATGTTGTGGGATATACTCGTATGCATAACCAACACCTTTTCTAATAATAATAATAAATTTATTCTTTTATGCTGCCATTACCAAAAGTTCTAGGCGTTTTACACCATAAGAAACTGAACAATCAGCGAAATACATTCATACCATAAAAATAAAATAATTATAAAAAGTTAAAAATACCCAACTAAGTAATAGATCTCTCCCTATACAGGTAGTCATCGACTTACGACCTATCCAAGTTACGACTGTTCAACCTTACGACGTGACTTTCGGTCTCCGAAGAAAGAAAATGTTGTTAACAGATTGCTTTAAAATGATTAAAATATCATTACCCATTTTAATATTCTTGCCTTACTTTAACATAGGCCGACTTACGTCCTGATCCACTTACGACCTAGCAGTCGGAACCAATTGTGGTTGTACATCGACGACTACATAGTAACATAGTAGATGACGGCAGATAAAGACCCGAATGGTCCATCCAGTCTGCCCAACCTGATTCAATTTAAATTTTTTTTTTTTTTTTTTCTTAGCTATTTCTGGGCAAGAATCCAAAGCTTTACCCGGTACTGTGCTTGGGTTCCAACTACCGAAATCTCTGTTAAGACTTACTCCATCCCATCTACACCCTCCCAGCCATTGAAGCCCTCTCCTGCCCATCCTCCACCAAACGGCCATACACAGACACAGACCGTGCAAGTCTGCCCAGTAACTGGCCTAGTTCAATATTTAATATTATTTTCTGATTCTAAATCTTCTGTGTTCATCCCACGTTTCTTTGAACTCAGTCACAGTTTTACTCTCCACCACCTCTCTCGGGAGCGCATTCCAGGCATCCACTACCCTCTCCGTAAAGTAGAATTTCCTAACATTGCCCCTGAATCTACCACCCTTCAACCTTAAATTATGTCCTCTGGTTTTACCATTTTCCTTTCTCTAGAAAAGATTTTGTTCTACGTTAATACCCTTCATTAAATTAGAATGCATATACTACCTGTATATGCATTCTAATTTAACCGTTTACACATAGAAACGGAATATCCTTTGCTGTGTTAGTGTTACTGGATCTGAACAGATCGGAAATCAGTTTCCCCAGTTGTACTGTCCCATTTATGCAATTTATACTTAAAGAAATGGATCTTATTTGTTGTTCTTTGTTTTAATAAATCATTTACTGTATATATTTATTTGTCTATTACTTTTCATTTCACTTCTGTCAGTTGGGAGATGTGCAATCCGTGATATTACTGCAGCTCTTGTATTACTCTGTGAAATTCTCTCAGTTTTTTCGTAGATAGTATGTGGGAGATTATTTCTCCCCTTTGCACTACTTTCACAATTTCCCAGTAGGTTAGAGTTTACTGATCCAACTATTGTTCTTTCACTCATGGGCCCTGCCTTGCCTGTCTTAAGAATCTATGGAATTTTGTACTTTGGTAATAAGTCGGTTCAAGGATGGTGCAAGATCTTTAAACACTCTGGGTGAATCTTCAGACTAGTGCCCCTCAATTACCTTTCAAGCCCCTAGTCCCCCTCCTGAGACAGTCATGATCACCCTACCAGCATCTCTTCCAGAAAGATTCTGTAGAAACACATAATTGGATATCAAAATGTCAATGCTCCAGACATAACAGTATGCCAAAAACATACAAACAAAAAAAAGCACTGTGGAAAATATGTTCCTGATACAGTAGTTTATTTGATCAATAAAACATAGCAACGATACATCCACATATGAATTCTTCAGGGGTCCAAGGTGATAAGCAAATGTGGATGTAGCCTAAATAACATAATCAACTTGTCCGAAGGCAACTCAAGTGAAATCCTCGGGCAGCCGAAGTTGCCTTCGGACAAGTTGGTTCTGTTATTTAGGTTACATCCGCATTTGCTTATCACCTCGGAACCCTGAAGAAGACGGTTTAGTCAAAACACGGATACGGACCGTGTCGGGTCCGCATCGCCTCATGCATATGTGGATTCTGGTTTTTTTGATGTATCATTGCTATGTTTTATTGATCAAATAAATCACAGGGCAGGGGTCACCACATAGGACAGTTTTTTGGGCATCTAAGGAAGTTTATTTTGGCAGTGCTGCTGGGGTGGGGAGTTTTGGTATAACCTTTATCATCAGATGGTTTGAAAAGAGAGTGCTCTTAAATAGCATTATGCACACAAAGCCTCCAGAGCAACTGTCTGGGTCCTGCCCTGCCATTGGAGAGGATTTTATAAAATACATGTAACGTTTATACTGGATTATATATAGTACTCCCCCGAAATTCGCGCAAATTAAAAAAAAACTGTGAATATAGATTTTCAGCCCAAGATGCCTCAGCCAATCAGTGCTTTAGGCCCCTTCCCAGGGGAGCAGGAGCAGGAGTACTTTCCTCCTGCTCCCAAAATTGGCCTAGGAGCAGGAGGGTCCGGGCACCCCTCCTACTCCCGAAGATGGAGGGAGCCTTGTCCTAAGAAGCAGGAGGGACTGGGCACCCCTCCTGCTCCCAACCGTTCAAGAGGTACATGTGGTGGGAGGGCCAGGCTCGACCGCCTGGGCTGACCTGGGGTGGGCCGGTTGTGGGTGAGGCCGACGTGCCGGTCGTGCTTGATCAGGGGGTGGTGGGGGGTGTCGGGCAGGGCTGGTGTGTCAGGCCAGTGGGTGGGGCTAGTGTAGGCTCTCCTGCCTGCCCTGCTCCGATCTCTTCTGCCTGCTTTAAAACCACAGGCTTGCACTGCGGGGAACGGTGGCAGAGAGCAGGAGAGTCCAGCGAGCAGGCAAAAGAGACCGGGGCAGAGCAGGGCAGGCAGGAGAGATCAGGGCAGAGCCCCGACAGCAGTGACAGGAGGCTGCTTCTCCTGCCACTACTGTCAGGGTCTGTGCATGAGCGGGGATCATACGTTTGCAATCCCTGCTTGCAAATGGGGGCGTTCCTCTGATCGCCCCCATTTAAATACGACTGATTTGTGAATCAGTCGGACCTGCCCGAATCGGAAACGGATTGTTCCGATTCGAGCAGGTTAGTAAATCTAGCCCCTAGCCCTTTGTTTCTTGCACAGAGGGAACTGTGTGCAACTGATGCTAATTAAGAAGCAGGAGAGAGATAAGAGTTCCTAGGCCTAGCTAACAACTGAAAGCTAATCTCATGACTTCCTGAGGGTTTTATTTGCTAAAAGATTTAAGATAAAGCCCTTAAACAAACATTGGGTTGAGTAGTCATGGAACTCCTGAGCTCTGAAGCTGGGAGCTTGAGTTTTGTTTTCTGTCCCTGCTTCAGGGAAGAACTGAGCTAATTTCTGTTGCCTGTGAACGCTTACATGCTGGAAGGAAGTTATGAAGTAATAACTTCCCTAAAATACTCGTACCTGAAGGACCATACTGGAGCAAGTATTGTTCAGACCAGGAAAGCAAGTGTTTGCATTTGAACTTTGGAAAGAGTAACTTTATATAGAAAGATTGCTTTCACTTTAAAAAAAAAAAAAAAAAACCTGCAACAATTGCCTATGTCCACTGGATGTCTGTTTCTGTTTGGGGAAAGTCCAATACCGGCTTATTAACAGACCAACAACAAAATCTGATTTTTGTTTAAAAGTATTACACTGGCCTTAGTTTCCATTTTCTATAAACGGCACTCTGATCAGGTGAAACAGTACATGAGTCATTCCTACTTGAAGAGAGTCTTCCCTTTTCCTAGGGAAGCCATGCTAAGGCCTCAGAAAGTCACCATTCAGGCAATCTGCAAACTAGGCAGGGCTGGCAGTATGACACTTTCCTTTAATGAAGTTGATGTGTTGGGAGAATACTGGCAACAGCTAACACAAGCTGTGGCAGGGGATCAGACTCAGTCAGGCTCCGATTTCATTACCTAGAATGACAGACACGTGGCCATGAGGCCATGGCTGCGGCCTTAATCCCTAAAGCTAGAGTCTCAAACTACCTCCTAAAGACCATATCCACTCTGCGGTCCTGCAGATCCTTTAAAACCATACCTCCCTCACTTGGTAGGGAAGTGCATTTAGGCATTTGGGCTACCAGGGAATCTACCTTTGGCATAGCAAATATTTGCTGGAATTCCTGATCCATGGGATACAGTTTAGCCATGGTTTTAGCCACCCTCGGGGAGCCTTCAGGGGTCTTCCAGGGCTCTGTAACTAGGGTTCTTATGTCTAGGTGCCATGGAAAGGATGTGGGTTGAACCCAGACCCCACTCAGAAGAAAACACTGTGATGAGGGATTTGCAAGGGGTCTATATTCAGTTCTTGAAGGAACTTGGTAATGATCTCCAGCAAAGAAGATGACTTAAAAAGCCAGAGAACGGAGGGATCCTCTCCCTGGTTTATGGCTGATACTGCCTCCTGGTCTTCTAGATAGGAGGCTGCTTTTCCCACCAGGGAAACCTCACTTTGGGACAGTAAAGGGATTAAGTCTGACCCCTCATCCTCCAAGTCCCTCCAAGGACCATTGGAGTACAGAACAGCCTCTGCTCTAAGGGAAGAAGTGCCGAGTATCCAGAGGGCCTACACGCTGGTCCGCTTGCTAGCGGACCTGACTGGTGGAGTTCTGTCTTGTGCATAAGCTTGCCAGAGGAGATTAATGAACTCTGGGGTAAAGGCCTGAGAGAACAAGTCTCCTTGCCCCTTGAGGGTGGAACAAACATCTTTTCTTGGGCTGTGAAGCATCTACGCCTGTGCTGTGTGCAGGGCCACTGCTCCAGGGCTCCAGAAGGTGTTTAATTCCCCTCAACAGGACCATTTACCTTTCTACAGTCCTAGAGGCCTGTGGAGAGGCTAAGCCCAAAGCTTCCGTCCCTTCCTCCCATGCTGCGCGGCATGTGGCGCAAGTGCGCTATTCAGCCATCCATCCAGCGCAAATAAGGCATGATATAGAGGTATTAGGGTCTGAGGACTCCATACCTATCAGTTTTGAGACAAAATGAGGGGTTTTGAAGAAGTTTGAGAACTTAGGGAAAAAAAAAACAATCAGGACAGCCAAGATTGTCACCATGGCAGCATTTTGGTACAAAAGAATGGCTTAAAAAAACACTTCAGAGTTGACCAAAAACTTTTAAAAAATAGGATTTCAGAAGGTGGGGAACCAAAGACCTAACTGCAGAAACAGTCAAAGCATACTTTTCAAGCCTCTCCTCTCCTTCCTTCCCCCCTCTCTCCAATTTTCCCCATAAGCTGTCATAACTTGTACTCAGACCATGTGCTGGTGAAATGGTGCTGCAGCCTAGTTCAGCTCCTTTAAAATGTAGCTGGATCTAGAGAGATTCTCTGCCTCAAGCTGCCAGTCAGCTGCCAGGCCGAGATCTTCGGGCTGCCAGTCGGACTGATCTTCTACCCCCCTCCCCTCCTCCGGGCCACGAAGGACACAGAAAAGAGTGAGGGAGGTGAAGCTACATCCGGCACCCTGAGCAACCTGAAGGATGCTATTGATGCCTAACAGCCTGCTCTCAAGCTCTTGACCAAGTCAAGGAAGCAAGCAAGTGTTGAAAGCAAGGGAGCTCCACAAATCTTCAGCAGGCTGGCTGTACAAGTCCCCAAAGGATACACCTGCCAGTGGTAGACTAAATATCTGCTCTTTTCAAGCTGACAAAGCAGTCCCTTGAAGCCATGTAAAAAAAATGAACAAACCAAAAAAATAAAAAGTATCACAAAACAATAAAAAAATAAACAGAGCATATCAGAAAGATACCTTCACGCTTGCCTGCAGAAGGAAAAACTGAAGGGGACAGCAGAGACTGTGGAGAAGGAGGAGGAGTTGAAAAGGTGTGTTTGACATCATCTGCAGTGTGCTCATGAGCACAGATGAATAATCCTATGGAAATATATTTTAATTTTAGCTAGTTTGAATTTATTTTGTATGTATTGTTTGTACAATATATTGCTTTACCAGAAAGACAGTATATAATCCAGTATAAATTTTACATTATAAAATCCTCTCCAATGGCAGGGTAGGAGTAAGACAAACTTAAACCTCTAGATATTTGCCTATGTTTACTGAAGATTTAATATACTGCTTTGGAGGAAATCTGTTAAAGTGGTTTACAACAAATAATATAAAAATAAATGTTTGATGCATCTTCCTGTTTCTGCGTGAGCTAAAAGCAGCAGAGAGAAGACCCCCATGGTAGACTACAAGGCAGTGTAAGTGACTTGCTGCTGCTGCTGGCAACCACTTAAGAGAAAATCTTGGGGGAGGGGAGTTGAGATAGACATGGAGATACTGGATCCAGGGTCACAGGGTAGGGAGAAAGAGATGCTGTATGAGATGGAGGGAGGGAGGGAACAGAAAGGGAGAGATGTTAGATCCAGGGTGGGTGAGAGGTAAGAGAAAGATTTGATCTGAATCCAGACAATGAGATGGAGGGAGGGAAGAATGAGAAAGAGATGCTGGACCATGGAAGGCTGGAGAAGAGATGCTAGACCATGGAGACAGGGAAGGAAGGAAGAAAGATGGGACAAAGATGCTGGGGGTGGAGAGGAAGTACAGAGATGCAGATGACCCACCCAGTGGAAGATTTAGGGCCCACCTAGCCCACTCCACTTTGCCCATAACTCTACCTAACTCCGCCCATAGCTCCACCATTGGCACATACAGATTCACGTCCAGCAGCACAATTGGCCAGCAGCACAATTGGTGTTTTCTACTGCTACTGAATGGGAGGCCACTGAGTGAAAGATCCTGACTCCAATTTTCCCTCTAAGATGAGTGGGAGTCCTCCAGCTGTATTGTTGCCAGTAGAGGGGTGATGTTTCAATACTGTGTTTTCAAATGCTAGGGACTGACTGGTTCCCTGAATTGCTGCAGAGCTTGCCTATCCCTCACTATTGAAAATGTGATAGTGAGGAGCCAATATGGCAGCTGGACTTTGACGGCATTTTTGTGCTCCAGCAATTTACCTTTGATGATTTGCCAAGCATTTTTGGTGTGCGTTGATTTCATCCCCGACTCAACAAACAATTTTGCAAATGTTGGAATGCAATACTGCAAAAACTCAGTCTGAGGAACGGGATGAGCAAATTCCTGCTACTGAGTTGGAGAGAGGAGTCTGACTCTCTGGGACATGATCTTTCTCTATTTCCCCTGATGATCAACTTAACACCATGTCCAGCAGAGTCAAGGGTTTCAGCATTGAGTCCTGGGCAGCTAGCAGCTGAAAGACCAGAACTCTGTAGTAGAGAATGACATAGGGACAAATTTTTCCCTGTCCCCGTGAAAACTCATTTTCCCGTTCCATCCCCATGAGTTCTTTTCTGGTCCCTGCCCCATTCCTGCAAGCTCCGTCTCAAATGCACAAGCCTCAAACACTTTAAAATCATAAGTGTCCGAGGCTTGTGAGGTTAGGACAGAGCTTACAGGAATGGGGCAAGGACAGGGACAGCGACAAAACTCTGTAGCAGTGGAGCCCTACCCTTTGAAAAGCTGACTTGTAATAGCAAAGAAGCTAGGACTCCAGCTTCTGAAACAGTAGTGACTCTAGAAATACTTCTGAATGCTATAAGGAAGCTTAATGGAACAGCTGAAAAAACAGCACAAGATATGACAGCGCTTGTAAGTAAGGTGGATTTGATTACTCAGAATGTAGACAAAGTACAGCAAAATTGTTTGGAAAAATTTCCAAAGTACATGTTGAGACAAATAATTTAAAAGAGACAGTGTCAGCAGTGATTAAAGATCAAAAATTTATTTCAAGAAAAATTGAACAGCTTGAGAATTAATAGATGATTGAATTTATATACAGTCCTCCCACACACCCAGGCTTGCCTTTAGCTTTCCACACCAAACATTAAAGTCTTCTATAAATTAACAGTCATCTCACCTTGCCAGTTCTCACAATCACTGTGATTTCCCTCTGCTTCCCAGGGCTCAGATTCAACCCACTGCTAGGGAGGTCTCTCCCTCTGGACCTCCCTGAATGACTTCAGTCTGGGACAGAAGTACTTCTCCCTGCCTGAGCCTTGCCCCTCTGACTCAGCAGGGTTGCATTGCTTTCTTCCAGGTGGCTGACACTTACGCTAGTGTCCCCTGCTGTCCAACAATATAATAGCCACATTAGTGAGGAAGAATCCCCTTAATCCCTCATAAGTCTAATACATAAAATTCAGATTTATCATAGCTCAGCCAATATCCCAATAGCTTTTCCAAAATCATCTACCAGTCATGAAAGCAGCACCCAATAGCCCAAGCTAAGCCATATATATCAGCATGTCATCCATATAAAAAAAATGTACCTTATGCTGAGTTTTCTCTTCTTCAAACACTTTCAACTGGCTAGAATCCTGAATAAAGCTGGCCAATGGTTCAAAAGCCAAATCAAACAGCTGATAAATTCCCCTGGCAAACCTGCCTTCCATAATACTGCAAATACAGTAAGTAAAGCCAGCGGATCCAATCAAAAGCTTGATTTGAGTCTAAAGCCGCTACCACTCCTATCAATCATCTAGCTCTGCAAGGAATAAGATATTAAAAAAGCTTGTCAGTGTTATTTTTGGACATTTGCCCTCACACAAAACCTGTTTGGTTACGGTGAACAAGCATAGGGAGTACATGCTCTAGTCCAGGGGTGCCCACACTTTTTGGGCTTGCGAGCTACTTTTAAAATGACCAAGTCAAAATGATCTACCAACAATAAAATTTTAAAAAAACACAACGCACACTGTACGCATAAAAAATGTTAATTATCATTCCTATTCCAGGGTTTTTCAAAGAGGTCAAAGCAGATGACTCTATGCACTATCACCTCAGTAACAACCATACAAAAATAGACAAATATACCCCCCTCCCTTTTTACTAAACCACGATAGCAGTTTTTAGAGCGCAGGGAGCTGCGCTGAATGCCCAGCGCTGCTCTCGACGCTCATAGGCTCCCTGCGCTAAAAAAACTCTATTGTGGTTTAGTAAAAGGGGACCTTAGTGTAAAATATAGACAACAGATATAAATTCAGACACATTTTGATCACTAAATTTAAAATAAAATCATTTTTCCTACCTTGTCTGGTGATTTCATGAGTCTCTGGTTGCACTTTCTTCTTCTGACTGTGCATCCAATCTTTCTTCCCTTCTTTTAGCTTATATGCGTCCTCTCCTCCAGACCTCATTCCCTCCCCCAACTTTTCCTTCCTCTCTCCCTGCCCTTTCTTTCTCTCTGCCTCCCTTTCTTTTTTTTTCTGTTTCTCTTCTTTCCTTCTGTCTCCCTGCCTGCCCTTTTTCTTTCTTTCTCCCTGCCCTCCCCCAAGCCACTGCCACTGCCATCAGGGACCAGGACCCAAACCGCCACCAATAACAGGCCCGAAAGCCGACGCCGCCCCAAGCTCTCCCCGACGTCAATTCTGCCGTCGGAGAGAGGAAGGCTGATTGGCCCAAGATCGCGATCGACCTATTGGGGGAAATGCTGCCGGGTCCTGCCTTCGCGGAAACAGAAAGTAGGCAGGACCCGGCAGCAAGAAGAGCAAATGCTTCACTAACCTGTCTCCCGCCTTAGCCCATAGCGAACGCTTGCTTCAGGGTTCTCAACATGTGTGTGCCGGCTTCCCTTCTCTCCCCCCCCGGACATAACTTCCGGTTTCGGAGGGAAGAGAAGGGAAGCCGGCACGCACACATTAGAGCCACGGAGCATAAGTTCGCTACGGGCTGAAATCTCCAAGCCGGGTTTTTTTGGGTTTTTTTAATGTTCAGCAGCGGCGGCAGCAGCAGATGACAGCTGGGCGGACTGCCCAGCTAAAAGGCCCTAGAGAGAACACTGGAGAGGAAGGCTGATCGGCCCGGTAGATCAGGACGGCAACACGAGTCTATCACGGAGCCCGGGATGGGCTCCGCGATCGACTCGCGTTGCCTTCCTGAGCTACTGGTCGATCGCGATCGACGTGTTGGGCACCCCTGCTCTAGTCTGTTTTGTACAACTTCAGCAAACAACTTTGCATCAACATTAAGCAAGGAAATGGGGCAGTAAGACCTCACTTATCATCATCCCCCTATTTCTTGTACAGCAGCACAATCTAGCATCCAGCAATTTACTGGCTGTTCCCGGCTCCTTACAGAAAACCAAACAGCTCCTGTACAATAGGGGTCAACTCTGCTTGAAACATCTTGTAAAACTCTAGCAGATGCCCATCAAGGCCTACAATAATTTTTCATGCCTTTTATAGCCTTTAAAACTTAAAATGATGCAATCGGCCTGCTGAATACTTTCTGCTGCTGAGTCAAATCCTGGGGAAAATCATTGTATTCAGCAAATGTTGACATTCTGGTTCAGTAGGATCTCCATCCTATGTATAGAGGTCTATGAAACATTGCTGCAACGTTCACCTGTAAGGCATGCCAAATCATAACTACCTCTCCCTTTCCATCCTGTAGCCATCCAATAATTGTAACACATATCCGTTGTTGGGCCACTCTTGCCAATAATGAACCCACTTACTATGCTCAAGATATATCACTTTGACCATCTGCTAAGATTGCTTGACTTCATCTACTTTCACTTCCTTCACTCCATCCCACACCAGACAGCTGTCAGTAAATGTACAGGCCCCTTTAGCATTGCATGATATTGTGACTTCAACTGTGCTACCTTGGCTTCCCAATTAAGTTTACCCCTATTGCATCTTTGAAGATATAACTAATATACCAAAATAAGAGAGAGGCCAGCATACTGTTCCAATATGCAGGACAGCTCCTTAAACATTGTCTTGATCACTATTTGGTCCCTAAATATTTGCCAGAACAAAATTGACAGCTTCCATTTGGCATTTCATGGCATATCACTTGTCCCTGTCTATCTCAGAGGTGACAGCTGTGATAGATACAGACTTGTGAATTAAGATGCATACCAGGAAGCAGAAAACACCTGTCCCTACACAATCTAATATCTCAACCTTATTCAGATGAGTTTCCTGCAAAAAAAAGATGTGTATTCTGTCTCCGAAGTATTGGAGCAGGCATGCTCACTTTACAGGTGTAGTGGTACTACAGTTTAGGAATGTATAGGCAGCCACGAGATTCCTAACCACACTGACAATTCCATTACTTTGCAACAAAACCTCATATACACTTACATAGAAAGTCTAGCCACTCCACTCAACATTCAAACAACTCCCATACAACAGTCTCTTCAATGCACACCATTTACCACTGCCCTCTGTCACCTTCCACTCAACCAGTTCCCGATCTAGTCCTTCACTTTGAGGCTCATACCAAAGGCACTCAATTTATTTAGGTAAATGCCTGTGTAAGAACACTGTCAAAGGCTTGGCTAAAATCTAAATACACCACATTTAGTGTTCTCCCTCTATCCAGTTCTCTGGTCACCCAGTCAAAATTCTGATCAGATTTGTCTGACATAGTAACATAGTAGATGACGGCAGATAAAGACCCGAATGGTCCATCCAGTCTGCCCAACCTGATTCAATTTAAATTTTTCCTTCTTAGCTATTTCTGGGCAAGAATCCAAAGCTCTATCCGGTACTGTGCTTGGGTTCCAACTGCCGAAATCTCCGTCAAAACTCATTCCAGCCCATCTACACCCTCCCAACCATTGAAGCCCTCTCCAGCCCATCCTCCCCCAAACGGCCATATACAGACACAGACTGTGCAAGTCTGCCCAGTACTGGCCTTAGTTCAATATTTAATATTATTTTCTGATTCTAGATCCTCTGTGTTCATCCCACGCTTTTTTGAACTCCGTCACCGTTTTCCTCTCCACTACCTCTCTCGGGAGCGCATTCCAGGCATCCACCATCCTCTCTGTAAAGTAGAATTTCTTAACATTGGTCTTGAATCTACCACCCCTCAACCTCAAATTATGTCCTCTGGTTTTACCATTTTCCTTTCTCTGGAAAAGATTTTGTTCTACATTAATACCCTTCAAGTATTTGAACGTCTGAATCATATCTCCCCTGTCCCTCCTTTCCTCTAGGGTATACATATTCAGGGCTTCTAGTCTCTTCTGAATATGTATACCCTAGAGCAGTGGTTCCCAACCCTGTCCTGGAGGAACACCAGGCCAATTGGGTTTTCAGGCTAGCCCTAATAAATATGCATGAAGCAAATTTGCATGCCTATCACTTCCATCATATGCAAATCTCTCTCATGCATATTCATTAGGGCTAGCCTGAAAACCCGATTGGCCTGGTGTTCCTCCAGGACAGGGTTGGGAATCACTGCCCTAGAGGAAAGGAGGGACAGGGGAGATGATTTAGACGTTCAAATACTTGAAGGGTATTAACGTAGAACAAAATCTTTGGCGTCGGAGTGACTTGCGCCTTTAGTGGCTCCTGCATTCTTT
Organism: Geotrypetes seraphini; assembly: GCF_902459505.1. Taxonomy (NCBI): domain Eukaryota; kingdom Metazoa; phylum Chordata; class Amphibia; order Gymnophiona; family Dermophiidae; genus Geotrypetes; species Geotrypetes seraphini. The sequence continues at coordinate 82,901,524 of NC_047091.1, read as the reverse complement.
TGCCAAATTTAAGCTTTTTCATCAAGGATTTACCTTTCATTGGGATGCCGAAGCACAGGGGTAAGCAGAGGAGTGGTCTTCCTGCCTCCTCATCCACCTTAGCGACGCGACAGACAGTGATAATTTTTGCTGTCCCAGTTGGAGCGGGCATCTCTGCTGAACGACTTAAGCAGACCTCGGTCCTGGAGGGCGAAGTTTCGTTTAGCCCATTGGGGCCTGCAGCTACTCCGTGTCCCAGGACGATGTTGGGGACACCTACAGCCCTTCAGGAAGCGCCAGAGTTGACGCTGCAGGAGTTTCACTCCTGACCCTGGAAAGAAGTTTCATCTTGCCGACTTCTCTGCAGTCGGCTACAGTGGCTGGAGGACTTGTAAATCGGAGTGTGGCAGGGACCGAGAATGCTTTGGAACATTCCTTGGTGGTGAATCCTGTATCTGAGTTTCCTGCAATTTCTCTCCCTGCACCTCTGACCAGACCAGCAGTGATAGACATGGAAGCTATCTGGAGTTCATTGGAAAAATTTACATGTGGTATGCTTCCAGTTTATTTCCTCAGTACAAAATACTAATATCTAATTTAAGACTTTTGAAGATAAAATTCAACAGCAATCCGCTAGAATGGACAAAGTTGAGAATTTGGTGGCAGAATTCAAAGTTTCTACTAATTTACAAGTGAAAGATAAAATTTTACTTATTAGGAAAATTGAAAATCTGGAGAATGCAAATAGAAACCTGAATTTAAGACTATTGAATTTCCCTGTCTCTAGATTTCAGTCTCCTAGAGATTTATTTCATTCATTCTTAACTTCTGTTTTGAAATATCCTGAAAAACAAATAATATGCAACCCTTACAAAAGTTATATTACTTGAATATTCCTAAAGAAGAAAAAAAAAAAGGGGACGAACAACCACGAGATTTGGATCATACTGGTATGTTGGAGTTATCTCAAGAAGAACATAAGAACATAAGCAGTGCCTCCGCCGGGTCAGACCATAGGTCCATCCTGCCCAGCAGTCCGCTCCCGTGGCGGCCCAAACAGGTCACGACCTGTCTGAATCACCAGAAGGGGCCCCTTGCCACCTTGGTTTCTCATTAAAGTCCTATCTTCCCATCAAAGTCCTCACCCTTCCATCTTGCCCATGCATGACCTGGTTGGCTTTCTATACTTATTACCTGGTTAGCTTTCTATACTTGTGTTACATCCCAGCACCTCTCTCAGTATCCCACGATCCCTTTATCCCTCAGGAATCCGTCAAATCCCTGTTTGAATCCCTGTACCGTACTCTGCCTGATCACTTCCTCCGGTAGCGCATTAAAAATATGACTTGAGCCACCTTACTGGTAACTTTTGCTTTTCTTCAAGATAAAGAAGCAATTCTTTGCCTATTCTATAGGACTGATGATGTTGAGAATTTCATGGATTCAAAATTTCAATTTTTCCTGATGTATCAAAGTGGACACAAGTCAAGCGTAAGAAATTCTTCGCTTATCGTCAATCAGTTTTGAATTTAGGAGCAATCTTTCAGTTACGTTTCCCCTGTAAATGTTGCATTACACATCAAGCTAACAGATCTATTTTTTACAAACCCGATCAGTTGAAATTTTTCCTTGAAGGTAAAGCAAATACAAGAATTCCAGAGACTCCCATGGAAATTGCTAATCAGGCCAATAATTGATTTCAACTGAGCTGTGTAATCTGCTTAAAATTCTGTAAAATCTGTAAAAATTCCTTAAAATCCAACTTCCCTTGGAAGTGATTGATCTTTTCTCTCCTTAATGTGGACTTTAGTTATAGTAACTAATATGGTATATTATGAGATTCAATTTCTTTTTAAATTGTTTTATTTCCTTTCAAGTGATGTATTTTCAACTTGTAAAAAAATATAAATAAATAAATAAAATATCCCATCACTCCAGATTCCATAACCTCGGGCACTCCCATGATTTGAACACTGTTATGACGACACAGTCTACATTCTAAGTCCTCTAATTTATCCAGTGCTCTTTTTAACACTTTCCTGCTGCTGTAACTTCCCTATAGAGCCTACCATTATCTTTCACTGATGAAATTTGCAGCTTCACATGCTGTATGCGGCTCCCTACTTCCTGCACTGTTATACCAAATTTGCCCACCTCAATCTGCAGTTTATTTAATTCTTCATTAATGATAACATTGTTGGGTTTTATTTCGGCGAATTCCCTCTCCAGGGTTATGGCCCTACTGCTCTGCCAGCTGCGTCCTCCCCGGTGCTTCCAAATACATCTGTGTACTCTGCACTCAGAGCCATCATTCAAGCCAATGCACTCTTGTCATCATGGGTTGCCTCGTTCCAGGGGCCTCAAAGTCCCTCCTTGAGGGCCGCAAACCAGTCGGGTTTTCAGGATTTCCCCAATGAATATGCATGAGATCTAAATGTGCATGCACTGCTTTCAATGCATATTCATTAGGGAAATCTTGAAAACCCGATTGGATTGCGGCCCTCAAGGAGGGACTTTGAGATCCCTGCCAGTCTTTATTACAGATCTCAGTGCATCCACCATACCTTTCAAATTAAATTTTTTTTTTTTTTTTTTTTTAAATCTGGGCCACCAGTAAAAACAAAATTCATACAGAAAAATCTGCAAACGATGTATGCTCCTCAGGCTGTCATCACATGACCCTCTCCCTCTTCAGCCTCTCTTGATAAGGGAGCTGTTCTGTCCCCTTTAACATTTTTGTTACTCTTCTCCGAGCCTTTCCCACCATTTTCAAGTGGCTTACTTATAAAAACCCAATGTCTTTTTTTTTTTAAAGGTAAAACTAAAAATCACATTGTTTGTTCCTTTACTGGAGATAGAATACAGGGTTACGCAAAGTTTTTCTTTGTGCGTCTTATGCTCCTCAAAAGTAACTATAGATGATTATGCTTTCATCTGAAAGATATTAGGTCCAATCTTCAGCACTATTTAGCTACTCAGGGATGGCTCCTTGGCGGCTAAATAGCAAACAGTCGGCTATCTCCCAGTGAATATTACATTTGGCAGACAGCCCAGTGACTGGCTATGTTGCGTGAAATAGCCGATCACCACCAATATTTAGCAGCTCACCAGCTAAGTTCAGCGGCCAGATAGGTTTCCCTAAAAAGCAGGTCTACCTTTAGCCAGTAGGAGTTAGTTGGCCAGCTGCTAAATATAGGCTGGTCAAATATAAACCAGAAATTCAATGCTGGTTGCCGGATATGGTGCCGGCATTGAATTTCCAATTTCGCTTAGGAGCGCAATAGACAGCTGGCTATCGCCCATGGTCTTAATATCGGGTGAATTCTATTTTAACTAATGGCTTAATCAACTTAACAGTCATGTCTATTTGTGTGACATTTTTGTACAATTGATGAGGCACAGGGTCTGACACTCACAAATTTACTGCTATATGCCATGCAACCCCGATGCTAAAAACATGGTGGTACAGGGTGTTTTCTACCATTTTTCTACAATTCTTTGTTTCTGTAACATCTAATTTGTGAATACATTTATTCCTCTGGGCTATTTGTTGCTTTTCTGGTTTTTTTGGCCCTTGCCAGCATTTCATGTCATATTCAAACTCACAGAATTCCATTTGAATATAGGGTTGACACTCCTAATGATGTGGATAACATGAGGAGGGATCTAGCAAAGCTTGAAGAATGATCTAGAATTCTGCAGCTAAGAATTATTGCTAAAAATGCAGGAGTCATGCATTTGGGCTGCAAAAACTCAAGGAAGCAGCACTGGTCTCAAACTCAAACCCTTTTCAGGGCCACATGCTGGATTTGTAGGTACTTGGAGGGCCTTGGAAAAAATAGTTAATGTCTTATTAAAGAAATGACAACTTTGCATGAGGTAAAACTCTTTATAGTTTATAAATCTTTCCTTTTAGCTAAATCTTAATAATAAAATTGTAATTTATAGCTAAAGAGGCATATGATCAAGAAACTGTTTTATTTTACTTTTGTGATTATGATAAACATACCGAGGGCCTCAAAATAGTATCTGGCGGGCTGCGAGTTTGAGACCATTGCAGTATAGCATAGGGGGTGAAGTACTTTTGTGCACAAAAGAAGGGTAGGACTTGGGTGTGATCATATTTGATGATCCTAAGATGGCCAAAACAGTTAGAAAAGGCAAAAGCTAGGGCCGGAAGGGTAAAGGGTGCAGAGGGAGAGGAATGGCCAGCAGGAAAAAGGAGGCGATAATGCCTCTTTAATAAATTTCTTTTGAGGCTCCATTTAGAGTGCTGTGTACAATTAAAGAGCCCACGCCTTCAAAAATAAATAAACAGGATGGAGATGGTCCAGAGGGCGCCTCCTAAAAGCAGTGGCTTTTGTGAAAAGCCTATGGGGGCAGACTTAAAGATCTCAATATGTGTATTTTGAAAGAAAGGCGGGAAAGGGGAGATATGATAGAGGCATTTAAATACCTCCTTGATTAAATACATAACAGGCAAATCTCTTTCAATTGAAAGGAAGCTCTGGAATGAGGAGGCATAAGATGAAGGTGAAAGAGGATAGACTCAGGAGTAATTTAAGAAAATACTTGTAGAAAAGGTGGAGAGGATGTGTGGAGATGAAAACTATTTGAATTCACGAAAACATGGGACAAGCACACTGGATTTCTAAAGGAGAAGAAGGGATAATAGATGGTATGGATGAAGGGCAGACTGGATAGGCCATATGTTTTTTATCTGCTCTACCATCATTTCTCTGCTTACTTTTTTCCTTAACCCTCTTTCATTACCCTCTCCTCCCTTCCCTTCCAAGCCTCAATTCCTCACGATTCATCATTCTATTTTATTCTTCAAAGATCCATAACTATAGGCCTTTAGCTCTTTTCACTTCTGATGCAGTGGCATTTCAAGGAGGTCAGTATGAATTATTTATGCCTATCTGTCATTGGTGAATAAACCCAATACATAGTCCATGATTTTGACATTGTCTTTTCGGCATTTCTCCGTTTGCAGTTCTCATCATTATGCTGGAAGCTCTCAGTGACCTGCAACGCCAGTGTACATATTAATATCTCTATATTTTGGAATTGTCTCAAGGAGATGCCACAAAAGCAAGAATGAGACACCAGGTGGCTACATTTTTCGTTACTGGCGAGCCATAACATGTCCATTTTTCACTTCCATGCCTCTCATGATTTTAGTGTGCAGAGATTTACTCCACTTAACACAGCCAAGCTCTGTAAATGATCCATGCTTATTCAACATTTTTGCAAACATGTTTGCTCAGACTTTCAGTCTCCTCTATTCTGCCGCTGACAACAACTGAGGTATGTCATTGGCTTTCTCATCTTGATGTTCTCAACGAAATGAAAGGGCCCAATAATCAAGGAAGCGAGCTTCTACCGTAGTTTCAGGTTCCTAAAGGGTCCTTTTACTAAGGTGCACTATGGGATTTAGTGTGTGCTAAATGGCAAGCACCCCACTGTATACCTATGGGCTGCATAGTATTTAACACATATCTGTACTAATTTGTTAGTGTATGCCAAACCTATTAGTGCACCTTAGTAAAAGGAAGGACCCCTAAGTTAAGATTCGAAATTTGTGATCTATTTTCAGTCACATTTAGAAACCTAAGTTTAAAGCAGAAAATTCATCTAAAATTTAGGAACTTAAAAGGTATGCTTTATAAATTTAGACCTGCCATTCATTACTGTATTTCCCCAATGATAGGCCGACCCATTCTATAAGCTGCAGAAAATGTTAATTTATGTTTAACAACTCTAAGATAAGCTGCCCCATGTTATTAGCCGAGGCGTTACTGAAGTACGTCTTAAGGGGCGAATGTACCTTTTTAAAATCCTGGCTTGCTCCTGTCTCTCCCTCACTGGACGGCTGCCTCCTCCAATCTCGCGGCGCAGGGCAGGAGTGAGCCTTTTGCACTCCAGCCTGGCCCCGCGCTGCTTCCTGAATGGCTGCTATCAGATCTCACGGGATTTGCGAGAACTGACGGCAGTCATTCAAGGAAGCAGCGTGGGGCCAGGCTGGAGTGCGAAAAGTTCACTTCTGCCTTGCGTCGCTGGCCGCGAGATTGGAGGAGGCAGCCGTCCAGTGAGGGAGAGACAGGAGCGAGCCAGGATTTTAAAAAGGTACATGTGGGCCTTAGTATCAGTGTTCATAGATAGGCCACCCCATTTAAGCAAGCCGCACCCAATACACAGGTTTGCATAATTAATGTATAAGCCATGGCCTATCGTTGGGAAAATAAGGTAGTTTAAAATTATGAGCCTAGTGCTGAAAATCAGTACTAAGGGCTGGATTCTCTAAAATTGCTGGTAAAATCAGACAGGCCGCTATCGCAGCCGTAAATGTAATGATTTCAAAAAGACGAGTCAATCATTCTCAAAGAACCGCATATGCAAATGAAGATCGCCAAATTCACTTGAGATGAATTGCTAGTTATGAACATAAGAACATAAGTATTGCCTCTGCTGGGTCAGACCAGGGGTCCATCGTGCCCAGCAGCCCGCTCTTGCGGCGGCCCTCGATCCTTGACCTGTAAGTTCCCACCACCTGAATTGTTTATGCCCTAATCCTGATGTACTCTGTATAGTACCCCTCTATCTATACCCTGTAATCCCTTTCTCCTTCAAGAAGTCATCCAGGCCCTTTTTGAAACCCATTATTGTACTCTGTCCTATCACCTCTTCTGGAAGCGCATTCCAGGTGTCCACCACCCTCTCAGTGAAGAAGTACTTCCTAGCATTCATCTTGAATCTGTCGCCTTTCAATTTTTCTGAATGCCTTCTTGTTTTTGATGTCCCCGCTAGCCTGAAGAATCTGTCCCTCTCCACCTTCTCTATACCTTTCATGATTTTATAGGTCTCTATCATGTCCCCTCTAAGTCTCCGCTTTTCCAGGGTAAAGAGCACCAGCTTCTCCAGCCTTTCGGTATATGCAAGGTTTTCCATGCCCTTAATCATTTTTGTTGCTCTTCTCGAGCATCACCATATCCTTCTTAAGGTGCGGCGACCAGTACTGGACGCAATACTCCAGATGTGGGCGCACCATTGCTCTATACAGCGGCAGGATAACTTCCTTTGTTCTGGTAGTGAAACCTTTTTTGATAATGCCCAACATTCTGTTCGCCTTTTTTGTGGCTGCTGCACATTGTGCCGCTGGCTTCATCGTTGTATCCACCAATACCCCCAAGTCTTTTTCAAGGTTGCCTTCCCCCAATACCTTCCCTCCCATCGTATAGCTGTACATCGGGTTCCTTTTCCCTATGTGCAAGACTTTTACATTTCTCTACATTGAAGCTCATCTGCCATCTATTTGCCCACTCACCCAGCATGTTCAGGTCACTTTGTAGATCTTTGCATTCCTCAACAGTTCTGACCCTACTGGAGAGTTTTGTGTCGTCCACAAATTTTATAACTTCACACTTCGTCCCTGTTTCCATGTCATTAATGAATATATTGAACAGCAACGGTCCCAGCACTGACCCCTTTGAGACACCACTCGTGACCCCTTTCCAGTCAGAGTAGTGTCCCTTAACTCCTACCCTCTGCTTTCTGTCCGCCAGCCAATTTTTGACCCCATCTGTGCACATCCCCTTTCACCCCGTGGCTCCACAGCTTCTTTAGTAGGCGCTCGTGGGGTACCTTGTCAAAAGCTTTTTGGAAATCCAGATATACAATGTCTATAGGGTCACCTTTGTCCAGTTGTTTGCTTATTCCCTCAAAGAAATGCAGTAGGTTCGTTTGGCATGATCTTCCTTTACAGAAACCATGAGAGAAAGACCACTAGAAACACAGCCTGTACAGTAAGCAGGGGCAGCTGCAGTATGTAATAAACTACATTACACATAATTCCTTGCTCACCATGACTGCAACATAAAGTCCCATGGAGAGAGGGAGTACTTTAAACACATTTTAAACTAGTGCAAGGCTGCCAGGGGGGGGGGGGGGGGAGACACACGACAGAATAGTACATGCAAATTAAATCTCATGCACATTCATTGGGTAAATCCTGACAACCCAACTGGATTGTGGCCCTGGACAGCCCTGTGTTAAACATTAGTGAAAAATGTACCCTTTTTGGCACTTATTATTTTAACAAGTCTAGACTCAAGTTGTGTCCTGGACATTTTCTGCAAGGTTTGAATTCATAGCTAAAAGTTTTGGCACATAGAACTTAAGAATTCAAGTCTTACTGCTTGTACTAAATACAGAGAACCCTGATCAAGATGAAAACCCTTGTGCACATCTGTACTATCCTTCCCCACAATTATCTGCAGCAGCGTCCATAGGAATAGAATGGGTCATGTGGCAGATAACATGAGTTAAGACATTTTGTACTAAAGATTAACATCTACACCCTTCTCTGAGCAGAGATAATTGCTTTTGGAGTAGAGAGACTATTCTGTGCAAAAATGGGGGCCCAGGCTGATGAAATTTACTCTGGCCCAGTAGTGGCTGATACAGAGGACATCGCTGCAAGAGATCTAAAATGCCTCCAAAAAGTCCAGAACTCAGCAATTCGACTCCTCTACAAACTCAGCTACCATGACCCCATTACTCCAGCGCTCTATGCAGCTCACTGGTTACCAGTCAAAAAGCGATGCATCTTCAAAGCCCTGGTCTTGACACACAAGAGATTCTACCAAAAAACCCCAGCCTACATAGCATCCAAGCTACGCCTATACACCCCTAACCACCCTCTCCGCTCCAAAGCAGAACAAAGACTCAGCATTCCCGCTGGGAGATCCCTCAGAATGAGTACTGTGTACAAAAGATCCTACAGCCATTTCCTACCTCAGCTATGGAACCGACTACCCATACAGATCAGGTCGCTAGACTCACTAATGACCTTCCGCAGAGCAGTAAAGACCTTCCTCTTCCACCAATCGGGCCATTAAAAACTGCCTCCTCAATATACTTAAGAACATAAGAACATAAGCAGTGCCCCTGCCGGGTCAGACCACAGGTCCATCCTGCCCAGCAGTCCGCTCCCGCGGTGGCCAAAAACAGGTCAAGGCCTGTCTGAATCATCAGAAGGGGCTCCCCTGCCACCTTGGTTTCCCATTTAAGTTCTGCCCTCCTATCAAAGTCCTAGCCCTCCAGTCTTGCACATGCACGACCAGGTTGGTTTACTCAGTACCCCACGATCCCTCTATCCCTCAGGAATCCATCCAATCCCTGCTTGAATCCCTGTACCGTACTCTGCCTGATCACCTCCTCCGGTAGCGCATTCCAAGTGTCCACGACCCTTTGGGTGAAAAAGAACTTCCTTGCATTTGTTTTGAACCTGTCTCCCTTCAGTTTCTCAGAATGCCCCCTCGTATTTGCTGTCCCCTTCAGTCTGAAGAATCTGTCCCTATCCACCCTCTCTATGCCCCTCATGATCTTGAAGGTCTCTATCATATCTCCCCTGAGTCTCCTTTTCTCCAGAGAGAAGAGCCCCAGCCTATCCAGCCTCTCGGCGTATGAGCAGTGTTCCAGCCCTTTTACCATTTTTGTTGCTCTCCTTTGGACTCTCTCAAGTACCGCCATGTCCTTCTTGAGGTGCGGTGACCAATACTGAACGCAGTATTCCAGATGCGGACGCACCATCGCTCGATACAATGGCATGATGACTTCCCGTGTTCTGGTTGTTATGCCCTTCTTTATGATGCCCAGCATCCTGTTGGCTTTTTTCGAGGCTGCTGCGCACTGTGCAGATGGCTTCAGTGATGCATCTACCAGCACACCCAAGTCTCCTAGTACTCTTCGCTATGACCAGTCTGGTCTCTAGAATAAGCTCTGTTATTGTCCACTGTAACCTATTTGTTGTCATGCCTGGTCTGTTTTCAAACGATTGTGATTGTCTACTTGTAACCTGTTCTGAGCTTCTGGGAGAACGGGATAGAAATAGAAATAAATAAATACTAAAACTACTATTCTAATCATTTCTATATAGATGCTAGACGTACACAGTGCTATACATTCCTTGGTTTGGTTAATAATTTGTAAAATCATATATTTGGAGATATATATTACATAATCAAATCTCTGCCCTCCATGTTGTGCTCTCTTAGGGGTACTGTGACACTGCAAGAATGACACAGGCAAACTCTCTTACACAAAAGTGATTCACTTTGGCAGACTTGAGAAGTGCCACCCTTTAAAGGTACGTGACCCCAACCACAGATTCAAGAAACATTTCTATGCTCTTACCAACGCAATATATAAAGTCTTCTGGTGGAAGGGGGTAGAAATTAAAAGTGTATTTGAATTCAACACAGCTTGGAATAAGTAACTTGGGGTTACTAAAGGAGAAGAAGGGATAGTAGATGGCATGGATAGGCAGCCTAATTAGGCCATATGCTCTTTATCTGCCTTTATTTTTCTATTTCTATGTTAATCAGGAAGGAGTCGGTTCTACTTAGTTGGAATTCCTGCTAAATAACAACCCCTGTGCATCTAAGGGCCTGACTTTTTTTTAAATGCTGCTGCGTAGGTTATCAGTATACGCAGCTTTGAATATCTTACCACTTGCGTTTTAAAAACAAACACATTTAAAAGGCATTTCAAATACCTGTCACTGTTGCTACTTCTTTAAAGTGACTCCTACATATAATCACAGAAATGACTCAGAGAAGGGAAACGAAAATCACCAGCTAGAGGAAGCACTCTGCTGCTTGTACCAATTTTGATAACAGTCTACAAAAACAAAATGGAGATATCACCAGATCCAGCTCAGCTCCCTACTCCGCCAGCAAAGTCTCTTTTAAAGGATACTGTATTCCCACTGTCCCTCAATGATGCAGAGGATACCGCTATCTGGGGGGGGGGGGGGTGAAGGGGGAGGGTGAGAAGTTGTGACCAACATGAATTACATCTGAAGATATGGATTGAATTACTGCCAATTCATAGCATGCTCCAGTTTTGTGCTCTATTTTCAAGAATCTGCCTTACACTCAGGGCTGGTCTCTCTCTCTCTCTATCTATCTATCTATCTATATCAAGTAGCCAAGTGAGAAGGGGGAGAATGTGTGTCTCTTAAAAATGCATGCTCCCATGTCCTCCCCGTACCTTTTGTACCAGCACCGAGCAGGGTCTCCAACCTGCTGTTTGCAATGGCTGAACCTGTCTTCTGATGTCACTTCCTGGTTCTGTGAACAGGAAGTGATGTCAGAGGGAGGGCTGAGGGTGGGGCATACAGCTGAGGGGATACCCTGCTTGCTGCCATTAATAACTACAACAGGTACGGGGGGAAGGGGGCAGGGAAGGATGCAAATTTGAAGAGACCCCCCACATCAGGGAGAGGAAGAGGAGAGATGCCGCTGCCTCTGCCAATTTGGCGCCTATGGCACTCTGTCCCTCCCTTACACTATGTAAAGACATGAGAATCAATATTCACCAACACTGACCTCCACCACTAACATTTGCCCTTATATTCAGTACTAGGCAATATTGGCATTAAATAACCATGTACATGTGGATAAAATCCAGATAAATAACAATTATTCAGCTCTTAACCAGCAAAAGATAGGACTGCATAAATAGTAGCCGTACTTGACCAATTAACTGGTAAAGGGCTAAATACTGACACTTAAGCAGTTAAAAGGCTGACTCTACCCTGGACCATCCACACAATAGCCATTTTGGCATTGATGGGGTTATTTAGTGGCACTATCTGGGTAATTGCCACTGAATATTCCCTCAAGACCCAGTCAGTATGAGCTAACTGAATAAGAGCTCTCTTAATTGGTTAACTTACTTTGAATAACGACCCCATGATGTCTTGGGGGAAGGGGAGAATTAGCGGTTTGAAACTTAAATGAAGAAGGGATGCAAGACTAAAGGTTCACATTAGGTGTCCAATATCCTTGCACTGGCCCTGCTTACACTCAGTGTTGGAATCAGGAAGGTATGCACAAAGCTCCTACACCATGGTAAAAAAAAAAAAATACTGTGGTTGGATGCAATTTTTATTTTACTGGTGATGCTCAGCACAATTTGTTTGGAGAACTGTTGTTAAAAGGGGAAGAACTGTGTCTGGTGCTTGCTCAGAAGAGCAATAGCTAGGCACAGCTCCTCCTTCCTATCAAGTTGCTCTCCCTGCCCCAATCAACTGAGTTGCAGGATTCACGGCTTCGGGGCTTTCCTTACCACTCAGCTTTGAGGCTTCACCTGCTGGCTCAGCCGCTGGCTTCGGGGAGTCCTGTGCTCAGCTGATCGGGGCAGGGAGAGCAGCTCTTTTTAAAAAAAATTATTTATAGTTTTCATTATTACATTTTCATAATGAAATAAAGAAAAGAATAAATCATCACAAATTTGCCAGTAATAAACATTACAAAATCATAAATTCTTTTTAACCCCGTATTATTGGGGAACCATATTTTGGGCTAGATTCACTAAGCCCACAGATCAAGTTCCGAGCACTTAGCAACCCTTTGCGACCTGATTTCCCTCCGACCCGATTCACTAACCTCTGACTTGATCATTCTCCGATCCGCACATGCAAATGAGGGTGAACACGGCATTCAAATGTAGGTAGGCAGCGATTCACTTAAAAAAAAAAAAAAAAGCAACACCGACTGGGCTGGCCGATCAGCAAACAAGCGACTGCTGGGGACCAGTTGTTCACGTCATTTCCGACTGCTCTGCCCCAAATCTCCTGCTCTCTGCCCCGAACTTGTGATTCTCCTGCCGCCCTGCACTGCCCCAAACCTCCTGCTCTCTGTCCCGAAGCCACGATTCTCCTGCCGCCCTGCATTGCCCCGAATCTCCTGTTCTCTGCCCCGATTCTCCTGCTGCTCTGCACTGCCCCAAATCTCCTGCTCTCTGCCCTGAAGCTGCAATTCTCCTGCCGCCCTGCACTGCCCCAAATCTCCTGCTCTCTGTCCCGAAGCCACGATTCTCCTGCCGCCCTGCATTGCCCCGAGTCTCCTGCTCTCTGCCCCGATTCTCCTGCTGCTCTGCACTGCCCTAAATCTCCTGCTCTCTGCCCTGAAGCTGCAATTCTCCTGCCACCCTGCACTGCCCCGAATTTCCTACCCAACTCTCCTGCCCTTCCCCGCTGTGCAAGCCCGTGGTTTTAATCTGCGGGTTTAAACTACGGGCTCACGTAAAAGTTAAAAAAAAAATTTAAAAAGTATAATTTAGCTTTGCCGGGCACGGAGGGCCAGCGCATGCGCAGACCATCTACAGATGATCTGCGCATGTGTTGGGATCTCTATAGAGCGATCTAGGCAGGTGGTTGGGGGCGTGATTCCAATCAACTTCATTTGAATGAGGGCAATTCGTGAATCAGCCCCCCGGACATGGATCGGATCCCTCATGGATTGGATCTGATCCGTGCCCTTAGTGAATCTAGGCATTAAATATCTAAGGAAAATAAACAAAAGAAAAGATTGAATGGACTTCTAGTCCATTACCAAATGGACCATATGCCCATTCTCAGAAAACAAGGTTTTATTCATATTCACTCCTCTATCTATAGGTAAACAGTAAATAATGTTGTTGTCTCTCTAGCCACTAGGAATTGTTGCAACTGTGTTGGGTCCCAAAACACAAATTCAGTCTTTCAATTTAACAAGACACTTATAGGGAAATTTTAAGTAAAAGGACGCTTCCAGAGCCACCACTCTGTTCTTCAACTTCAAAAATTATTTTCTCCTTAATTGGGTGGCTCCGGTAACATCCGGAAAAATCCTCACTAGATCCCCACATAATTTAGTCAATCTGTTTTTACAAATACAGTTTAATCAATAACATCTTATCCATCTCACTCATGCAGGTTATTTCCGGGGTGGAACGAGTCTGGATCAAATCTTGACTATCCTCCAAGAAACCTGTTAAATCAATTTCTGTTGATACCAATTGATCCACTCCCTGATTAGACTCAAGCTTCTTTTTCTGTGAACATAATAGAAATTCACAATAGGAAAATTCTCCGCATTGGGCAATCCCAATATTTCCTTAAAACAATTTTTCATCAGTATCTCGGGTGATAACAAATGGGTTACTGGAAAATGGACTAATCGGAGGTTTTTTGACCTATGTAGATTGTCCATTATTTCAAATTTCGAATGTATTACACAAGAGTCTTTAACCGCAGAGGTAGAGACACACTGCAAGGTAATAGTTTGTGATTCTACAGCACTTAATCTCTTATCTAAGGAACACAAATTAGTATCCATATTTTCTAGTTTCTGGACAACAGCTTGTGAAAAATCTACTGTCTGTTTGACTGTTGACCGTAGTAACCCTTTCACTCTAGATGTTATCAACCATAGATCTTTAAGCATAATATCATGTGTTACCTCTGAAATGGATTGCTCCTCTATTGCACTAAGAAAATCAAATGGCTTTGGAATTGGAGTATATGTTAATTTAGTGCAATCAATAGAGGTGCTGTCCTGCTCAGACGGATTAGTTGGACCTGCCTTTTTTTCCACTGCCACTCAATGTCGGTGGAAGGGGAGGAGTCCAATCTAGGGGACATTGGGCTAGATTCACTAAGCCCACTGATCAAGTCCCAACCACTTAGCGACCTCTTTGCGACCTGGACCTGATTCACTAACCTGCCTCACGATCCAATTCCGATCCACACATGCAAATGAGGGGGAATGGCATGCAAATATAGGCAAGCAGCGATTCACTAAAAAAAAAAGAAAAAAAAAAGGGGGGAACACTGACTGACCGTTCCCATAACAAGTGACTGCTGAGGACCAGTCACACATATCCCTGCTGACTCTCCTGCTCCATTGCTGCCCTGAAATCCCTACCAACTTCCAGCCCAACTCTCCTGCCCCAATCTTCCCTACCCCCTCTCTGCTGCAATTGGTTTGAGGCTTGTCGGTTCGTGCTAACTGCGGCAGAGAAAGTTAACAATTTGCTCCCTACTCTCCACCACAATTCTGCTTGCTGCCCCACACTCTCTGTCCTGACTCTTGCTGGCCGCCCCGACTCTTCTCTGCCCCGATTCTCTGCCCTTCCCTGCAGTGCGAGCCCGTGGTTTTAACCCGCTTTAAACCTGTGGGTTAAAACCACTGGTTCATGAGTAAAAAAGTAAAATTAAAAATAAAAAACCACGGACATCAAATGCATGCGCAGACCATCTACAGGCAAAGTAGATGATCTGCGCATGCGTCGGGATCGCTGAATAGAGAGTTGCGTGGGGACAGAAATCCCACCCATCCCCACCAAAGTCCCACCCATCCCCGTAAGGACTCCCACCTGTCCCCACCCGTCCCCGCGAGGAATCCCTCCGTCCCCACGAGGAATCCCCTCCGTCCCCGTGAGGAATCCCCTACGTCCCCGCCCGTCCCTATAAACTACAGAAATAGTTATTTCATTTAATTATGCTACTGAATTAAAGGCTCTGGTAGAAACCCATTTAAAAATAAGCAAAAAGACTTTATTAATTTGGAAATATTAATTGGGAAGAATACATACTTTGTAAACGGGTTTCTACCAGAGCCTCTAATGTTTATAAATTTTTATCAACACAACTAATATACTACTTTATCCTTAAGCAAAAAAAAAAAAAAGAATTTTTCCTACCTTTGTTGCCTGGTTTCTGCTTTCCTCATGTTCTCATTCAATTCCCTCCATCCACTATCTCTCTTATCTCTGCATCTTCCATTTGCTCTGTTACTGTGCCTCTCCCTTTCTCCCCCCTTCCAAACTGGTCTGGCACCCATCTTTTTCCCTCCGCTCCCCCCATAGTCTGGCACCTCTGTCTTCTTCCCTGCCAGCGTCTTCTCCCCATTCCCTCTTCCCCATTTCCTTTCAGTGTCCTTCTCCCCCACCATCTTCCCCATGTCCTGTCAGGCAGCATCCTTCTCCCCCCTCTGCCTTCCCCATGTCCTTTCAGCATCCTTCTCCCCCCTCTGTTTTCCCCATGTCCTTTCAGCGGCCTTCTCCCCCCTCTGTCTTCCCCATGTCCTTTCAGCGGCCTTCTCCCCCCCTGTTTTCCCCATGTCCTTTTAGCGGCCTTCTCCACCCCTGTTTTCCCCATGTCCTTTCAGTGGAATTCTCAACCCCTTTGTCTTCCCCAGTGCTTTCAGGGTCCTTCTCCCCCCCTCTGTCTTCCCCACGTGCTTTCAGCATCCTTCCCCCCCTCCTCCCGTTTACCCCATGTCCTTTCAGCGTCCTTCTCCACCCCTTTGTCTTCCCCAGTGCTTTCAGCGGCCTTCTCCCCCCTTAAGCGTCTTTTCTTCTCCACTCCACCTTTCCTCCTTCCCTGCCTCTTACCTTTGTGGCGCTTCCGCACCCGACCGACATCAGAATAGGCCCGGTCGGACAAATCTCCCTGTTCTGTAGCCGCGAATCTAAATTACCTTCTTACAGCAGCTGGAGTAGTGAAGCTGCTGTAAGAGGTAATTTAGATTTGCGGCTACAGGGCAGGGAGATTTGTCGGCCGGACCTGTTGTCGGTCGATCGGGGGACCTGACCGGCTGTACACATTCTCCGGGGTGGACTGCCCCCTCCACCCTCTTTCGTACGCCATTGCCTTCTTCCTACCTGCCCTGCCGCACACAGCCGACCGGAAGTCTTCCTGATTTCAGCGCTGACATTGGAGGAAGGGAGGGCTTTGCTTAAGCCCTCCCTCCGACGTCAGCGCTGACATCAGGAAGACTTCCGTTCGGCTGTGTGCTGCGACAGGGCAGGTAAGGAGGAGGAGACTACCCTCGCAGCTCGAGTGCACTGCGATCCAACCCCGCAGGAACCCTGTGACCCTCGGAGGCGTCCCCACGGGATCCCCGCGACCCTAGGGGGCGTCCCCACGGGATCCCCGCGACCCTATGGGGCGTCCCCACTGGATCCCCGTGACCCAAAGGGGGAACCCACGGGATCCCCGCGGGATTCCCGTCATCCCCGTTCCTGTGTAGCTCTCTATCGCTGAAGAGTGATCCGTGTAGTAGGTGGGGGGGCGTTCCTCCGATTGCCCCCATTTGAATACAGGCCCGTTGTGAATCAGTAAACCTGTGTCAGATTGGACACGTAGCGGAGTGAATTGGGCAGATTAGTGAATCTAGCCCTTAGTGAGGCACCAGAGAGAGAAGAATCTATATTAAAGTCTGCTCCTAGGGTTTTATCAACTTGTTTCAAACGTTTGTCCATCGGACCTATCATTGCTGGCGTTGAACTTTTTGGTTTAATTTTTCTTTTCCCCATTACCTTTTACTACTCTTACCTCTCTATAAATGATTCAAACCAAATTCACAAAACATATCGCTCCTTGTGGCTCCAAGGGGCGTGCCCCTTCGGCCAAGCCCTACAATCAAGCACCGCTGCTGCAGCGTCCTTTTAAGTTGGAAGAGACGGCCCCAATGACGTCAGTAGTCCATCTCTCCTAATGCCGGCAGAAATCCGGCACCAGTTTCAACAAGAAAGAGGTAATTCAAAGACAATTAGCCCACTGTAGGGAGCTCAGAACAGGTCTCCTCTCGTAAACCCTCAGGCAGGCAATTTTCCCAAAGTACTGCAGCTACAGCGTCCTTCTAAGTTGGAAGAGACCGAACCGATGACGTCAGCGGTCTGTCTCTCCTAATGCCGGCAGATAACCGACCCCAGTTCCAGCAAGAAAGAGGTAATTCAAAGACAATTAGTCCACGGCAGAGGGCTCAGAACAGGTCTCCTCTCATAAACTCTCAGGCAGGCAATGTTCCCCAGATTTTTTTTTTTAATGGGCACAGCTGTTGTGTGTGTGTGTGTGTGCCCATTTAAAAAAAACCAAAAACCCAAAAACCCGTCCTTTAAAAAAGAAAATTGGCAGGAGGGAAGTCCCGCCTCCCCAGACAACCCTCTGACCCTCCTACCTTAACTGACGATAGACAGAAAGGATGCCCACTCCCAGGCTGAGAGTGGCCTTGGGAGCCTGAGCCAATCAGAGCCTTAGACCCCTCCTGGGATGCACCAGAAAGGGGCAGGGCTGCCACTTTGAAGAGGCAGCAGGAAGTAGGCATCCCTCCTGCCTATTGGTAGAGGAGGGGTCGGGGGAGGTCGGGAGGGAGTCTGGACCTTCAGCAGGAAGGAGTGAGCTTCCCTCCTGCTGATTTTTTTTTTAAAGGACAGGTGTGTCAAGGGGCTTGGCAAGAGGGGGAATGTCTCAGCTTTTCTTATTTTCCTTTATTTTCTTTAATGGGAGCAGTTGCTAGCATGTGTTGTGTGTCACACAACATATACACAGCAGCTACTGGCAGCTTTAGAGCTATTGGAAATTTTTGACACTGAATATTTGGTGTAGGGGGAATGCAGAGTGTAGTGCATCATGACAATTCATTAGAATAACTAATGAGCTTCTTGTAATGTATTTACATAGGGTTCTCGGGTCTGCTATGATGGAGAACCCTATTGTGCAGTAGTGTAGCTGGGGAGGTCGGTACCCAAGGGGTGGTGGTACCCAGCAATACCGCACCATACACTTCCCCGCTCTTCCCTGCTACTTGAGTGCCCCCCCCCCCCCACTGCGTACCTCTTGAAATGTTCAATGGCACAAGCAGCATCTTCCACTGGCTACTCGCACCGGTCTCTGCTACCTTCTGACATCACAACCTGGTCCCATGACCAGGAAGTAATGACAGAAGGGAGCCGAGGTTGGCGCAAGCAGCTGGTGGAAGATATTGCTTGTGCTGGTGAACATTTAAGAGGTACACCAGGGAGCAGAGGGGAGGAGGGGAACCGGTGCCCTCATGAAGACTGCGCCCATGGCGGTCCCCACCCCCTTACTACTCCACTGCTATTATGCATCAGCTGGAGAGCTTTCCGTGACAGTAAGATTGCTTTAAAGAGCTTTACTGCCACGGAAAGCTTTTGTGCATCTGGGCCACAGTAAATAAAAGTTCATAAGTTTATCTGATAAGCTCTCTGCCATCATTGTTCCAGGACAGAATAGACTGGAAATGGGCCTTACAGATCCATGCTTTCATGTTGCTGCCAGTGGCTTGCTCTGAGGAGGTTGCACCTGTCAATTCAGCTCTGGAACTGGAGTTTCTTCCTGTAATACTGTTGAGAGAACAAATGGTACAGTGCTGTCTGACCAACAGCTGCAGATCCTTTCAGTATTCAGAAAAAACCCAATATAGGAACTCTCAAGTAATTTTCAAAACTAATAATCCCTATTGAAATAATCAAGATAGGTTGGCATCAAATCAAATAATTTATTATTATCAGTGTGATAATGAAATCTAACAGGACAATGGAAAAATAACCAGAGTTCCAGGCTTATACATATTAAGCAGGCTATTTTTCAAGCCATGCTACACACGATCATAGGTGTACACTCTGTGTGGTTTAAATTATATCAGTGCAAAACACACAAAAAGTGACAGTGCTTTGTGTAAACCTTATAATTATGTTTTATTATATTTGAATGGCTAGAAACCTCAAATGTTGTATAACAGATACAAAAACAGGTTTCAATGCACAACTGAGGAAAATTATTGTTATTAAGAGGAAAAGACCTCAGATTCCTGCACCACCGAAGAATGTGAACTCAAAGGTGGTAAATAGCAGGGACAGGGTTAATAATAATAATTTCAATAATAATAATTTTCCTCAGTTGTGCATTGAAACCTATTTTTGTATCTGTTATTGTATTTGTAGCCAACTTATCAAGATTAAGTACTCAGATCCTTTCAGTGGCAGAGAATCATTCCCTACATGTCCCCAAACTACAGCTGGTGGGCCAAAGTCAAAGTCTGCCTGCTCAGTCAACTTTTATGACCAGTTGTATCTTCAAATACAAATGTATCCACTTCAATCACTAGAACAGATCATGATTTGGGTGTAAACATTTTCTCAACTTAAGTAAAAGTATGTTTTATTACTTTTCACTAGCACTGAAGGAAAGTGAGAATGCCAACAAAACTTTGCATATCTTTGTTTACATAGAAACAGTGAAGGCAGATAAAGTTCACATGAGCCTATCCAGTTTGCCCATCCATACCATCTACTATTGAGAGTAAGTGAACATTTTGAAATAATTTGCAGTACTGATGAGCTTAAAAGAAACCTAACGGGTACAAAGATGGGACTTACAGGATGCATTAATGATGAAATCAAGAATCTAAAGGCCTGATGATCAAAACTCATCGCTCGAAGCATGAGAGCACATCCCATAGCACAAGAACAGCACTGAAAACTAGCCCCCAATGCCCAAAGTAAATGGAATGCACAAAAGAGGGGCGGGACTTGGGTGCGATAGTAAACAATGATCTTAAGGTTGCAAAACAGGTTGGAAATGTGACAGTAAATGCTAGGATGCTTGGGTGCATAGAGAGAGGAATGGCCAGTAGGAAGGAGGAGATATTGATGTCCCTGTATAAGACTGGTGAAACCTCATTCAGAATACTATGTACAGTTCTGGAGACCGCACCTTCAAAAAGATTTAGGATGGAGTCGGTCCAGAGGAAGGCTACTAAAATGGTTGGTGGTCTACATCATAAGGCGTGCAGGGACAGACTCAAAAATCTCCATATGTATACTTTGGAGGAAAGGTGGATGAGCAGAGATACGATAGACATTTAAATACCTACATAGCATAAATACACATGAGGCCAAGTCTCTTTCAATTGAAAGGAAACTCCAGAGTGATAGGGCTAGGGTTGATGTTAAAGAGGCGAAAGGCTCAGGAGTAATCTAAGAAAATACTTTTTTACAGAAAGGGTTGTAGATGCCTAGAATAGTCTCCCGGTAGAGAAGCCAAAGACTGTCTGAATTCAAGAAAGCATGGGACAAGCACACAGGATCTCTTAGGGAGCGGAGGAGATAGTGGATGCTGTGGATGGGCAGACTGGATGGGCCATTTGGCCTTTATCTGCCATCATGTTTCTAAGTTTCTGTCTTTGATTATCTTTTATTACAAGCTTAATATACCACATTATACTAACAGGTAAACTGAAGTGGTGGACAAAATATTAAAAGAGTGAAAACAAAAAGAGCTACAATAATTATAAATAGGAAAGTATTGCAGTTATGCAATATAGCAGTAAATCACAATTGCAAGACGTAATAAAGTAGTAAGGCAAAAAATAGGGTTATTAATACAAGGCTACAGTCAGTCAAGGATGAATACTGAAACTTAGAACTCGCTGCCAGATTCCAAGTAAGCTTGACTGGAAAGATAAGTATTTAAGGAAGCTTTAAAACATAGAAAACTAAGCTCAGTATGAAGATGTTGAGGGGGAGAACTCTAAAGAGCAGGAGCGAAGAAGTAAAAGGCCAAATGCCTTGTTTCATTTGAGATGAGATTTAGAGCAGTGGTCCCCAACCTTACCCTGGAGGACCTCCAGGCCAATCGGGTGTTCAGGATAGCCCTAATGAATATGCATAAAGAGATTTGCATATAATGGAAGTGATAGGCATGCAAATCTGCTCCATGCATATTCATTAGGGCTATCCTGAAAACCCGATTGGCCTGGGGACCACTGATTTAGAGGGAGCAAGAAAAACTAGATGGATGATCACTAATTGATTGAAGTGCCTGTGGGGGAACCATAATGAAAAGCTTTGAAAGCGAGTATTAAAATCTTAACTTGAATCTGAAAAATCAATTGGTAACCAATGTTTTTGTATAAGGAGAGGAATCAGGTCGTCAAATTGCTTTACAGAGAAATTGAACTGCTGTACAAGCAATCCCCGGGTTAAGAACGAGTTTCGTTTTTTAAAATCGTTCTTATTTGTACGCGACTCGGATCATGTACAGCCGTGTTTCTCAATCTTTTTAAGCCAAGTACCCCCTAAGCCTAACAAATATCAACCGAGTACCCCCGCCCAAGCTCCACCCCAGACCCACCCCCATAATAATAGTACTAATTGTAATGCCATTTCTTCTATTTTTTTTTTTTTATAAACAACCAATCTCAGCCAAGGTCTTGGTTTCATATAAACTTCTTCCATTTATATTTAATATACAAACAATCTGTGGATTTTTTTGTCAAATTATCCACCCATGCCATGCCTCCTAACACAAAAGGCACTTAAACCACAGCAGAACCAGGTTTGATTTCCACTGTGGCTCCTTGTGACTTTGGGCAAGACACTTAACCCTCCATTCCCCAGATATAAAACTTGGATTGAAAGTCCACTAACCACAAAGGAAGTACCTGTATGTAATATAAATATGCAAAACAATAATTCCACACAAGCTGAATAGCTAAATATGGAAACCACTTCAGCTGCAATGTTTCTAGTAGCACTAAGTCAATTATTATCGAACCCCAAACAGTCACAAAACACCATATCCCCCTTATCTGAACTGCACTCACTCCTTCTTCAGTCTTCAGCCCCCAGCAGCACTCCCGCAATGGATGGCACAAGCAGCAACCCACACGCTGCACATGGCTGACCCAGAAGCCTTTTCTCCGACGGTCAACTCTGACATCAGAGAGAAGGCTTCTGGGTCAGCCAATTACATGCAGCGCCTGAATTGCTGCATGCACCGCCCACTGAAAGAAGCGCTGCTGAAGACTGAAGGAGTGAGTGCGGCTCCAAGAAGGTTGTCACGGGAGTGTGTTGGGGGGGGGGGGAGGAGGGGGGAGCGGATGAACAGGTAGAAATTGGCGGGCCAGGCCGTGTACCCCCAACAGGCAGCCCACGTATCCCCTAGGGTATGTGTACAGCGGGTTGAGAAACACTGATGTACAGTACACAGTCTATAAGAGCATTAAAGAACATTAAATATTAAAGAAAAAGTCCTCAAGATAAAGTACTGTGGTTTAAATAGAAAGAAAAGATAGACCACCACATCTAACATTTCTCCCAAATTTCTCTTCCTCATGCCTCTCTCACTACCATGTCCAATATTTCTCTCTCCCCCCCATGCCCAACAATTCTTCCTTTCTATTTCCCCCACCTCAGCATCTCTTTCTCTCACTCCCTCCATTCTTCCATCCTATGGGCAAAGTTCATGCTCCCCTCTCTCCCTCCATTCTGTGTCCCAAGTTCATGCTCCCTCCCTCCTTCCTTTCCCTCCTTTGTCCAAAGTTTGTGCTATCTCCTCCTTTCCTTCTGTGTCCCAACGTGATCCTGCCTTTCCCTTCCTGTGCCAATGCACCCCTTTCTCCCTTGACAGGTGATCTATTCAGCCACACATAGAGTGTCACCCTGACAGTGCCCAATCCCGGCTAGTTCCAAGCACAGAAAATAAGAATCTTCTGCCCATGTACCAGGCTTCCTGCCTACTGTACCTCTTGTAAATACAGTTACCCAGCCCTCCCCCACTCAGTTTATTTTTTGTTTCCGAGATGCAGTCACCATCCTGTTCACTAGTTCCTTCTAATCAGCTATACTATTGTTTATTCATTTTGCTCTTTTCTTTTTTTAATTTTGCAGCAAAACTTTTTAATATGGCTGATAAAACAAAAACGGGTTTTAAAAGATGCTCGTCGTGTAATTAAAAAATGTCTCTCATGGACTTTCATTTCAACTGTGCCCATTGTTTGGGTCCACAGCATGACGTTAAAAATTGTTTTAACCGCAGTAAGCTAAATAAGAAGTCACTTAAGATACGTGAACCAAAGTTACGGGGCATTCTTGAGAAACAAAATGTGTCAGATCGTTGCTACAAGTCTACAAAGGAATCCCTCAAACGCAATGCATCCACAGATTTGTCTGCTTCTCCGAAGAAACGCATAAAAAAATCTAAGCCCACTACCTTACTGCTTCAGAGCCTAGGGTGCAGGGGCAAAATTAATCTAATGCTGCGTTACCAACAGCATTGACGTCCAAGTCCATGATGTCATTGGAGTCGACACACCATCCTCAGCAGACACCAAAGCGGATACTGATACTCATGCATGCGATGTCTACGTCTGCATCTAAACAGTCTGCCGAGATCAACACAGCCAGCGGCAGAAGAGCTATTTATTCTTACCTCATTGGGTCTCATCTCCAAAGGGGGTTGGTTAAACGACTTAGGATAGCATAACCTGCTCATTCTCCTTCATATGAGGAATGTAGTTCAGTGCCACAGCAACATTTTCAAGATACTACACTGGCATCTCCGGAGCACTAGTTTTTTTTCTGCTCCAGAGTCTGCACAGCCTCATCACCAAGTACAGCTTCTCCCACACCTAATGGCTGGGAGATCTCAGATAAAACAAAGGATAGTAGAGACTCCACAAATATAAATTCAGAGATACTCTTACTATTGAGACAACTTGTGCATCAGCAACCACACTCACAAGATAAAGTGCTTCCACCTATACCAGCTGTTCCTGTACTACCACCAACTCCACCACGCCTAAAACGACAAAGGTCATGCTCACTTTCTACTACATCCACCATGGAGGCAGCAGCAGTCCATTCATCCTATGAATCTTCTCTGTCATGCTTGAGGCCTCATCTCCCAGAGTCACAAGAGATCTCCGGGTCTACAATATGATCCTTCTCCACCAGAACTGGTGAGAACCTCGCAGCCTGAGGATTTGTTCTACTCATCTTTCCTCCTCCAGATGGCTCAAGTCCTACAATTGCAGAAGACAGCGAAACCAGACCCCCCCATGCACAGAATCTTAAGGGACTCAAATATCTGCCTGTACGTAAATAAATTATCACTTTACCTATCCATGACGTATTATTGGACAATCATAAAGCAATTTGGAATACTTCATTTACGTCAAGGTCAGCCAAACACAGGCTGGAACACAAATACAAAGTCAAAGATACCAAGTTTCCAAGTTTATTAAAATTTTGATATACCACCTTAAAAATTGTCAAAGTGGTGTCCATTAAAAATATAAAATTAGGAACATGCTATTAATACTTTGGGTAGATACATGACAGACTGATACATAAGGGAGGAAGGGTAGAACTATGAAGAAAAGGATGGAACAAAAGGGGAGGGAAGCTATGCTCTTCCTTAGTTATTATTTTTGGCAGTAGTCAATGAGCTTGGACGGGAAATCATAATATATGTGTCCTTGAACATGAAGGTTTTTAAATTAGTTTTAAATTTATCAATATTTTCTCTCTCTCTTAAGTAAGCTGGTTATGAATTCCAGTGTTCGGGTGCACTAACAGAGAAAATACATTTGCGGGTTGTATCATAGAAAAGGTGTCTTAGAGAAGGGATATGTAAAAGATGTTGACTACTAGATCTTAAAGTTCTTGATGGCAAGCCTCAACTATTGCATCAATCCATAGTAGTCAGATCTGCCATGAGAAAGGCTAAGCGTTCTTGTGATTTTTCCAACTCCTCTCCAAATAAGAACATGAAAACTATGGATTTCATGGGACACAGAATGTTCCAGAATGCCATGCTATTTGCAAAAATAGCAATTCACCAGTTTTATTACACTGAATATCTATCTTCCATCATAGAAACTTTACATGGAGAAGTAAACAATCTTTTTTCCGGCGGTACAACTGGTTTTCCAGAAAAATCTAATAGTCTGGAAGACTGTGCAAAGCATATGATAAGAGTAGCACATGACTCCCATGATACTGCTATAGCTTTATGCAGCAGACGTCTAGCATGGTTGAAGTCTTTGGCTCTTCGATCAGATGTTCATGACAAAGTAGCAGATGCCCCTTGCATGGGAGATTCCCTCTTCAGAGATAAAGTGAAAGAAAATATAGACAGCATCAAGGATGACTACTGATACTCTAGAGGAGGAAGGCATGGAACAATCAAAAGATCAATATAAAAAACCTTCCTATTATCAGGGGAAAAAAAACATATGTCCAGAAGAAGCCTTACTCGACTTACCATTCAAACAGGCCTTTTGTACCTCACAAGAGTTCCCATCCTCAAAAGCAGCATCCCTCCAATAGAAGAGGGACAGGCATTCACAACAGCCTTCACAAGCAAATCAGCAAGTCTCAGCCTTCTTTTTGACCTTCTTCCCGACCATATGTGTGTGTGTGGGGGGGGGGAGGGGGGGAATGAGTCGGCTACAACATTTCTACCCTGTTTGGAAAACCATCACATCAGATTCCTGGGTGCTCAAGATAATCCGAATGCAAAACCGAATCAATTTTGTTTCACCTTCTTCAAATCATCTCCCAAAGTATCAAGAACTCACCGTATCACACGTTGCAACTTCACCAGGAAGTCAACAGATTACTTCTTATAAACGCAATAGAGCCAGTACCCTTCGATCAGAGGGGCGCAGGCTTTTATTCCAGATATTTCCTTGTTCTCAAGAAGATGGGAGGTTATCGACAAATTTTAGACCTCAGAAAATTCAACTTTTTCATGAAGACGCAGAAGTTCCATATGCTCTCAATAGCCACCATAGTCCCCTTTCTAGAGCATGAAGAATGACTATCTTCATTGGATCTTCAGGTTGCTTACATGCATATACCCATTCATCCATCTCACCGTCAGTATCTGAGGTTTCTCTTCAAGGACTCCCACTTTCAATTCAAAGTTCTCCTATTTGGACTGTCTTCAGCACCCATGGTATTCATGAAATGTGTGTGTTAGCCATAGTTTCAAGCTTATTTAAATTTTGTTATCCCACCTTTTCAAAGTTTCAAAGCTTTCATAAAACATTTGAGAGGAGTAAAGACAATCAAGACAGAATAATAAAAAAAGTCTCATTTCCAGGGAATCAAGATTTACCTGTACCTGGACAATTGGCTCATTTCAGCTATGTCAGGAGACCAAAACTGCATTCACACAACCTTAAATCTGCTGTATCATGTAGGTTTCCTAGTAAACAAAGAAAAATCCAATCTTGCTCCAACTCAATTCATACAAGGCGCTCTAATAAACACTCAAGTATCATGATTGTACCTTCTATTTCAAAGAGCCCTTGTGATTCAGTTATTCATTCAGAGACTACATTCTTTGACACAAGTAACATCATGCCTGGAGCATATGGCAGCCACTGTTCAAATTACTCCCTATGCTAGGTTGCACATGAGACACTTTCAGTATTCCCAATCACTGACAACAAAGCTATACCTTATGGATTCAATCTTCCACAATCTACAATTGTGGACTCAAACTTCCAATTTGACCGGCGGACTACCTTTTCAGGTTCCTCCTCACACGGTATTACTTATGACAGATGCCTCCAAAAAAGGTTGGGGGGCTCATATCGGTTTATGGGCAACTCAAGGACTTTGGACGCTCCAGCAAAGACAACACAGCATAAATTTTTTGAACTTCATGCAGTCACTCTGGCACTTATGGCTTTCAAATCTCGCTTGCACAATCAAGCGATTTGGCTCCAAATAGATAACCAGGTTGCAATGTTTTACATCAACAAACAAGGGGGCACTGGTTCCCGATTGCTATGACAAGAAACACTGAACATCAGGAAGATAGTAACATCTCTTCACTCTCACACAGTGGCAGTTTATCTACCAGGAAAGGACAATCAACTGGCTGACAGACTCAGTAGGCAACTGAAACCACACGAATGATCCATAAAGACCACAATTATTCAAGATCTGTTCAACATCATGAGTACTCCTCATTTAGATCTGTTTGCATCCCCTCAGAACAACAAATGCAACAGATATTGCTCCAAGTTTTACACGCCAGATAAATTAGCACCGGATGCTTTTCAGATCCCTTGGACCAACCACCTTCTGTATGCTTTTCCACCTATCTCACTACTCAGCAAAACCATATAAAAGGCATAACACAGAGAATGCCCATCTGTTGCTCATAGCTTCATACTGGCACACACTCAACAGAGTGCAGACACCACCAAAGATACTACCACAGGTTCCAGACACAAGGAAATGGCACTCTGCTGCATCCCAACTTGACAACTCTCAATCTTGCAGCATGGATAATTAATCCATGCTAGACTCTAGTTCCATTTTTACCCCAGAGGTTTTACGCATTTTACAATCCTCTAGATCAGATTCTACAAACAGCATATTCATACAAATGGAATTGTTTCTCTCTGGTGTAAATAGCATAATTTATCTTCCGCATCTTCCAGAATTTCTCAAGTACTCCAGTATTTGGCATCCCTTTCTTCAATGGGCTTAGCATTCAACTCGGTGAGAACTCATTTATGAACACTCTCAGTTTATCATGATAGTATTGATAATCTGTTTCTAGCACAACACCCAAGTTATTAAGACTTTCTTCAAAGGTCTCTTAAGACTTCATCCTCTGCTCAAGAAACCAACTCCATCTTGGGATTTAAATCTTGTGTTAAATGCTCTCACTGGTCCACCTTTTGAGCCACTGCAAACAATTCAACAAAAATTTTTATCTTGGAAATCCTTGTTCATGGTCATCATTATGTTGGTGAGATGCATTGGAGAAGTTCAGGCTTTGGTTCTTTATAGTCCTTACATTCCGATTCTCCATGACAAAGTGTTGCTGCATACTCATCTGTGTTTCTTCTTTAAGATAGTTTCGCCATTCCATCTCAACCAAACTATCATTTTACCCACCTTCGTCCCTCCAGTGCACTCGATGGCAGAACATCTGCAAACCTTAGACTGTGCTAGAGCGCTTTCTGTGTACTTACAGCAGACTGCATCTCTCAACAGACCCTCAAAGCTATTTCTATCTCATAGATCCTTCTCTCAACCTAAGCCAGTGTCTTCTTGGATCACCAATCTTATACATTTTTGCTATACAACAGCATCTCCGGAGAAATTGCATACTATTCCTCATATAACTGCACATTCTCTGCAAGCTATGGCCACAAGAGCCCATCTCCGAAAATCTTCTCCACGAGACATCTGCATGGCAGCAGCATGGGCTTCTCTGCACATGTTTGCGAAGCACTACTGCAATGCTTCCCATTTGGATTCTGCATTGGGACAAGCAGTGTTGCAGTCTGCTCTATGAAGCGTCAACTCTCCACCTCCTCCAACAAAGGTAACAAATGTTTTCATTATGTATCATTACATTAGTGTAATTGTTACCTTCGTAGCTCAAGAGTCACCATATGTGTGGCTGAATAGATCTCTTAGATTCTTCACTGGTCATAGATCTTGTTTGCAACTGTTCCAGGCCATCAATCCTCCCTCTCAACTCTCCTTCAGCCATAGAAGCCAACTCTGTGGGTGCTGAACACTCCCAGTATTGAGCAAGCTCCTTCATTTTGTCCACGGAGGCGTCATTTGTATTGTGTTTGGCACCCCCAATAATTTAAAATATTTTTAGAGAACTGATCGGGTGTCCGGATGGATTTTAAAAACCCGGCAATTTGTCTGGGTTTTGGTAGACCCTGGCTCTGACAAGAGTTTGGAGCCGTGTCTAAAGGGCCTCCAAGCATGCGCAGATGCAACATGATGATGTCACACACATGAACGCTTGCATGTGATGTCATCATGTCACATCCGTGCATGCTTGGAGGCCCTCTAGACGCGGCCCTGAGCTCAGGGAAGAAGATGCGAGGTTTGTGTGGGGACAGGATAAGGTGGGGAAGGGCCTCTTTTTTTTTTTTACTTTAACAAATCTGGTAACCCTACACCTTTGCCTTCAGCTGTTCATTGGTACTGTGTTGCTTCTCAGGTAAAAGGATATATAATTCTCCTTATATTCTGCCTTGGGCTTAAGTCAGCACTGGACTAAGGAGCTCCACATCCCCATAGGAAACTCAGCAGAAAAGGAGCAAATGACAAGTTTCCCTCCAAACTGTCCAAGGAGACTGGGAAGAGGACATGGTCTAGTGGCATCTGTTATCACCTCCACATGTAAACAAATATTCTTGCATTTGAAGTTTATAAATTCTGAGCTAAGATTAACTGATGCACATTTGCAAGAGTTCTCAGATTGTTTTTTTCATAATATGTAACTGTTGCCTAAAAGAGAAGTAGTAACAGACGCTAAGATGAAGCGGGCAACCTGTTTACATTAAAGCATGACCGATGTATTCTGAGCCTTTTTTTTAAGCAAACTGAGTTAAGAGGGCTTTCGATAAATGCCAAGGCTGTATAAACAGCATTCAACAGAGAATGTGCAAGTTATCATCACACATTCCTCCGACACGCTCTCTCAAAGCCCTTTTATAATGTCACTTATGAAAATATTAGAGCCTCTAATATTAGAGGACTCAGCCTCTAACATTAGAGGACTACAGTGATCCCTTGGCATTCAACAAAGTGAACCTCTTGGGCTACAACTCCCCGAGTTCCATTCATCAACCAATTTCTCATACAATTCAAAATGTCCTTTCAACTGTCAAATGTGGCCAGCAGACTCCTTTGTCTTTAAGCCAAAGGTCTTTCTGAATTCCAGCAACCCCCTTCCGAATTACTCCAATCAGCTCAACAAAAAAAAATTCAGTTGTATTTGTTGGGTATATCTTTTTTTGAAGCACTGTTGCCTGGGATCCTGATATCTTCAGAAATAGAACGGGTTCAGAGAAGAGCAACAAAAATGATAAAGAGGAAGAAACAGTTTCCCCAATGAAAAGAAAAAAAAAAAAAAAAAAAAAGAGACTGAACAGATTAGGGCTCTTCAGCTAGAACATCTGAGGGGAAATTTGATAGTAGTCTATGAGATCATTGGCTAGTCAAATGGGTTATAAGGAACAGGTTTTTTTACCCTTTCAAGTAGAAACAGTACTAGGGAACATTCTTATTAAATAGGCAAGACATTTAAAACAAATTTGAAAAAACATTTTCCCCCTCCAGACACATTTAAGCTGTGGAATTTGTTGCCTGGTGCAGTTGCCAAAGTCAGTTGCATAAACTAGATTTGGTCAATGTTTTGGGAGGATGGGTCCATTAACATGTATTAGCCATGCAAGCATGGGGCTCACTGCCTCCTACATTTAGGAATTAATAAGAGAAGGGATCTTCTAAATGATTCCAATTGGCTACTGTAGGAAACATCATGTAAGGTTTAATGGACCATTGGTCTTGTATTAAAAGATTTTGTGATCACTGTACTGTGTGGATCAATATTAAACTCTAATCTAATGAGAACCACACTAGAGTCTTGGATTTCAAGATGGCTGACTTTAAGAGAATAAGTAGTGTTGAGGATTCCCTGAGATTTCAAGTACTGAAAGGTAGTTTCCAAGTTTATTAAGTATTTGATTAATCATTTATTCCAAATTCTAAGCGATGTACAAAATATTAAATTACAATAATCAAAGGGAAACAAACTGTATAAATATGACTGACACGACAAAACGTAATACAAAAGGAATGGGATGGGAAAGAAATACAGATTAAAAAATAGTAAAGAAAGGAACTGGTCAGCAATAAAAGGGAAAGTTGAGAAGACAATAAATCTCTGTGTAAAACAGGCTACCCAGGAAAGGTATAAAGTGAGGAGGCCACCATTCAAAAACCCACAAGAGAGAGGATGATCGGTAAAAACAGCAGGAAAAACAAAGGGAGGTTGAAAGCAAAGGCCCAGATAGAGAAAATTGCTCAATTGATAGAAAAAGAAGATAAATCTTTCTTTATATATACACAAGAGAAAGGCAAAAAAAAAACAAGAGGAAAACTAGGAAACATAAAAGAAGTAAAGAGCCAACAAAGGGGAAACACTAGCTCTACTTGCTCATTATTTGCAGGAAAAAAAAAAGGCAGGTGATGGACCTGAGACGGGAAATAGTGGTAAGGGTGAAATGATTGCAAACTAAGGGCTAGATTTACTTCATGTTAATGTGTGATGAATTTCAGTTATTAGTCATGTAGAAACATAAGGGGTAATATTTAACCCACGGCCACCAGAGCTCTTTTTAAATGCTGGCTGCTGTGGGGTTTTTTTATACCTGGATTTTTATCACTGGACCATACCCGGATATCGGCACTGAATATCTAGGAGTCTGTCAGGCTGCTAGAATTTATCTGGGTACCATCGATATTCTGTGCCAGTTTCCAGACAGCTTCTCAATGTCATTAACATGCAATGGCACATATTAGATTACAGAGCAGGTATTTGAATGGGACAGATTTGCTTATTGAGTGGCCGGGCATCTAAATCTGAGCTGAACAGTGGGACTACAAGAAAGTGGGAGACAATGCAACATAGGCAGCCTCTGTTCTCTCTATATTCATCCCTTAAAGCACCCATTCCCAACACAGTCCTCGGGGCACACCTAGTCCCATTGGGTTTTCAGGATATCCACAATGAATATTCATGAGTTACAGTTGCATGAAATTGAGGCAGTGCATACAAATCTGTCTCATGCACACAGTACTTATAGTGGATATCCTAAAAACCCAATGGAACTAGGTGTGCCCCGAGGACTGGGTTGGGAATTGCTGCCTTAAAAAGCTCAAGGGCTCACAGGCCAACATTGGAATTGTCAACAGTCCTTGAGCCCCTTTGCTGTTAAGGGGTATAGATGCAGCCAAAATGTGCTGCTGTTCAACTGAGTCAACGGGGCCAGCATAGGTCACGAGGAGGTGGAAGCCAGCAGGAGCTGTAGTGGCAGGAATTAGCTTAAAGAGGGAGGCAGCAGCAGTAGAAGCAATCAACGCTGGCTACAAGACAATAGGATCCAGGAGCAGTAGTGGTTGTGGTATGAAGTCCAGGACCAGAGTGGCAGAGAAAGTTGAGAAGGAAGGAGAGAGACTGTAACAGTGAGGTGGAAGTTGTTAAGAGAATGTCCCTCCTTCCCCTCCCCCCAACCACTGTTTGGCCACAAATGGAAAGTGTACACAAATGAGAATGGACAAAACCATGAGATATTAATGTCGAGAATGTGCTGACAGCAACCCTTGCAGCTCTATACAACTTATTCTTGAAGATGAGGGGGAGGGGGAGGGGGAAGGGAATGCAGAGAGGCCCCTAGGGATTAGAAGAGAGCGGATATAGGTTTGCTACATAAATGTGGGAGCAGGAGATGGACAATTTCAGACCTGCTAGTCTGTAAAACTATGTCAACACTTACAAAGAAACAGATGATGAAATACCTTGAATCAGAACAGCAAAAAAAATGCGGTTTAACAAAGTGAAGAGCCAGCCAGACAAGCTTAAGTGAATTATTCAATGAAATGTCAAAACCAATAAATGTTGCCTATCTGGATTTCTGACATGCTTCATCTTAGTGAAGGCAATGAGACTAGTGGAGTTCCCCAGCGTTCAGCACTAGACTCAGTTCTTTTCAATATTTTTATTACCATCGCTGAGAAACTTGAGGGAAAAATATGAAGATATCTGTGCCTTGGACAGTTCTCTCCCACTGAATATCTGCGGTAAGGCGCTGATATGCTATTTAACCAGCCAGGAGCCATGTAAAACAAAGTTTAATATCGGTATATTGGATGTGGGGTAGGTTCTTGAAAGTTAATTTGGGGGGCGATGAGTACCTAGGGCATCCAATAACCTTGCACCAGCCCTGACTGACCATTGGGACAACAGGCCCACTGCAGTAGGGGGGTCCTCTTGCTCCTATTTTCCAAATAGTTTAATCATTTTTGATAGGTAGTTGGGGGCCCATGTCCCTTAGTGCTTGGGGACCCAGATCACTGTCACTCCATCCCTGGTGGATACTAACATTTACATGGCAATTATGTGCAGAAATGATCGGAATACTGGCATTTACACACTTGCGTGCACATGTAAATGCCCAAAGTATGCCAAACAGCACATATCAGGATGATTTACAGGGCATAGGCAGGGCTTCCATTTACACATGATACATACGGAATACTATAAGCTACGCTCCTATCTCTAGCATTTAGGGTGAAGCGCTTACAACAGCTCTGTGGCTGGTATGAATTCTCATGTCTGAATTATATGCGTGTATGTAACCTGTTACACTAGTTTTCCGTGAAGAAAAGCAGGGGCCTGATATTCAGCTGGCGGTGCTCAGCGTTTTGCTGACTGCCACTGGTGTTAAACCCAACAATTCAATGCCGGACCATGTAAAGGCTTTAGCACTTAATATCCAGCTTAGCAGAGCCAGTTAACGCATAGTCACTTAAGTGCGATACTTAGCACTTAACCAGCTATCACATAAAGATAAAACTGACTTTTATGGGTCCTATTTATGTGGTTATCCTGGATGGTTAAGTGCTGAAAATTGGCACTAAAGTGGCCAAGTGCTGACTCTGCTCCTGGATTGCTCCTAGTTTTATTGCAATATTTATTTTTCAATTTGTACCCTACTTACAAGACTAAGCAGCTTACAATAAAATGCATATAGAATATAAAATCACATAGAAATAAACAAAATATCATATTCTAACAATAATCTGGGCATTAAGGTCCAGATTCTCGAACCGGCACCAATATCGGTAGCCGCTTCGCGTGTCAATCATGCATCGGTGCCGGTTTCAGAATTGCGCCGACACGAAAGATAAGACGCTGGAAAACTAGGCCAGAGTTTTCCGGGCCTACATTTCCTGCACCTATTTTCAAGTGAATTATGCCTATGTTGGTGCTTTAGGCCACCTAATGCCACTTCTGGTGTTGGCCATGCCTACTTTGGCATTCGGCGGCCTAAAGTGCCTATGTAGATGCGATTCTGGCGCCAATTTTCTATATGCCAGTATGCGCCTCAAATCTTGGTTAAAAGAGCCATTTGGATGGTGTTTTTAATGGAGGTATGGGTGCTTACCGACGCCTAGAAAATCAGCACCGGTTCAAAACTTCAGGGCTAAGTGGACATTTTCAGTAGCACTACCCGTTAAGTGCGGCTGAAAATTAATATTTAGCTCCAAACAGATGAATTAACCAGCCAGGAGTAATTTCTGACTGGTTAAATTGTTTTGAACATCGACCCGTTAAGTGTCTGCTTTCCCTTCTAGAACAGGCTTCACAAAGGCACCCTCTAGGCCAGTGGTCTCAAACTCAAACCCTTTGCAGGGCCATATTTTGGATTTGGAGGGGTACTTGGAGGGCCTCAGAAAAAATAGTTAATGTCTTAGTAAAGAAATGACAATTTTGCATGAGGCAAAACTCTTTATAGTTTATAAATCTTTCCTTTTGGCTAAGTCTTAATAATGATAATATTGCCATTTATAGCTAAAGAGACGTATGATCAAGAAACTGTTTTATTTTACTTTTGTGATTATGATAAACATACCGAAGGCCTCACAATAGTACCTGGCAAGCTGTGATTTTGAGACCATTGCTCTAGGTGCCTAAATATAAGTGCTCTGTTATGGAA
The DNA here is from genome assembly GCF_902459505.1 of Geotrypetes seraphini. NCBI lineage: Eukaryota > Metazoa > Chordata > Amphibia > Gymnophiona > Dermophiidae > Geotrypetes > Geotrypetes seraphini. The sequence goes on along the minus strand of NC_047091.1, from coordinate 82,866,560 downwards.
CTGTCCTCCACACGGGCAAAAACCCATTATCCTTGTCCCAGAAAGAACTGTAAACTGTTGTACAAAAGCAAAATCTAGAAGTCATCACCTCAGCCCCTGGGCAAATTAACAATATTCTGGACCAAGCAAGCAGAGGTTTCTCTCACCTTGAACACTTTCCTTTTTTACCAAGCAGCACCAAGAGTGGCTTGCAGTAGCTCCAACATGGGGCTTTTCCGTGCATTGAGGCCTTTTGTAGTGCTGCCGGTGAAAGACAGATTTTTCTGTTTTTCCAATAATGGCCATACGCTAATTTCCTCATTAGTGAATGGCCATTAGCGCATGAGTCCTTACCACCACCTATTTTGTATGTGGTAAGGGCTCGCATGCTTAGGGTTACCAGATTTCCTCTTTTAAAAAAAATAAAGAGAGAAAATAAGTGGACACCTGGCCCTGCCCAGCTCCGCCCCAAGCCCTACCCCCGAAAACACCGCATGTCTCCTTCCCCGGGCTCAGGGCCATGCCTGGATGTCCCCTGCGCATGCGCAGACATTAACATAATGATGCCATGTGCATGTATGCAACATCATCACTTTGACGGTCGTGCATGCGCAGAGGATATCTAGACACGGCCCTGTGCTTGGGGACTGCCAAAACCTGGACAAACTGCCAGGTTTTGGAAATCCCTTCGGGCACCTGGACATTCCTCTAAAAAAAATAAAATTAAAATAATGGTTTCCTCGGCCATCTAGTAACCCTACACAGGCTAATCCTGTGTTAATCAATTAGCAATGCTTACACAGTAATTAGCATAGCTTGTGCCCACGCTCTGCTCCCAAACACACCCCTAATGCTAAAAAACACATTTTATTTTTTTAAAGTACATGAGTAGCACGTGCAAATGCAAAAACTACCATGGGACACACCTGAACACATTCCACAGTACTGCATTTTTAACCTGCAAAATGTACATGTTAAGTGTTTGCCGCAGCTTAGCAAAAGGTCTCCTATGTTTGGCTTTAGAGGTCTCACCTTGGTAAGGACTTACCTGAAGAGGATAGAACTGAATCAGCAAAGAGCTACAAAGAAAGGCTTCACTGGACAAAAGAAGGGAATGGGGGAATGATGTATTGCAGATTTCACTACAATACTGAACAATAAGCATTTCTTTAAAAGAAGAAATTCATAGATATATAGAAGATGAAGGCGGTTAAAAGCCATAAGGTCCTTCTGATCTGCCTATTTTTTCAATTCAAGGAATGATGGGGAAAATGGGAAAATCTTTTTACGTAGACTTGGAATGTCCTGCAGCTGAGCTAGTAGAAACCAAACAAGTAAACTTAAAGACGCTTGGGACATATAGGATGGGGGCAAAGCAAAAAAGGAGAGGGAATCCAAGGCACAGAAAATGTAGCCAAGCAACAAAAGCACAATGGGCCTCCAAGAGTGGGCTTGTAGCCAAACTTTAATGAGGGACCCCGACACGGGCCGTGTTTCAGCGGAACCCCTGTGTCAGGGGTCATCAATCTCAGAACACAGTCTGGGTGGTGTACTCTGTTCTTTCTGGGCCAATTGAATGAGACTTCAAGAACCCAAACAGGGAAAACACAAGCCAATGGGTAGAGTGAAGCAGTGGCAAACAAGTTGCTTCCCAAAAGGGCCCAAGGTTGCCTGCACAGCACAATGCTTACAACCCCAACAGCACTGGGAAAACAGACATGGAGCCCTATACAGAAATGATATGATTACATGATGATCTGAAGATTGCATAACCTGCACAGAGCAACAGCCACCAAGTCAACAGCCCTGCTACAACCCCATCATGTTTCCAAGAAAGCTACCATAGGATAAGCTGCTGCTGTCATCAAAACCCCATCACAGAGTGGCCTCATGCTCTTTGGATAACTGCCTTGCTAATTTTGATGGATTATTCAAAACACTTGGCAGTAAAATGTGGAAGGGGGGCCTGGATGTTAGATTAAGTGCTGGTCTTGTACAAATCAAAATGGAAGACAACACAAGGCCTTAACAAGCCAGTTGGTGGAAAGAAGCACTCCCAATATAGCCATTCCTGATCTCTGGCAGACGAACTTTAGGTTCAGAGTACTCACTACCTTCCCACTCTATCCCTTCATTTCCTGATCACCATGCCTTTCCTCCCCTCCCACTCCTCTGGCATCAGATCAGCTCCTTCCCTTTCATCCACTCCCACCCCACCCCACATCAGCACCATAGTCAAGCAACTTCCTTACTTCCTCTTCCCTGTTGGAGTCTGAACCACACTGTATCCCACAGTTCTGTAGCATTGACTTCAGAGGGAAGAGTTCAAAAGAGGAGCCAGCATGCTCACTGAGTGCCTGAATTGATTTTATCTGCTGATACACCCTTTTTTTTTTTTTTACAAGTTTCAACTGTTGCTTGCTAAAACTTGATTCTTTCCTCAATAGTCACCGTTTGTAAATAACAATAACATCATTCACAAAAGAGATGTTCCTAGCAGCTGACTGTTCTGTATGTCTTTCCTGCTCACCTTATCCAATATATTGTTCCTGCTTCACAGCACTACAACCACAATTACCGACCCACAATCCTGCCTTACTGGAACTGGTCAGCAAAAACAGTCCATCCGGCAAAATGCATCCAGCTCCCTCATTTCTGTGAAGCGAACTGCGATTTTAATAGAGATCTATCAGGTGCAACATAGCCATAAATGCAATTTAGACTTGTGTGAACCGAGTTAAAGAGCCTGCACAGCTCTCAACGTGCGCGTCTACCAAAGCAAAACAAAAAAAACCAGAAGGAAATGCGAAAAAATATATATTTAAAAATCCCGTTTCACTCACCTAAACTGGCGTGATTAATACAGCCGTCCATTTTAGGTCAGCAGTTCAAAAAAAAAAAAAAAAAAGCACCCAGAAACACCTTTGGAAAAACGAAAGTCAGCTTAGAAAAAGGATATGCAAAGTGGTGTTGCTCCAGGATAGAAACTTAAAAAGTTGTTGTGCAAGCAGGAGTGTCAGCCTCTGACTGCCAGATCGGGGCTCAGGATTTAGGCTCAGGATCAGCTAGACTAGGGAAGCAGGGCAAAGTCCTTTGCTCTACCTGCGCCCAGGAGCGAGAGACTGAAAGTGAAGCCAGGGGACGAGCATGATGCTCAGTGCCTCTCTCCTCCCCCAGGAAACGCCTGACCCTGTCAGTTCCCCTGTACTTCTGCTTTCAGACTGTCATCCGGACTGGAAGGGCTTGAAAAACCCTCTGCGGCCGCCGGACTCCTGGCTGGGGGCGGGGCTACTCCGGGAATTGTCTCCTCCTACCAGAAGAGTAGATTGAGTCTTAATAAGATAAGGCAGCTGTGCCATCTGAGCTGTGTTGGGAAGTTGATCTTCTCAGTGATCTCCCACTGAGCGCTCATCAGAAGTGGAGCCTATGCACTGGCGCACTGAGGACCAGTCCTGGTACAGCTCTACCAGTATACTTCCTTCCCTTCACACATGCAGTTCTCCTAGGACAAGCAGGATGAGTCAGCCACATATGGTTGTGTGGCTGACTATCCTGCTGTCCACGGAGAACCTACGTTACAGGTAAGTAACTACACTTTCTCCTAGGACAAGCAGGATGAGTCAGCCACATATGGTTGTGTGGCTGACTATCCTGCTGTCCACGGAGAACCTACGTTACAGGTAAGTAACTACACTTTCTCCTAGGACAAGCAGGATGAGTCAGCCACATATGGTTGTGTGGCTGACTATCCTGCTGTCCACGGAGAACCTACGTTACAGGTAAGTAACTACACTTTCTCCTAGGACAAGCAGGATGAGTCAGCCACATATGGTTGTGTGGCTGACTATCCTGCTGTCCACGGAGAACCTACGTTACAGGTAAGTAACTACACTTTCTCCTAGGACAAGCAGGATGAGTCAGCCACATATGGTTGTGTGGCTGACTATCCTGCTGTCCACGGAGAACCTACGTTACAGGTAAGTAACTACACTTTCTCCTAGGACAAGCAGGATGAGTCAGCCACATATGGTTGTGTGGCTGACTATCCTGCTGTCCACGGAGAACCTACGTTACAGGTAAGTAACTACACTTTCTCCTAGGACAAGCAGGATGAGTCAGCCACATATGGTTGTGTGGCTGACTATCCTGCTGTCCACGGAGAACCTACGTTACAGGTAAGTAACTACACTTTCTCCTAGGACAAGCAGGATGAGTCAGACACATATGGTTGTGTGGCTGACTATCCTGCTGTCCACGGAGAACCTACGTTACAGGTAAGTAACTACACTTTCTCCTAGGACAAGCAGGATGAGTCAGACACATATGGTTGTGTGGCTGACTATCCTGCTGTCCACGGAGAACCTACGTTACAGGTAAGTAACTACACTTTCTCCTAGGACAAGCAGGATGAGTCAGACACATATGGTTGTGTGGCTGACTATCCTGCTGTCCACGGAGAACCTACGTTACAGGTAAGTAACTACACTTTCTCCTAGGACAAGCAGGATGAGTCAGACACATATGGTTGTGTGGCTGACTATCCTGCTGTCCACGGAGAACCTACGTTACAGGTAAGTAACTACACTTTCTCCTAGGACAAGCAGGATGAGTCAGCCACATATGGTTGTGTGGCTGACTATCCTGCTGTCCACAGAGAACCTACGTTACAGGTAAGTAACTACACTTTCTTCTAGGACAAGCAGGATGAGTCAACCACATATGGTTGTGTGGCTGACTATCCTGCTGTCCACGGAGAACCTACGTTACAGATAAGTAACTACACTGTCTCCTAAGACAAGCAGGATGAGTCAGCCACCAGGATGAGTCAGCCACATATGGGTTGTGTGGCTAACTATCCTGCTGTCCACGGAGAACCTATGTTACAGGTAAGTAACTGCACTTTTCTATCCATAAGGATTCCGCGCTGCTATCTACGTCATGCGGAAAGTTTATTTTGTTTAATTCATTCCCTCTTTAACATATAGCACAACAACCCCCTCCTCCAATTTGATCTATTCTATCCTTGTGATATAATTTGTGCCCTGATAACACAGGGCTCCTTTTACGAAGGTGCGCTAAGCGTTTTAGCGCACGCACTGGATTAGCGTGTGCTATAGCTGAAAATCTACCGCCTGCTCAAAAGGAGATGGCAGTGGCTAGCGCATGCGGCTATTCCGCGCGTTAAGGTCCTAGCATGGCTTTGTAAAAGGAGCCCACAGTGCTACTGTCATAGTGTAACTGATTGTCCTCCTTCCAACAGGTCTCTGAAATGCCTTTAATATCAACACTTAATGTTATATATTCTAACTCTCCCATCTTATTTTTCAGGCTTCTGACATTTGTGTAAAACATTTCAAACTGTGTTTATTCCCTGCATCAACAGGCTGCTTAGAAATTAATGGGGATAATTTGCATCCTTTTACTCTGTTCTCTCCTTAAACACTCCTGGCTTCCTCTCACCATTTTTCAAACCTTTCTAATGGGAGTCCCTAAATGTCCTTCAAGGATACTGCACGCTGAACTATGTGCTTGCTCCTGGCTGACTGTCGCCCCCTCCCCAATTTTATTTATTTATTTTAGTATTTATATACCACTTATAGCCCAAGTGGTTTACATTCAGGTACTCAAGTATTTTTTCCCATCTGTCCTGGTGGGCTCACACTCTATCTAATGTACCTGAGGCAATGGGGGATTAAGTGACTTGCCCAGGGTCACAAGGAGCAGCATGGGATTTAAACCCATATCCTTAGGGTGCTGAGGCTGTAGCTCTAACCACTGCATTACACACTCCAACATTTTAGTTTAAAGGCTGCTGTATCCCTTTTTTAAATATTAGCATCAGCAGCCTGGTTCCAACCCAGTTATGGTGAAACCCATCTTTTTGGAATAGGCTTCCTCTTCCCCAGAATGTTGCCCAGTTCCTAACATATCAAAATCCCTCATCCCTGCACCATCATCTCAACCACGCATTAAGACTTCGGAGCGCTGCCTGCCTCTTGAGTCCTGAGGAAGTATTTCTGAAAATGCTACCCTGGAAGATCTGGATTTTAGCTTTCAACCTAAATTTGGATCCAGAATCTCCCTCCCACATTTTCTTATGTCATTGGTACCCACATGTACCAAGACAGCAGGATTCTCCCCAGCACTGTCTAAAATCATATCTAGGTGATGTATGAGGACCACCACCTTCACACCAGATAGGCCACCCATCTATCTACATGCCTAATGTTTGAATCATCAACTAGAACATCTGTCCCAAACCTTCCCTCCTGAGCAGAAGTCCCTGGAGACACATCCTCACAGATGTTCTCTAGACGTGACCTTGAAGAGACAAGGTTTGTGTAAGGCTGGAGGTCAAAATGGGGCAGGGCTGTGGGTGGAATGGGATGGTGCTGTGGGCAGAATGGAGCAGGGCTTTGGACAGAATGGGGTGGAGCACACGCCCTTTTTTTTTTTTTTTTTTTAGAAAAAATATGGCAACCCTAAGAATAATGGCCTTGGAGACAAGAGAAGGAAGGAGAGAAAAGGGTGGAGCTGGGACTGAGAGGGTGATGAGAGGCAGTAGAGGGCAGATGAGGGCTAACAGAGGATTGGAAGGGAGACTATGGAAATAAGTGAAAGGTGGGGGATGGGGCAGGGAAGGGGTGGGGTGGGGCAGGGATTGGTGGGAGGCAGAGCATAGTGGGATGGGGCTTGGGGGCCAGGGGCAGGATGTGGGAGGAGTCAGGGGCGGGGACATGTGTCCTCTGCTTTTTTGTCTTTACAAATATGGTAACCCTAAAGTTATGACAAGTTTATACAGTATCTCAGGCAGAAAATTCAAGTTTAAAACTAGTTAATAAATAAAATTTGTTTTTTTGTTTTAATTCAAACTGTCTTTTAGCAATAAATCTACATGTTCTCCTTTATCCTGTCTTTAAATCACTAAAGCACAGAGCAAAATTGTCACTTAGCCAGAAAAATGCCTGCCTGTCAGAATTTCGCAGACCATCTGCTGGCACTTCCAATAGGGATGTGGACACTCATTATTCTAAATCAGTCATGAACTAGAACTCTTCACAGTTTGCTAAGAAGCAAGACTTTCATGTTAGGAATGTGAGGAACAGCTCCTTCCCTGAATAAACCTGGGAGTTTGTAGCGCCCTCTTGAGGTGACTCACAATTATGTATCCATGGCCACAGCTGCAGTTTACATTTTGTCCATTTGATTGGTGGGGGGGGGGGGCAGATTATTTTTTCCATTCTGTTTATTTCATTTTCAGATGTTTTTCATTTTTTTTTTATTTGTAATGCAATAGCGGGTGTTATTTTATAACTGATGTGCCACTCATGGCACCAAATTAATTTCATTCCAGCTTTCTGGCCATTTTGTTTTGTAACAAAACAAGGCAATTTTTTCCTCCCCCCCCATTTCAGAATAAATGCCAAGCCCTAAAATTTTGCTCAGACTGCTTGCCGTATGTATAAAGATGTTGCATAGCTGCCCTATCCATAGGTCTTAACTCTGTGATGCAGTAGATCCATGACCATCTCCCCAGTACTAACCATAAGCCAGAAATGAACTGCTCCCCTCCCCCGGTGGTAAACCTGGAGAGCACTAGGCACCAAACACCATTTCCTCGGACTAATTTTGCTTTCTTTTTTCTCTTCCCTCTACGAGTTGGTTAAGAACAATACATTCTGCTATGTTCGAGATAAATGGAAGCTGAGATAATGGGCAAAAATTAGTTATCACAGCAGAACCTAGATTTGGATCTTTAATCGTGGCCAAACGAAAGCCATCTTCCAAGTTGAGATGAAAGAGCCTGAGGCTAAAGAGCTTACAAATCAAAGTGTTTAACTAATTTAGAAGGGATCGGATCGGTGGAGCAAACTGTATGGAGATCCTGGGAGACTGAATGAAGAGAGGTTACTACCTAGAATAAGATGGATCAAAGACATTGGAATGTGTTATTAGAGGCTTTGACTGCAGTATATTACTGAAATATGACCAATTTATATGTAGTTTTATTAGAAAAAAAAAAATCTGCCAAAGTATGTGTCAATATGTGCATCCGAGGTTGGAGTTGTGCAAGTGATCAAAAAGACAAATCAGCTGACAAAATCCAGCTGGGCAGCATGTAGTATTACGGGGACATATGTTCAGATTCAGACATTTTAAACTAGGTTCCAAGATATTTTACATTAATGAGTTATCTACCAGAAAATAAAAGTATCCAACCTTTGATGACTCCAGCTTGGTCTTATTGTTCAGAATCTTATTTTCTGGTCTCATCTGCTCCTTCAGGTTTTTTCCCCCCTCTAGTGTCTTTCTCTGTCTCTTACTTCTTTGGTTCTTTCCTTCACAATGGATAACTGAATGCTTTTTCTTCTACATACAAGGGGCCACTGAAAAGTTCTCAGCACAACCAACAAAGCTGGGGCAGTCTCCATCAAGGGCTATACACTCAGTCCAGTAACTTTCCAATTTTTTTGTTCTGTTGGAAAAATACGGAACAAAATAAATGGAACATCGTTGGACTAAGTGTACAACCCTTGATGGAGACAGCCCCAATTTTGTTGGTTGAGCCGAGAACTTTTCAGCAGCCCCTTGTATATGGGTTTTACCCTTTTCGGTTTCCTGTTTTGCTATCCTTCCTGCTCTTCTTCTCATTCCTTCTCTCTTCTCATGAGTTCTCTCACCCACTTCTTATCCTCTTTCCCCAGCATTTTATTCCTACATTTCTCCATTCCACTTAAGGGTATTATTTTATTCCTTTTCACTCTCTCTTCTCCTTCCTCCCCTACAACCAGCAACTCTCTTTTCCCTGCCCCCCCTTAACCTCCTCCCCTGTGGAAAACATCTTCACCTCTTTCTCCTCTTTCTGGTCTAGCATCTCCATCCCTCTCTCTCTCCTCTCCCCTTCCAGCCCAGTCATCTCCATCTCCACTACCCTCTGATCCAATCCAGCACCTAAGAACATAAGAATAACCTTACTGGGTCAGACCAATGGTCCATCAAGCCTAGTAGCCCATTCTCACGGTGACAAATCCAGGTCCCTAGTACCTGGCCAAAATCCAAGGAGAAGCAACATTCCATGCTATCGATCCAGGGCAAGCAGTGGCTTCCCCCATGTCTTTCTCAATGACGGACTATGGACTTTTTCTCTAGGAAATTGTCCAAATCTTTCTTAAAACCAGCTACGCTATCCACTCTTACAACAACCTCTGGCAATGTGTTCCAGAGCTTAACTATTCTCTGAGTGAAAAAATATTTCCTCCCATTGGTTTTAAAAGTATTTTCCTGAAACTTCATTGAGTGTCCCTTAGTCTTTGTAATTTTTGAAGGAATGAAAAATTCATCCACTTGTACCCATTCTACTCTACTCAGGATTTTGCAGACTTCAATCATATCTTCCTTCAGCCGTCTCTTTTCCAAGCTGAAGAGCCCTAACCTTCTAACCTTTTAAGTCTTTCCTCATACAAGAGGAGTTCCATTCCCTTTATCATCTTGGTTGCTCTTCTTTGAACCTTTTCTAGCACCACTATATCTTTCTTCAGATAAGGAGACCAGAATTGAACGCAATACTCCAGATGAGATCGCACCATGGAGCGATACAAGAGCATTATAACATTCTTAGTCTTTTTTAATAACTCCTAGTATCCTGTTTGCTTTTTGGGCCGCTGCCAAACATTGGGCAGAAGGTTTCATCGCATTGTCTATGATGACATCCAGATCCTTTTCTTGGGTGCTAATCCCCAAGGAGGACCCTAGCATCCAGTAACTGTGATTTGGGTTATTCTTCACATTAAATCTCATCTGTCACTTGGACGCCCAGTCTTTCAATTTCCTAAGGTTTGCCTGCAATTTTTCACAATCCACATGCGTTTTAACAACTTTGAACAGTTTAGTGTCATCTGCAAATTTAATCACCTCACTTGTCATTCCAATTTCCAGATCATTTATAAATAAGTTAAATAGTACCGGTCCCAGTACAGACCCCCGTGGCACTCCACTGTTTACTCTCCTCCATTGAAAAAAATGATCATTCAACCCTACCCTCTCTGCTTCTCTCTCTTTTCCTTTTCTGGCCCTTCTCTTTCTTCTCTCCCCTCTATCTACACCATCCTCCCCTCCACTCAAACCTCCCTTTGAGACCTTTTCTTATTTGCTCTGGTTCAGAATAAAAAAAGAACAGTGACATGCTGTGGGGTCTCCATTCAAATATATTGCAAGTTAATGCTGACTCCATCCCCTTTGGCACACACTCCCTGTGGCCATGGAAGTGTGATCTGGTAGATATTCATAATGCTTTTGAACTGAGGCTCCACAGTGTGTCGCTGTTCTTTTTTTAAATTCTGACTGCAAAGCAAATAGGATGGAAATGTGAAGGGGGGTTTGAGGGTGGTGGTGGCAAAAGGGGGAGATGCTGAACCATGTCGAAGGAGGCAGGTGGGAGCAATACTACACTCATGCCAAATTTCAGTATGGCATCTCTGTCCCCATTACTAAATTCAAGGACAGATTGCTTAAAAGGAAGGAGTCGGGAACATAGGTCTGAAATTGGGGGCAACCCTTGAAAATTGGGGATGTCTGGTAACCTTCCCCTCCCCACACATGCATTTTCTCTTTCTCTAAGCTTAAACCTATCTGCTCCCACACATTCTTTATCCCTGCTCTCAGCTCCTCGACCCAGCACACTCTCCTCCAGCTGTCCCAGCTACTTCCAGCCCCCATCCAGTCCCCACCAGTCATAACTATACAATACAATACAAATTTTTATATTCCAAACTTACCACTGAAATGCTTCATTGTGGATTACAACAAAATTCACCAGCTAAACAAACTGGGAAGAAAACAGAGACTACACTGACATTTCAGAATGAGTCCTTCCTACCCCTTCACGCTGGCTCTTCCCACAGTTTTTTAATCCTCCTATAATTGCTCCACAGGCTTGTTGGCTGTGCCACCTCTGGAGCAGCTATCCTGTTTTCTTCTGGCAACACATGACTGTCAGCAAGTCTGAACTGTTCAGTGCCCAGTCTCCCACACTGCTCTCTGTGTCTTATGAAATACTGAAAGAGTTTGGGCAACATATGGCTCAAACTGACAGAGAGTTGAATGCTGCGGGTGGAAAACAGAACAACTGATGTGTATTTAGTGCCAGTAGCAAGACTCTGGGGGAGGGGGGAGTCCGTGTGCCATACTTAGGGTCGATTGTGGCCACCAATGACCCCCAAGCCTTGCAATGTAGAACATTGCCCTATGGCTAAGTTAACAAAAACAAAACAAAAAAAGAAGTGTATTCCAGTGACGTGACATCATACATTTCTGGACCAACCTTCAGGAGCTGACTCTCATTTCCTAAGATCAGAACATAATGAGCTAAAACTGATCCCCTTATCCTTTCTACGGATGCCATTTGTGCTGTTGTTGCTTTGTTTCGATCTGAGGAAGAAAATGAGAGTGCTGGAAAGCTAGTCAAGAATGAAGATAATCCAACAAAAAGGTATCAACCTATACTGGGGTTTGGCTTATTCATTTCTATTTCTGTGCATAAAAATGAGGGTGAATGCACAGGGTGGCAACTTCTGGGGTTGGCATTACAGACCTGGGCATCTGTTTATCATTGGGTTGCTGTGCCTCAGGATCCTGCTCGGTGATCAGGGCCAGCCGCACAAGCAGGGTTGCAACCTGACAACTTCTAGGGATATAGAGATACATTTAGCTCAGTGGTCTCAAACTCGCGGCCCGGGGGCCACATGCGGCCCGCCAGGTACTATTTTGAGGCTCTCGGTATGTTTATCATAATCACAGAAGTAAAATAAAACAGTTTCTTGATCATATGTCTCTTTAGATATAAATGACAATATTATTATTAAGACTTAACCAAAAGGAAAGATTTATAACCTATAAAGAGTTTTACCTCATGCAAAATTGTCATTTCTTTAATAAGACATTAACTATTTTTTCCTGCGACCCTCCAAGTACCTACAAATCCAAAATGTGGCCCTGCAAAGGGTTTGAGTTTGAGACCACTGATTTAGCTCATGTTTTTATTCAAGTTACATGCAGGCACAGGATGAGGTATTCCCTGTGCCTGATGGACTCATTGTCTCAACTTGTACCTGAGGCAATGGTGGAAGAAGTTGGTGCTGGAGATCCAAGTCCTTTCTCATCCTTAGTCATAGTGCCTGGGTGTCCTGCTCCATGAATTCTGCAGCCTCCAGAACCCTGACCAACCTTAGTGTCCCTTCTGCTCTTCTGTCCGGCTTTTGCCATTTCCAAATTGGCAGCAGTGCAGGTATGGTTGCACTGAAGACTTGATATATTTAGTAAGCACCTGGCAATATAAAAGCAGATAACCTTCAACAAACCTAGTGCTGCATTTCCTTAGGAAGGATAACATATTAGCACCTGGAGCCAACACTGGATTTCTCCTCCCAACCCCTCCCCCCCAGAACGGTGAGATCAGCACTTCATACCTGTCTGGCCGCCTTCTCCTTCTCTGCCAGCTTCGATCTACTACACAAGGCCTTGTAAATTTCATGGGACCCAGCGGTAATCAGATTGAAGTCAGAGGAGGCAGAAGGTGCAGGCACAAAGTGATGCTCTTTTCCTGTTGGCAGGGGTGTGAGGATTTCAGAAAGGGGATGATTATACTGGGAGAACAGCACAGTAAATTGTAGATTGAGCTCTGCCTGGTGCAATATTTTGCCTAGTATCTTCTGTCATATATGTTTCTCAGTTGTACACTGGATTTGCTAATTGTACTGCAGGTTGGAATTTCAGATGAGGGATAGTTACAGAATAATCCAGTGTCTCAAACTTTTTTAGCTTTGGCACACTAAATGATTTTCGCGGCCCATTATAATTATAATCTATATATATAAAATTGGAGGTATGTATGTGTGTATGTATGTGTGTGTGTATGTGCCGCGATCACGCAAAAACGGCTTGACCGATTTGAACGAAACTTGGTATGCAGATCCCTCACTACCTGGGGTGATATGTTCTGGGGGTCTCGTGGCCCACCTGCACACGTGGGCGGAGCTACAAACAGAAAATCAGATTTCACCCATTCATGTCAATGGAAAAAATGTAAAAAGCTGCCATTCTCACAGTAATTCAAAAACAGCTTGACCGATTTGAACGAAACTTGGTATGCAGATCCCTCACTACCTGGGGTGATATGTTCTGGGGGTCTCGCGGCCCACCTGCACACGTGGGCGGAGCTACAAACAGAAAATCAGATTTCACCCATTCATGTCAATGGAAAAAATGTAAAAAGCTGCCATTCTCACAGTAATTCAAAAACGGCTTGACCGATTTGAACGAAACTTGGTATGCAGATCCCTCACTACCTGGGGTGATATGTTCTGGGGTCTCGCGGCCCACCTGCACACGTGGGCGGAGCTAAAAACAGAAAATCAGATTTCACCCATTCATGTAAATGGAAAAAATGTAAAAAGCTGCCATTCTCACAGTAATTCAAAAACGGCTTGACCGATTTGAACGAAACTTGGTATGCAGATCCCTCACTACCTGGGGTGATATGTTCTGGGGGTCTCGCGGCCCACCTGCACACGTGGGCGGAGCTACAAACAGAAAATCAGATTTCACCCATTCATGTCAATGGATAAAATGTAAAAAGCTGCCATTCTCACAATAATTCAAAAACGGCTTGACCGATTTGAACGAAACTTGGTATGCAGATCCCTCACTACCTGGGGTGATATGTTCTGGGGGTCTCGCGGCCCACCTGCACACGTGGGCGGAGCTACAAACAGAAAATCAGATTTCACCCATTCATGTCAATGGAAAAAATGTAAAAAGCTGCCATTCTCACAGTAATTCCAACTATAAAACACTTTCTATGACACTATAACCACTAGGGACATCGTTTCTATTCTACCACGGACACCATACATATAGAGTTTGTATGTTCTAACTGTGTTTGTAACTGTTTCCTTCATGCACCCCAGTTCATAATGTTATTACATTACATGAGTACTAACATATGCTGAACTAGGTTCCATTCTGAACCTGGAAAAAACTGCATGGAGTTTCTTTTCAACCTGAGTTTCCACATATTGAGTTGTTTAAATCAATACTGAAACTTTTGGATGCCACTTATTCCAACAGATCTTCCTTTTCATTTTAAGAGATTGCAAATTCCAGTGAGACTTGCATTCTCTATCACAATCAACAAATCACAGGGACAGACTATTACATACTGTGGAGTGGATTTAAGATCCCCCTGTTTTTCCCATGGACAACTCTATGTTGCTTGCTCAAGGGTGGGTTCACCCAAGAATTTATATGTTCTTGCTCCTGGAGGTGAAACTAAAAATGTTGTTTATAATCAAGTTTTGCGTTAGTTGTATTGTATTCATTTTGTCAAATATTTCACATTATAATTTGAATATTGTACTTTTTATAAAGCTGTAAAAAAATAATTTCATTCACCACTATAAAGAATCTTTATTTGAATCCATTTACAGTGTTATTGCTATAATTAAATACCCGTGCAACGCCGGGGCATCAGCTAGTCATTTATAATACAGTACTCCCCTGAAATTCATGGGGGTTCTGTTCCAGGAACCCCTGTGAATTTAAAAAAACAAACTTGAATACAGTTTTTCGCCTGTCAAAAGGCATGGGAGGCAGGAGAGGGCAGCTGGAGCGCCGGTGGGTGAAGAAAATCACTTGCGGTCTGCTCCAACCACCTCTTCCTGTACTAACGTTGGGCTATACCAATCAGGAGCTGCTTTGACACGCAACTCCTGATTGGTGTAGCCCGACTTTACTACAGGAAGAGGTGGCCAGAGCAGACCACAAATTTGCGGGGGACCACTGTACTTCTAAGCGATGTACACTTTAAAATGGGGTACATCATTATAAAATAAGAGTACATATCAAATCCTATAAGTACCAACATGATACAACAGGAACTCCTTCTACAGCCAGGGACGGTGGCCCAGACCCTGCCTCATCTCAGCTATCTCCACCCCAGCCTGTTTTATAAGTTAATCTAAAAACGTAAACCTTGAGGGCCAATTATGACTACAGCTTCAAATTAAGAAAC
Organism: Geotrypetes seraphini; assembly: GCF_902459505.1. Lineage (NCBI taxonomy): Eukaryota > Metazoa > Chordata > Amphibia > Gymnophiona > Dermophiidae > Geotrypetes > Geotrypetes seraphini. The sequence goes on along the minus strand of NC_047091.1, from coordinate 82,851,514 downwards.
AGTTAAAAACACAGTTTGTCACTGCATTTTTGTGATTCATTAACTGTTACCTGAAAAGAAGAAACTATTTAATTATGGAGATTTTAAGATTTTAGTTTGTCTATTATTTTATGTATGTTTTTACTAATGTAAACCGTTTAGTTTGTTCTTTAAATGGTATAAAAAAAGTTTTAAATAAAAATAAATAAATAAGAGAACGTGGAGCCATTTCTACAACTGGGTACCTCTGGTGCCCAGAGGACTCACCATAGGAGCATATCCTATAATGGCACCTAGGCACCCAGGTTATGTTATACAATGCTAACATAATACAGCATTTAGGCACCCACGATCAGCCATAGACCTGGCATCACCGAGGACAGTAAATAGAAATAGAGAAAATTACAGCAGATAAATAGCCCACCCAGTCTGCCAGTCTAATGGCCCACCCAGTCTGCCCCTAAGAGATCCCACATGCCTGTCCCATGCTTTGTTGAATTCAAATATAGTTGCCTCAACTACCTCCACATTGGGAGGTTATTCCACACTTCTATTAAGCTTCCAAAAAGAAGTATTTCCTATATTACTTTTTATTCTATCTTTTACACTCAAGCAGGGGTGGTAAATTACGGTCCTTGAGGGCCACAACCCAGTGGGGTTTTCAAGATTTCCACAATGAATATGCAAGAGATTGATTTGCATAAAATGGAAGCAGTCCATGCAAATTAAGCTCATGCATATTCATTGTGGAAATCATGAAAACCCCACTGGGTTGTTGCCCTCGAGGACTGTTATTGCCCACCCCTGAACAGTCTTCTTTAAATTACATGTGTCCACCCCTTGCACTTACACATTACTTCTCACACACACACTGTTACAGAATAGCACTTAGGCACCCTGCTGGAACTCCCTGGGTAAGACTATACTTATGGAGGAGTGTGTGGCGTAGTGGTTAGAGCTACAGTCTCAGCACCCTGAAGTTGTGGGTTCAAACCCCACACTGCTCTTTGTGACCCTGGGCATGTCACCTAATCCTCCACCACTCTAAGTACATTAGATAGATTGTGAGCCCACTGGGACAGGTAGAGAAAATACTTGAAGTGCCTGTATGTAAACCACTTTGAGTGTGGGTGTAAAATTACAAAAGGTGGTATACAAGTCCCAATCCCTATATTTATGTGCACAAGGGATTTGTAAATGCGGGTGCCTTTCACATAGCCTACACCAGGGGTCTCAAAGTCCCTCCTTGAGGGCCGCAATCCAATCGGGTTTTCAGGATTTCCCCAATGAATATGCATGAGATCTATGTGCATGCACTGCTTTCAATGCATATTCATTGTGGAAATCCTGAAAACCCGACTGGATTGCGGCCCTCAAGGAGGGACTTTGAGATCCCTGGCCTACACAGTTTGCCACCCATACCAACTACTTATCTCTACAGTTCCTTCCTCCTCCCTAGAGATCCTCTGTGTGTGTTCTTGCTTTCTTGAATTCAGGAATTCAGCTGAGAGGCCATTCCACACATCCGGCAGCCTTTCCTTCGATTACTTTGAGTCTGTCTCTGGTGAGGAGTGAAAGAGTAGCCTAATGGTTAGTGTGACGGACTGTGATCGGGGGGATCTGGGTTCAATTCTCACTGTAGCTCCCCGTGACCCTGGGCAAGTCACTTAACCCTCCATTGTCTCAGGTACAAAAACTAAGATTGTGATCCCACTAGCGACAAAGAAAGTACCTGCATATATGTAATATGTACTGGACTGCTTATGTTTTATAAGGGCATTGTGGCTCTCAGGAGCCACGGCCAAGGCCCCTTAGAGAAAATCACTTCCACAACCATTACAACTGTCTCACAGTGCCCAAGCAATCATTTGCACCCATCCTACTCACGTTTGAGCTTAGGAATTACCCAATACCTCTTCTCCAAAAATAGCCTTTATGTTCAGGAGCACAACATACCTCACATACATACAAAGAGAGAAAATATCATACAGTGTTCCCCCACGAATTCGCAGTTCACGGTTTCACTCATTTGCGGTATTCTCCGACCACCTCTTCCTGTACTAAAGTTGGACTACACCAATCAGGCGCTGCGTGTCAAAGCAGCTTCTGATTGGTGCAGCCCAATTTTAGTACAGGAAGAGGCGGTCGGAGCATACTGCGAGTGATTTCCTTCACTCGCCAGCGCTCCAGCTGCCCTCTCCTGCCTCCCCAGGTGAAAAACTGTATTCGTGGGTTTTCGATATTCGCGGGGGTTCCTGGAACAGAACCCCTGCGAATATCGGGGGAGTATTGTATATGAAAAATACACAAGCAAGCCAAACATCTTGTAGTCTATACTTCCACATTTGATTTCTCGAGTGACTATGAATCTTCAGTTTCTTAATTATATGAGAAATTGTGATCGTGAGTTACAAAGGCTCCTGAAGCAGGCCGTATAGGCCGAAATACGTGCATGTCGAGCCATCGCACAAGATTATGATTTGTTGAATAAAATTGCACACCATTGTTCTCGAACCTCCACTGTTGTTTGTTGGTTCTGATTGTGTGTGGAGGTTTATCTCCTGGTTTTTGCTTTGACAAACTAGAACCACACATTACAGAAAAAAAGGTGAAAGATACTTATTGTACAAGTAAAACTTTGATGATTATCCCTAATCCACAGCATGCTGTAACACACACTAGCAAAAGAAGAGAAATTGGATACTCTCAGAAGGCAGGGAAGAGTCTGAAAAAATGCCTTTATCTAAGGGCCGGCAAAGGCTGAAGAGCAGACAATGGAGGACAATAAGGACAGAACAGGGAAGAAAAGTGAGCCATGTATCACACACTCATAATAGAAGGAAAATTCAAAGTCATTTGGGAAAATTGCAAGAATAAACTCTTAGGAATACTTAGAGAAAACTGGAAAAAAGAAAATATTCATATCAGTACATAAAGTAGAAGCAATCAAGGATAGGAAGGAAAGATATCCTTTAGTGTTGCAGGCCCAAAAATAAACAAAGGCACAAAAGGACTTTATAATGTTGATGAAAGTGAAAAATCTTGCAGCTGAGGGGAATCTCAGATGAAGACACACATTACCTAGATAGTTACTCAGCAACAGTGACATAGTAAGGGGAGGGGCGTACCACCCCAGGTGCCATGTCAGTGGTGGTGCCGGCACCTCTCTGCCCCACCACGTCACGCTTGCGACACCTCTCCCCCCTCCCTGTACCTCTGTAGAACTTCGCTAGCGCGAGCAACTTCTCCTGCCTGTTGCTTGCATCAGCCTGGTTCCCCTCTGAATTACTTCTGGGTCACAGGCCCAGGAAGTGACATCAGAGGGAAATCAGACACTGGTGTTAAGGAGCATGCTGGAAAAATTCCACTCACGCTGGCGAAGATTTAGAGGTATGGGGAAAAGGAGAGCACGAGTGTGGAGTGGAAAGGAGCAGGGGACACAAGTGTGGAGTAGGGGGTGGGAAGGAGTGGGGTCATGGAGGGGGGCAGTGGGAGGCACCACCACTCCGGGCGCCTCCTACCTTTACTGCTCAACCTGCGGTACGCATACCCTAGGGGGTATGCGGACCTCCTGTTGGGGGTACGTGGGCTGACTGCTGCCGCTGCTCCCCACCTGTCCACTGCTGCCCGCCTGCTCGCTCTCTGCCTGCCCGCCCGCTCTTTGCTGCTGCCGCAGCAACTCCAGGAAGGGAAGGGCCAGGCGTGTGCAGCGATTGCACGCCACCGGCCCACAAGCCTTTCCCCGACGTCAATTCTGATGTCAGAGAGAAGGTCTGGGCAAGCCAATCGCTGCTTGGCTGGCCTAAACTTCTCTTCGATGTCAGAACTGATGCAAGGGGAAGGCTTTTGGGCTTGTACGCCAATTTTTGCACACAATCCTGAGATGCACGCACATCTTAATTGCTCAATGAGCCACTTAGCACCAATAACTGAATGCTAATAATCAATTATTGGCATTAATTGACTTCAATTGGGAACTGCACACGCATCTCACTTTGCGCTATTCTATATTACCATGTGCATAAACCTCTTGGCGTGCAACCCAAAAGGGGCATAGCTATGGGAGGAGCAAGGGCAGGGTCATGGGCATTCTTACAAGATGCATGCAGTGTTACAGAATTCAGGCGATCCGTGCCTAACTTACACACCAGGATTTACACCAGGGTTTGGTTGGTGTAAATCCTCGCAACCAATGATGCGGAGATCGGATCTGAGCACTGTTCTATGAACAGCACGCAACTCCGAGCAGTGGTTATAGTGCCGCATTCCAATTTTTTTTTTTGGCATTGCTTTTTCAGCCAAAGGACAAAGGACAAAAACTGCAGTGGTGACGTACAAGATACCAAGTCTTTAACGAACAATCATAACAAATGTATAAAAAGTTCTATTCAAATAATTCAGTCATAAAACAGTTTGTATCGAAAAGGATTGATGAACCCGGACCCGACATGGTCCCTGTTTCGAAGAAACACTCCTTCCTTAGGAGTCCTAATGTAAGCAATTGAGATGTGTGTAAGCAAATGTATGTATGAGTGACTGTGGTGACAGCAAAAAGAATGGTATCCTATAAATGCTACAAAAATCAACAAGCAATGTGGATCACCCGATTATTACATATAATATAAATTTAAAACAGAGGAAAAAAGACCTCAAAAAACCCCTGGAATATGATCAAACAGACCATAACCAATTGGGGTTGGTTTTCATCACTGGTCAAAAAACCCCTGTGTAGTTTTTAAATTTTTTTGTGATATTGAATTTATTCTTATCGAATATGTGCTATATTTTTATAATATTTTTTTGATTGTTAGAGAGACTTTGATATAAAATTTTTTTTTTATATTCTAACAATCAAAAAAATATTATAAAAATATAGCACATATTCGATAAGAATAAATTCAATATCACAAAAAAATTAAAAAACTACACAGGGGTTTTTTGACCAGTGATGAAAACCAACCCCAATTGGTTATGGTCTGTTTGATCATATTCCAGGGGTTTTTTGAGGTCTTTTTTCCTCTGTTTTAAATTTACATTATATGTAATAATCGGGTGATCCACATTGCTTGTTGATCTTTGTATCGTTTTCTGGACACTCAAGTACGTTTCCATTCTATATTTCAGTTTATCCTATAAATGCTATCACGTGTGATCCAAGGCGTGATGATGTGAATCGTACGTGCACAAAATGTGAAGCAATCATGCAAAATAGGATAATGATGGCGAGCATGACATAGGATGATTAATAACGTGAGCATGATAGTGCGACTAGATGAATTAAGGGCTCCTTTTACGAAGGTGCGCTAGCGTTTTTTTAGCGCGCTGAAGATTAGCGCACGCTAACCCCCGCGCTACATGGAAAATACTACCGCAAACTCTATGGAGGTGTTAGCGTGCAGCGCGTGCGGCGCTGTAGCGTGCGCTAAAACTGCTAGCGCACCTTCGTAAAAGGAGCCCTAAGTGAAGTGTTCGAGAAAAAAAAAACATGCATATACGGGATGTGGGGGTTTTCGGCACCATTTACTCAATCTAGTCCCCACATGTACTTGTAGGTGAACAAATAATGGACAGGGCAGGGGGAGGCAAATGCACCGGAAGATGTGCTCAGATTTCTTCCTACTTGCTGGGTCACTTGGCTTTCCTTCTGTTGGGCTTTTCTCCTGAAAGTAGTAATCAGGATCAGGGTACTGGCTCTGAGGCTCTATGAGGGAGAGAAGCAGCTGAGAGCGTCAGTCTGACACACTCCTGCTGAGGGGTTGATGCAGAAAGACAGCAGTAGAGCCAGCATATCTACTGCAAAATGAACTCCAATCAATTCCACAGCTGTGCAGTAAGCAACGAGCATGCAAATTATTACCACGTGACAAATACAGCAGTAATCCACAACTCTTTGCAAAATGATCCTTTCCTGTCAGTACGTGAGCAGTGATTGGCCCATGCACCGACAAGTAGGTGACATTTTTTAAAAGCAGAGGGTAAATAAAGCATTCTGGTTGCCCCCCTCCCTGACTCCCCACCGTCACCAATGTAAATCAGAATTCCCTGCGACACCAGGATACTCACCCTTCTCCTTCCCCCATCCCAACTATAAAAAAAAATCACCAACTTTCCTTGGTCTGGTGACCCTCTAGCCCCCCTCCCCCAATGTGTACCTTAAAAAGGCAGGTGTGATGCCCACTTGATCCTGCCTCCGGCAGCACCTACTGATAAAACAGTAGCATAGGATCAGACACCACCATTTATCAAGATAACGACACAGGAGGTAGAAGTAAATTGGGGTACACTAGATACCAGGGAAAGTGGGGGTTTTAAAAAAAAAAAATTTTTACAGTCCGAATAGGAGTGAAGGGAGAGTTGGGCTTGCATTGGGTAACAAGAAAAAATTTGTACATGGGACATTTAAAAAAACAAACAAAAAAAAAAAAATATCAGAGAGAGAGAGAAGGATGGTCAGGTTGGGTCGGGGCGGGCGTTCCCAGATGCAGAAAGCTATCAGGGTGAGGAATGGGGGGGGGGGGGGGTGACGCGGGGGAAAGGTCAGGCTATGCTACCCTAGGCCTGACCCCTACCCAATGCCACATGGTCAAAAAGAAACGTAGACTAAATGTACATGAAACTAGATCCTCTGTATATGTCGAGTTAAGATGAGCAGACTGTACTACAAACATGACAAATTAAAAACCAATTTTGACTGTATATATTATAGACTAGATTCACTAAGCCATTGGATCCGATCCGATCCGATCCGTGGGCAATCTGAGGCCGGGCGACCGATTCTGAACGTGCCTGTATGCAAAGCAGGCTGATCGGAGGCATGCTCCCAACTGACCACACAGATCGCTGAAGAGCGATCCCGGCGCATGCGCAGACCATCTACTTTGCCTGTAGATGGTCTGCGCATGCGTTTGCAGTCCGTGCTTTTTTTATTTATTTTTTACTTTTTTACTCACGAGCCCGTGGTTTTAACCCACAGGTTTAAAGTGGGTTAAAACCACAGGCTCGCACTGCAGGGAAGGGAGGCAGAGCAGGAGAGTATAGGGGGCGACAAAAGGCAGGAGAATCGGGGCTGAATCAGGGCGGCAAAAGGCAGAATTGGAGCTGAGAGCAGGGTTTTTGCACAAGAGACTGGTCCTCAGCAGCCACTTGTTTTTGAATCGGCCAGCCCAGTCGGTGTTCCTCTCTTTTTTTAGTGAATCGGGTCCCTGCCTACTTTGCATGCCGTTTCCCCTCATTTACATGCACACATCGGTACACAGGTTAGTGAATCGGGTTGGAGGGAAATCGGGTCTCAAAGGGGTCACAAACCGATCGATACACGATCGGTTTGCTTAGTGAATCTAGCCCTATGTATGTTAAACTGAGCTCATTGGGGAGAATGGAATAGAAAACAAATTAAATAAATAAATAAAATCTGTTTAAAAATGTTGTGTTTGTGTGCATAAATATCCAAAAAATCAAGAAAAGGATGCCCAAAATAAATCACAAAAAATTGCACCCTCCAAAATACAGGACAGAAAAGTCACCTTTCTTTACAAAGAAAGGTGACTTTTCTGTCCTGTATTTTGGAGGGTGCAATTTTTTGTGTTTGTGTGCATGTCAGAAACCCCTATTTTATTTTTTTTCTGTGTACTGCAATGAAGTGCTTAATGACCTAATTAGCATCCATTTCATTGCCATGCGCAGCCATGTCTTCCACAGGAGTTAACATCCACACTCAACCCTTCTCTCATTGTACAACTGGTAACTGCACGGTTAGACTTGCATATTTTTCTGCATTGGCTCCTGTGTGAGAGACTTCAACTGAGTGTGCGACACACTCCTAATAAGTGAGTAGGGACTCAGAGAACACAAAGGCGAGAGAGACTTCAACCGGGTGTCACATGCTCCTAACGAGTGAGAAGAGGCTCAAAGAGTATGAGGGTGAAAGAGCCTGAGCTTTCAAATAATTGTGATGCCCTCCTAATAAGAGAAGGGGCTCAGAGAGAGTGAGAGAGCCTTCAAATGAATGTGACACACTCCGAATGAATGAGAGCATGGGCTCAGAAAGTGTGACTGAGAAAGCCTTCAAATGAATATTCCTGGAATGCCCTCCTAGTGGAGGTGGAAACAAAACAGTGATGGAATTCAAAATGTGTGGGATAAACACAGAGGATCCCTAAATAGAAAGAAGTTGGAATCAAAACAAAACTTAAATGACCTCATGACTGTTGATGTGTTATGATGGGCAGAAGTGGTGCCAGTAATTTGAAAGTAAGGTCATTGCCAGACAGTCTTCTACAGTCGGAAAAATGGCAAGACAGAACATGGAGATGGCCAAGGGGATAAGGATGTCACTGGAGCCACACTCAGGTGGCTGAGTACAGATGCAGTGTATCCCGTCGGGGAGGGGAAGATGAAATTATAGAATAAAGTGTTGTTCATTAACAATATGGTTGGATTGTTGGGTTATTGGTTTAATCAGACATTGATAATGAACGTGACAGTTGGGCAGACCGGATGGACTTTGCAGGTCTTTATCTGCTTTCATTTACCTATGGAGTCAACATTCAAAGTGATTTAAGTGAGAAGGAGAGGCTCTTGCCTGCTTAAATTGTGCTCAGCTAGCTGACTGCCAATATTCAGCATCATTTAACTGGGCAGTGACACCAAATATCAACTCTAACCACATAAGTTAAAGCCAGGCAGTGGAGGGGCGATCCAGGGGTAAAGCTGGGAAGGAACTAGGAAGTATGCAGTACTGGCAAAATTCACAAAAGGCTGTCCTACATTTGATTGCTTAGCTATGTGGGTGCTGCACTAGTAACACTATAGAAATGATAAGTAGTAGTAGTGCCAGCACTGAATGTTGGCCAGCATCTGTATAGAGCAACAAAAAGAGATCCAACCAAATCTGCAGTGAAAACACCAAACCAGGAAAAACAAACCAGAACTGCAGACCAGCATCTGTATAACATCTGGGTAGTAGCCTGAGATTTAGCGTGCTGTCCTCTGCCTTCCTCCCTCCCCCCCCCCCCCACTGAGTCACCCCCTTCCTGGATCCTTTCCTGATTGTGTTCTCTCCTGACCCCTTTTCCCAATCAACAGCTTCTTTCTGAAGTCCTCTTGCCCAATCAAGTGCTTCCTCTTGAAGTTCTCCCCACCCATCTGTAACCCAAGGCCTACCTGACTCTTCTTGGTGACTCAGTGGGGTAATGCAGGCAGGAGTGATCCCCACCTAGAGCACCTCCAAAAAATGGCTGCTGTGACCTCTATCTAGAGATCCCACTAGAATTTGCAGCAGCCATTTTTAACCCAGAGCCACCATGGACAGGAGCAAGAGGGGATTGCTGCTGCTGCTGCTTGCACTACCCTGCTGGACTACCAGGGAGAGTAAGGTAGACCCTGGAGGCATTGTGGAATTTGCTGAAAATCTGGGCTGGGATTTTCATGGGTTGCTTTTGAAAAGCAAAGTTTGGTAAAGGTGAATTTAGCAATTCTTTCTCAGTCAGCTCTCTAGAGCTGGAAACTGTCTATAACATACAAGGCAGGATTTGTGAACTTGAATGTGCTAGAGTTTGGAGTTCAGGCTTGTTTTCTTTTGTTATTCCATGAGAGAGAAAGGGCCGGGTGAAGAAAAGCAGGATTGAGGCTGTTAAAGTCCAGGTGCCTTGATAGGGCGTGGCAACCAGCCTGCCCGATTGGAACTATACAAATACTAAGTGATCAGGATATTATGATGATATGTAAATATTCTGAGCTATTTGGGTTTTGTTTTCCTTGCCTAACAAATGTTTCCTTGTGTGTTGAAAGTTATAGCCAAACTTGAAGCATGAACTATGAGAGGCTAGGCAGTTGCCTGAACGTCTATTTTGGGGTTTAAAATAAAGGCAGGAAATATTTTCCCTTTGGAAGCATCTTTTTCTTGTGAGTTCTTACAGTGAAGGATTTTCCTGAATACACTTGAACTCTTATTTAAGCTGACCACCCTGTGGGGCTCCCTCCATATCAAGGAGTAAACCGGGATCGTCAATACCCCCGCTAAGGCACCTTAACTGACTGAACCACGGCCTTGTGGATGATAACTTCAATTTTTTTTTTTTTTGTATTTGTATTCATTATTTTTTCTAAAAGCAGGGTCAGCTATATGGATTGTTTGCAACATATTTACTGTGTAGACTGATCTTGAATAATAACCCCCATATCACATTTTATCTTATAGACATTCATTGAAGTTTTGGACACTAAAAATGGGTTAAAAAAAACCTATAAGATATCATGATGTATGGAGTGGACTCATTTAGGCACTGAATTCATTCATACCACGTTTGAGACACCGTCCTGGTTTAAACTTTCTTGGCCATTTATCCCCTCTCCCCCTTTTACAAAACCATAGCGTGGTTCTTAGTGCTAGTCGCGGCTATAACAACTACGATGCTCATTGGAATTCTATGAACTTTGGAGATAAGAACATAAGAACATAAGAAATGCCTCTACTGGGTCAGACCTGAGGTCCATCGTGCCCAGCAGTTCGCTCACGCGGCGGCCCAACAGGTCCAGGACCTGTGCAGTAATCCTCTATCTATACCCCTCTATTCTCTTTTCCAGCAGAAAGTTGTCCAATTCCCTCTTGAACCCCAGTACCGTACTCTGCCCTATCACGCCCTCTGGAAGCGCATTCCAGGTGTCCACCACACGCTGGGTAAAGAAGAATTTCCTAGCATTCGTTCTGAATATGTCCCCTTTCAACTTTTCTGAATGCCCTCTTGTTCTTTTATTTTTTGAAAGTGTGAAGAATCTGTCCCTCTCTACTCTCTCTATGCCCTTCATGATCTTGTAAGTCTCTATCATATCCTGTTACTGTTGTGGCCAGCGCTAAAAACCGCATTACGATTTTGTAAAAAGAAGGGCTTAGAGCAGTTGCCCTGAACTGAATTCTCTCAACAAGATCATCCAAAACCATTCTATTTAATGTGGTTTCAAATTTATCCTTATCTGGGGAAAAGTATCCATCCACAGCTCTTGAGTTTTCATTCAAGATCGATCCATAGGAATTACTTCTCCTAGAGAAAGACATATACAGGTACTCGTCGACTTACGACCTATGCAAGTTACGACTGTTTGACTTTATGATGCGTTTACGACAGTTTCCCCCACCAGCTGTTAGCAACACCATTCTCCCGCACTCCCAAGTCTCACTACGCAGCAGTAATAATATAAAGAGGAGGAGGCACCACAACAAATGTTCACCACCAGGGTATGCTGTGTTTGACTTAGAACGTAAGAAAATGTTGATAAAATATTACTTTAAGATGATTACAATATGATTACCCAGTCTAATACAGTATCCTTACCTTAATCTAACATAGGCCGACTTACATCCCGATCAACTTACGACCTGCCAGTCGGAACCAATTGTGGTCGTAAGTCGACGAGTACCTGTATTTTATTCTGCCTGTTTTTTTTCATAGCCACTACGTCTACTATAACATCCTCCTAATGAGTGACAGGAGGGGCTCAGAGAATGTGAGACCCTTCAGCTGAATGTGAATGCCTAATGAGTAAGAAAAGGGGCTCAGATTGAGGGTGATAGTGAGAGAGACTTCAAATGAGTGTGTCACATTCCTATTGAGTGAGACTTGCCATCTCTGATAACCTATCTGGCCTTTATTTATGAAATCTATTTGAGCCTCAACTCAGACCTAGACCTGTTAGTTGATTAGGAAGGATCTAGGACTAGTAAAACTGCATTCTGGCCCAAAGATTGCACGCTCTTTTAAAAGGACTAGCTACATCTGAAATGCTAAATGTCTCCTCTGGTATCTGAAGTGTGATAGTGCCCCCTGCTGGGCGAAGCAGAAACATAAACCTTTATTTTCCCTTACTTCCCGATCTAAAAAGGAGATAAAAAAGTTAACATAAGAATAGCCATACTGAGTCAGACCAATGGTATATCTAGCCTAGTATCCTATTTCTAACAGTGGCCAATCCAGGCCACAAGTATTTGGCAGAAATCCAAATAGTAGCAACATTCTATACTACTGATCCCGGAAAGCAGTGGTTTACCCCTTGTCAGTCTCAATAGCAGACCACAGACCCTCCTCCTTCAGTAACTTATCCAAACCTTTTTAAACCCAGTTACACTAACCACTGTTACCACATCCTCTAGCAACAAGCTCCAGAGCTTAAATATTTGTTGAGCAAAAAAAATATTTCTCCTATTTATACATTTTAAAGGTATTTCCAGGTAACTTAATTGAATGTCCTAGTCTTTGTAATTTTTGATATAGTAAAAAAAAAAAATCAATTCACTTGTACCCATTCTATCCATTGGACACTCTCTAAATTTCAGGCACTAGGGATGATTTTAATGACAAGTTACAGATCACTAACAGCAGATCAGCAATTTCATGTCTAACAGGAAAATTCTTTAATATTGAGCGTAAATGTAACAGTTTCAAAGAGATGAGTCAATCTCGAAAAACCGCGCAAGCAAATGAGGTTCGTGGAGTGTCGCCATGGCAGAATAGGCCATGGTAAGAGGCGTACATGTGCTGGGTAAAGCTACGCCGTAGGCATGCATATCTATGCATGTGTTTACCTGTGGGCAGAGTTAAAATTTGTGTGTGTGCTATACACATGTGTGTCAAATAATCTAGGACATTTGTGCAAGCCCGAGTGCAGAATATCGTGTGCGTGCTTTATTGGAGCACAATATATGCTACATAGTTGTGTCAATAATAGGCATTCCAGCGCTATTGGATGAAGGGGAAGGAGGGAAGGTGCAAGTGTCGGCTTTTGACAAGCACACATAATGCACGCTTTTAATACACACGCTCAAAAAGTATGCTGTTGAGATCTTTTCCCCCCCAAACTACTATAATTTATGTGACTGGTGTATTATTTTAAAAATTTTATGATAAGCCACAGCCAGAAACACAAAGTGCAGGCCACCCCCGGACTAGCTGGTAATTTTTGGTCATCAAGAGCTGGCTCTGAGCTTGGGGAATCACCCAGTGATGATAGAGAATGCCCGGAGTGCTCCTTTAAATACTGATGAGCCCATTTTACTACCACTTTAATATTTATGACAACATTACAGTAAAGATGTGCGCAGAATTGAATCGGTTCAACGGACGGCCACCAGGATGATCTCGGGGCTCAAGGGTCTCTCGTACGAAGAGAGACTGAACAAATTGCAGCTCTACACTCTTGAGGAACGTAGGAAGAGGGGAGACATGATCGAAACATTTAAGTACCTCACGGGACGTGTCGAAGTGGAAGATGATATTTTCTTTCTCAAGGGACCCTCGGCCACAAGAGGGCACCCGCTCAAACTCAGGGGCGGAAAATTTCATGGCGACACCAGAAAGTATTTCTTCACAGAGAGAGTGGTTGATCATTGGAACAAGTTTCCAGTGCAGGTGATCGAGGCAGACAGCGTGCCAGACTTTAAGAATAAATGGGATACCCATGTGGGATCCCTACGAGGGTCAAGATAAGGAAATTGGGTCATTAGGGCATAGACAGGGGGTGGGTAAGCAGAGTGGGCAGACTTGATGGGCTGTAGCCCTTTTCTGCCGTCATCTTCTATGTTTCTATGTTTCTATTGTAACACATTTGCATGACAGAGTCGGAGTCTGCCAGGAAGCTCAGAAAATACCACAGTGAGCTATTCTGATAATCGGCTGGTAAAATACTGCCACACTAAGCCGTCAGGAGCTGGTTTAGCGACCATCATTAAAGGCATGGTAAGTTTTGAGTACCTTCCCCTGAGTTCTTTCAGTATCCTGGGGTGCATGCCATCCAGTCCAGGTGATTTATCACTCTTTAAATCTTGTCATTTTGGCTTAGTACGTCTTCCAGGTTCACCAAGATTTCTTTCAGTTCCTGTACATCATCACCCATGAAAACTATTTCTGGTAGTCAGATCTCTTACAACTTCCATAAAGACTGACACAAATAATTAATTTAGTCTCTCTGCAATACCCTTTATTTAATTTTAAGAGAACAAAGCTGCCATGTTACTCAATTCTAGGAGAGAGATTTTTGTCCAGCCCTTCCTGATGCATAATGGGGTCTACACTACAGCACTGACTGAAAATTCACTAATATGTAGCTGTAGCATGAGCAAACAGGAGAAATGCCATAAAACGTGCCATAAAACGTTTTTACACTTTTGTGCAGTAGCCTGTTTTTAAGCATTAAGCATGTATTAAGGAATGAACACAAGGAACCTTTATTTATTTATTTATATTTCTTTTGCATTTTTGGGGTGTTGATAAATTATTAAAACCTAATACCAGAAGTCCTAGTTTTAACCACACCTACTCAGTGTAAATTATTCCAGATCTCTCAGAAGCCTAATGCAGCCATAGCACTCCTGTTAGTTTGGTAACCCTGGCCTCCCATGGAGGTTTCCTGTATGCAGCTGGACAGCTGCTCTCTGCCCACTGTGCCCAATCTGTATTCACCTTTCTTTGACCCTTTAAAATTCCATATTACTGAGCAGACACATAGTTTGGGGCTAATTTTCAAAGCAGTTAAACACACAAAGTACCATAGTATCCTTTAGTACTTTGTGTGTCTTAAGTGTCACTCATTTCTTCCTCTTCCCCTTACCACTGCAGATTTACATTTTGGCACAAGTTCAAAATGCACTAAAATGCAGAAATAACTAATAGCCTCTTTTACAAAGCCGCGCAGCAACAGCCCTGAAGCCCTTTAAATCTCTATGGGCCGTTAGCGCAGCACAGCCGCTAGCGCACCTTTGTAAAAGAGGCCGTAAGCAGGGCCGGATTTAGATGAAAAGAGCCCTAGGCTATTCCACTTATGAGGCCCTTTCACCTCCCATTTTTAAGTTTGTAAATTACATGAGAGATAATAAAATACATCATTACTGTGATATATATCAATATGTTAAATGAAACATGTTGTTATTGGTACTAACCTTTATAAAAAATGTGACACGGATAATAAATAAAAAAAAGTCGAGAACATTTATTTGGACATTTATTCTCAGCACCATATATAGTACTTGTAACAATAACTACTCAAACATAACACCCAACATTGCCCCTTCCTATGTCCATAGTGCCTCCAGTGCGTCCTTCCTCACTTCACCTCCCTCCGATGCCCGCCTGCCTCCCATCCCCCTTCCATTGAACACCCCCCCATGCCATCCTGCCTGCCTGCCTTCCATTGAAACCCCCCACTCCCCTCTGATGCCAGTCTGGGCCGTCCTGTCCTGACGGATCCACGTTTTACCTCTCTCTCTGCGGGGCTGGGCTTTGCCCAGCTGTTTCCGGACTGACGTCTTTCCCTCCCCGATCCTCCTCCCAGGGCGAGAAAAAGAAAGGGAGAAGCCGAGTCGGCGCCCCGTTGCGGCTGGAGCCGGTTCCGATCCCGAAGCGTAGAATTTCTCCTTATTTTCGGTTCAGTGTTTTAGTGTTCACTGTTTTTAGACTAGAGTAATTTTAATTTTGCTAACAATTTGAATGTAGGCCCCTCTTGATCTTGAGGACCTAGGCTGAAGCCTAGTTAGCCTATAGGAAAATCCAGCCCTGGCCGTAAGTCTTCATTGAAGATCAAGGAGTTTAATTTCACTATATACAAAATACAAACCTGACCATATCTGCTCAGGATTGATGTGAAAACTTGCCACAATTCAGCAATCCTCAAGAATAACTTTTTTTACTTCAGTAAGGATACTAGAAAGTGGTGCTGCCCGATTCAGGAAAAAAAATTTCGATTCAATTCGATTTTCCTGCCCAATTGGGTGTTTTTTTTTCCAAACATTCTGGTGGGTTTATTTTATAGCTGTTTCACCCCCTTTGCCTTCTCCTAACCACACTGGTGCTGTGGTGTAAACAAAATAATCAACGGGGGCCGTGGCCTCCCCCAAAATTGCCGATGTTTTGGTTCCTCCTCTTCCTTTCTTCCTCCCTCCCCCCAGCGGGCCCCTGCGGCCCCCTCAACTCTGGACTTCCCCAAACCTGCCTTCCTGCCTCCACCCCGGATCACTATTATTTTAAATGTTCCAGCAGCCGCGGCACAACATCCACCAGATGAGACTTCTGCCGTCGGCCTGCCCTGGAATTCTTCAAGCAGCAGCAAACTTCCTGTTCCCGCCTAGGCGGGTGGCTGCTGCATGAAAAGTTCCAGAGCAGGCCGAGGTTAGAAGTCTCCTCTGGTGGATTCAGCGCCTCGGCTGCCATAACATTTAAAACAGGGGGGGAGGAGGGGGCAGGTGTGGGAAAGTCTGGAGCAGCAGGGTTGGTTTTAGGAGGGTGGTACAAACAGGGCAGCTATGCATGCCGGTCCGTCGCCTTTAACACGGACAATGAAATGCAGCCTGTGGCCTCCCTCCCTGCATTCCTTGTGCTGCTATCCACCCCCCCAATGACGCAACTTACTTTTTCAGCACAAAGAATGTGGAGAGGGAGGCCGCATGTTGTGTTTCAGAATCGCTGCAGTAGCTGGCATTCCCCTATAGCAAAAATGTGAACGGAGGTGAAGGTGGGAGGACATGCCGGGCCAGGAAGCCCCCAGGACTGGTTGGTTTTTGTTTCTTTTTTAAGTAGAATGGGTTGCAAAGATGTGCCAGGTGGGGAGTGAAGGGGAAGGACTTATAGGGCCAGAAACATGGGGAACTAGTGGGCAATGGTTTGGAGGAATAGAAAAAGAGAGTAGTTGGACGTGGAATGCTCTGAAGTAAAGGGGAATGAGATACTTGAAGGGAAGATGGAAAGAAAAAGGCAGAGATGGAGGACGTAGGGGTGATGTAGAGGGAGATGTATAGAATAGGAGGATAGTTGGAAAGGGAGAGAGATATGGCATGGGAGGGCAGATGGGAAGGCAGGGAAGAACAGATGTTGCTTAGGCTGGAAGGAGGTTGGGAAGGACAGATGCTGCAATGGCTGGGGGAGGGGGAGACAGGGAAGGACAGAGGTTGCACAGGCTTGGAGGAGGTTGGGAAGGACATATGATGTATGGTGCTGGGAAGTGAGGGAAAGAGAGATGCTGCCAGTGGGAGAGGGAAGAGAAAAAGAAGATTTTTTTTTAAAATATATTTTTTTTCTTTTTTTTAATTAATTTTATGAATTGTATAAATTGTATTTCTCCCTTTTACCTACTTGTTTCAGTTTGTATTAATAGAACATAATGATTAGTCTGTATAATAGTCTTATTTGCATTTGTATTTGTCATCCCTGGCTTTTACAATTATGTAATACGCATTGAAATATTGGATATTGCGTAAAATCAAAATTTAATAAACTTGAAACTTATGCATAGGTGCATGGAGTGGGAGGGAAAGTGATGGGGAAAGGAAGAAGAGGGAGAATTGTTAGACATGATAGTGGTGGAGAGGAGGAAAATAAAAATATTGCACTGGGAGAAGTGGCCGCAAGTCTAAATTACCTTCTTACAGCAGCCGAGCGTTGTAGTTGCATATGGCTGCCGTAAAGGTCATCTCTGATGCAACTTCCAGTTGCGTCAGAGATGACCTTTATGGAAGCCACATGCAGCTTCAATATTCCAGATGCTGTAAGAAGGTAATTTAGACTCGCGGCCACAGGGCAGGGAGGTTTGTCGGACTGGGCCTGTTGTAAGGCGCCATGAAGGTAAGGGGCAGGAAGGGAGAAAGGGAGCTGTTTCAACACCATTCACCGCTAAATTTTCCGGACCTAGCCAGCTGTGCACCCCCCATATGGCTGCACCCGGGATGGACACCCCCCCCCCTTGGTACGCCACTGCATGAGGGTATAAAAGGGAAGACCACTGGAGAGAGAGGGAGAAGATGGTGTACAGGGATGGAGGGGAAGGGGGAAGAGAGAGGGAGGAGATGGTGCACAGCAATGACAGGGAAGAGAGATAGAAGATATGCTTCTTATGGAATAGATGGGAATAGGGGAGAAAGAGAGAGAAAATGATACACATGGAAAGGGAAGACATGGAAAAGTAGATTTTGAGAAGAAAGCTAAATGTTAAAAGTTAACACCAAAGATGAATGTAGGGCAGAAAGTGAAGAAGGAGAAAAAAAACGGCAAAGGAGAAAAAAATGGCAAATGGATAAGAAGGCCATGGAAACACAAGAACACAGACAGAAAGAAGTACAACCAGAGATTGGGAAAAGATGATTAGGATCACCAGAAACAAAGGTAGGGAATATTTTATTTTCAATTTACTGATTGAAATGTGTTAGTTTTGAGAATTTATATCTGCTGTCTATATTTTGCACTGTACAGGAAGAAATTATTTTCTTTCTATTTTTCAGGTGTTATAATGCATGTAGAGTCTGGCATTTTAGGATTTTGTTTGTGTATATTAGTACTTTTAATTTGCGGTCTTGAGTTTGCATAGAGGTTATTATCTGTGTTCTGCATATGTGACTGAGGCCAAGTGTTCTGGTAGGAATGAATGTTGAGAAGCATACAGTATGCTTTGTGTAGTTTAATTTTGTGTTTAACCATTATGTATTGTTAATAAGATTATACTGTGTGTATATATGAAAAAATGAATGGAAAAAAATGGTATTACTGTACAATTAATACTATCGTTATTATGGGGGTGGGGTCAGGGGTGGGGCTTGGGTGAAGGCTTGGCAGAGATTTTGGCCCCCCCCCAAACAAAAAAGCGTTCCGCTGCCTATGAATTAGACCATGACTTGAAGCAATTTGTCCCTTCAAATAACCACAGATGTTATGTAGTCATCTTTTGTTGAAAATGTTATTTCAGTGCAAACATTTATGGTGGAAGGAGATGATGCTGTAACAGATCCAAAAAGGGAGACTAATGTGAGAGAACTTGAAAAAAAAAAAAAGAGAATAAAAGGAAACAGTGGCTGGAGGTATTTAAGCAGCTCCTTTCCCCTGTAAAAGTCTTTCCATACATTTTGCTGTCTCCAAGAGGCCTATTTGAGGTATGATGTGCTAAAATTATCCTGTGTCTGCTTCAGCTGCCTCCTTCCCAGGGAGTTAACTTTGACAATGCTCAAGTTCCTCCTCCATTCCCCTGGCCACAGAGAGAGCAAACAGGATGGTGAGAGAACAGGATGGTACTAAAAAGTCAGCATAGACAAGAATGTACAGGGGAACCTAGAAGGGAAGAACCAGATCACTTGTAAGAACACAAGAAAAAGAGAAAGGGAATGTCTGTGAAAGAGAAAAAGTACATTGGGAGAAGCCCTAGATGTGCTTCTGAGGGCTCTCAGCGGATTAGCAAGATGGCACTTAGTAATAAGCTTGTCCTGTTGTCACCTACAATCAGCCCTAGGCAGGAGTGAGAATGTCCTTGCTAAATTAGAGGCCTGCGGCAGCTCACTTTAATAGGATTGGGTTTGAAGAGGGATTAAAGACAAGTCATTAGCTAGGCCTACTTCACCTGCTGGAGAAAATAATTACGCAGCTGCAGATCTATGTAAATCTGTCCTAACCTAGATTAGTTTTTCTGCACACACGCCCTTTTGCCTCTCTTTCCTTAAGTTGCAGTCTCCAGCAACCGGTAGGGGAGCCTGACAGGAGGGAGCCCTTTTCCTTCTTTATCTGGATATTTTGACTCCCCCCTTGAAAGCAGTACCTCTGGGAAGATGGTTCTCATGAAAGTCAAGTTTTCCTATCAGAAGAGGGTGAAATTAGCTCAAACTTTGTGGCTAATGTCCTGGGTGGCTGCTTTTGCTGGTTGTCTTACACTCGGGATGGGGATTTTCTTGAAGGTGCAACTATGGATGCATAACGAGGTGCTGGACAATTCCCATATCCATACCGTGCCCAACACTGTGATTGTTGCAGGGTTGGCAACCATTCTTATGAACTTGTATGTGAGGAAGATCAGCCAGGACTCCCTAGATGTTGCACGCTTCCCACAATGGAAGGTGGTGATGGTCCCGTTTTTCTTCATCTCGTTCCTTTTCACCTTCCTTGTGCTGGTGGCCCTCTTCCTGACCTGTGCTATGAAAGGCAGCCTAGAGGATTCTCTAAAGATGGGCTTAAAGAACGGCATCCGTTTCTACAAAGACACGGACACGCCTGGACGCTGCTACCAAAAAAGGACCATAGACAAGCTGCAGATGGAGTTCCAATGCTGCGGCAACAGCCACTATAAAGACTGGTTTGAAGTGCAGTGGATCAGTAACCGATACCTGGACTTCAGCTCTAAGGAAGTAAAAGAGTAAGTGCCAGGCTCGTGCTTATCTTTAATGATAAAAGACACTGTTTGCCTCTTTCAACAAAGAGTCTCATGTTCTGTGCAAGAAGCTTTCACTATGACATCAAACTCATACCCTGTACTATGTATTCTGACCAATGACCCACCTTAAATCCCTAGAAAAACTCTGCCGACACCATTGATCCGACTCCATGTTGCTACTCTCATACTATGAAAACCCTTACTTATATATTAACCTCCCTTCTCGGTTAGGTCCTCTTAATTCCCTCTCTGCGATCCTCCAGTCTCACAGTTCTCTTCTCCTTTAATGTAGCCCGCTGACTCTTCTCAGCCATTTTTATGTAAATCGCCTTAAACTGAAAGGCACTCGCGGTATATAAATAAAGATTTATGTTATGTTATATGAAAGATTTGACTGCAGAGGAAGGGGAAAGATGTCTGAACTGCCCACTGACATCTGCTATCTGCAAGGACACAAGCCAAAGTCAGGGCTGGCCCAACCATTAGGTAAACTAGATGACTTTCCCTTGAGCAGAAGCTTAGGAAGAGTGGTAGCGCTGCTGCATTTAAGTCAAAACAATAGGCCCTGACATTCACATGCTAAACATCATCAGTGTATATTTGTACCTTCAGGAGGGTGGGCAATTTTCAAATAGATCATTTACTTGGATAAACTTATGATTTTATTGTAATCGAGTTTCGACAATACCGAGCAGACAATTGCGCGCAGGACATCAGCGCGCCGGACTTAAACTTAATTTTAAAGTGCTCCGAGGGGGGGGGGGTTTGGAGTGGGAACCCCTGCAGTTAAGTTAGTACTGTTTGTGCTGCTGTTGGGTGGGGGTGTTGGGGGGAACCTCCATTATAGAGGGAAGAGGCGTTTTTCCCTTTTTTTAGGGAAAAAAGTCAATTTTCTCTTTAATGTGGAGGGGTTCCCCCCATCCACCCCCAACAGCAGTGGCACTTTAAAATTAAGTTTAAGTCCGATGCGCTGATGTCCTGCGCGTGATTGTCTGCTCGGTATTGTTGGCGCTCGATTGTCTCACGCGCTTTTGTCCCATCACCAAACCGCCACTTCAGCAGTATATCAAATGCCAATAAATAAATAAATGGCTTTTGGAGATTGTTTTGTATAAACTGTATTTACATAATGAGAACAAAGTATAATGCCTATTTTGCACAGAATTATTCTGGAAAGTGTGATGTTGAGTTTAATTTTCAAAATCTTCAAGAGGAGCTAAGAACTTGGCAATTAATTTGGTGGGGGAGAGCAAAGTGCCTAAAACACTTGCACCAGCCCAGTTAAATAAGCAAGGACACTGTGAACACTACAGTCTGCTAACTGCATTTCATTTGTAGTCTATCTTATTACACTTCTGGGTGGCTTTGCAATCAATACACACATATTCAAGCACACAACAAAACACAAACACATAAAAACCCAGCAACTTGCTAGCACTTACACCTGTGTATTCAAATTAATTGGCTAATAAGTCATTTAATGTCAAGAATTGGATGTTAACAACCAATTACTGATGTTATTTGACACCCATTAAAATTTGTGCATGCATCTGCTATGCACTATTTTATAAGCACATGGCAGCTAATTCTAATAGCACGTAACTCAGAATGGGGCATGAACATGTCAGGGGCATTCCAAGAGATGTACAGGGAGTCCCTGAGTTACAGATGCCTGATTTAAGTACGACTCGTACTTAAGAACGCAGTTCTGATTCATTTGATTGTGCCATAGACTTCTACACTTCTGCAGCAGATTCAGGAATGATGCATGACCACATGAAGAACAGCGTCTGGCTGTGCATGCTGTTCCTTAGAGGAAATACTACTAGGGACAGTTGACCCTTTTGTCAGCTGGAAGCAGAGGTAAGCAGCAAGAATCTTAAAAAATACAAGTTCTGAGCCACATACAAATCTGACTTAGAACAGCTTTAAAAATGTAACTCGTTCTTAACCAGGGACTACCTCAATGTGCCTAACTTGGACACCAGCATTTACACCAGGTTTCAGCAGGCATAGGTCTGGTGTCCAGGGCTGGCGTTAAGAGAGGACAAACAAGGCAACTGCCCTAGACCCCACAGCATCAGGGGACCCCTGTGGTCCAGGATATCCTTCCCTTCTCCCCACCCTGTTCTGAAGTCCCCCTCGCCTTTTAAAATGCAAAGGGAGGTGGGTGTCGCTGGAACAGCAGCAATTCTCTAGTGCTGCTCGCAGCTTCCTTGGTGCTATTCCACTGCCACAGTCCGCTCCCCCCAACACAACTTCACGTTTATGCTTGGGTGGACCGTAGCAGGGGAACAGCGCTGAGGAATCCACAAGAAATGCTAGAGAATTGCTGCCACGCTGGGTTACATGCTATCGACTAGTGTTTGAGTCTTAGTGACTTGAATACAGAACTAGATTACCGGGCCTTTCTTCTGTGTAGTATAAATTCGATATTGTCGCATCAAATGTGATCCTCTGCCTCCAACACTGCCCATCTGCTGCTGCCCAGATAGGTTAGTCTGACATGACATCTCCGCTGAAACCTGTACGGCATAGCTTTCAGCTTCACAAATGCACGCGAGCCCCAGTGGCACGACAAACCCATGTACCTCAAGCAATGCCCAATGTAATAATTACCTTGGTACTTTCAATCTTTGACTACTGCAATGCAATCTTGCTGGGCATTGTGAAATACGTGATCAAGCAGATTCCCAATGGTACAAAGTGCAGCAGCAAGGTTTCTGCTGGGAAAATCGGGGCAGATGAGTGTCACCCCACTATTGAAAGAGTTATACTGGCTCCTGATTGAAAGCAGCATGAAATTCAAGATCTTGTCGCTGACACACAAAACCATTCGTCTCTCTGAACCACAATATCTAGACACCAGCACTCGAGCCAAGAATACCTGCTGGAAATATCCTCCTTCAGAGACATCAAATACAAAAGCGTCAGTACATGAAATGTTCTCAGTGATGGCTCCAAGGTGGCCGAACTGCCTTCTGAAGGAATTAAAACTGGAAAAGGACATTGTAACATAGAGGAGATAGCTGGCCACTCCCCACTGGGAACACGACAGATAACTAGAATTATCAGGATGGATGTTAATCTAGGATGCACAAAAAAGAGGATACTGGCATTATGCCTGTAAATAATAATGATTTAAAATGTACATAGCACACAATACTAGTATTCTGTGTGTGTATATACTTAGGATGAGCGTATTATGGTATAGTTACGTATCAAGTTTCAAGTTTATTTAGATTTGATAAATCGCTTATCTATAATTTACTAAGCGAGTTACAATAAAATATAAAATAAACATACAATTCAACGTGCTGCTTAAAATGGGTTGGATGGACAAACATACAGACAAACTTGATTACAAAAGGAAAAAAGGGAGAAAGTTACAAAATTAAAGTTTTTTAGAAAGAAAAAAAAAGAGCCATGAGTGGAAGGAACATGAGGAAAGGTAAAAAATTTTATTATTATTAATTTTTATTTTTTATTTTTTTATAAATGGTGTTTGCTGTGCTGTGTGTATGTCATTTAAAGATTAAAAGTGCCTCTAAAAAGAAAAGTTTTCAGGTTGGTTTTAAATCGATTAAGGTCCTTTTCTTCTCTTATATGCTGTGGCAGAGAATTCCAGGTCTGAGGGGCCATCACCGAATATATGTCATGACGTCTAGTACCAATAACTTTTAAAGAAAGAACCGCCAACAGCCTTTGAGCTGTGGAACGGAGAGAACGTGACGTGTTATTTGGAATAAGCATTCAGTTTATAAATTGTGGTTCGCTAGTGGACAGTGTTTTAAATACTAGAAGCAGGATTTTATAGGTTATACGGTGATTAATAGGGAGCCAATGTGAATCAATCAAGAAGGGAGTGACGTGATCTTATTTTTTTCCATTGTGGATGATTTTAACAGCAGTATTTTGGATTATCTGTAAACGTTTCTTTTCCTTTTGAGTGATATTTAATAATAATGAATTGCAATAATCGAGCTTAGCAATGACACTAACACTAACTCTGTATCGAAACAGTGGTGTAGCGAGGGTAAGTGGCAACTGGGGCAGTAGCACCCTCTCCACTCCTTCCCGACCCCCCCCTGCCGCACGTGCGCCGCTCTTCCTTCCCCTGTACCTTTTAAATTTTCCAGGCGAGAGCATCAGCTCGAACTTACTTCCCGTGTTGGCTAATCCCTCTGATGCCACTTCCTAGACGCAGGGCCTGGAAGTGATGTCAGAAAGAGGCGACACCGACACAGGAAGCATGTTTGTAATGCTGCTCTTGCAGGAAAAATTAAAGAGGAATGAAGGAAGGGACGGGGCGCATACGTGCAGCGGGGGAGGGGGCGGAGAGGAGAACGGGTGCCTGAGCCCTTTACAAAGACTGCATTTAGAGTGGACTGCCCCCCCCCCGCATCCACCTTACTACGCCAGTGATTGTAAATCTATTATAGAAGCTCATATAAACTGCTCTGAATTGACTTTCCAGTCATTAGTAGCGGTATAGAAGATTTCAATAAACAATAAACCTCTTTGCATTTTAAAAGGTGGGGGGCCTTGGGAATGGGTTGGAGAGAAAAGAAGGACATTTTAGACCATGAAGGGAGGGATGCTGGATGGGAGGGCCAATGGTGGACCCAGGGATTGTGAGGGGGAGAGGGAGAGAAGGAGGAAGAAGGGAGAGATGCTGGATGGGAGGCCATTTGGTGTGGGGGGTGGAGGGAGGGGAGGAAAATTGAGACTCCCCTCCTTAATTTGTGCCCTGGGCCCCAGCATATCTAACACCGACCCTGTTGGTGCCCAGGGTTAGGCATGGGAATCTGGTGCTTAATTTTGAGCTCCATTTATAGAATTCTTCCATAAATGATTAAGCAATATAAAACACTAGATATTGTTGGAATGTTTAACAGCTGCAGACTGAATCGAAAGGGGCAGTGGGTGGTTATAAAAAATTTTTTTAAGTTTATTCATTACCCATATAGAACATTAAAATATGATAAAGAATGCAGTGCTTTAAAAAACAAACAATATATACTTACAATAAGCACAAAATCTAATTGACAGCCAGTGCAAAATAAAATTTAAAAAACCCAATGGAGGTAATGTGACACTAATGATATGAGTAGCTGCAAACATTAGCCTGCTATGAATCGGTGCATTGTGGGAGAGCTGCACTGATCACAGCTACAGCAAGTCCCTGATGTAAATATTTTGGTTTATCTAAAGAAAACTCCAATACATCCATGATAGCAGAATCCAGGTATTAAAGGACACACACAGGCAGAGGAGATTGTAAGGCCCCAGTCTGCTCCCAGGGCAGGATTAAGGCATCAGCAAACTAGTTGCATGCCTGGGGCCCAAAAATGCTTTAATTTGGCTCTTTTTGGATCCTGCTAAAGAAACAGATGAAGTTATCATTTGTGACTGTTGCTTTGGTCTCTTCAGGACAAGGTGGCATCATTAACTCCCATGCCGTCCTAGTTCCTCCTGAAATCATACGTTTATTCAAGTTTCACATTTCAAGTTTATTCAGGCCTTTCTATCCTGCTTTTCAAGCAAATATCCAAGTGGTGCGCAGTCTAAAACAGTGCCCACAAACTTTCTCGAGCCAGGACACACTAAAGGTAATGGCCATGGCTCAAGGCACCCAGAAGTGCACGGATGTCGCTGTGATGACACCACACGCATGTTGACATCCATGCATGTGTGAAGGCCCTCCAGACAGGCCCTGAGATACCGGTGGGGGGATGCCAGAAGGGAAGAGGGCCAGAGAGAAGGAGAGGTGCTGGTGCCCACTGATTGCCTACAGGATGTGCGTCTCAAAGCGAGAGGCACGTCCTGTAGGCAGGCAGCCGGCGTCTGTCCTCCTCCACAGTGTGCCGTGGCACATCTGAAATCTCAGGAGGAACACAGTTTGAGATACACTGGTCTAAAATATGGGGGAGAAAGGAGAAGAATGACATCAGAGCTAGGAAAAGGGAGAAGAGTTCCCATTTCTGCAGCCCCACAGTCTGGTATCTTTTCCCCCCTACTCTACTGCCTCTCCCCTGCCACTTGCAATCCAGTATCTCCCCTTCTCTCTCAAGCCCACCCCATCCTGTTGGACAAGATGGGGCACTGGCTCAGGGTGCTGGTAATAAAGGACTCCTAAGTTCCAATCTGGCATGTATCCCTCTAGGAATTTGAAGGTAGACCAGACTGGGATTTTGGGACCCTGAGCCAATGCCTCACCTGGTCTATAGACTTAGCTGGCCTGACAGTCAAAGACATTTATCTGAATGGCAGCACCTGCAGTTTGAATCAAAGCTGCTGACCGGGACCGTTTAATGCTGTGTCTATTAATTCTAATTTCATTTCAGCCGGATCAAGAGCAATGTGGATGGCAGATACCTGATGGACAGCGTCCCCTTTAGCTGCTGCAACCCCAGCTCCCCCAGGCCCTGTATCCAGACACAGATTACCAATAGCTCGGCACATTACAGTTACAACTACCAAACCAATGAGCTGAACATCTGGATCCGGGGCTGCCGAGAGGCCCTAATGAACTATTACACAGGGATTATGGCGACAAATGTGGTGGGCATCGCTTTGTCCTTCATCCTGCAGGTGAGCAGAAATGGACTGCAGCAGCAGAAGTGCAGACATGATCCATGTATAATCAAAAGTCTGGCCTTAGTGCTGGCTGTAATGTGCTATGATTAGAATTTTATGCACCACAGGTAATATTGCATTACCGCATGGCGCCCTTGTGAAGCATTTATCTATGAGCAAATGAATATTAATTGACATTTAAGAATGTATTACTTAGTTTTACTAAGAATTAGATTATTCATGGGTGAGGGATTTTGTTTTTGAAAATTATTTTGTCCTCTGTCCCATCATATTCAATTGTTTGGATTTAAATCCCCTGTTTGTTTTGGGAATATACCTACATTCATCTTTGGCATTAACTTTTAACATTCAACTTTCTTCTATTTTTCTGCTTTCTTTTCAAAATCTATCTACTTTTCCATGTCGTACCTTCTCTTCCTATCTATGTGTACCATTTCCTCCCTCTTTCTTCTTCCCTATTCCCATCTATCTATATGAAGCATTTCTTCTCTCTTCCCTTCTACACCCATTGTTATGCACCCTCTCTCTCCCTCTCCTGTGGGCTGACATCTTTGTCTTCCTCCTTCCCATGGTCTGGCATCTTTTTCTTCTTCTTATCACAGCCAAGCATCTCTCTACTCTCCCATGGTCCAACATCTCTTTCCATCCCTTCCCCTCTTCCTGCAGTCAGACATATCTCTCTTCTTCCCACAGTGTGGCATCTCTTTCCCACATTCTGGTATCTCTCTTCTCCCTCCTTCCTTTCCATTCTCTTGTCTGGCATCTCTCCCTCCTTCCCCTTCCAGTGGTCTGACATATCTCCATCCTTCTGTCACTCACATCTGGAATCTGTCATCTTTCTTCCCTCTCAGTATAACATTTCTCCCTCCTTTCCTCCTTTCTGCTCCTTGCAGTCCAACATCTCTGCTCCTCATACCTCAATCTGTGTTTTCCCCTGCTCTCATCCTCCCTGACCCCACCCCTACCACTGGGCTAACTTAAAACAGCTCCAGGGGCCCCCTGGTCCTTGCATATCTTCCCCTTCTGTCCTTCTCATTCCCCCCCCTTCCCCTCACATTCCTGATCTCCTCTGAAAGTCAAAATCTTCTTTTTCAGCAGGGCCCTGGTGCATCAGCCATTCTGACAGGCCACCAGAGCTACCTTGAAGCTTTAAATCTGCCACAATGTGCCCAGGAGAAAAAAAGTTACATCAGAGGGAGGCAAATCGTGGCAGAAGGAAAGCTTCGAGGCAGCGCTGGAGGCTTGTCACAATGGCTGTTGTGTCGAGGCCATATTGAAAAAGATTTTGACCTTAAGAGCTCAGAAAAGACTGGGGAAAGGAGGGAGGTGGACAGAAGGGGAAGACATGCCCAGACCTCACGCTAGCTCTGGTCACATGAGGTTCCCAAAATATTGGGGATGCTTAGGCACCCACAGCACTGGTGCCTATGGTCTTACTTTGCAAATGAAGCATTAAGTGATATTGGCTTTTCTTTGGAGTCTCTGAAAGAATACAGACAAAGCAGGGAGCAATTTGGGTACATTTTTGGAGCTGAAAATTGTCTTCCACCCAGTAATTAAAAGTATATACATCAGTTGCAGAGCATATGTTCTTGCAGTAAAGGGAACTGGGATAGTGCAAGGAGAAGCAATCAGCAGGAAGGCGTGCTCAGATTTCTCCTTACTGGTTGGACCACTTGGTTTATTTCTCTAAAGCTTGTCTCTCATGACAGCAGTGATCAAGATCAATGCACTGGTATTGAAGTCCTGATGAGAAATAGGGCTCAAAGAGTGTGAGAATGAGAAAACTTTCAAATGAGACTTACACACTTCTTTATGAGTGAGACTTGGCATCCCTATTATTGTACTCATTAACATGCAAACAGTAGTGCAGTTGAATTGGATGGTAAAGACTAATGAAGAATATTAACATGTATTGTGGTATGATCCATTCCAAAAACACAGTAGTAGCAGAGAATGTGGAGGCATTCAGTGACAACACCTTCTTGTATGTCTGCCTTGTGTAGGTGTCTGTTCTGGTAAGCCTAAGGTATCTTCAGACAGCCATGGAAGGCGTGGTGGGCCAAGAAAATGTGGAGTGTGAAACAGAAGGCTACCTTCTGGAGAGAGGGCTAAAGGATACTTTTAAATGCACTGTGGAAAGAACCAAAACACTCTTCAAATCCAACCAGGTGGAAACCACAGGAAGCACTGAAGAGTCCTCAGTTCCGGCAGCAAGTTAGATGTCTTCACACTCCATAGGGTGATCTCTGGCAGCAGAAAGCATCTAGATTTCTTATCAACCTTGATGGAAGCTCATAGGGAAAAATCATTATCCTTAATCTTTTTGGGTAGGATATAGAGTGGTCCTACTCTCATTCTATGGTTTTCACTCATCCTTGCTTTTAAGCTTGTCAGGGCCCAGGAGACTGAGACCTTTTTTGCCCCCTTAGAACTGGATTAAAATTAGATCATGTGGCTTTGGAAAGGAGAAGGAAGCTTGCTTCTGGTGATCTGCCTCTAATGATCAGATTATGGTGATAAACACATTGCAGTAGGCTATTTCTACATCTCAGGGAGTTTTTTTCTAGGCTGATAAACAGAATAGGGCTCATTTTCAAAAAATTAGACGTCCATATGACGACATAAACTAGCACTTGGATGTCTTGCTAGTCAAAATGTCCAAGTGGGCATTTTTGAAACTGACCTTTAAACGTCTTTCTGGTTGTTTTGTCTCCAGTGCATCTAAACCTTAAGGGGTTCATAATAAAAAAAAAACAAATGTTAAAAAGTGTCCTAAGTGGCTACTTGGACGATCAAAAAGCCTGATCGTCCAAGTACCCATAACCAAAGCTGGTTTTTAGACGTATCTAAAACCAACTTAGGCCTTTCCCCTGCCTCTAAACATACAGAGAGAAAAGAGGTGTGTTTAGAGGAGGGGAAAGGGCGGGCAGTGGGCGGGAGGTGGGCCGACCTACACCTAGTCGTACAACAGGTATAACCAAAACAATTTAGTCGGCATTTAGACCTGTTTCACTTAGACAAAATAAAACCAGGTCTAAGTGCCGAAAAACGGGCCGCTGAGCTGAAGGCCGTTGGCGCCATCAGTTCAGCGGCCTGGCAACCTAACCATCGCGGCATGAGAGATGCCTCATCTCCCCTACCGCGATGCCATCACTCTTCTACTCGAACTGCCGCGACCCGCTTGGGCTCCCTCTTGCCCCGATGTTATCGGGGGGGGGGGGTCGCGGCTTCAACGGGGCAAGAGGGTTTGGACTCCCTCTTGCCCCGATATTGTCAGGAGGGGGGGGGGGGATCGCGGTTTGACATGGCAGGAAGGCTTGGGCACCCTCCTTACTGGATCATTGTTGGGGGTGGGGAGGATTCTGTAACCGGTGTTGTTTTTGACAGACACCGGTTACAGAATCCAGCTTTTAGGCGAAGGACTGGCTCCTCCCTCGCCTAAAAGCCCTTCTGTTGGACGTTTTGTGTTTTTTTTTCATTATGGTTAAAAAGTGTAGACGTGCTGTGGGGATACTTTTAGACATAGTGGAGATTGGGCGTTTAGGCAGAGGAAGGCCATAATCAAAACATGGACGTATGTTTTGGTTATGGACACTTTCCCTGCTTCTGGGTTGAACGTTTAAGGACTTAGGCCAAAAGGGGACTTAGACTTTTTTTTTATTTTGCCCCTCCACGGGTGTATGTTAGAAACTTGTTTTGGGTGGGATTAGGGTGGGTTTAACACTTGGACATTTTACAGTGATGATCAAACATTTTAGAAAATGTCTAGGGCACAATTTGGACATTTTGGGCTAGACCTATTTTTAAAATGAATAAGGGTCAAAAAGTTACCCAAACTGACCCCATCACCACTGGAGAGATAAAAATATTGCCCCCATGCACTCTCCCAGTGGTCACTAACCTCCTCCCGCCCCAAATATCTGCATGAAATAGTACATATCTGACTCTTTGACAATTGCAGATACTATGGCCGGTCCTAGTAGAGCTGCAAGTAGGTCTCCAGAGTAGCCTGGTGGGCAGTGCAGTAGATTGCAGAGAAGGGGACCCAGGCCCATATGCCACCCTAACTAGTATAATTGTGGTGGAAAGTGTGAGCCCACTGTACTGCCATATAGGTGACACCTGCAAGTATAAGGGTTATTGGGGTGGCAGGTAGGTTTTGGGGGAAGTTTTGGAGGGCTCACTATATAATCTACAGGGGTTATGGTGCGAAGTGTACCTGTCACCCTTAATGTGAAGTTCACAGTAGTGCCTCATTGCTCTGCTCTCATGTCTATGTGCCCAGTCCATTAAAATAACTGGCCCCCTCCTAAATGCAAATGGATTGTTTTGGATGTTTTTAATTTGGCTTTTTTTCCGATAATGGCAAAAAAAATTAGATGTCTAGCTGGGCCATTTTCATTTAAAAAATGATAGATGTCTTGCGGGTTCGAAAATGAACATTTTCTCCACCTAATTTTTGGATGTTTTTCTCAAAACATCAAAAGTTGGACTTAGACATTCTATCAAAAATGCCCCTCAATGTTTTCAGACCTACCAGTTTCAGGAAAAAAACACTGAAAGCACAACTATCACAAAGCTCGATTCTGAAGTAAAAAAAAAAAAAAAAAAATTATAAAAGAAGCAGACAAGACATCTGTCACCAAAAGATGGCTCACTTACTAGATGATTGACAGGGCACAAAGCAAACATTCTATGCTATCAAGTGCTTAACAATGACATTACATAGTACTCTTTCCATTTCAGCCTGTGGGGTTTTTCCTCCATTTTGTGTCTGAGGGAAAAAAAATCTTGATAAACCAGGGCTTTCCAGGGCCGATGCTCAAAAGCTAATGCCGGCACTAGGAGTGACTAGTGTTGGAACTATGCTCATATTAATGTGTGCCACATGCACAAAACCCTCCAGTGTGCACGCTAATCTGTAGGCTGTCATAGAGGAAAACACCTTCCAGGGATTCAAGACAAAGTTAGACAAGTTCCTACTAGACCAGAACGTACGCAGGTAAGGCTAGACTCAGTTAGGGTTCAGGCCCTTGACCTAGGGGTCGCCGCAGGAGCAGACTGCTGGGCACAATGGACCACTGGTCTGACCTAGCAGTGGCAATTCTTATGTTCTTATGCTGAAGATCAGCACAAAGTGTATTGAAATGAATTCAAATCAGGTAATTATATATTCACTCCGAATGCTCAGAACATAACACAGAAACTACTGCTGGTCTTAATGCTGAAAACACACCACCAGGTCGGGGATGGCATTTGGGTTTTGAGGAGAGGATTTCTTTTGCATTTTTCTCATTAAATTGCCAGTTTTTGGCTTCTTTTGAAAGAAACCCAGATTTCCTATAGTCTTGATAGTGTGAAAAAGAATATGGCTGCAAGTCCGAGCAGAGCTAGGGATGAGGGTGGGTATTGACGCCTGTTTTCCTGCACTTTGGTGTGATCCTCTTAGGGGATTTAAATAGCAAAAATTTTGGAAGGGCTTATACTTCATGGCCTAGGGGGTGTCGATGTGCCCTTGCACTTCCTGTTTTGGCTGACATATGCGCACAGGAGTTTCACGGTAATCACAGCTCTTGTGCACATGCATGTCACGTTCCTTGCTTTCGCTTTATTAGTGCACATATTTGCATCTCATTTGCTTTACGCATTGGGAAGCTAGTTTTCAGTACTTCTTGTTCTATGGATTGTGCAGTCATGCCTCTAGTGCCAGAGTTTTGAGCATTGGGCCCCAGGACTGATTGTATTTCTTATATTCTCAGACTGGAATGAAATGACCTCTTGCTTCCTTCTCAACAGACTGCAGTTAGTACTGCTTTTACCAATGGGCAAAGGGAGCACTTGCCCTAAGCCCTGCTTGATGGGGGATGCATAATTAAAAACACCACTGAACACAGGACCCACTTTGGTCCAGCATCCTCCTTCTTTCCCTTTCCCAGTGCAGTTGGTTCCCAGGGTAAAAAGCAGCATAAAGGGGTGGAGCCACTGTCAGTCCATACAGCTGATGGCTCTGTCAGCTCTACCTCTTCTGACATCACTTCCTATTTCTGAGGGACAGAACCAGCAGACCCAACAGTGGTTCCATATCTTTATAACACTTTTTATCCCCAGGAAGCAAGGTAAGCTCACTGCTGGACCAGGGCCTTAGGGTAGGGTTACCATATGGCTCCAGAAAAAAGGAGGATGAATTGAGACATCCGGGTTTTACTTCCACTGGTTTCAGTAGAAATAAAACCCAGATGTCTCAATCTGTCCTCCTTTTTCTGAAGCATATGGTAACCTTACCTTGGGGGGAAGGAGGAAGGGTGCTGCTGAACCAGAGGGGAACTGGGGCACTGCAGGTTAGGGGGAGGACTGGACTGGGGAGTTGTGAGTATCCAGAAAGGTTTGTTCAGGGCCTCATGGGTGGTTAATGCAGCCCTAATTGCAGTGAGATGGTGTTGCAGAATTCTTAAACTCCAGCTTACTTACTGGGATGGAGCAGAATAATACTGGGCAGGCTGGATACTCGAAAATGATCTGATGTCCTAAAACTTCAGAATAATAAAGTCACATTCCTCTATTTTGGACAAATTCTTCAGTTGTTCTTATTACAATGGTAGGTGAATTTTTTGGTCTGATGTCCAAGGGGAGGTTATTCTGGCTGTCCAACAGTGAAGGAGGATAAATTCTCCCTAGATGTCTGAATATATAGCAAAAGGGTATCTATACAGACTTGACAAACAAAATCACTTGTTGTTTAAAGAGGTTTTGTCTGTCAAGTGTTACCACTAGTTATCCTCTATACATCCTATTTGTTTGGTGTTTAATGTGTATACAGACCACAGTGCAGACCTGCCAAGTCTCCCGCATTCAGAGGGAGACTCTCACTTTCATTGGTCATCTCTTACATTCCCACTGGGGAATGAAGATCTCCTGCTAAGCAGCCTTCCCTTCTTCGGCAGCAGGAGATAGTATTAATTAGATGTCTTCTCCTGCTGTAGTGGGACCAGCCTCTCCATAAGAGCTACAAAATCTCACATCTTTTATCATGAGACTGGTCCAGCAGCAGCAGATGATGTTTTATTAAGGTACCCTGCTGCATGAGGGGGAGTGGCTTGTAGATGCCTTGGCTGAGTTATATCAGGGGGTGAAGTCAGGAGGTGGAATGGGCATCTGGGGATGTGTGATTGGGTAGAGTGAGAGGCATGGCTGGATGGAGTGGGGCGGAGCTAGAGGCATGGCTTAACCTATGTCTCAAACATTGAGCCCCTGTGGCAGCCTTGCCAGAGTGAGATTGCTTCCAGCGGGAAATATTTATTTAAAGAATGTCTTATCCACATTATCTACAATTATAGGCAGAATACAACAAATATTCATAAAATTATAAAAAATAAACAATACAATAACACACACAAAAAAAAACTATAAAATACAATAATCAGTAAGTAACTCATGATGTCAGTAAATCTTATCCTGACTGTAAATAGGATTTCTTAATGTATATTATTCCCATGGGCAAAAATAATGCCTGAACCAACAGGTCCCATTTTTAAGAGATATTAAAAGCATGTTGAGTCAACAGTCTTTAAGGCAGTGGCGTACCTAGGGTATGTGGCACCCGGGGCCCATCATTTTTTGACACCCCCCCCCCCCCATCTATATGAAAAATATGATTTTTAGTACCAATCTACATATCGCACCACAAGAGTGTACCTAGGAAAAGGCTGCATCTTAAACACTGCAGTGAGCACTAGAACACCAACACATACATTGTAAAACTAAACAAGCCAGATCCCGCACAGTCAATTGGTCCTGTAGTCAATGCCAACTGAAAACTATGTCTTTTTCAGAACACACAGAACAGAGATACACCCTCGCCCAAAATGGAATAATCACAAACTAAAAATAGAAATATGTAGACAAAAGTTAAACTGATCCGCCAAGAAACCAGACCCTGGATACAATGCAACACCACAAAAAACAGTAACACATGTCCTCTAATACAGTGCAAAATATAAAGACAGTAGATGTAAATTTGAAAAAACTGATACATAACAATCACCACTTTATAAATTAACAAATAAAAATAAAACAAATAATGAGAAATAAAAAAATACCATTTTATTGGACTAATCCCCGTAAGCTCGGTCCCCATCCCCGCAAACCACCTGATTCCATCCACACAAGCCTTGAATTGTTTATATTAAAGTATAAAAAGAAACAATATTCTGTACAATTGTCAATTTATAAATCAGCGTCTTCTCCCCACTCTCTTCCCCATTTCCCTTCAGCATCCTCAGCCCACTCTCTCTCCACTTTCCTTCAGCGCACGCACATAAAAACAAGCAAGTAATTTTATATCATTTTCATTCTATTCATTCATAGAAATTAAAGTCTAGATAATGCCAGTCACATAACAAAACATGATTTTACAAAAATAATTCCCTGCAGTCAAGCCTGCAAGGATTACTAGATGTCTTTCAGCAGTTCCCCTCCCTCCCTCCCCCTTACCTTTGTGGCCAAGTCAAAATGATCTACCAACAATAAAATTTTAAAAACACAAAGCACGCTGTACGCAGAGAAAATGTTAATTATCATTTATATTCCGCGGGGTTTCAAAGAGGTCAAGGCAGATGACTTTATGCAATGTCACCTCAGTAACAACTATACAAAAATAGACAAATATTCCCCCTCCCTTTTTACTAAACTGCGATAGCGGTTTTTAGCGTAGGGAGCTGCGCTGAATGCCCCACGCTGCTCTCGACGCTCATAGGCTCCCTGCGCTTAAAAACTCTATTGCGGTTTAGTAAAAGGGGGGCCATAGTGCAAAATATAGACAGCAGATATAAATTTTCAAAACGGACACCTTTTGATCACTAAGTTGAAAATAAAATCATTTTTCCTACTTTTTTGTCTGGTGATTTCATGAGTCTCTGGTCCTTCTTCTGGTCCTTCTTCTTTCTCTCTCCCCCTGGCTCCCCTCTTTATTTCTGCCTTTCTTTCTCTCTCCTCCTGGCCCCCCTCTTTCTTTCTGCCTTTCTTTCTCTCCCCCTTGACCCCCCTCTTTATTTCTGCCTTTCTTTCTCTCCCCTTTGTCCCCCTCTTTCTTTCTGCCTTTCTTTCTCTCTCCCCCTGGCCCTCCTCTTTCTTTCTGCCTTTCTTTCTCTCCCCCTTGACCACCTCTTTATTTCTGCCTTTCTTTCTCTCCCCTTGGTCCCCCTCTTTCTTTCTGCCTTTCTTTCTCTCTCCCCCTGACCCCTCTTTATTTCTGCCTTTCTTTCTCTCTCCCCCTGGCCCCCCCTCTTTATTTTTTCCTTTCTTTCTCTCTCCCCCTAGCCCGCACAAAGCCATCGTGCCGATTTCTCCACTTCCACGATTCTTTCCCTACCCTCACCCCCAAGCCAGCAGCCGATTTCTCCCTGCTCCTTCCCCGATGTCCTGATGTCCTGAACTTCATCGGGCAGCAGCAGCATTCACAATTCACTGCTGTTGCCCGCTTCAGGCCTTCCTCTCTGTCGGGTCCTGTCTTCATGAAAACTGGAAGTAGGCAGGACCCGGCAGAGAACAAGGCCTGAAGCCGGCAACAGCAGCGAATTGTAAACGCTGCTGCTGCCCGAAGAAGGTAATGGAGCACCGAGGCAGTCCGCTTCTCCCCCCTCCCAGCCGAACCCCCGCTGACCCTCCTATCTCCCCCCCCCCGTGAACCTTTCCGACCTTCCCAGCGAGAGCAGCAAACCTCCTTCGCGGCTTTCTCCTCCCTCTGCCGCGTTACTGATGACGTCATCAGTGATGCGGCAGAGGGAGGATAAAGCCGACGCTACTGGAGGGAGGTTTGCTGCTTTCGCTGGGAGGGTCGGAAAGGTTCACTTGGGGGGGGAGAGATAGGATGGTCAGCGGGGGTTTCGGCTGGGAGGGGGGAGAAGCGGTCTGCCTTGGTGCTCCAAGGCCTGGCGCCATTACCTTTTTCGATAATGGCGCCGATGCTGCTTTCGCTGGGAGGGTAGGAGCGCGATAGGGACCGGGCCAGCTGTGCACCCCCCCCTCTAAGGCGGCACCCGGGATGGACCTCCCCCTCGCCCCCCTTGGTACGCTACTGCCCTGGGGAAACAGCCTGCAACAAGATCGCGCGATGCCAGAGATCTTTGCCTGCTTCGGCTGTTTCCTCCGCCGCGGTCCCGCCCCTCCTCTGACATCAGAGGAGGGGCAGGACCGTGGCGAGGAAACAGTCGAAGCAGGCAAAGATCTCTGGCATCGCGATCTTGCTGCAGGCTGTTTCCAGACGCGACACCCGGCGCAGGGGGGAGAAACTGGACCGGACCGGGAGCACCCCCTCAGGGCTTGGTACCCGGGGCGGACCGCCCCTCCCGCCCCCCCCCCCCCCCCCCCCTTGGTACGCCACTGCTTTAAGGCTTTTTTTTTTTTTTTGTAAGTAATCAAGTTTCTTATCTCTCTCAATTTGTGTAGTAAAGAATTCCATAATTTAGGTCCCATAACATAAAACCTGAATTCCTGTTCGCTTCACGATAGATAATTCTAAATGAAGGGATATCTAACAGATTAAGGAAGGCAGATCTTAAAGATCTTGGTGGCTGATGAAGATGCAAACTAGCAGCAATGATTGGAGAAATTTTTTCTGTCAATTCTCTTAAAACAATTAACAGAATCTTATATTTTATGATGTATTCCATAGGATGTCAGTGCAGTTTAATCAAAACTGGGATAATGTGTTCAAAATGCAATAGCCCCTATTAACATCCAGGCTGCAGAAATTTGTGGAATTTGCAATGATCGAAGAACATTTTTTGACATTCCCATGAATAGTCCATTACAATAATCAAAGTGAGGTATTATAATACTCTGAATCACTAATCAAAAATTATCAAGTCATATAAGTCAGGACTAAATGTGGCCTGTGGTCCATACCTCACCCATCTCTGCCATATGTGGTTCACATTCTTTTAACTGATGTGTGAGACTAACACTCTCAGTACCCTTACACAACTGGATAACAATTCCATCTTACATGGGAATTATCTACTATAATAAAACCCTAAGCGCACATGCACACTTCAAACTTCGTGATCCTTGCGTCTGATCCGTAGTTCCGTGCCAGGAGAACCTACTGCGCATGTGGAGTTTGAAATGGTGACTACGGATGCAAGGAGGTGGAGAACATGCCGGCGACTCCCCCCTCCCACCCTCACTTACTGTAAGTCTTGGCCCGTGGGGTAGTAAATCTGGCCCGCTGGCACAAACCGCTACCGCCGCTGCTGCTCTTCATTCGCGTCTGCCCTCCTCTTCAAAGCAGCCTGCTGAGGATCACTGGCTGGCTGTAGTGAACCTCGCAGGCCGATCTCCACCTCGGTACCACGTTCCCTCTGACGCAATCCCGCCCCTCCTCTGACGTACGGGATTGTGTCAGAGGGAACATGCTACTGAGGTGGAGAGTGGCCTGTGAGGTTCGCTACAGCCGGCTGGCGATCCTCAGCAGGCTGCTTTGAAGAGGAGAGCAGATGCGAATAAAGAGCAGCAACGACGGCAGTGGTTCATGCTGGTGGGCCAGAAGAGACCAGGAAGCTGGGATGGAGGGAGGGTAGGAACGGCGGTTTGGGAGCAGGTAAGAGGTGCTGCTGGACAGGGGGGAGGTAAAACAAAGGGAGAAGGGCTGCTGTTGGACAGGGGTAGCAGGGAAGGGGTGGTGCTGCATAGGTATTGATGAACAGGGGGAGCAAGGAAGAGGGTGCCGGACTGGGGGGGAGGTAAAATGAAGGGAGAAGGGCTGCTGCTAGACAGGGGGATCAGGGAAGGGGTGCTGCTGGACAGGGGGAGGTAAAAGGAATGGAGAAGGGCTACTGCTGGATGGGGAGCAGTGAAGGTGCTGCTGGACAGGTATTGATGGACAGGGGGAGCAATGAAGGGGTGCTGCTGGACAGGGGGGAGGTAAAAGGAAGGTAGAAGGGCTACTGCTGGACAGGGGGAGCAGGGAAAGAGTGCTGCTGGACATAGGGGAGGTAAAAGGAAGGGAGAAGGGCTACTGCTGGTCAGGGGGAGCAGGCAAGGGGTAGTGGTGGACAGATGAGGAAAGAGAGACAGAAAGAAAGAAAGATAGACAGCAGCCAAGGAGAGAGACAGAAAGACAGACAGACAGAAAGTGGCCAAGGAGAAAGAGAAAGACAGACACACACATCTATTCTAGCACCCGTTAATGTAACGGACTTAAAGACTAGTTTTACAATAAATTCCTCTCATATTACTACTCCTTGATCATATCATACTGATAATGCAGTCATATAGATCAGTCCTTGTTTGTGGTCAATTGATGTCATATGGTTGTACATTTATGACAAGATCACAACTCCTGATGCAGGCTTTGAGTGCTGAAATACAGCCTCGTATTGAATCATATCATCTTGGTGGACATTGAGAACTCTTTATATTGGTTATTCAATAAAATTGGTATTTGAACTTCTATCGAACATCTACTGGTCTCCCTTTTAGAATACCATTTATCTAGCCCTACTCCTTTTGACTATGACAGGGTTTTGTTGTTTTCCTTTTTGGTGCTTTCTACCCAGACAGTGCCTGAAAAAAATCCACAGAGCGACAATATTCAGCACTGGGATTCAAATAACTGCGCATGTAACTCAGGACAACAAAAATGTTCTGAGGTTAGCTGGTAAGTTTATCCAGACACTAGTGCTGAATATTGCTGGTAACAGCCAGCAGTATACCCAGATTTCCAGCACCGCTTTCCAGATAATAGATGAATATTCAGGTACAGTATGTGTTCAAAGGCCAGAGCTGGCATTTATAAAAAATGTCAAAAACAGAGTTAAATATTGACCTGAATGTTTCTATATTATGAATCCTGATACCAATTGTGATATACAGTACAACACATTCCCAATTTCAAACTTTATATATTAGGGCATCAGTAATATTCAGCTTACTTTCCTAACCAGCAGTCTCTTAACTTTTATTTTCCTTGGGGGGTTTTTACTCTCTTTTTGTTCACCCGTTAAATTTCCCTTTACTATAAAATTGTAGTTCTTCCCTCTTGTTTCTAGTTAGTCTAGTTTAATGAATGTCCAGACGTATGTTTTTAATTGTCCCCCATTTTTAATTGATGTACATCGCTTAGAAATATTTATAAATGTTTTAATCAAATTTTAAATAAAACTTGATTAGACCAGTTAAAAATTAGTTATCAAGATGAAGAATGAGATTTTATTAGCTAGCTGTTGATGTACCAAGAAGCTATCAACAAACTCATTTCTGGGTGATCCTTTCCTACATGTCAGACAAGCTGTAGGTTAGCCACCGACCCAATGTAACTCAAGGTTTACCTGGAGCACTCTTTAGCCTGGGACTACTCAAGCTGTGTGCTATGACCTCAAATGGTTCAGGAAGCTCACATTTTGGGGTTGCAACCTGGGTGAGCCCTCCATGAAGACATCATTGGCCCACGAGTTGGATCAAGGCAAGCCACAGAAAGATTGATAAGTGCTACTCTAGCTAGTCTGTTATTCAGGATATCTATAATGAATATAGTATAGAAATTCAAAGCATGGAAGCAGTACATGCTAATCTTGCTTATAACCCTAACCCTGGAAACCAGTCTGGCTTGGGGAAATTCCATCAGAAAAGGCTTCAGAAACAATGTACTGGACCAGATTCGGATAGTCTAATATTTGGGTCCATGGCAAGGCTGCTTAACCTAAAGCACACAAAGTCAGTCAGGTTTCAGATATGCATGAGATTTGCATTATTTTGGAGGCAGTGCATGCAAATCTATAACATGTATATTTATTTTGAATATCTTGAGATCCTGGCTGGCTGAAGACTGGGTTGAGAAGCCCTGCCCTATGATAACTGTCTGGTGGATATTTCAATTGGTTCATGACCTTGATTTCAATTTCTTCCTTCTTTATTAATCTTCTTTATTAATCCCTATTAAATCTCATGGGAATTACACTTTTGTCCTTATAAACTTGTGTGTGTCTGGAGGTGGGGAGGTCTATTCTTCCTGCAGATCAATTTCAATGGTATGGTCTGTTTTCCCCATCTCTTTAAGCTGCAGTGGGGTGGTCCATTACTTCCTCTCTTTAAACCACACAATCCTTTTCTTCAGTCTGAGTGAAGCAGTCCATCACTTTTTTCTTTTTACGCTGAAGTGTAATAGTTTTTTGGTAATTACTCACCTTCCCATGTCTGAGGTGAAGACAAATTCCAAATTCTGGGCTGCCTAGTCCCTCCAGTCAGCATTAATAGGCCACTGCGCTCCCTTCAGACTGCAACAGAGACTTTGTCTACTCTATTCTAAATATAGTGGGATGGTTCATGTCCCTTCTCTTCAGACTCCAGTACAATGGTCCATTGTGCCGGTCTTGCACACATTTGCATTGGGGGTGGTTTGCTGTACAACCATCACTACAGAAAGA
Source organism: Geotrypetes seraphini (assembly GCF_902459505.1). NCBI lineage: Eukaryota > Metazoa > Chordata > Amphibia > Gymnophiona > Dermophiidae > Geotrypetes > Geotrypetes seraphini. The sequence continues at coordinate 82,810,349 of NC_047091.1, read as the reverse complement.
CTCTGTCAGCAAAACAACATGGTGTGATATTGTGGAAGAGCTTCAGGTCATGTTCTGCAACATCCCTGGATTAGGAATTCTGCATCAGGTATCGCTTTCGAAACTCAGATGTTAGAAGACAGTGCACTAGTCTATCAGTGTGATTCTGAGAGGGCCAGCGCTCCAGTGTCAGATTTGGGTTGACTTTCAGAACCATCCTTTTCTGAGGCTTCCAGAGTTAGCCAAGTACTGCTGAAGTTTGCGCTTACAGGTCTGCATGTAAGTGCGTGCAGTGTAATCAAAATCAGCAACAACGATAGTTAAATAGAGTCTGAATTTTTAATCACTGGAAAAGGAGCAGTTGTGCTCACAAACAAGGGCTGATGGAAGAGAATTAGGTGCCCTAGGTAAACGTTCAGCCTTGAACCCCACCTCCCCTTAATTAACTTTCAGGCCCCTGGTTTCTGAATGTAAACAAAAATATGATTTCTGAAACTTTTAATCCATGTTAAAAGGAAGTTCTTTGTCAAAATTTAAGGACAGCCTCTGTTAATGGATTGGCTGACAAGTAATGATGTCATGCAGGACAAAAGGTACATACTGAGGAGCAACGAATTATCGGGTTGAGATCTTTGTCAGAAAGGCCAGCATTTTGGCGTCTGTAAAGACCTCCCAGATGACGCAATAACCTTTTGAGGTCCATTATGACAATTAATAAACGAAATAACTATTTGAATACACTTTGCATCGTGTTATTTTCCATGTACTTTTTACACACCTAGAGCGAAAGCTAGCAGCTTAATTGGCAACTGCTGCTTAAAACGTGCGCTTGTGTACCCATGCTCAGTTTCCCCCTTCTTCCCCTGAGATATTGATTATTAAACTCAACAGTCACAATCATGCCAATACACTCCCTCCTAGAACAAGCCTATTAAAATCTATAATAGAACATGACAGGTTTAAACATTAAACTTTTTTTCACCTGATATTCAGCCAGCAGCAGGCAGCACTTTTAATGTACCGTCAATGTTAAACCCAGATATTCAGTGCCAGGCCATATCCAGCCAACAGTATTCAATATCTAGTTTTATTTTTGGCCACAAAAACTTAACCAATTAAGGCAATAATCAGCGCTTGAACATTTAAGTTAAACCAGTTAAAGATAAGACTGCTAGGATGGAAAGCTTCCACCATATTGCATGTGTGGGGCTACTATATTTGCATCTATGGCTTCTTTGGCAAAGTCTTGGCAGTCCCTAACTATGTGGTCTTTCTCTGCACATCTGAAACAGGTAGGAGAGTGTGGATCCCAAGACTAAGTCAGCAGAGTGTGCTGGGTTCATGGAGATGAGGGCCTCCATGGCTCTGGGCCCCCTTCAGGGCCACCAAGAGGTGAGGCAAAATTTATCCCAGGTTTGGCCTCCAATATGGACCTAGCACAGACCATAGAAGAGCCATCCTGGGCTCTGCAGTCTTGCATCTCCTTCCCTTAACAAGCTTCTCTTTGAAGTACAAATCAGAAGGGAGATCATCTGTTTTTATGTGATGCACATATGGGTGTTCCTGGGGCAGAGAATGGGTGAAGTGGGGATAGATGACTACAGAACGTATGTGTCCCTTTCTACTAGTACAGGGGTGGGCAACGAATCCTTGAGGGCACAACCCAGTCAGGTTTTCCCCAATGAATATGCATCTGATATATTTCCATACAATTGAGTCAGTGGATGCATATTCATTAAAGAATCCTGAAAATCCCACTGGGTTGATGCCCTTGAGTACCGAAGTTGCTCACCTCTATATTAGCATGTACATGTACAAAGTTAATCCTGCCTTGGTGCAGGTGTAACTGTGTGAGAGTTTTCAGGGAGGCTGTATTACAAAGGCACATAATTTGCCTTTAGAAAATAGCTACAATGTATGTACCTATGCACCTTTCCTGCTTAGGCACTCTGTTATAAAATTAACCTGAATGAGGGCAAGTTCCAAAAGCCATTTACTTGGGTAAATGGTTGTTTGAAAGTTGCCACGCTACCTAACTTTCAGGTTGTTTGCTATGACTTCAGCAGCACTTTGCCACCCCTCAGAAGTTGCTGCCATAGGCAATCTTCCAATCTGTCTAATGATTATACTGGCCTGCTCACAAAGTCAGATGCTGAGATTAAAAATATGACTTTGATATAAAGGCTGAGAACTTTAAAATGTTGACAATAGGAAACGCTTATAATAGACTGTACCACCACAAAAGCCAAGGTATCACAATTCATACCTCCTTTTCATTGCTAATAGCACATCTCTACAACCAACTTAACCATTCGGCAAGATTAAGTGGTCACCCAAAGTGGCAGCTTCCGAAGGGTAGCAAACAGAGCAGCAGTCAGGGCAAAACAATAGTCCCGACAGTCACACAAACTTACTGCATTCTTTTATCTGCAAGATGGGGAATATTCAAATTGCCTATTTACCTTATTACACATATATGTAAACTTTTAAATATTAAAATTTGCTTTTTATGATGTCCGATTATATGTTTACAAGATTATTGTGTTATTAGGATGAAATAACTGTTGAGTTTATTTATTAAAAAAAATCTGTGGGGCAGCTGGGGAGCTTGAAAATAAATTGAAGGCTGAAGGGTTGCCTAGCTAGTACTTCAAATCATTTCTATAGCACTACTAGACTGTACACATTATGTATGCAGGAACTTTCTCTGTCCCTCCTGGGTTCATAACCTAAGTTTTTGTAACTGGGACAATGGAGGGTTAAGTGACTTGCCCAGCAATGGTCATAAGGAGCTTCAGTTAAGAAGTGAATCCAGTTTCCCAAGATCTCAATCAGCTGCAGTAACAATTAGGATGCTCCTCCATTCCAAGGCACTGAAAACACAAGCCCAGCGTTCTGGACATTGTAGTGTAAATTTTCCAAATGACCCACGGCATAGCCGGTTTTAAGGGTTCCTGCTTCCTTAGTGTGGATAAGTGGAAATAAATCTGCTTTGTATGATGGATGCAACTACACTGGTTAGTAGCATAATACATACACAGAATCAGCTCCATTCCTAATGCAAGGAAAGCAAAACACATCCCACCAGCTTCCAAAGAAATATTTTCATGTACGTGAAGAGCGCGCGTGGCTCTGCGTTCGTGCGCACGCCAGCGTGGAAGTGTCTTAAGGCTAAGCAGCAGCCGTTACAACCACTCCACACCTACCACGCGGAAGGAAGTCCCCCCCCCCCCCCCCCCAGAGCTGTATCTCGAGCACACAGATGTTTCGTTCTCTCGCTCTGTACTCCCCCCGGGCGAATGTGTTTTACCAGCGAAACTTTTCCCCACTTGAAGTTCTAGAGAGGTACAGTCCCACCTGGTTGGAATTTTTTCTCACATTCGGTAAACCGGTGAGCTAAAGACATCTGAAACCTGCGGGTTTATCGCCCAAGCAACAAGACCAAAGCAGTAGTTACAGTCAGAGTGAACTCTCTCTCTCTCTTGTCCCCAACTCTTATCTCACTTTCCCAGAAGCTCTCACTCTGCAAGTCCTTCCCCATGCTGGTTCTCTCTCCTGCTCATTCCATGGTCCACCCCAGCTATCTTACTCTCTCTCCCTCCAGGCTCGCGGCTTTACACCATTGCACAGTTTAGGTCTGAGAGCTCAGCTCAGCTCTTTCTCTCTCTGACTCAGTGCGAAAGTTCCCCGGTCACAGCTGGAAGCCAGGAGCCCAGGGGTGTGGGCTGCGGTTGGCCCACTTCCTGTTGCCTGCGTAGTGAGCGAACAAGCAGTCTGAAGCGATGGTCGCCCGCACGTTACCATAGCGACTGCGAGTCGGCCGTTCCTGAGGGGGTGGAATTGATGCAGGTTGGAAACCCAACGTCGGCATCAAGTCGGTCATACCACGACCCGCCAGAAGAGGGAAAAGAGTGCGAGAAGACCGTAAAAAAGTGGGCATGCAGGCAAATGAACAAGCCAAGAGCACTATAGAGATGTGAGTGTTGTAGGGGCTAGAGAGCACTACAAAAGGGTGATGGAGAAGTAGACGTTTTACCCAGGGCAGGATTAATTCATCGAGGGCCCCTAGGCACACAAGTACACTGGGCCCCCTGCCCCGCCCCGCCCCACCCAAACATGTGCCCAGGCAGAAACAGGAAGCTGCGTCAGAGGGAAGCTTTGGGCAAGCAGCACCATTTGCAAAGTTCCCGTTGGCTTTCTTACCCGCATTGCTTGCTTGTCTTACTTTCTGTCGATTGGGGGGGGGGGGGGGGGGGGCGTTGCCAATCGATGCTGGAGGGACCTATTGCCTTTTGGAAAAAAACAATGTTGATGCCTTCTTTCATCGGGCCCCTCTGACCATTTCAGGCCCTAGGCTTGTGCCTACTGGGCCTATTGGTTAATCCTGCCCTGGCTTTATCTTTGTTCTAGGGAGGTTACCAGTTTACAAAATAATGCACTGGGAGTCAAAATGCCATAGTCCACGCCATGAAGATGAAGAGGACACAGAATCTTGGCTTCTGCTCTGCCGCTCCAGCACGAGTCTCTGGCTCTGACAGACCTCGAAGAGATTTTAGCGCTGACGGATCCTAACACTTTTCCCTCCCTATGCTGAGACGGATCCGTCAGCGCTAAAATCTCATCAAGGTCTTTCAGCGACAGAAACTACAAGCGCCACGGACACGGACCTCAGATTTTTAAGGCCGTACGGGTTTAGATCCGTCAGGTCCGTGAGGTCCGCGTTTTACCCCTTCCCCTTAACTCAGGGTTAAGCCTAGTGATACGAGGCGCGTTCAATAATTTATCTACCTTAGTATGAAACAAAAATAGCAACAATGTTGTGACATGTCTCAAGGTTACTCATGCTCAGTTGCAGCTCAGTGGAAGTCTAACATTCCAAGAGACTGGATGTCATGAAAACTGCTAGATTTGGAGCACAGTTCAAAATGTCTCAAAAGAAAGGAAAAAGCCAAAGGTGGTCCATGAGCGCATGACTGCAGTTTATGGTGAGTCTGCCCCATCATCCTACAAAGTAAAATTTTGGAGGCAAGCAGTTTAAGTGGGGTAGAGTCCATTGAAGCAACTTCCACAGAAATATGCAAGAAAGTCGAGGATTTAATTCTGTCAGACAAATGAATCAAGATTTCCCAAACAGCTGAAGAAATGGCCACCTTGGCAGGTTTAGTTTGGAAAATAATTCATGAAAAGTTGGGCATGTCCAAGGTTAGTGCAAGATGGGTTCCAAGAATGTTGATGCCATGTCAGAAGGCCATGAGACTCCAGTGCTGTCAGGAGAACTTGGAGATGCTCCGTGAAGACCAAGTGAACTCTTTTCATCGTTTGGTGACTGGCGATGAGACTTGGGTCTGTCACAGAGAACTTGAGTCCAAAATGGAGTCAAAGCAGTGGAAGAACAAGTCACCCCCCACCCCAAAAAAGGTTTGACAGAAAAATCTGCAGGCAAAGTCATGGCATCTGTCTTCTGGGATGATGAAGGACTTTTGCTTTTGGAATTCATGCCACACAAGACAATCATAACTGGGGAAAGTTATGCCAATGTTCCTGCATTGCAGGTGTCAAGTAGAAAAGACGATAACACAGCAGGCATGCTGCTTCTTCACAGCAATGCACTGGTGCACGTGTCATGACAATCACAGGCTGCCATCTGAGAATGTCGGTTTCAGCAACTGAACCATCCACCTTACAGTCCTGACCTGGCTCCCTCAGATTATTTCCTGTTCTGAGTTTTGAAGAAATATCTTTGTGGACAGTAGTTTTCAAGTGATGAAGACGTCAAGGAAGCTGTGATATCCTGGTTTGAAGGTCAAACAGAATAATTATTTTCAAAGGGGTTAAAGTCATTGCAGAAAAAGTGGATTAAATGTATGGAGCAATCGGGACTATATTGAAAAATAAAACAAAATTTTTTGAAAACTCTTCTTTCCTATTGAAATAGATAAATTATTGAACACCCCTCAAAGATGTGAGCTGAGCAAGGGAAAGCAATCCTATAGTGCAGATATCTCAGAAGGGAGCAGACAACCTTGATAGTAACCTTTGAGTGAGCAAACAATCTACCTCAGTAGGAGCAAGTAACATGACTGAAGCAACGTCAGATAGGGCAAGCAATCCCACAGCACTCATCTCAGACAGCCAGCAATCCTATAGTGCCCACTTCAAAAGGGACCTAGCAACCTGACAGAAGCAGTTTCAGAGAGAGCAAGTAATCTCACAGTGTTCCCATCTGATGGAAGCAAGTAATTATAGAAGCAACCTCACTGAGAGCAAGCAGTCCCATTCAGAATTCAAGAATGTGCGAGATAAACATAGAGGATCACTATATAGAAAAAGTATAGAATCTAATTAAAGCAAAACTTAAATGACCTCATATCTGGGATGAACTTTGACAGCAGCTTCAAAGGTTGGGAAAAGACCATTGCCAGGCAGACTACTACAGTCTGTGTCCCATAAATGGCAACAAGAGAGCAGGATCAAGGCTGGAGTGGGTTTCAACAGCAACTCCATTAGGTGGGAAGTGGGACCGGATTCAAGCGGATCTCCACAGTCTGAGGGCCAAAATTGGTAGGGAGAGATAGAAATTAGATATGCCAGTGTTTGATCATGAAGAAGTGGAACCTGTGGTGTAACCATGGGTGGGCCCAGGTCTACCCACTTTGGCTTCAGGCCTACCTAGTGGCAGCATATCTACGATGTAGCTGGTGGGGATCCCCAGGCCCTACTAGTTAAAAGCTCCCAAAATCTCTCCTACTGCATACCTTTAAAGAACTGATTTTTAGCGGCAGTGAGTAGTGTGACTGATACATGCTGCTTGCGCTGACCCCACAGCCTTCCTTCCAACGTAACAGGAAGTTCCATCAGAAGGAGGGCTGTGGTGCTAGACCAAGCACCATGTATCAGTCATGCTGCTGGCTGCAGTAAAGATCAGCTCTCTATGCAGTGGTGGTAACAGGCTTAAAATACCAAAGTGAGGAGGGTGGATCGACTGGATGGGAAAGGGGCAACTTCAGACAATGGAGTGCTGGGGGGCCTGCTCACCCAGGTAGGAAAGGGATGTCTTGGGCAGCTTGAGACAATGGAGTGCTGGGAGGGGGCGGAGTGGGGAGGGGGGGGTTGCAGCTTCAGAAAATGGTGAGTGCAAAGAGGCTAGATTGCCCAGACGGGAGAGATCTGCTCACCCAACTTGGGTCCAGGTCCACACAAAATTAGGTGTCTGGCTATACCCTTGGATTCAACTCTGGCCTCTTTATTGGGCAGACTACATGGACCATGCAGGTCTTAATCTGCTGACATTTACTATTTTTACAGAACCAAACTCACTAGGCATGGAACCTGATGGTTCAACCCTCTTTATAGATTCTGCACATCCACCAAGCAATCAGATTCCGTTTGCATTTTCTGCTGTTCTTTGGTTTGGTGAACATGATGTACTTAACATAGTAACACAGTAAATGATGACAAAGATCTGGATGGTCCATCCAGACTACCTAACAAGGTGGCTAGAGTTATAACTTCCACTCTGTACAGCTTACATCCTTCTATGCCCTGTCTGAAGTGTGAAGGTTATTTAAGTTTTGCTTTGATTCCATCCTGTCTCTATAGGGATCTTCTATGTTTATTCCACATATTTTTGAATTCTGGAATTCTGGAATACCAGGAGGGTATTCCAGCATCTACTACTTTCTTTGTGAAAAAGTGCTTCCTGCTGTTTCTCCTAAGTCTACCACACTGCAACCTCAATTTGTATTCTCTAATTAACGTGACCATTTATTTTTTTCATCAAAAGGGGACATCTATTAATTGTCAATCCCGCCCACAATCCCGCCCTAGCCCTGCCCCAATCCCGCCCTAGCCTCACCTCAGCACTGCCCTAGCCCCGCCCCCAATCCCACCCCCAATTTCTTCCATTCATTTTTCATGTACCCATAATATCTTCATATTAATTCATAATGGTAACCTTAAAATTAAAAAAAAACTACAAAGCAAACTATACGCAGAGAAAATGTTAATTATCATTTATATTTGGGGGGGTTTCAAAGATGTCAAGGCAAATGACTTTAAAATATGCAATGTCACTTCAGTAACTATAGAAAAATAGACAAATATAGTGCAAAATATAGACAGCAGATATAAATTCTCAAAACTGACACGTTTTGATCACTAAATTGAAAATAAAATCATTTTTCCTACCTTTGCTGTCTGGTGATTTCATGAGTCTCTGGTTGTATGTCCTTCTTACTGTGTATCCTTTCTTTCATTTTTTTCTTTCTTTTTTTACTCAGGTCCAACAATTGTCCCTTTCTATTCCCTCCCTCCTTCCTTCCTATGTCCTTAGTGCCCCCCAGTGCCTCCTTCCCATGTCCATAGTGCCCCCAGTGCCTTCCATATGGAAGCTCAAAATGCACTAGGGAGACAGAATTCCTAGAGGTTACACAAGATTGCTTCCTGGAACAGCTTGTTAGAGAACCGACGAGAGGAAATGCCACTCTAGATCTAATCCTAAATGGGTTAAGGGGACCTGCAAAGGAAGTAGAAGTAGTGGGACCATTGGGAAATAGCGATCATAATATGATCAAGTTCAAGGTTGAAGTAGGAATACCGAAAGGAAAGAGAACCATAGCGACAACTTTCAACTTCAGGAAAGGAAACTATGAAGCAATGAGGGAAATGGTAAGGAAGAAACTTAGGAACACTTCCAAAAAATGGCAAATGGTAGAACATGCCTGGTCTTTTTTCAAGGACACGGTGAGCGAGGCACAAAATCTGTATATCCCCAGATTCAGAAAGGGGTGCAAAAAAGGTCGAACAAAAGACCCAGCGTGGATAGCTAAAATAGTGAAGGAAGCGACAGGCAATAAGAAAAATTCATTCAGGAAATGGAAAAAGGACAAAACTGAGGGGAACTGGAAAGAACACAGGAAGTATCAAAAAGAATATCACCGTATGGTTTGAAAAGCAAAAAGAGAGTATGAAGAAAGGCTAGCCAGGGAAGCACGAAATTTCAAACCGTTCTTTAGATATGTTAAAGTGAAGCAGCCGGCTAGGGAGGAGGTGGGACTGCTGGACGACGGAGACAGGAAGGGAGTGGTGAAGGAGGAGAAAGAAGTAGCAGAAAGACTTAACATGTTCTTTTCGTCTGTATTTACAAAAGAAGATACATCTAACGTACCGGAACCTGAGCAAATCTTCAATGGAGATCAAGCAGAAAAATTAACGTCCATGGAAGTGAGCCTTGAAGACGTACGCAGACAGCTAGAAAAACTAAAAATTGACAAATCCCCAGGTCCGGACGGAATCCATCCAAGGGTTCTGAAGGAACTAAAGGAGGAGATAGCGGTACTACTGCAGCAAATTTGCAATCTATCCCTGAAAACAGGCGTGATCCCGGAGGATTGGAAGATAGTCAACGTTACACCCATCTTTAAAAAGGGATCAAGAGGTAACCTGGAAAACTACAGACCGGTGAGTCTGACCTCGGTTCCGGGAAAAATGGCGGAAGCACTGATAAAAGACAACATTGATGAACATTTTGAAAGAAACAAACTTCTGATAACCAGCCAACATGGTTTCTGCATGGGGAGATCGTGCCTAACGAACTTATTGCACTTCTTCGAAGGAATTAACAAACGGATGGACAGAGGAGATCCCATAGACATCATATATCTAGATTTCCAAAAAGCCTTTGACAAGGTACCCCATGAGCGCCTAATTCGGAAACTGAAGAATCATGGGGTGGAAGGAGACGTACATAGATGGATCAGAAACTGGTTGGCGGGTAGAAAACAGAGGGTAGGAGTAAAGGGCCACTACTCGGACTGGAGGAGGGTCACAAGTGGAGTCCCGCAGGGCTCGGTGCTCAGGCCGCTTCTATTTAATATATTTATAAATGATCTAGAAACAGGGACAAAGTGTGAGATAATAAAATTCACGGACAACACCAAACTATTTAGTGGAGCTCAGAATAAGTAGGACTGCGAAGAATTACAAAGGGACTTGAACAAACTAGGGGAATGGGCGACGAAATGGCAGATGAAGTTCAACGTTGAGAAATGTAAAGTACTACATGTGGGAAGCAGATACCTGAGGTACAGTTATACGATGGGACGGATGTTATTGAAGGAGAGTACCCAAGAAAGGGACTTGGGGGTAATGGTGGACATGACAATGAAGCCGACGGCACAGTGGGCAGCGGCCGCTAAGAGAGCAAACAAAATGCTAGGTATAATCAAGAAGGGTATTACTACCAGAACGAAAGAAGTTATCCTGCCGTTGTATCACGCGATGGTGCGTCCGCATCTGGAGAACTGCGTCCAATATTGGTCGCCATACCTTAAGAAGGATATGGCGTTATTCGAGAGGATTCAGAGGAGAGCGATACATCTGATAAAAGGTATGGAAAACCTTTCATACGCTGTGAGATTGGAGAAACTGGGACTCTTTTCCCTGGAGAAGAGGAGACTTAGAGGGGATATGATACAGACTTACAAGATCATGAAAGGCAAAGAGAGAGTGGAGAGGGACAGATTCTTCAAACTTTCGAAAAATAAAAGAACAAGAGGGCATTCGGAAAAGTTGAAAGGGGACAGATTCAAAACGAATGCTAGGAAGTTCTTCTTTACCCAACGTGTGGTGGACACCTGGAATGTGCTTCCGGAGGGCGTAATAGGGCAGAGTACGGTACTGGGATTCAAGAAAGGATTGGTCAATTTCCTGCTGGAAAAGGGGATAGAGGGTTATAGATAGAGGATTACTGCACAGGTCCTGGTCCTGTTGGGCTGCCGCGTGAGCAGACTGCTGGGCACGATGGACCTCAGGTCTGACCCAGCGGAGGTATTGCTTATGTTCTTATGCACACTTTTGTGAAATGAGAATGTTGATTGATTCCTTCTTTTATACTTTGTTTTAGGTTATTTGTGGGGCTGTTATTTTTGGCACGCATGTTATGGGCTTTATGTAAGATGGGTTTTTTTTTGTTTATGTTAGTTTTATGATGAATTTTAGGTGTTTCATGTTTTGTTATATTTTTCATTTTAAATTGTATTTTTTGTGTACAGTATAATATAAAATTATATATGTTGCTTGTTACCCACATTGTTGGATATGCAAGATACAAGTTTTTAAATAAATAAAATAAAATAAACTGTTGGATTACTAATGAATGTAATATATTCAAAGCCTCTGGATAGAGTATCAGCCAGTATACATTATTTTCTTGCGAGGCAACACACGTTTATGCTTCCTTAGAGACCAACTCTCCCTCCATCCCTTTTCTAAAGCTAGGGAGTCCCACATGGGAGAATATGCTGCCTGCTTGTCTAAGGATAAAGCACAGTTACTTACTGTAACAAGTGTTATCTGGAAACAGCAGGCAGATATTCTCACAACCCAACCACCTCCCCTGGTTGGCTTCTTCACTTGGGCTTAGCACTGACAACCTCACGAGTTGGCATCGGACAGGAAGGCACTTATGCATGCGTGGTGCAGGCAGTCTCAAAGCTTTTCTAAAAGCTTAAAGTGACAGTACACTTTACCACTGCCCATACCGGGACTCTATGGATGCGTCACTCACATGTGAGAATATCTGCCTGCTGTCTCTGGATAACACCCGTTATGGTAAATAACTGTGCTTTCAGTGCGGACCATTCGAGGTGCTCAATATCATGGTACCCAAGAGAAAGGGAACAAATAGACCAAAAAGGCAGAAGGGGGCTAGTCTCAAAGCAAAACACAGTACAACAGAAAAGGCAAGAGAGATGTCTATTCCAACCAACAGTTACATTTATTCAAAGCAACAACAATAGTCCAACATCAGTCTTTGGTCAAATAGACCATACAAGGTCCCAATGTAGGAATCCCAGTATAGTCCCAACTAGGATCCAAGTTTCAGCAACAAAGTTGCCTTTCCTGGGATTCCTTCATGTGGGACCTTGTATGGTCTATTTGACCAAGGACTGATGATGGCCTATTGTTTTTCCTTTGAATAAATGTAGCTGTTAGTTGGAATAGACATCTCTCTTGCCTCTTCTGTTATACTGTACCCAAGAGAGAGGGCAATTTCCTGCCTCGATTCCCATGGATAACCGTGGAAAACCATCCGGTGTCATTCTCTAGTGTTTATCTCAACCTCAGTCCTCTTATTCCAGCATTCTTCAAAGCTTGAGGGTCAGTGGCTGTGCCCATTCATATTCTGATTCTTCCCTCTTCCCTCTTTCCTTAAAGAATTATTTGGGGATGGTTTCTCGTGGTTATCCGAGGGGATGGAGATGGTGCAAATTCTGTCACCGTGTCATTCTCTATGGAACTTTGGCTCCTCTTGACCAAGGTGTGAACCAATTACAATGTTTTTATGGAGAAGAGGCAGACAGATTGGTAGCAATGCTCAGCTTGCTATCTGGTGCTCCATCTGCCATAGGATGAATTCAGTGTACCATTAAAACTGCGAACTGCAGAATGTGAAGAAGTGGTGGCAGATGCAAACTAAGGTCCATCAAAAAACTCACTGAGAGAGATAGAGGGACCTAGCAGTGACAACACCCTCACTACCCTGGAGAGGAAGATTCTGGACACAGTTGACCTGGTCCATCTTCTGATGTAGGAGGTGTGGACATAGCCCATAGATGCAGAGATAAGACTAGGAACCATATAGCCTACATAACAATTGCCTGTTATCACAATGGAATTGTGGTAGGACTCATGCAATGATAACCTTTAAGGTACAAGGTAGGGTCAAATTCTACCCATTACCAAGGTCATTTACTAAAGGTTCAAGGCCGTCCTATGCACCATTTCCTCACCATCTTACCTGCTGCCTGGGAAGGGATGTTTTAGCTGCATGCCACTTTTTCCCTTCCCCTTTGTGACTTAGGATCCATTATGCTGATTACCCAGGGCCCAGGATGACCACATGTAAGGTTCTGGGACCTGTGACAATAACGTGCTCCTATAGGTCAGAAAAGAAACTGTTTCCCTGACACACAGCAGCTACGAGTATGTCAACCATGTTTCTGCAGCCTGTCATGTCTGCCCATGCTGATTTCTCATTTTCTCTCTTCTTGCAGATGCTCAAGGTGTACCACAGACTCCAGCTGCTGCCAGGGAGGAGGGAGAGGAGGAGGAGTGGGTAGCACTTTATATGCAGCAGCCTCTTCTTCCAGAAAATCAGATGCTGCTGCAGCATCTCCTCCACCACTACCATAGCAGGAGACTGCTGCAGCAGCCCCCCTCCAGCACCAGCAGAGGGTCAGAAGCTAAGGAGGAGGTGGGAGTAGGGCAGGATTAACCAATAGGTCAAGTAGGCACGTGCCTAGGGCCCGAAATGGTCAGGGGGACCCGATGAAGGAAGGCATCAACATTGTTTTTTTCCAAACAGCGATGGGCCCCTCCAGCATCAATCAGCAACACGCCCCCCCCCCCCCTGATCGGCAACATGGGCCCCACACTGATCGGCAACGCGGCTCCACCCCATCAACAGAAAGTAAGATAAGCAAGCAACGCGGGTAAGAAAGGCAACGGGAACTGTATTGAAAATTTTTGATTATAACAAAAACGTTTTCCGAACAGTATCAGAAATAAAATAAGTCACCAATAGAGGATACGTAATAATAGAACAGTATTAGAAAAGAAAAATCCAACCCAACCCTATCCCACCTTTCTCATAGCACATAAACAAAACAGAACCAATATATATATATATACAGTATATATATGGCATATAAAGTATTTGTATATTATGACTCAGTTACATATGCTTTTATAGGCTCCCAGATATGTACAAAATTTTTGAGAAAAGGTCAATTCTGATGTATATTAGCTTTATATCTATAAGTTAAACAAACTGATTGCCACCAGAATTGGAAATTCAATAACTGAAAGTTTTTCCATGAGCGTGTAATCATTTGTAATGCAATAGCTGTCAGAATAGATATTAGAGCGATTTTTCTATGTAACATTCTGCAGTAATTTGTTCAGTTTTCTTGATAGTAGAGGGGATGGGTTTTGTTGATCCTTGTTTAGTATTATTTGTGATTTATAAAATGACGATTGTACAGAATATTGTTTCTTTTTATACTTTAATAAAATGATTTCAATGTAAAATTGTAACTATTCAAGGTTTGTGTGGGTAGGATCAAACAGATTTTGCTGGGGTAGGGATGGAGTGGGAATAGGGACTGAGCTTGTGGGGCTGGGGCTGGGATGGGGACAAAGTTTGTCCCTGTGCCATTCTCTACCCTGCATTAATGTTTTAATCTGTTGGGCCAACGGGGGAGGGGGGCTGTTCCTGAGGCACCTCATTTCCCTCATATGCACTATCATGTATTGCTAGTGATATTCCCAAGAAAGATCTAAGAGCTCTACAAGTAGCCCAAAATGCTACTGTTTGTTTAATCATAAGATAAGAGTTGCCATAGTGGGACAGACCAAAGGTCCTTCAAGCCCAGTATTCTGTTTTAAGCAGTGGCCAACCCATGTCACAAGTAGCAGGCAAGATCCTAAGGAGAAAACCAGATTTTATGCTGTTTATCCTAGGAACTAGTCTTTAAGCCCGTTACATTAATGGGTCTAGAATAGAGTGTCTGTCTGTCTGTGTTTCTTTATCTCTCTCTCCTTGGCTGCTGTCTGTGTCCTTCTGTCTCCCCCCCCCCGAGCAAAGCTGTCTGCCCCCAGCACACACCTCCCACCCAAAGCAGCCCCCTTTCCCTCTCCCTATCTCTCCATGGCCCCTTCTGTCTCCTCCCAGCACACCCCTCCCCCAAAGCAGCCCCCTTTCCCTCTCCCTGTCTCTCCATGGCCCCTTCTGTCTGCCTCCAGAGCAAAACTGTCTGTCCCCAGCACACCTCCCCCCCAAAGCAGCCCCTTTTCCCTCTCCCTATCTCTCCATGGCCCCTTCTGTCTCCCCCTAGCACACCCCTCCCCCAAAGTAGCCCCCTTTCCTTCTCCCTGTCTCTCCATGGCCCCTTCTGTCTTCCCCCCAGAGTAAAACTGTCTGTCCCCAGCACACCTCCCCCCCAAAGCAGCCCCCTTTCCCTCTCCCTATCTCTCCATGGCCCCATTCCCTCTCCCTCTGGCCCCTTGAATTAATCCCCCTGCTTACCTGGCCTGCTCCTCTTCAAAGCAGGCCGCGATCGTGGTGGCCGGCCCTAGCGAACTTCACAGGCCGCTCCCCAACCCGGAAGCATGCTCCCCCCGACGCAATCCCGTGCATCAGAGGGAACGTGCCACCGAGGCCGGAAAGCGGCCTGCGAGGCCCGCCAAAGCCGGCCATGATTGCAGGCTGCCCCGAAGAGGAGGATCAGTGGCAGCGACAGCAGCGGTGAGCGAGGGCGGGAGGTATGGTCCAGCTTGGTGAGGTGAGGGCGGGAGGTCAACTGAGCTTCCTTCGGGTTGGTGAGTGCGGGAGGAGGGGAGTGGCCAGAGTGATCATTGGCCGGGTTCTAAAATGGAACACGGCCACGGATCACACACCACGGCCGCAGTAATCACGCTTTTTTAAAAGCGCATGCGCCACTAGCCTTTTATTATATAGGATAAGCAGTGGATTTCCTTAAGCCATCTCAATAATGGCCTATGATTTCTCTTTTAGGAAGTTATCCCAAAAATTATCCAAACCTTTTTTTAAACCCTACTAAGCTAACTGTGTTCGATAAATTCCAGAGTTTAATTAACAGTTGAGTAAAGAAATATTTTCTCCAGTTTGTTTAAAATTTACTACTTAGTAGTTTCATTGCATGCCCCCTAATTCTAATATTTTTAGAAAGAGTACACAAGCGATTCACATCTACTCATTCCACTCCACTCAGTATTTTATAGACCTCTATCATATATCCCCCTAGCTGTCTCTTCTTCAGGCTGAAGAGCCCTAGCCACTTTAGCCTTTCTTCATAGGGAAGTCGTCCTATCCCTTTTATCATTTTCATTATCCTTCTCTGTACCTTTTCTAAATCTGCTATATCTTTTTTGAATGCAATGACCAGAATTACACATAGAATTCAGGGTGCGGCTACACCATAGAGCGATACAAATCATGATAACATTTTCATCTTTGTTTTCCATTTCTTTCCTGATAATTTCTAACATCCTATTTGATTTCTTAGCTGCCGCTGCACACTAAGCTAACGGCTTCGATGTATCCTTAATGATGACACCTAGATCTGTTTTCTGGGCAGTGACTCCTAACAGGGAACCCTGCGGAGATTAGGCGGGGTCTGGCCCGTGACTTAGCCTGTATTTTGGATTTTGGCCCCTTAATGTGATTGAGTTTGACACCCCTGCTCTAGATCATTGATAAATATTTTAAAAAGCAGTGGTTCCAGTACAGACCCCTAGGGAACCTCACTATTTACTCTTCTCCATTGAGAATACTGACCATATAAACCTGCTCTCTGTTTTCTATTTTTCAACCAGTTCTTAATCCAGGACGTTACCAGCTATCCCATGACTTTCTAATTTTCACAGAAGTCTTTCATGAGGTACTTTGTCAAAAGCCTTTTTAAAATCCAGATACATTAGTGATTCTTAAACCTGTCCTGGGGAACCCCCAGCCAGTTGTGTTTTCAAGATATCCCTAATGAATATGAATGAGGTAGATTTGCATATAATAGAGGTGACAGGCATGCAAATCTGTCTCATGTATATTCATTAGGGATATCTTGAAAACCTGACTGGGTGGAGGTCCCCCAGGACAGGTTTAAAAATCACTGGTGTATGTAGTGTATACAAATCAAAAAAGACTTTTTCTCACTAGGGTCTAGATTCACTAAGGACACCGATCATGTCCCAACCACTTTGCGACCCGATTTTCCTCCGACCTGATTCACTAACCTCTGTGCCGATCATCCTCCAATCCGATCCAACTTGCGCATGCAAATGAAGGGAAACGGCATGCAAAGTAGGAAGGACGCGATTCACTAAACAAATGCAGGCACACCGACTTTGCTGGCCAATCCAAAAACAAGCGACTGCTGAGGACCAGTCACTTGTGTAAAAACCCTGCTCTCTGCCGCAATTCTCCTGCTCTGGCCACCCTGCTCTCTGCCCCGAACTCCTTCTGCTCTCTGCCCCGACTCTCCTGCCCTTCCCTGCAGTGCAAGCCTGTGGGTTTAACCTGTGGGTTTAAAGCAAGTTAAAACCATGGGCTCGCAAAAGTGTTAAGTCCTAGCTCACACTCGCTAATTTTATTTACCTTTTGTTGTCTGGTCATCTTATTATTAAAATCATGTTGGTCCCAGGCTCTGGTTTCTCTGGTTTGTCTTCTGTTATCTCACTCACCAAGGTCTCCTGCCAATTTGAGGTTTTCTTATTTCTCTCTCCTTGCCCTCTACCCTATGTCCAACATTTCTCTCTCTCTCTCTCTTATCCATGCATGTCTCCCTCTCCTCCACCATATGCAAGATTTCTTTCTCTCACCCCTTTCTACCTCTTTGTTTACTTGTGGCACAATTCTATGAAAAAAAAATTCAAAATTCTGTGCACAAAAATAGCTAATTCTGAAAGTTTGTCAAAATATAAACAATATTTTTGCTAATTATTATCCATATTCCATTTAAACAGTTAAAATAAAATGGTTTTCTTCTACTTTTGTTGTTTGGATGTTTTATTTTTCCATCATGTTGGTTCCAGTTTCTTTTTTCTGCTTACCTGTCGTCTGCTATTTCAGCTACCTATCAAATTTCCATCTTCTCTCCCATTCCCCATCTCATTCCTTCTTCAGCCCTCCATTCCCATTCATCTTTAATGCACCTCCATTGCCATATGTCTACCTTTTGTTTTATCTATCCTCTTACCCATTTCCTTGCCACCCTCTCCTCCCCCTCAGTGTTCTACCATTATCAACATCTTCCTTCCTTCACCCTTATAACCCAGCATCCCCTCCCCACCTTCATAGCTTGACATCTACCTATCTCTTCCTTGCTGCACTCTCCACTCTCTTCCCTCACTACCATTTCTAGGCATCTCTCCATCACTCTATTATGTTCCTGGATCCATTTCCTTCCTTCTCCCCTTCCACCTCCTGTATATCTCTCTCCCTCACTCCCTTCCTTGTGTCCTATGTAAAATCTCTCTATCCCTCTCTATGCACCATACACCCTTCCTCTGCTCCATGCACCCTTCATCCCCTTCATTAAGTGCAATGTCATCCTCTCCCCTCACCATGCATATCATCCTCCCCTCCCCTCTGTGCCATCATGTTTCCTTCCTCTTCCTCTTCCCTTCCTGGTGCCACCAGCTTTCCTTTCTTAAGTTCCTTTGGCCCCCTCCCTCCCCTGTGCCACCAACTTCCTTTCCTTTTAACTCTCCCCTCCTCCAGTGCCACCAACTTTTCTTCTCTTACCTCTTTCATCCCTGTGCCACCAGCTTTCCTTCCTGAAGTTCCTTTGATCCCTCCTCTCCCCCTGTGCCACTAACTTTCCTTAGTCTTAGCCCTTCCCTCCCCCTGTGCCACCAACTTTCCTTCCTCTCACCCTCCTCTTGTGCCACCAACTTTCCTTCCTCTTACCTCTTCCCTCCTCCAGTGCCACAAACTTTCCTTCCTGAAGTTCCTTTCACCCCTTCCCTTCCCCTGCGCCACCAACTTTTCTTCCTCTCCTCCAGGTTTGCTTCTTCAGGTCGCGGTATCGGCAGTGACTCTCACATGCTGCCTGCCGCTAACCCAGAAGACTCCCCTCTGCCGCAGAGAGACTTCCAGGTCAGCAGCAAGCAGTGTGAGGGAATTGCTGATGATTCTGCTACATGGTAAGATCAGGCTGCTCCAGTGATGTCATCATGACATGGCAGAGGGAAGGTCTCAGCGAGCAGGCCAGGAGCAGCCTGTTCACTGCTGCTTTTAGGAGGCCCAAAAATTGAGATCTCATGGAGGGAGGGGGGAGGGTCAATCAGAGGGTCACGACCCGCTACACAGCTGCCCTTCATCGCTGTTGCCGCCACCCTCCACCGCTGTTGCCCCCTAAATGTTGAAACCCAGACAAATAAGGGCAAACAGGAAAGCCACCCAGATGCCCCAACAAACCGCCAAAAAGAGGACATGTCCGGGGAAATCCAGACATCTGGTAACCCTAGTATTGGCAGTCATCAGGTTCAAACAGACATTTTAGTTCATAGACAAAACCGCCGAAGACAAAGGCGCGCGCCGACAACTGAGCGCAAGATGGAAGCGCGCGCCGAAGAAAAAGAGTGTTTTTAGGGGCTCCGACGGGGGTTTTTGTTGGGGAACCCCCCATTTTACTTAATACAGATTGTGGCGGCGTTGTGGGGGGTTTGGGGGGTTGTAACCGCCCTCATTATACTGGAAACTTAACTGTTTCCCTGTTTTTTAGGGAAAAAGTGAAGTTTTCAGTAAAATGTGGTGGGTTACAACCACCCAAACCCCCCACAACGCGACGCGATCTGTATAAAGTAAAGTGGGGTGGTTCCCCCCCTACATCCCCCGTCGGAGCCCTTTAAAACAGTCATTTTCTTCGGTGCGCGCCTCCACATTGCGCTCAGTTGTCTGCGCGCACCTTTATCCTGGCGCGCTTTTGACCTGACACCGACATTTCACAATATTCTAACTATGTTTCTTTTCTTTTAATTGATCATGACAGTTAAGTCTATGTCCATCCTCCCCCTCTGAACCACAAAGTGGTCTCCTTTAGCAGTGCCATAGTAAGGGGGCTGTGGTCTTCCTAAGGGCAAGGCACCCCTCCTCCTCTCTGTTCTCCTTCTCCTTTCCTTGACGCACGCACCCCTTGCCTTCCCCCATATCTTTTTTACTTCCCCAATGTGAGGTTGCTGCCTATGTCAGCATTGGCACTCTCTCTAATGTCACTTCTGGGACCCGCATTTAGGATGTAATGTCAAAGGGTGAGTGGACACTGATGTGGGCATGCTGCTCATGCCGGAGAAGTTAAAAAGGTTCAGGGAAAGTGAAAGGGGTTCACGCATGGCTTGGGAGTAGGGGAGGAGTGCCACTGCCCTGGGCGCCACTCACCCTTATTACACCACTGTCCTTTAGCTTTCAGGGTGTTGGCAGAAGAATGAGGATATCAAAGAAACAAACAGGAGATACTGCCTTCACACTAGTGAACAGCAAACACAACTACAAAGGTGACCAATTGGTGTTCAGTTTCTTTTATTATGAAGGACTTGACATGATTGTGTTTCGGCCCAAAAGGGCCTGCCTCAGGAGACTGCAACACGATAATTCCAATAGTTCCAGCAGCTCCGAAATGAGCGCACGTGTTGCAATATAACTGTCTAAATAGGCTTCCAATTTCAAATGTCTGACATAGTATGTAACCCAAAATGCCTTATTGCAGTGTCCAAAAATAAAAAAAAAAATTCAAAAAATCATAGAATCAATACCTTAAAACACACACAAAATCCAAATCACTGCAATCTTTCTCAAAAAAAGGAATATCCATTCCAATAACTCAGGTCGAGCTTCAAAACTGTATCTTCATCAGGAGGAATGATAAAAAACATTTCACAGTGCTGCCGCACTCAGGAAATATTATAAAATTAATCAGAGAAAAATTATTAAATCGAGAAGGAAGATAGCTCAAAACCTCTTTTGAAATAAAATTAATGACTTTCTAGTTTTTCCACAACTAGTTCATCTGAAATGTTTAATCTTTGGGATCATACTGTTAAACGTTTTGTAGCTGTGGCACACTAAATAGAGCAAATGTTTTTGCAACATATTATGGATCTTTTTATCTTTGCAAACTTGGATTTTCAGCTCTGACAATAAAATCGAAAAAAAAAGAAAATGACTGCAAAAGGTGGATGATGAAATATGTGTTTGCTTGTTGACTATTGAGCCACATTTTGAATTAATTTGCATTCAAAAACAAGCACATTCATTGCATTGCATTGCAACATATTATAATTGAAATTATAAAATTGCAAAACCAATAACAAATTTGAGTTATTTATTTAAAGATTTTTAAGCTATGTATGGGTAATTGTAACAATGGTGAAACTAAAGTAGATAGAATTGCTAATCAATGCAATGAATGTGCTTGTTTTTGAATGCAAATTAATTCAAAATGTGGCTCAATAGTCAACAAGCAAACACATATTTCATCATCCACCTTTTGCAGTCATTTTCTTTTTTTTTCGATTTAATTGTCAGAGCTGAAAATCCAAGTTTGCAAAGATAAAAAGATCCAAACAGTAACAAAGCCTTGATTGCTTTGTTGATCAAGTTAGAATTACTGCATAGCGTGGCAGATTTTAAAAACAGATGGGATGCCCAGGTCGGATCTCTAGGAGGGTAGAGTTAAGGGGATGGTCATCAGAGCACGATCTCTCAAAGGGTAGCTAGGAGGGAGGGTCAATAGAATGGGCAGACTTGATGGGCCTTGGCCCTTTTCTGTCATCACTTTTCTATGTTTCTATGTTTCATATAAAATAAAAATAAAATTACTTGCCATTTGGTCCTTGAAAACTATCGTGTCAAAGAATGATGCTTGTCTGGGTGGTTGTATCCTTACACACACAGACGCTCCATTGACAGACTCTTGCGTACACAATGTACACGTCATCTATTCTCGTGCATACTTATGAAGGGAATTATTAAAATTAAAGTAAAATTCTGGAATCTCTTTGGGGCACGCCACTGTGCCTTAGCACACAGTTTGAGAGTCACCAATTTAGAGGAATACAATTTAAATGTCAATTTAATTCCTGTTTTGTAAATGCCGCAATTGCTATTTGGAATAATTTACCAGTACAAGTAAGAATTGAAGTTAGTTATTTGAGGTTTCATAAGATGTTAAAAACTTTTTTTGTGTGTGATACTGTTTGCATTTCATCTTGGATGCATAAATGTGTATGGCTTCTTTTGATGTAAATCACCTTGAACTATTTGATATTAGTGCAATTCATAAATCTTATATTAGATTAGATCAGAGGACATGCACATTTTGAAGCACAACCCTGACATCAAAGTGCCCCCAGGTGCCAGATGGCCCTAAAATAATTTATTATTTTTTTTTTTTTAAACAGCTTTTGGGAGCCTGTAGTCTGTGCTGATGTTTCCGACCATATCTGTTTCCTGGGAATTTGAGCTCACCAACTGTGAATTATAGAATAAGTGTTCTTAACCATTGGGCCATCTTTTCTGCTCTGCCTGATGCCTGGACTGATGCCTAAGATGAACATAGTCATTTCTGAGTGTAAAAGTGCATTGCCCTTTGGGAAAGGGACTTTCAGGTTGCAGATACAAACAATGGAGGTCCTCTTCATGACTGTCATACACCAGTCCACAACCCAACTTTCTATGTAGCAAAGGAGAGGTTGTGAAAACACATAGAGGTTCCTTGATCTGACAAAATGACCACATTGCACCCACATCTTTGTTTCATATAGACTTGAACCCACCACTTGTAAATGATAAAGCATGTATTCTTAATCACTAGGCTACCTCACATGCTCTGTAGGAGAGTACTGTATACCCATCTGTGAATGGGGAAAGGGACCTCCAGTCTGCAGACACAAACAATGAGGTCCTCTTGACGTATTTGTAGTATGACTCACTCACTCTGATGGCAAACAAAAGAGCCCATGAGCCCTTCTAGTGACCAGCACACCTATTAATATGAAAACATTGTAACAAAGTTCATTTCCACGCTGTTCAAATTAATCTCAATATTATTCCATGGAGTGTAGAAAGTACTCCAAATGGGTGCACTGTAAAGAAAAAATAATAATAATTTATTTTCTTATATACCGCCTTACCAGTAGTTCTGGGCGGTTCACAACAGGAAAAAGCTGTTAACTTATACATTTTGAAATTATGCCAGCTTTCAGCAGGCCTAAACATCTGTGTCAGTGCATATTAGCCAGATTGGATACGATTCTAGATGACGAGAGGCTGAGGGATCCCCACCAGCATGGATTCACAAAGGGAAGGTCTTGTCAATCCAATCTGATAAGCTTCTTTGACTGGGTAACGAAACAACTGGACAGGGGAGAGTCCCTGGATATTGTGTATTTGGACATCAGTAAGGCTTTTGATAGTGTCCCACACCATAGGTTATTAAACAAGATAAAAATGATGGGACTAGGAGAAACATTGACTGCATGGGTTAAAGACTGGCTCAGTGGTAGACTTCAGAGGGTGGTGGTAAATGGTACCCCCTCAGAAACGTTGGAAGTGACCAATGGAGTGCCGCAGGGCTCGGTCTTGGGTCTGATACTTCGAGGTAAAATTACACTATTCGCCGATGATGCTAAGCTATGCAACGTGGTTGACAGCGCTACCGTGCCCGACACTATGAGGCAGGACCTACTTTTACTGGAACAATGGTCTATTACTTGGCAACTGAGTTTTAGCGCCAAAAAGTGTAAGTTTATGTACCTTGGTAGCAGTAACCTTAGCAGAACATACACCCTGAATGGTAAAACCTTAACAAGAGCTGTCGCAGAACGAGACCTGGGTGTAATCATTAGCGAAGATATGAAGACTGCCACTCAAGTGAAGAAAGCCTTGGCCAAGGCTAGACAAATGCTGGGTTGCATCCGAAGAAGTTTTGTCAGCCGAAAGCCTGAAGTCATAATGCCGTTGTAAAGGACAATGGTGAGACCTCATCTGGAATACTGTGTTCAGTTTTGGAGGCCACATTATCAAAAGGATGGGAAGAGAATGGAATTGGTTCAGCGAATGGCCACTAAGATGGTCTCAAGACTCAAGGATCTCCCATATGAAGGACGTCTAAGCAGGCTGCAGCTATATTCTCTTGAAGAACGCAGAGAGAGGGGAGACATGATAGAGACCTTCAAATATCTTACAGGTCGTATCGAGGTGGAGGAAGATATCCTTTTTCCCACGGCAAGAAGAGGGCATTCGCTCAAACTCAAGGGTGGGAGATTTCATGGTGACATCAGGAAATACTTCTTCACCGAAAGGGTGGTTGATCGTTGGAATGGCCTTCCACATCAGGTAGTTGAAGCCAGCAACATGCTCGACTTCAAGAAACGATGGGATAAACATGTGGGTTTACTTCGGGGAATTGCTTAGGGGGAGTGTTCTTTTAAGGGAAGGGTTCTTTTGAGTGGGCAGACGTGTTGGGCCAACGGCCCTTTTCTGCCATCATACTCTATGTTTCTATGTGTGTAAGTACAAACCACGCCCCCGCCTATCTCTCATGGTTTCCAAGTTTATTCAAATTTTTACTATTCTGCACCTAGGGTGAAACCTTTTGGGCGGCTTACAATCTAATACTTCAGGGACAGAGCATAGGTTTTGTGCTCAAAAAACAAAAAGAACAGTAAGGAAAAGGGTTGAACTACAATTTGAAAGGATAGTAAGTAGGGCAAGGTACGTGTGCATGGCGGGAAAGGAGTGGGTGAAGAGAAGAGGAGAAATGTCGGTGCCCCCACCCAGGAGAGACCGCCCCTCACCTCCCCCTTTACTACCTCACTGGGGTAGTGTAACACATTTGGGAACCTCTGTATCTTGGTGAGACTCATCCAATGGAATTGAAAAGCAACAGGTGTGGTTTCAGTTTATGTAGGCATCTTGAAGTAGAAGCATTTTAAAATCACTTTTGAACTTGTCAATGGCTGGCTGTAGTTTTGGAATGATACAGGGAGGGAATTCCCAAAAACTGGGGTCCATTCACTGAGGGAGTGGTATTTCTAATATGATCGTGTACGGTTTCATGACAGGATGGAATTTTAAGCCGATTATGGTGTGCAGATCTGAAGAATCTGTAAGGAGCATATAGGGTGAGAAGACGCATTCGGTACAGGGGTTCACCAGAGTTTAAAGTTCTGAAAACCAATAAAAAGTGTCTTATAAGTAATACAGTGGTTTACAGGGAGCCAATGTGCCTTTATCAGAAGGGGAATGATGTGATCAAATCTGCACACATTGTAAATCGGTCAGATAGCAGTGTTTTGTATTATTTGATGTCGACTTTCTCATTGTGCGACTTCTAATTATTAGGCGCACTGTTACAGAATGTGCTCAGACTGATATGTGCATATTATTCAATTAACGTCAGCCCTTATAATTGGTAATTATCGGTGCTGATTTTGCCATTCAATTATGTTAGGCACCTACATCAGCTAGGCATGCCGATGTAGGACCTGACTTTAGGCGGACTATATAGAATTTGGGGGCAAATGTTTTTTTTGTGCATATATGTGCTGGGGTAATTTTACAAGTGTCTTCTTGAGTGGGTAAAAAGCTCAAGTAGCTTATAAAATCACCCGTATAAAACTTTCAAATGCACTTCCAGGGTTAAATTATATCACCAAATTAATGGCTGAAGCTATACCTACAGTATGCTTGCTTTGAAACATATTTCCATGCTTCAAATCATGCCCTTCTCAAACCCCCATTCCCCCCCCCCAAATACATTAATCAATAAAATAAAACAGGTCAGACCTGGCACTTTAAGAGTTAATGGGAAGATGCTGACTCATGTTGGTTCTCAGCTATGAATGAAAGCTAGCCCAAACGAAACCTGCATAACAGAATAACTCAGAAGCATCCTCCACAAGGCAGAACATCACCTCCTCCATCCCACACAGGATTGTCCAGATTACTGACATCGAAAGGGAAAGAAACCAGCTTAGCATAAGCAACTTTTCTGTCACTAGTTTGTAGGCTTTTTCAAGAAGTTAACTTTGCAAGTTCAAACAGAAATCAGTGATCTAGCTTTCACACACCCCTGATTTTCAGTCTAAAGTGAACAGGTAATACACCAGGTTTGAAAACCAGAGTGCAGGGGAGAAAAGGCTTCACCAGGATTCATGATTAGTTGGTACTCTCCTCCACCCCCACTTCAACCCCCAAGGCACATAGGCATATGAGTTCAGATATCAGTGTCTTTACCCACAGCGACATGGAAAACATTTCACTGTGGCTAGGCGTACAATTTAAAAATAATTTTATAACGTGAGATTGTGAAACATGGTTGTGCTTCACAATAGGTACACACAGGCTGTGCAATGCACCTCCTAATTGTACAACAAAACAGTACAGTGTTTTTGGTTGACAAATCTGGAATGATTTAGGAGAAAATTTTTAAATGTGTGTGGGACCTGCAAATACCCACAGAGCTTGCAACTTTGGGCAGAGTTACAAAGTATGCAGGAAGGGCCAGATTCTATAAAACGCCTAAAGTTAGGCATCTGGATTGGGCGCCTAGCTGATCTAGGCACTTATTAACATAATTATTTAAAAAGCTTAATTGGCAACAATAACAAGCTTAATTGACTTATTGGCTTAAATTAAAATTGGTCGGTAGGCGCCTAACTTGGTAGCAGTCTGCAACTTTCAGGTAAGCGCCTAGTTCAAGGCGTTTACAAAAGTGGGAGTGGTGTTTGTGGATCTTGGGTGTGTTTTGCATGTAGGTGCCAGTACTTAGTCCAAGAAAACCCTGGAATAAATAGGAGGCACCTAAGGTTTTGATGCCTAAATTCAATTTAGGTGCCGCTAGGCATGATTCCGTAAACAGCACCTAACTCATGATTGACATGTACTATGTACCACAGTTCTCAGTGCTTATGTGTTAGGAGGTGTTTATAGAATCGGGGCCAAAATATATAGAATGTGTGTACAAATGCATGCACAAAATTTATAAATTACACCCAAAGTTAGTCGCACAATTGGGTATGCAATTATAGAATAGGGTTATATGTGTAAAGAGGTCCTTTCACTAAGGTGTGCTAAATGCCATGCAGCCAATAGGAATATAATAATAATAATAATTTTATTTCTTATATACCGCTGTACCGTGAGGTTCTAAGCGGTTTACAGTAGAAACAGAAGAAATGCAATAAGTGAGATTAATTAAGATGAAGAGAAAGTACTTAGAGTTCCCTGACTGTCCCAAAGGCTCACATTCTTGCTAAAGTACTTGAGAAAAATAAATTAGTTAGGTTATAAACATAGAGTAGAAGAAGGTAGGAAAACAGTTCATAGGAAAATTAATTTCGAATACATTATACATTATATATTGTTCAAGGCGGAATACAAATTATAGGAATTACCAAAAGAATTGCGTAATAAAGATCATCTAGATAAATTACATAACAGTGATTCGTGTACATTAAATGGTGTGGTAGAGGATTCAATTTTGAGAATTACATATCAAGGGAATCAAGTGATAACAGAATATAGTGGAGATTATCAGTATATACGGTTTACAGATTGGAAGTTACCTAATAATGAAGTAAGAAATTTATTGGATAGTGTGGAAAATGTTTATATAGGAATCAGAGTATGTATGATAGGAAAGGTTCTAAGAATTGAATTAATGTGTTATTCTATCGAGGGAGAGCTTGTGCATAAAGGGAGGATATTAGTTGGTAATGACGTGTTTTCTGAATAGAAATGTTTTGATTTCTTTTCGAAACACTTTGATGTCTGTTGTATTGATCATTAGTTTGGTGATTGTGGGGTCAATTTTTGCTGCCTGTGTCGCTAGAAGGCTGTCGTATAGTTTCTTAAGACGGGTTCCATTATTAGGTGGGAAGGTGAATAGGTTTTGAGTTCTTCTTGATCTGGATGAGCGGTAATGGTTTAGGCGGTTGTTTAGGTAACAGGGGGCAGTTCCGTGGGTTATCTTAAACAGCAGACAATAGAACTTGAATTGAGTTCTTGCTTTTATCGGAAGCCAGTGAGAGTCTATATAGGCGGGAGTAATGTGGTCAAATTTGCTGAGACAGTAGATGAGTCTGATGGCAGTGTTCTGAACTGTCTGTAGTTGTTTTATCATATTGTTAGGACATGTTAGGTAGAGGCTGTTGCAGTAATCCAAGTTACTGAGTGTGAGGGATTGTACAATGATCTTGTAGTGTTCTTTGGTAAAGAAATTTCTTATTTTTCTTAGGTTTCGCATGGTGAAGAATGCCTTCTGTATGACTTTGTGTATCTGTGTCTGCATAGTGCAGCGTCTATCTAATTGTATTAGATATAATATAATTAGTTGCAAGGCATTTAGCATGCTCTAATCATTATTCATGCTAAATCCATTGGCGTGGCTTAGTAAAAGGATCCCTTAATTTGTTAATTAGAATTAAATTAGTACTTAATTGGCTATAAGTACCAATAATTGGCCTTAACAATTCTTTCCCTGGACAGATCACGCCTTATTTCTTTTTGATTACACTACTTGCACTCCCACTATTTCTTGCCCATCTCATTCTACTCACAGGGATCTTAGCAAACTCACGCCCAGTTCTATTTTGGATTACTCTGACCTCAGCCTTGATACTTTTCTTCAACTACCTCTCGAGGATCAGGCCGAACTATGGAATGCTGCTCTTCAATCAGCACTTTACTCCACCATGCCTGTCACAACTAGGATCCCTATCAACCCTCCCAGATATAAAGTCCTGTGGTACAATACCTCATTATTGCACATTAAAAGACAACTTCAGGCTGAATGGAAATGGATATGTTTACCCAACCCTATTACAAGGAATATCTGTAATAACATTGATACTTCTACAAGACAGCACTCCTCACTGCAAAAAATCAATATTACTCTAACAAAATTGTCAAACCTCCCACTTCAGCTGCCTTATACAGAATCCTCAAATCTCTTACCACCCATCTCATCTTAACCCTCTGCTCAAGATCTTGCCACCAACTTTGAGGTCAAAATTCTTAATCTCCGCAATATCCTCCCTCATCCTACCCACCCTTCTCCCCTCATTACACAATCCCCTTCGTCTCTCCCCTGTGACACCTTCTCTGCTTTCAATCTACCATTTTTAAACCTGCTCTTAAGAATTACCTCTTTTCTTATGCTTACAGTTAACTCATATCCACTCTCCCCAATGCTTCCTGGTGGCCAATAAGCAGAGCCCATCCCTATGTATTACCCTCCCTCCTCTTGTCTTTCCTATTCAATTATATAAACATAGAAACATGATAGCAGATAAAGGCTAAATGGCCCATCCATTCTGCCCATCCGCAGCAACCATTATCTCTTCCTCTCTCTAAGAGATCCCATGTGCCTATCCCAGGCTTTCTTGAATTCAGACACAGTCTCTCTTTCCACCACCTCTTCCAGGAGACTGTTCCATGCATTTACCACCCTTTCTGTAAAAAGGTATTTCCTTAGATTACTCTGGAGCCTATCGCTAGACATCTTAAGAGTTCAGCAACAAATTCTTAAAATGCTTTTTTTTTTTTTTTTGATTGGCTGAAAATTGGTGTGGTCAATTACAACACTGATTTAGCCAATTAAAAATATTAAGTTCAGCATGGATCCCAAACTTAGGCATTGATAGGCACCCATGATTAGGGTGCCATTTATAGAATATGGCCAAAAGTGCCCACGTCCAGCTTTAACACAGGCCTTTGTCGCTTTGGGAAGGTCTTAGTTATCATACTTACATATTACTATTAAACAATATTTACCCCTCCCCCCCTTTTTACAAACCATAGGGTAGTTTTTAGTGCTGGTCACACCAGTAGCAGCTCTGATGCTCATAGAATTCTATGAGCGTCAGTACTGTTACTGCTACGGCTGTCGCTTTAAATTCTAGCATGGTTTTGTAAAAGGGAGGTTTAATTATCTTAAGATAAGTGAATGCTACTGACATTTTAGTGTTACTACCTAGCAATTTTTTGCAAATTCTTTTTATTAAGACCTGCCTAGCAATTCTTGCATGTTAAAAATGTTTGAACTACAACAGAGTAAGAACATAAGAATAGCCTTACTTGGTCAGACCAATGGTCCATCAAGCCCAGTAGCCCGTTCTCATGGTGGCCAATCCAGGTCACTAGTACTTGGTCAAAACCCAAGGTGTAGCAATATTCCACTGTTCTCTCTAAGCTAAGCAAGAGTCCTCCAATTGCATTGCTACCAGTAGGGGGCAGTGTTACAATACTGTATTTTCAAACAGTAGGAACAGGTACAAGTATTGAAAATGTGCTAGTGAAATAGATCCACTCACTGGCAGGACCATAGGTGTAGAACTCCTGCTCAGCATAGAGGGAACTGTAAATGTAGGGTTGCCAGATTTTCCAATTGGAAAATACGGACCTCTAGACCTGCCACAGGCTTGCTCAGTTCCACCCACCCCACCCTGTAACACACTAATCCCACCCCCAGTCCTACCCTAGCCCCGCCCCAGCCCCACCACCCACTGCCTGCACTTGTCAGGCAGGGAGGAAATCCGCGCATGCATGCGTGTGATGTCATCGCATGGCATCTGGGCATGCATGGATTTCCTCCCTGCCTGACGCAATTTGAGGAGGCTTTTCAAAACCCGGAGAAAGTGTCAGGTTTTTGAAAAGCCATCCAGACCCCCGGACATGTTTCCCCCATATCTTTCTCAATAACAGACTATGGACTTTTCCTCCAGGAACTTGTCCAAACCTTTCTTAAAATCAGCTACACTATCCGCTCTTACTACATCCTATGGCAACGCGTTCCAGAGCTTAACTATTCTCTGAGTGAAAAAATTTTTCCCTCCTATTGGTTTTAAAAATATTTCTCTGTAACTTCATTGTCTTTGTAATTTTTGACGGAGTGAAAAATCGATTTACTTAACAGTGCTTGCTTGAATTCAGTGATTATAGCTTTGGATGAAACTTGTAGATAGACCTCCAACATTAACAGTAAGCTGTGCTGTGCTGTGCTGTGTTTGGGGTTTTTTCCCCAAAAAACTGGTAGTTTTACAAAAAAGAACAGTGGATAAAATGTGAAGTACCTGGATGAATACAGGAACGGCAGAGAACCCAAAAATTGGACATCAGTAAAGGTAAAAACTCTTTAATAATAAAAATATATAACACAGAAATTATATTATCGAGGAGGACCTCCTTGTTAATATAACTTCTGTGTATTCAACCATATCATATTCTGTGATAATATAACTTTCCTGGATTCATCCAGGTACTTCACATTTTTATCCTCTGTTCTTTTTGTGTTTTCCTCTTGTGGATTTCTGTCCCCTTTTTGTGTTGGTCATTTTACAAACATTTTTGAATGTGCGAAAATCGTTGGGTGGACACGCTAAAAAAACTCTATAACTTCACTATTGTTAAAGAAAATCTCATTCCTCTCAGCACAATAAAGCAGAGGGTAACAACAAATAAAGCTGTAAAATTTCATATTGAAATTCCACATGCAGCAAAAAACTCTAGGGGTTACTTTTTTATTTTGTTTGCTTTGCTTCACCCTGTACATATTTACCATAAGTTGTGGATCCCCCGTTGCTGCATTCCGATGAGGATGGCTGCTGGAGGAAGAATCTGGGGCCTCACGCCTCTTCATGAAGTCTCTCAGTGCCCTCTTCCTTAGCTTGCGTGCACATGGTGACATGTGCGCACAATGCAAGCAACACGGAAACCTCGAGCGCCGGATCCAATCAGTGGGCGCACAATTCATGAGGATCCAGTGTATTCATCCTTCTCCTGCATCCCAGTCGTTTCTTTAGATGATTCAGGCATCTTCAATGTGATGAGTAGAAAAGTTGTAATGGAGAGCTGTAGAAAATCTGACCGATGGGAACGGGTGGAAACTAAAGACTGGGGATTAGGGGGAAGCATGGGGAAATGGGTAGGGCTCGGGCATGCCCAGTGAGGCCCGGGCACTGCACGTGCTCAGAGAAAAAAAAAAAAAAAAATCTCTCTGAGCTATTGGAGAGCTTATCCGCAAATTGGGAGCTGTTGGGACAACACCCATATGTGGCTGACTATCCCGCTGTCCACGGAGAACCTACGTTATAGGTAAGTAACTACACTTTATTTTACCACAAGTTGTGCTATTTTAGCATGGGGTCCCATTTTATCCAATGAAACCTTGTGTTAAAATAGCACAACTTTTGTTAAAATAACCCATTTTAACAGTAACACATCTTGATAAATTCCCTCTAAGGGGCCCTTTTACTAAAGTTTAATGCATGCTAACGGACATTAGTGTACACCAAATGCTCTCTTTATGACTTGCTTGATATCACTCAGAGAAGTGGACTTTCATATTTTGAGGTATTTATATACCATAAAGCGTGGTTTGCACATTAATTGGAGGTGGCGGAGGAAGGCCAGTGATTAAGATCTTTGTCCGCATTGGCTGAGCAGCCATTAGGCTGGCATGTGATACGGACATATGGTCTGAGGCCTTATCTCCTTGCCACTGATGATCTATCTGTTCATGGAATCATCTGTTTCAGATCTTAACCTTTTGAAAATGTTTGATATTTAAGGACTTACCTAATGAGGTTCATATTTTGAATTACATTTTTGTTTTGCTTTTTGCAATTTTTGATTGTTGGATTTTTTTGTTTGTTTGTTTTTGACCAGTAATATAGGCCAGTGTTTTACAGGTCTACATTTCTGGCACCTACCTTCAATACAGAGACACGCTTAGGGCTCCTTTTACAAAGCCGCGTTAGTGGTTTAACGTGCGTAATAGTGTGCGCTAATTTGCTGGCCACGCTAGCCACTACCGCCTCCTCTTGAGCAGGCGGTAGTTTTTCTGCTAGCGTGGGGGTTAGCTTCGTAAAAAGAGCCCTTAGTGGTGCTGAACATCAGTCCCGCCCATAACCATGCCTCTTTGGATGTGTGACGCTAAGTATCTACAGAGATGCGATTCCTGCTGTGTTTTGTAGGCACCTCATGACACCTACTTTTTTTTCTTTTAATTTGTTTTTAATGATGCAGTCAATTACCATGCCATTGATAACCAACTAAAATAATTAACTCAGGCACCGGTAGAGAGCCTACTGGTGTCTTCCTAATGGCGCCATTTTTAGAATCCGTTAGCAAATGCTAAGTTTTGGTAAAAGGGCCCGTAAGTGAATTACATCACAACACACGTAATAAAACAGTGACACAGCAATTGACGTACAATTATTCCAACTCAAGGTAAGGACAGAACACATAAAATAAGTGTAAGTAATACCAGATGTGCAATTTCTTGCTACCTGCAAATGAAACAGGATAGCTAGAAACTGTACTGGCACTAAGGGCTCCTTTAAAGTGCGCAGAATCAGAGCCTTAGTCCAGTGTAGTTCCGTTTTTTTTCATATTGTAGGAAAAATAGCCCTCGATGGAGACTATGTTTATCTTGCCTTTTTTTTTTTTTACCAAACTTTTCAAACCAACCCTCGTATATTGCTTAATGCACATTAAGTCGATTTTGCTTGTACTATCATTTTTGAGGCATGCTAACAAATGATAATTACTAATAAACACTGCAGGTTATGTTTTTTTTTTTTTCAAGATCTCACCAGTATAAGCAAAGCAAATACACGGAGCTGTGGGCTCAGATGCTCTTGTCTCCTTCTTCAAAAGAAAATAAAAATGAGTAATTTCAGTTCTGAGGGAGCCCAGTCATTTTGTGATGTTTCTGCCCCGAAATAAGATTGGTTAGCACAACTGTAGGTAGTGCGACACTGCTTCTGCCCATACAGGCATTCATTCCTAGACCAAGCACTGTACAGCCGTCAGCTGCCAGGGTAAGAGAAGTTTCCAAATTTCTAAAATAGAGCACAAAGTGAGATTTAAAAAAAATTATTCTAAAAATGACTTGTAGCCTTAGGCCGATAGTGCTGCTTTGTACTTGATCGAATTAAATTAGTTTACAATTGTGGGGAATCTTGCTTGTCTCTCTCACAACATCTTCAATTTATTGGCCAATAATAGTTTGAATATAGTGTTATAGTGCTTGGGCGTGGGGGCTGATCTGGGATCTCAGTATTTGCATTACCATGTTCAGCTGCAGGAGTCTAAATGTAAAATTCTAGTAACCACATTAGTCCTGAAGTAAAATGGCTTCTTTAC
Organism: Geotrypetes seraphini; assembly: GCF_902459505.1. Classification (NCBI taxonomy): domain Eukaryota; kingdom Metazoa; phylum Chordata; class Amphibia; order Gymnophiona; family Dermophiidae; genus Geotrypetes; species Geotrypetes seraphini. The sequence continues at coordinate 82,776,637 of NC_047091.1, read as the reverse complement.
ATGATCATACATTTCACTGAACGAGAATTATCCAAAGGCATTATTGTCCTTGAGCTTTTGAGACCCCACAGGCTTCTTCTTCTGAGGTCAGTGGAAGCAAATGAGAGAATTCAAGGGCACTTTCTCTGGACTTCCAGAAGATCATGTAAATTAGCAGTGTAGATGTAGAGTTTGATTGTCATAGTTATTGGCTCCAGGTGCTGGGACACCATAAAGCAGACTGTTCCAGCTCAGGGGGTAGTTGAGGAAGGCTATGTGAGAACTCTGTTTATGGCATTTGAAGTGCTTGCAGTAGGCTAATTTGAAAGATTGGTACATATGGGTGTGCGCCTATGTATGCTTATGCAAGTGGACAGTGTGTTTAAAGTTTTCAGTGTCTTTACTTGGGCACACATGAGCAGCTTTCAGACTTTTTTTTTTCCAAGTAGACATGTGCCCCGTACTATACAATATTATTTTAGAGTATTTCTGTGCAAAGCACAAACCTATTTGCTCCTTTGCACATGTAGAAGGCTGTTCTGTGGGTATTTATGTCTCCACTGTACATTTATGGTGAATTTCTCAAGTGTTGGTTAATTCCCTCAACATCATGTTCCTCACTGCTTTTGAGCAAAACAAAATCCAGCCAGATCCTCAGAACAAAAGCATGACTTTTAGAATTATGTCATAGACATGAGAACAGAAAAGATGGCACAGAAAGACAGTGCTCAATTGTGTGAGAACACCTGTGTGAGGAAACCTGGCACTCTATCATCGTACAGGTCAAGAACATTCTCTTAACAGCTGGCTTCCCCAGCTGTGGCCATGTAACAAAGTTTCAGCAACCGAGAACTTTCTCTACACACTGCTTCTGTGTTAGTGTGCCATGTTCCTAGATGTACCACATCACAACTGACAGCAAAAATGTCCATAGAGCTTTTTTACCCTTGAGCTCTCTCCATTAGGTAAAAACTCCAAGAGTACCTGAATACTGTATGGAAAATACAAGGTCTTGGAGGAGTCTTTAGGGAAGGTCAGAGAGTCTTTCCTGAATCTCACATAGGAGCACACTTTCCTGGGCGAATCTTTTTCCAAGTCAGAGCCAAAAGTTGGTTGATCTTTTTATATCCAGACTGAATGAACTGCATACAAACCTAGAGTGAGAGATCTTAGCAGACCCTCATAGGGAGCATCCAGTGGCAGCTATGCATATGTTATACTATGTCCTGCAACCATTATAATTTTTCAGCCGGTGAATATGATTCATCAGTCACAGGTATGGTGCACAGAAAGCTCTGTGCATGGCTTCATAATCACATAAGAATAGCCTCACTGGGTCAGACCAATGGTCCATCAAGCCCAGTAGTCAGGTCTCACGGTGGCCAATCCAGGTCACTAGTACCTGGCCAAAACCCAAGGAGTAGCAATATTCCATGCTACCAATATAGGGCAAGCAGTGGCTTCCCTCATGTCTTTCTCAATAACAGACTATGGACTTTTCCTCCAGGAACTTGTCCAAACCTTTCTTAAAACCAGCTACACTATCTGCTCTTACCACATCCTCTGGCAATTCGTTCCAGAGCTTAACTATTCTCTGAGTGAAAAAACATTTCCTCCTATTGGTTTTGAAAGTATTTCCCTGTAACTTCATTGAGTGTCCCCCCCTAGTTTTTGTATTTTTTGACAGAGTGAAAAATCGATCCACTTGCACCCGTTCTATTCCACTCAGGACTTTGTAGACTTCAATCATATCTCCCCCTCAGCCGTCTCTTTTCCAAACTGACCTAACCGTTTTAGTCTTTCCTCATACGAGAGGAATTCCATCCCCTTTACCATCTTGGTTGCTCTTTTTTGAACCTTTTCTAGCGCCACTATATCTTTCTTGAGATAAGGAGACCAGAATTGAACGCAATACTCCAGGTGAGGTCACACCATGGAGCAATTCAGGGGCATTATAACATTTTAGTCTTGTTAACCATCCCTTTTTTAATAATTCCCAGCATCCTGTTTACTTTTTTGGCCGCCGCCGCACATTGGGTGGAAGGTTTCATCGTATTGTCTACAATAATACGCAGATCCTTTTCTTGGGCGCTAATCCACAAGGTGGACCCTAGCATCTGGTAACTAAGATTCACGTTATTCTTCCCAATGTGGATCAATTTGCATGTTTATTATTAGGAAAATAATAAGCAATTTTCAGCTTTTTGGCACAAAATGAAAGAAAATATTGAATAACTGATGTAAGGGCCCGTTAAAACTGATAAGTAAAAAAGACATGTAGACTCGTTGTCCCTGGCATTGGGAATGCAGATTGAAAAAGTGAATATGTTTCTCAGCAAAACAAAAATACTCATGTTCTTATACTGCACATACCCATTTTGCAGCAAGGAGGCCTTGCTCTCATGGAAAGGGCAAAAAAATTGCCATTGAGAAAACGAATGTGATTCTTTTTCTTCTTTAGCTCACATAAGTAAGGCACAAATTTGGGTGAGATATTGAGACAACACCTTAAGAAGAAAAAAAATCGTGAATCTTCCAGAAAAGCACCACAAATATTTTTATTTATTTATTTTAACATTTATACCCCCGCTTACTGATTAAAAACATACATAAAAGCAATTCAATGAAAATATAATATCAAAACAAACAGAGAGAACAACTACAAAGAAAGCAATTGCTTCCAAGCCTGTACAATGGATCAACGGTTGAAAACCAAAGTAAAAAGCAGAGAAAGCATGAATAAACAAATGGATCGTCACGGATTTCTTAAACTGCAACAAGGCAACACAACAGTGCAGATAACCCAGAAGCTTGTTCCATAGCAAAGCATCAGCAATTGAAAAAAAGCTCTTGCCTTGGTTTCTACTTAATTTAGGGAACTCATTCCAATAATTGCTTCACATTCTCTGATCTCAGTTGCCATAATTGGTGGTATAATTGCCCAGTTTGCGCTAGATACCATGGCACTATTTGACCTAATACCCCATACTACACCTCTAACATGCCCCCCTTGAGATTTAAACAAACTGCAGATGAACAGCATAGAAATCCGTCTAGAAAATAGGTTGAAAAAATAGCGAATTGGAAGGGTTTGGTGAGAAAAATGTCCATCTGCCCCTTTATACCACTTTTTGGATGTTGTTCTTTTTTGAAAATGAATCCCTTACCCCCTCTTTTACAAAGCCACGCTAGTGGCTGCCGTGCGGCAACAGCCCCGAACCCTTTAAATCTCTATGGGCTTTGGGGCCGTTACCGCAGCGGCCAGCGCTAAACGGCTTCGTAAAAGAGGCCTTAGTGTACGAGCATACTATGGAAACTCCGAAGAATTAGATCTTATTTTTGAGATTGCAATATGTCAACTACTGGTTCAAACTCTTGTAATAACTCATGTGGACTATTGCAATGGAATATACAGTATGTAGGCTGTCACAAATCAGTTTTTAAGAAACTTCAAACTGCTTTAAATACTGCAGCCTGTCTGATTTATAAGGCCCTTAAATTTGAACGAGCAGCTCCACTGCTTGCTAAATTATATTGGGTGCCTGTTTTTAAATTATGTTCCTTTGGGTATATCAGATACTGCATGGCATTACTCCTAGTTACATGTTTTCATTGCTCTATATTTCTTCTGGCATCTCTGCTAGACATTATTTGAGGATAAATTATCCACTGGTTAAGCATGTGGTATATTAAATGAGTTTAATTAAGCAATTTTCTTATTAGGCCATAGTTTGGTGGAATCAGTTACCAAGGAAAATTAGAAGTATACTAGGATACAGTAAATTTCGAGACATATCTATTCCAGAAATATGTGAGTAGGCAACGTTTAATAATTGTAGGGTAGACAGCAAAAAATAGACTGTAATTCATAGGGTATTGTCCAAGTTTCCAAGTTTTATTAAAATTTGGCATCCTGCCTATCAAAAAATGTCTAAGCGGCTTACAATAAAAAGATAAAGATAAAACAAAAAAACACAAAATCATAATTATGTTAAGACATGATGGGAAAGAGTGATGGAGAAACAGAGAACCAGTGGCGTAGTAAGGGAGGGTGGTCCACACTGGGCACCATCTTGGTGGGAGTCCCGGCACCTGTCTTCCTTTCTGCCCTCCTCCACCCCCGCTACTTCCCGAGCTACTTGAGAGCTCTGGTGATCTGGAAATGTACTGGGCCTGTGCACAAGAGCTTTGCCTATCGCTCAGCTCTTGTGCACAGGTGCCAAGCACAGTGCTTCCCCCTTTCACTGGGATATTCAGCCAAAATAGTGTGCATAAGATTTGCATGCTATTTGTGCTGAGCATAGTCTGGTAATCAAAATCGCTCCCAATCCAGTGTTTTCTGCATCCTCCTCCTCCTACTTATTATTTCTATAGTGCTGAGAGGCATATGCAGCACTGTACATTTAACAAGCAATAGACAGACCCTGCTCAGAAGAGCTTACGATCTAATTTGGACAGACAGACAGGACATATAGGGTTGGGGAGTTTCTTGCAGAGAGAATGATAGGATGGACATACGTATCTTAACGGTAAGTGGGCATTAGGTGTTGAAAGCAGCTTTGAAAAAGTGGGCTTTTAGCTTGGATTTGAATACTGCTAGAGAGATGGAGCTTGACGTATTGACTCAGGAAGTCTGTTCAGCAAGATAGAAGGGACAGAGTCTACAGTTGGCAGTGGAGGAGAAGGGTACAGATAAGAGTGTGGGGGCTATTTCAGAAAAGGCTAGTTGGTGGGTATTACATAAGGTGACCATATGTCCCGTTTTGAACAGGACCTTCCCATTTTTAGATCCCCTCTTCCGTTGTCCCCACGCACAGCTTTGGGACGTCGGAGAGGAAGTTCTGGGCCAGCTAGGGCGGGACTGACAATTAATAGATGTCCCGTTTTGATGAAAAAAATAAATGGTCACGTTAGTATTACATCATGTGATGTCCTATGGAGGGAGTGTGGTTAGGGACAGTGGAGTAACGAGGGCAGGAGGCGCCAAGGGTGGAGCCACACCCTCCTTTTTGCCTTCCTGCTTCTTCCACACTTCCGCTTCTTCTGTGCTCCCCCCACTATGCCATACTTGCGCCCTCCCTTCTTATGTACTTCTTTAAATTTTGGCCATCGCAACCAGCTTCTCCGGCCTGCCGGTTGCACTGGCGTTGGCTTTTCTTCTGATGTCACTTCCTCGCCCCTTGATCAGGAAGTGATTTTAGAGGGGAGCCAAGCCAGCACGAGCAGCAGGCCAGAGAAATTGCTTGCACTGGTAAAAATTTAAAGAGGTATGGGGAAGGGAGAGCGTGAGCGTGGAGGGGGGTATGGGTGGGGGTGGGGGGTGGAGATATGCTGGTTCCCCCACCAAAATGGCACCTAGAGTGATTTTCTCCCTCACCTCCCCTTAATATGCCACTCGTTAGGGATACTCCCTGGGAGGATCTTAGTGACCTTGATGGTATGTACAGGGAAATCCTGTTCTTCAAGTACTCTGGACCATTTCCTTTGAGGGCCTTGAAGATCAGACAAAGTTTTTAAAATTTTGCTCTATACTATTGTACTGGTAGCCAGTGCGTTTTTGCAAAACTTGTGTGATGTGGTCACGTTGCTTACAACCTTCCATTGGTTTTGCTGCAGCATTCTGAATCAACTGGAGCTGGTACAGACAGACACTTTGCATTCAGACCAGTGTAGAGTGCATTATAGTAATCCAGAATTGATGTAATCATGGTATGCAAAACTCAGTATAAGGAGAGAGGCAGCGTAGTTTTTGCAAATGATAGAAATAGCTCTTGAAGGTTGCTTGGATATGGGGGATTAGACTAAGAGTTGAATCGAGCTGCATTCCAAGGTTCCTGACTAGTGATTTGAGGGAGAGTTCATATTTCCCAAAAAAGATTTTGATGTCAGGTATGTGCCCACTTGTATTAGGGACTCATAGAAGCTCAGTTTCACTTGGATTCAGGCAAATTTTGTTGTTTTTAGCCCATTCTTTAATTGATGTTAGACAGGTAGTCGGTTTATTCAGAGCTGTGGGTAAATCAGGCTCAGTGGGTATAAGTAGCTGTACGTCATCTATGTAGATATAGAACTAAAAGGCTTATTGTTGTCAGAACACTTAGAAACACAAAGTACCACAATAGCCTATGGAACTTTGTGTGTCTAAGTTCTTTGAAAATGAGCCCCTTAATGCCCACGAAGTGAATCAACTTGGCTAATGGCTTGAGGTAGATATTGAATAGTAGGTGCTGTCAAACAGTATGGACTGCTGTCTGTCTGATAGATAGGATCTGAACTAAGCAAATATTGTTTCATTGACACTTGTTTCTGCCAGTCGTGCTAGCATAATATCATGATCCATAGTGTCAAAAGCTGCTGAGAAATCTAACAGTATTAACATTGTGGCAAATCCCCTGTCTCGATTTCTGTGAAGATTATCTAGCAGGGGTATAAGGACCATTTTCTAGTCCATAACTGGATCTGAATCCAGATTGACATGGATCTAGTCAGTTTCTCTTTTCTTGCCAATCACTGAGTTGAATACAGACTGTTTGCTCTTTAAATTTTCCTAGAAATGGGATGTTAGGTACTGGCTGATAACTTTCCAGATTGTTCTTCTTTAGCAAAGGGCACACCACTGCCCTTTTAATATTGTTGGTAAAAGAGAGGCATTCACAATTTGCGTGGCACCTTCTGTGAGGCCTCTAATTGCCTGCTGCACTATCTTTGATGGATAAGGATCGAGGGAGCAGGTAGTTGGTCTCAGGTCTTTTAGGATTTTGTCAAGACCCTCCTGTGTTACTGGGTTAAAAGTGTCCCATATGTATGTATCAGGAAGGGGCGAGTTTTTTTAGCTGATTGGAGACTGGGTGGGACTGCCTGTTCTGCCTGGGTGGGACTAGTAGAAACATTTAATTTTGTTGGCAAAGTATGCGGCAAAATTGTCACAGTTCAGTTTTGACTGGGCAGGCTGGGCCCTTTGTGAGGGCTGAAATAGGCTATTCACTATGCTGAACAGGTGTTTGGTTGAATTGGGAGCCTGTTGATTGCACTGAGATAAATATTGTTTTATAGCTGCTGTTAAGACTTGGTGATACTTTTGTCAAAGCGCCTACTACAATTTAACCTGTCCAGGCAGGATTTACGCCATCTCCTTTCCAGTTTCTGTTCTTCACGCTTAAGGGTCTGAAGTTCTGGAGATAACCAAGGTGAGCGTTTGTAAGTGGTGTTTTCTCTAAGGTCTCGGCTAAGTGTGTAGTCTAAATATCAACCTGTTTTGACACTGTAGTTGTCATTTCATCCAAATGTGGATAGTTAATGCAAATAGATCTCATACATATTCATTGTGGAAATCCTGTAAACCAGGCTGGGCTGTGGACCTCAAGGACTGGATTTGATGACCCCTGCACCCATTGATTTATCAAAATTGACTTTATATTACCCATCTTGACTTTATATTACCCATTATACAGTCTGTACTTGGCTTCTTGTCTGCGTAGTAAGATTTTAAATTATATTGTATGAACAGCATTAGCATTATATCTATGTTATCTGAATGTTCAAATGTGTGCTTATTATGTGTTTCATTAGTATTTGGCTGACATTATATTATATCTATGTTATTTCAATGTTCTTCCATGTTGTCTATTACAGCATCATTTGTATTGGACTGTCATTTATCATATTTCTGTTGTATGTTTCTATAAATATATATTTCTCATCAGAAAACCTTTGCCCTCCTATTTCATGCCCCCCACACCCACACCCAAAAAACAAATGTAGAAAAGATGAGTGGGAATGTATATATTACTACATGCAAAAATACTCCATGGTCATCACTTATAAGCAATTGCAATACCAGATTGTGCAGAGAACCTACTGGACTTCTGTTAGGGCAGAAAAAGCTGGGGATGAGGGGGGGGGGGGGCGGGAAGAGCACTCGCTGGAAGCAGTGTAGACATAAGGGTACACTTGAGCATTTATAGTGGGAAGGTTCAAAAATTCAGGGATATTGGAATGTAATTTGAGATAAGATATAATTCTTGGCAGGGGAGGATTGGGTGCATTACAAACAAGCATGCCTACTGGGATTGATCCAGAACTGGTCTGTAGGTGATGGACAACCCACAGGAGTGCCACATCTACTTATCCTAGCTGCCAAACTGGGAATAACCAGAAAGTGGAAGGGTGAGTCTGGTTCATCCCTGTCCTTGTGAAAAAGCATAGTGTGTGAAGTTCAATTGTATGAGGAACTTACTTTGGCGTTCTGCGGTAGAGGTCATAAATATTTTAAACTATGGGGTGTTGATTTAGCCTGTAATCTAAACACTGGCTGTGTTTTTTGCTGTTATAATATGTATGGACCATATCTTGGCCTGACAGGTTGGATAGACAATTAACACAGAATACCTTATAGCAGTGCTCACACATTTGCCCACATAACTCCATTATTTCACTCAGCACACAAGTTACGGATAAAACATAGACTGGTATACAAAATAATCCTTTTGGTGTTTAATATCAAGCTGACTCATATGTGTTTATAACTAAATGTATAAGGGAATTCAATCGTATATATCAAAATGTAAAAAAGACGTATTGAAAATAGTGTTTTAGCAGCAGGGAATCATTCATACCACATTAGCAACAACTCTTGACATCACACCATCAATATCATAAAGTATAAAACAACGGAGAAAAATAAACCTCAATTGCGAGAGGCCGGGACTACACAAGTACCCGAGCCAACTCACATCATCATTGATTTATAAAAAAACTCCGTGTACATTTAAATAAATGATTTCATTCATGCGCAGTTAGTGTTTTTCAATGATTTTTTTCTTTTCCAAAAGATTTTTTTAGTGGTGTGAGCAATATAAGCAGAGTCCAATAATTTAGAACTTATTTATAGCATAAACAGGATCCCAAACTAACTAAAAACTAGACGAGGGCTACAGCTCAACTATATAGGGAAAAGCAGTTGTTGAAGCAAGGAGTTTGGAACAAAAATAAGAGAAAAACATCCACTCATCTGAAGATGCGACGTGACTCAAAAAATTCTCAGTTCCTTATCCCGACAGAAAAGTCTTTCTGTTTCGCCAAGAAGGCTACTTCAGGGGAAAATTCAATGTCCAAATATCTCACGCTTCTTCCAACGCCACAATTGTAAAGCTGGCTCCTCTCAAGGAACCATTTTGAGAGGAGCCAGCTTTACAATTGTGGCGTTGGAAGAAGCGTGAGATATTTGGACATTGAATTTTCCCCTGAAGTAGCCTTCTTGGCGAAACAGAAAGACTTTTCTATCGGGATAAGGAACTGAGAATTTTTTGAGTCACGTCGCATCTTCAGATGAGTGGATGTTTTTCTCTTATTTTTGTTCCAAACTCCTTGCTTCAACAACTGCTTTTCCCTATATAGTTGAGCTGTAGCCCTCGTTTAGTTTTTAGTTAGTTTGGGATCCTGTTTATGCTATAAATAAGTTCTAAATTATTGGACTCTGCTTATATTGCTCACACCACTAAAAAAATCTTTTGGAAAAGAAAAAATCATTGAAAAACACTAACTGCGCATGAATGAAATCATTTATTTAAATGTACACGGAGTTTTTTATAAATCAATGATGATGTGAGTTGGCTCGGGTACTTGTGTAGTCCCGGTCTCTCGCAATTGAGGTTTATTTTTCTCCGTTGTTTTATACTTTATGATATTGATGGTGTGATGTCAAGAGTTGTTGCTAATGTGGTATGAATGATTCCCTGCTGCTAAAACACTATTTTCAATACGTCTTTTTTACATTTTCATATGTGTTTATGTCATGATCGATATCTCATCCCTTATCTTCCAAACCAAACTCTAAGATCCTTGCAACAAAAAGTATTGGTTATTCCAAGTACATACTACACGTCACATTACAGATTTTTCTCATCGGTGTATTTTTTCAGTTGCGGGCCGATTGCAGGCCCATCTCTCTGGAATAATCTTCCATCTTATCTCAGGTTAGAGTCATCACTCGACACATTTAAAAATCAACTCAAAACATTTCTTTTCAATGATGCTTTTAATCAATGTTCATCTTTTATTCACTAGCTCTCTGTACTCTAAGAGATCCTAAGAGACTGGATTGTGACTTGTTGCAGCCACGGAGCAGCTGCCTCCTTCTTTCCCTTTTTCCTATCCTGCTTTCCTATCATTATTTATAGTTCTTCTTTAATCTATTCTTATTCCTTTTCTCCATCCCTCTCAATTTTCTTCCCCTTTACAGTAAAACCTTGGATTTCAAGTAACTTGGTTTGCAAGTGTTTCATTAAATTTTAACTTGATATACAAGCAATGTCTTGCAATACAAGTACATACAGTATAAACACATCACAACTGGTTCTTCTCTCTCCGACGCTGCAAGAGTATAGGGACTGTTCTAAACAAGCAAAGTCTTGCAATACGAGTACATACAGTGTACACACGTCACATCACCACAACTGAGCCGATAGTTCTTCTCTTTCTGACACTTCAGTATAGTGACTGTCCTAAATGACCGAGGTCTTGCAATACAAGTACGTATAGTATTTTCTATTAAAGTTTTTGGGTTGTGGAACGAATTGTCTGAGTTTCCATTATTTCTTATGGGGAAATTTGCTTTGATGTACGAGTGCTTTGGATTACAAGCATGCTTCTGGAACAAATTATGCTCACAAACCAAGGTTTTACTGTAAATGTAATTGTTTTTTTGTAAACCACCCAGATTTTTGATGGACGGTATATAACTTAATAAAACTGGAAACTACCATAATCTCCCCAACTCTGAAATGTCTTGTCTGTCAAAATTAGATTGTAAGCTCTTCTGTGCAGGGACTCTCTATTGTATGTTAAACGTACAGTGCTATAGAAATGATAAATAGTAGAAGTAGTAAACTTGGATAGACCTTAAGTAAGCATTATTTAACATTTATTTGCAACCTCTTTGTACAATGGAAAGAAGCAATTTCTTTCCTACAATTAAAGACAACAAAGTCAGTGCAGCGGACTATCTCTAATATCCCATTTTTGGCCAAACTAACAGACAAGATTGTTTTCACCCAACTTTCCGACTTTATTGAACAAACAAACATCCTTCATCCTAATCAGACAGGTTTCCGTAAACACCACTCAACAGAATTGCCCTTGATAGGGCTGACCACCAACTGGATCATCATAAATCAGTTCTACTTATTTCATTGGATTTATCGTCAGCCTTCGATACTATAGACCATCAATTGTTAATTCACAGGCTTCAGGATATAGGGATCACTGATCAAGTTTTAGACTGGTTTAAATCATATTTTAAAGATCGCGCCTCAAAAGTTCTTTTTAATAGTACTTCTTCTAACACTTTCTCTAATGATTTTGGGATCCCTCAAGGTTCCATTCTTTCCTCTATGCTGTTTCTTGCACCACTTATCACATTAGGACAATCCATTGGGTTCTCAAATTTTTATAAAAAAAATTATTTTTATTGATTTCAAATATAGTATCAAGTATAACTTGTACAGAAAGCAAATTTAACCAAAGCAAATTTACAAAGCCTAGGCATAGTAAATCCATATTTAACAAGAATTAAACAAAATAAAGAAGTAATTATTATGGTAAAATTAGCTCAAGTCCTCTTTTTGGATCCAAGAAGTTTACACTGGCGAACTAAAGAAAAACATAATCTATACAACAAAGTAATGCTAGCTTCTATACGGCTTTCAGATGCTTTTGGAATAATTGGAAGGAGCCCAGATTCTGCAGCAGGGCAGGAAGGTTATTCCAAAGTTCAATGATTTTGCAGAAAAGAGATTTCCCTAATTTTCCTGCATAGATGATGCTTTTTAATGAGGGGAAAGATAGTTTAAGTTTTTGGGTGGATCTGGTAATGTCAGGTCTTGAAGAATTCCAAGATAGTGAAATTATGGGAGGAAGAATGCCATGTAGAATCTTGAATGTTAAGCAGGTACATTTAAAGTGAACCCTAGAAATCACTGGAAGCCAGTTTTGAAGTCTTTGAAGACTTTTCTTGGTTAGACTTAGATAGATGGAGTTACAATAGTCCAGTCTGGAAAGAATGATTGGTCATTAAAGGAAAGTGTAGAGTCAATAATGATGCCCAAAACTTTGCTTGAGAATTCAATCTGCAGTGTGGGACCAGAAGATAGTGAAATGAGCGTGGGTAGCTGATCTAATTTTGGGCCAAGCCAAAATGATTTTGTTTTGGACTCATTCAGCTTCATTTGTACAGTGAGGGCCCAGGATTGGAGTTTCGTTATGCAAGCTGTTATTTTCTCGGTGAGGTTAGTGAGGTTTGAATCTATCTTAAGAAGTACAAGGATATCATCTGCATATGTATATAGTGTTTTGAAGGGAGATAGATGGAAGAGTTTCAAAGAAGACATATAGATGTTGAAAAGATAAGATCCTTATTATTTTTCTGGGAATGTTTGTATTTTTACTTTGTTTCCACTTTTGTATTTTGATAAAAATTTTCAATAAAATTTCATGGAAAAAAAAAAGATAAGATCCCTCGCCACATTACTAGATCAGTCGTCATTAAATATCCTCATTCATTCTTTAGTCATTTCATGTTTGGACTATAGCAATTCATTATACACAGGAATCACAAAGAAAGAAATAAGACGTCTTCAAATTATCCAAAACACTGCTATAAAAATCATCTCAAAAGCACGTAAATACAATCATGTCACACCCCTTCTGATCAAAACTCACTGGCTTCCCATTGAGCACCGAATCACTTACAAAATAATGTTACTGACCTTTAAGACAAAAATAGCTGGCCAACCAGAACTCATCAATAGGCTGTTAATCCCTCACACTACCCATTGTACTTTACATTCCTCAAATCAAAACTTACTATCTATCCCTTCACTAAGATATATTAACACCATGCGTACTAGCATTTTTTCAGTTACGACACCTACTATCTGGAATTCAGCACCAAATCACATAAGAGAAATTACATCCCTTGATAAATTTAAAAGTAGCTTAAAGGCCTTTTTTTAAAAAAGATGCATATGATGTATGATAGTCCTTTTAAGGACGGTAATGGAAGTCCGTTCCCTGCCATTAGACTCGTATTTTAGATTATTTGCCTGTGCTTCCCTTCCTCTTGTTTTTACCCTCTTCCCATCTTTTTCAATTTAAATATTGTACTTCTGCCAAGTTGCCTCTCGTGTCGGTGTGTCATTGTTTGTCAGTGTGTCAGACTGTTAGTGTTATGTATTGAAATTTGTTTTTAATGCATGTTTTTATAATTTCTTGTTTTTTTATATATACTAAGTAAAACTGCTTTGATGTTTGATAAGGCGGTATATCAAATTTTAAATAAACCTGAAACCTAAACCTTAAACCATTCAAATGAAAATAAAATTTGGTACCCACCCATGTTGGGCTTTACACTCCTCCCCTTCACATCAGCCATCTGGTTACACTATTGAATACAATACAAAAGATCTGATACCCCTATGTAAAAACTAATATACTCCAGTTCATAAATTAAAAGTAAAATATCTTGGCTTCCTCAGGGGTCTATATTAAATGCAACAAGATAAAATGCACATGAATTAATATCTACACTAGTTGTTAAAAGTAGATTTAAAATGCAATAGTACTCACTGCATTAAGCTCGACCAAACAGGTTGAAAAGGTAACAGCTAAAGCTAGAAGGATGCTAGGGTGCATAGGGAAAGGTATGGCCAGTAGGAAAAAGGAGGTATTGATTCCCCTGTATAAGATTCTGGTGAGACCTCATTTAGAATACTGTGTACAATTCTTGAGGCCGCACCTTCAAAAAGATGTTAAAAGGATGGAGTCAGTCCAGAGGAAGGCTATTAAAATGGTGCGTGGTCTTTGTCATAAGGTGTATGGGGACAGACTTAAAGATCTCAATCTGTTATACTTTGGAGGAAAGTGAAAGAGGGGAGATATGATAGAGACGTAAATGCGCATGAGTTGAGTCTCTTTCATTTGAAAGGAAGCTCTGGAATGAGAGGGCATAGGATGAAGTTAAGAGAGGAGTAATCTAAGGAAATACTTTTTTACAGAAAGGGTGGTAGATGCATGGAACAATCTTATGGTGGAGACATAGCCTGGGCTAGGCACATGAGATCTCTTAGAGAAAGGAAGACATAATGGTTACTCTGGATGGGCAGACAGGATGGGCCATTTGGCCTTTATCTGCCATCATGTTTCTATAGTTCACCAAACTAGTTGCTGACAAAATAAAGGCAAAAGAGGTGGCATTCATAAAACAGAAAAGGACAGAAAAAGAGGAACACAGAAGAGATTACCAGATAAAACTGAAGAGAAATACAGCTGGCAAAAGCTTTGGCAGAATACCAAATAGCTAAAAACATAAAGAGGATTGACAATACTTTTCTGAAGGCTAGAAATGGAATTGTAAGACTGAAAGATTCTATGAAACACTATTTGGAGAGTGATGAGGAAAAAGCAGATGTGTGGTATTTTCAACAAGTCATTGCGAACTATAAACCAGGCAGATCTTTACGATATGAAAATAAAAAGTCTATTAACCTCAAGGAAGCAAGAATACTATGCAGACACCAGAGCAATGACGTTTTGCATAGCTGGTGTTAAGATGTGGAATGCTCTAGTGCAGGGGTAAGGAACTCCGGTCCTCGAGAGCCATATTCCAGTCGGGTTTTCAGGATTTCCCCAATGAATATGCATGAGATCTATTTGCATGTACTGCTTTCAATGCATATTCATTGTAGAAATCCTGAAATCCCGTCTGGAATACGGCTCTCGAGGACTGGAGTTCCCTACCCCTGCTCTAGTGGGTCAGTTGTGACAATGTATTGATCGGTTTCAGTTCAAGAAACTGCTAAAAACCCAATTGTTTGTCACCACATTCTTATAACTTAACAGTTCTTTGGAAAAGAAAAGATAGTTCTCCCCTGTTGATTTTAAGATTTTGGTTTGTCATAATTATTACGTTTGTTTTAACTCATACAAACCATTAGTTCTTAAGCGATATAGAAAAATTTTAAATAAATTTCTTCCGTTCTGTCTTCACTAAAGAAAATTTTGGAATAGGTCCTCGGTTGGTTGATTAAGGTACATATGAAAATGATGTTGATATTGTGTTTGTGAGCAACTTGGAAAATGGACAAAACCATGGGGCCAGATAGGATCCATACCAGAATCATAGAGGGTCTGGTGGGTCCTCTTAAAAAATTTGTTTAATAAATCCTTGGAGACAGGGGAGGTTCTGCGGGATTGCAGAAGAGCAGATGTGATCCCTCTTCACAAAAGTGCAGACAGAGAAGCAGAGAACTATAAGTTGGTAAGCCTTACTTTGGTGGTTGGAAAGGTAATGGAGGCGCTGCTCAAGGAAAGAATAGTGAGTTTCTTGGAATCCAATGGGTTACAAGATCTGAGGCAATATAATTTTGCCAATAGAAAATCATGCCAAATGAATCTGATCAATCTATTTGACTGGGTTACCAGAGAATTGGATAATGGACTTGTGCTGGATGGATTTCAGCAAGGAAATTGACACGGTCCCTCATAGGAGGCTCATAAATAAACTCAGCAGGCTAAAGTTAGGACATACAGTGGTGAACTGGATTGGGAACTGGTTAACTGACAGATGGCAGAGGGCAGTGGTAAATGTTTTCTCAGAGGATAGAATTGTAAATAGTGGAGAGACTTGGGACTGGGGCTAATTTTATTGAACTGGGACTGGGGCTAATTCTGTTGAACATTTGTGAGCAATACTGCTGAAGGAAAAGTTTGCCTTTTTGCGGATGACAACAAGATTTGCACTAGAGTGGACTTCTCAGAGGGCATGAACAACATGAGAAGGAATCTACAAAAATTAGAAGAATAGTGAAATGTATAGTAGTTAAAATTCAATGCGAAGAAGTGCAAAATGATACAACTGGGATATAGAAATCCAAATGAGCAGTATGTGCTAAGGGGTGAGAAACTGATATGCATGAATCAGGAGAAAGATCTTGGGGTGATAGTGTCTGAGGATCTCAAGCTGGTGAATCAATGCAACAAGGCGATAGCTGTTGCCCAATGAATGCTAGACTGCATAGAGGGAGGCTATCTAGCAGGTGTTGATGCCCCTGTTCAAGCCATTGGCGAGGCCTCACATGGAGTTCTGTATCCAATTTGAAGACCATATCTCCTCAAAGACATTAAAAACACTTCAGGCAATTCAGAGGAAGGCGACAAAAATGGTACAGGGTTCGTGTCATAAGATGCATGAGAAAAGACTGAATATATAAATACTAGAGAAAAGGAGAGTGTGAGGTGATATGATGCAGCCATTTAAGTACTTGAAAGGTATTAATATTCAAACAATCCTCTTCCAGAGACATGGGGCAGTAGAACTAGAAGACATGAGTGAAGGTTGGAGAGAGGTAGACTTAGGATTAATGTCAGGAAATACTTTTTCACAGAGAGGGTGGTGGATGCTTGGAACGCCCTTCCAGGAGAGGGAGAAAATTCAAAAATCCAAGGGATAGCCACAGGAGATGCCTAAATAGAAATAGGATGGAAACACAACCTGTCTTTTGAGGGATTATCTTGGGCAAGAGTAGTGGGAACTGAGGCTGATGCCAGACAGACTTCTACAGTCTGTGTCCCACATATGTCAAAAGACAGGTGAGGCTTTGGCCGGTCCACTTTTTTAGATCATTTTATTGTCACATAATGCAAATGGGGGTGCTGTGCTGCTCAAGGGGGAGGGAAAGACATCTTGATTGGTAAGTTAAATACTATCAGCCATATTTGGAGTCTTGATTATAATCATGTATCATCTCCATCATGTTTGGCTGCCTGTAAGGTTGGCATGGTGGAGATGTGACAACCAGCATTCAACCAAGGGTGATTGAGGCCCTCACAAAGTGGCAGGTGTGGCTCTGGCATTAACTGCATTCCTGTATAATCATATGTGGTGGTGACGACATTGCAGTAAGGTGGCTGGCATGAGTATAGGTTTATTGTAAATTTATTCAGGATGATATATCCCAAATTTTAGTAAAATTGGTCATGTTTTGACAGAATTATGCAGAAAATAAACCTTGTATAGTTGGTTTTTTTGTGTGTTTTTTTTAACACACTGGTCTGTATTCAGAACAATTTAACTGGCAAGAAATGGCTGCTGACTGGATAAATTGCTTGTTTGGAGTTAGCTGTTAATTTTCTGTGGCAAACTGGTTATTGCCGCTGAAAATTAGCAGTTAGCACCTAAATAAAAACCAGATATTTTGGAGGTGTTCCAAGGACGGAGTCAGCACTTGCATGTGTGATGTCATCATGCCGATGCACATGCGCGGAGGCCCTCCAGATGGGACCCCGAGCCTGCTGGCAAGGAGGAGAGGTGCCGGCTGATTGCCTACAGGATGTCGTGTAGGTAGTCCACCGGCATTGGTGCCTCTCCTCCTCGCCGGCATCTTGCGGCACAACCTGAATTTCACTGCGGCACACAGTTTGTGATACACTGGCTTACATTATGCACCTGTGCCATAATGTTAGCCAAGAGTTCCTCGTCCGACAGTGATTTAACTGAAAAGATAAGTGCTGTAAACTAAGGGGTCCTTTTACAAAGGTGCGTTAGGGCCTTAACGCGCAGAATAGCGCGTGCTAAAATGCCACTCGTGCTAGCCGCTACCGCCTCCTCTTGAGCAGGCAGTAGTTTTTCGGGTAGCACGCACTATAGCGCGCGCTAATCCAGTGCGTACGCTAAAAACGCTAGCGCACCTTTGTAAAAGGAGCCTTAAGTTTTAAGATAAGAAAAAATAAGAAAAAAGAAAAAGATTCTATTCAAATAAATTAAATACCAAAAAGGATCGATGACGATTCAGGAGCAATGTTTCTGTCTGAAACAATGAAGGGCATAGAGAGGGTGGATAGGGACAGATTCTTCAGGCTGAAGGGGACAACAAGTACGAGGGGGCATTCGGAGAAACTGAAGGGAGATAGGTTCAAAACAAATGCAAGGAAGTTTTTTTTCACCCAAAGGGTCGTGGACACTTGGAATGCGCTACCGGAGGAAGTGATCAGGCAGAGTACGGTACAGGGATTCAAACAGGGATTGGACGGATTCCTGATGGATAAAGGGATCGTGGGATACTGAGGGAGGAGCTGGGATGTAACACAAGTATAGAAAGCTAACCAGGTAATAAGTATAGAAACCCAACCAGGTCGTGCATGTGCAAGACCGGAAGGTTAGGACTTCGATGGGAAGATAGGACTTCAATGAGAAACCAAGGTGGCAAGGGAGCCCCTTCTGGTGATTCAGACAGGTCGTGACCTGTTTGGGCCGCCGCGGGAGCGGACTGCCGGGCAGGATGGACCTATGGTCTGACCCGGCGGAGGCACTGCTTATGTTCTTATGTTCTTATGTTCTTATTACTGCAAGGGTTTCCAATGATCCCCCCCAAAATATATGAGATGATATAAAATAATTTTTGATGGTTACTCAGTTTTCTTACTATTGTGAAATAATGCTATCCTACACATTAGATTAATCTTATTCCATGCTTAAGTAGAGCCTAGTAGAGCTTTGAGATCTGAAAATCAAAAGTTGTTGGAACCGATAATGCTGAAACCAGAGCTGCTGCTTTTTTGTATTAAGGTATGGAATGCATTGGTGGGACAGTTACAGCTGTGTTCTGACAAGTTAAGATTAAAAAAAAAAAAAAAAGATTGAAAATGCAATTGTTTGTTATAGCATTTTTGTGAAATGTCCAAGGTTTTCATTGGCGCAGTGGGTTATTTAAAGAGTGATTCTTTTTAAAATTTTGCTTTATGATGTTTATTCCTAAGTTTTTATGTTCGTACTCTGTAAACCACCTAGTCGTAGATGGTATATTTATATATTTTTTTACATTTATATTTAATTTTCTATACCGCTCTCCCAGGGGAGCTCAGAACGGTTTGCATGAGTTTATTCAGGTACTCAAGCATTTTTCCCTGTCTGTCCAGGCGGGCTCACAATCTATCTAATGTACCTGGGGCAATGGGGGGGGGGGATTAAGTGACTTGCCCAGGGTCACAAGGAGCAGATTATTGTAATACTGTATATTATAATGTTGGCTGTCCAACCCTTAGCATACCTCACCCTCAGCAACTCAATCCCTGGCCTTGTTTCAACAAAACCACAAAAGAGTTACAAGTCCTGTATGCTTGCAGTAGAGAAGACCCATGAGTGGATAAATGAAAAAGCCTCCGCCCCACCACTCCACCGCTGTAATATCTTGTTACTGCGGGAAGAAATTACATGTGCAATCATCACTGGCTATTTCATTCATTTTTAAGTTCTTTTTGTTTAAATAGTATGTTTAAATTATTTATTAGGTAATAGTAAGAAATACTGAGGTTCAGTGTACTTATCTTATGCCAGCTGAATCCTGGGAACATGACCTGACATGTTTCGCACCGTCTGTGCTGTATCAAGGGTCCCCCCTAAAATAGTAACAGGAAGGTGACATTAGTGCTTATTCTATAACATCACCCCACCCGCTAAGTTTTATAAGTAATTACTACCCAACTTTAAAATCCAAGTGTCTTACCGGGTTGCTTATGTCATCCGACTCTGTCTATGTTTATAAAAGAGCAAGATGGTGTCGGTGTTTATTTATTTAAACATACTATTTAAACAAAAAGCACTTAAAAATGAATGAAATAGCCAGTGATGATTGCACCACGTAATTTCTTCCCGCAGTAACAAGATATTACAGCGGTGGAGTGGTGGGGCTGAGGCTTTTTCATTTATCCACTCATGAGTCTGCAAGGTTAAGATTCTTATCCAGTATACACTTTTTATAATAGTTCTGGACTTATACTGGAATAAGGAATACTGAAACTAGTGCCATAGTTCTAGTGTGCAGTAGAGAAGAAACAGGCACGAAATCCTTACTAATGTTGGCCACAGAACAAGCTTTTTACTCCTCTTCAGATCTTGTGTTAAAGCCCTGGCTGGCATTAGAAAATGTGCATCTTCCGTGCACTTCTTTGCATGTGTGTTTAAAAGCTAATATCTTCATTATCTTGGGATTTAAATGAGCTGTGTGATGTCTACCAGTGTATAATAAATTATCTCCAGAACATCAGTATCCATACTTTTTTTGTTTTTACCAGAGTTTTGGGGCAGAGTTAGTTCATACAGGGAAGGGGTAAAACGTGGACCTCACAGACCTCACGGATCTTAACTGCACGTCCTTAAAAATCTTCATTTATTGACAGCTGAGGTTTCATATTTCATGTGTGCAGGTCCGTGTTTTAGCCCCTCATTCCACCGCTGTATCTGTTGCTGTTTCTGACCCCACGGATCTGTGCCAAAAGTCTTTTATTAATAATAATTAATTTGAAGAAACACTTCAGCTAAGCTGGTCTTGAACCCAGATCAACAAGACCGCTACCCTAACCTCCAGGCTACTTTGGTAGCTTGTAAAATAATGAAGTTTTGCTCCTTTTAGTCTCAGCATAGGCCATGGCTCTGACAGACTTCCATGACAATTTAGCTCTGACGGATCTTAATGCTTTTCCCTCCCTATGCTGAGACTAAAAGTGGCAAAACTTTTGCCCTGACTCCATCTGCGGAAGGAGTCAAAATTTAAAAAAAACCTCAAAAACTTTTTGCCCTCAGGTCCGTGCCACTTTTAATCTCAGTATAGGGAGGGAAAAGCATTAGGATACATCAGAGCTAAATTGTCATGGAGGTCTGTCAGAGCCATGACCTATGCTGAGACTAAAAGAAGCAAAACTTTGCTATTTCACAAACTACCAAAGTAGCCTGGAGGTTAGGGTAGCTGTTGTGGGCCCTGCTGATCTGGATTCAAGTCCAGCTTGAACCAAGCAAAAAAAAAAACATTTTCCTGCTGCAGGGTAAAACGCAGACCTTCCTTAGCTGAAGTGTTTCCTCTTTACTGTGAGCACAGATCCGTGGGATCAGAAACGGCAACATTTACAGCGGTGGAATAAGGGGCTAAAACGCAGACCTGCAGTCATGAAATATGAAACCTCAGCTGTCAATAAATGAAGATTATTTAAGGACGTGCAGTTAAGATCAATGAGGTCCGTGTTTTACCCCTTCCCGTTCATACACAAAACTCATTTTAAAACAAAGGTGTGCTAAGCTATATACAAATTTTCCGTGTTTAATTAAATCAGCCTGAAAGTTAGATATCTGCACTTACAGTTTTAGAGATTTACCGAATCCAGGTTGACATTAATAATTTGATATTTGTGATTTGCCAGGGCTGCTCTGGTCCTGAATCATTTGTTGTAAACTAGACCTCCTTTTGTATTCTGGGAGAGATAATTCGATAGAATCAGGGCTTGGACAGTAAGCAGGAATCCTGCCATTCCCCAGAACCCCTAATGTGGGTGGACTGGCTCTATCTTGCTCCAACAGCCAGGCATGGAAACCCACAAACTTGTGTGTTGTGAACGTGAAGATAGATGGTACTGGTTAGGTCTGACTGATTTCCAGCAGTTGTGCAGTCTCTTGCAGAATGAATTGTTTCCTCCTCCTTCATTCACAAAGCCAGAAAGGGTGTGCAGTGCTAAAGCCAACCTAACCCTAAAGGGAGGCAAACTTATTTTCTCTATCAAACAGAATAAGCAATTTATATATATATATATTAAAAAAACAAAATCAGCAACATCCAGTTGAAAAATGTGGTCTTAGGCGTGTGGCCAATCAAAGGCAGAGATGAGCATAGAAGTTGTGTGGTTCTCATGTTTGGAGGGTTTTTCTTTAAGTGTCTCAGGTGAAGTCCTGCTTCTGAGGCTGCCTTCATTTCGACAGGCCTAACGGTGACTCATGCTTCCGATCAATCACTTTCATACTGTACTCACTACTCACCTTATGCAACTGTGGGCAGCCCACTAACCTCCGTAGCCTGTCATTTACATGCCTTGAATTTGCCAAAGTACTTTCTCGAGAGTACCTTGCACATGTTTAAGCTAGTTAAGAACCAGGTCACACAGAGTTGAGAATTCTGGAGACCAGAGTTCCAGTCCCCACCCATCACCTCAATAACATAGGGCCCTAAACAAACTGCTGTACCTTCAGTCCTACGTTCTGAATTCTGCTGGAATTCTCAGTATCGTTGGCACCGAGTACTGAATTCTGCACATTTCTCAATATCTTCATCCTTGAATTCTGTTGCGATTCTCAATATCTTCTCCCCTATTTTCTGAATTATGCTGCAGTCCCTGTTATATTTAGCCCTTCTTTTAAAATTCATCAGTTCTAATTATCTTTAGCTCTATGCTCTGAATGCTGCTGAGGTTCTTGGTATCATCATCCCTGTGTTCTGCTGCAGTTCTCAGTACCTTCAACTCTATGCTGTCAATCCTGCTGTGATTCTTGGTATCTTCAGCCCCACATTCTGAATTATGCTGCATGTCTTGATATCTTCAGTCTGTATTCTTCATTTTGTTGATCTTGGTATCTTCAGCTCTTGTTCTGAATTCTTCTGCAGGCTCTGGCATCTTCAGTTCCTGCATTCTGAACTGTGCTGCAGTCATTGGCATGCGAGCAGCCATACTGCATATGGGCAAGTACAAATGCACAGATATACAATACACACGGTATGATGTAATTGAATAAATACATTTGTGATAACATATAACTTGTGAACTTAAGATCATAAGAATAAATAAGAACATAAGAATTGCCGCTGCTGGGTCAGACCAGTGATCCATCGTGCCCAGTAATCTGCTCACATGACAGCCCTTAGGTCAAAGACTAGTTCCCTGATTGAGTCTAGCCTTACCTGTGTATGTTCCGATTCAGCAGGAACTTGTCTAACCTTGTCTTAAATCCCTGCAGGGTGCTTTCCCCTATAACAGCCTTCAGAAGACCGTTCCAGATTTCTACCACTCTCCGGGTGAAGAAGAACTTCCTTACATAAGAACATAAGAATTTCCACTGCTGGGTCAGACCAGTGGTCCATCGTGCCCAGCAGTCCGCTCATGCGACGGCCCTTAGGTCAAAGACTAGTGCCCTAACTGATACTAGCCTTACCTGCGTACATTCTGGCTCAGCAGGAACTTGTCTAACTTTGTCTTGAATCCCTGGAGGGTGTTTTCCCCTATAACAGCCTCCGGGAGGGCGTTCCAGTTTTCTACCACTCTCTGGGTGAAGAAGAACTTCCTTACGTTTATACGGAATCTATCCCTTTTAACTTTAGAAAGTGCCCTCTCATTCTCTCTACCTTGGAGAGGGTGAACTACCTGTCTTTATCTACTAAATCTATTCCCTTCATTATCTTGAATGTTTCGATCATGTCCCCTCTCAGTCTCCTCTTTTCAAGGGAGAAGAGGCCCAGTTTCTCTAATCTCTCACTGCACGGCAACTCCTCCAGCCTCTTAACCATTTTAGTCACTCTTCTCTGGACCCTTTCTTCAGGTACGGCGACCAGTGCTGGATGCAGTATTCCAGGTGGGGGCATACCATGGCTCGATACAGCGGCATGATAACCTTCTCTGATCTGTTTGTGAACCCCTTCTTAATCATTCCTAGCATTCTGTTCGCCCTTTTCGCCGCCACCGCACATTGTGTGGACGGCTTCATTGACTTGTCTACCAGTACAACCAAGTCTCTTTCCTAGAGGGTCTCTCTGAGTACTGCATCAGACATCCTGTATTCATGTATAAGATTTTTGTTACCGACATGTATCACCTTGCACTTATCCACGTTAAACCTCATTTGCCATGTCGCAGCCCATTCCTCGAGCATGTTTATACTGGGTCAGACCAATCTAGTTCAGTATCCTGTTTCCACAGTAGCCAATCCAAGTCACATGTACCTGGCAGAAACCTTAACTGAAAAAAATCACCTTTACCTGCTTCCCTAGCTTTCTCTCCTACTATCCCATCTAGTCCCACAATAAATTTCAGCTGCCTTAGCAGCTTCTCTCCCCCAACTTTTATTGAGCTATCAAACACCATCTGTACTCTAATCTCTTCTGTCACCAATCCTTTGCCAACTAAACTATTCAAACATATTCTAGATCCTTTCTTTCCTTACTTATAATCAGTGCTCAATATTTTTCCACTAGCATTGTTCCAATTGAATGGGAGCAGGGCATAATTCCTTCACCCATAATTCATCTTAAGCTTGACCTCAAATATATCTCTAATTATTGGCCAACATCAAACCTGCTATTCATCTGAAAAATTGTTGAGAAACCAGTAGCTTCTCAGCTTACCCAATTTCTTGAGGGCATCAATGTCTGGGTTTCGAGTTCACTACTTGACCAACTTTACTTGCCCTTTTAAATTCTGTTTGTACTAACTTACATAGGAAGAAAAATGTGTTATTGATCTCATTGGACCTTTCCATGGCAAAACCATTCCGTTCTTACTCATAGATTTTCTGAACTCCATTTTGCTGGTAAAGCTCTTGTTGGCTCTGTTCATATCTTACATATGTGGAATGGCATAATAAAAAAAAATCTAAGTCCGTTTTGGGCCTAGGGCGCTAGTCGTCCAAAGTCAGCAGCGTCTAAAGTCCATTCTTGAAAAATATGTCCAAATATTTTTTCCGAGAATCGTCTAATTATATGTCCAGTCGTTTGATCGTCCAGACCACCAAGTCGTCTATCTTTATACCGCATTCTCATCCAAAATATCATCCAAGTCCAAAATACCTAAAACAAGACCTTTGGGCATGTGAGGGGTCAGCATAGTGATGGAATGGCCACCCAGACATGGCAACAGAGTAATGGGGACACCTTACAAGGCACTATTGTGAACTTCACAAAGAGGGTGCCACATAAACATCTCACCACAACTCCCTTGCAGGTCATGGTGAACCCCCAAAAAACACCCTCAAAACTTACTATACCCACCTGTCTACCACCCCATTAGCCCTTATGGCTACAGGTGCCACCTATATGGCAGTACACTAGGATTTTTATTTATTTATTTATTTATTTTTTTTTTTTTTGGGGGGGGGGGGGTTGGTGGGCTCAAATTTTCACCATGAATGCAGTGGTTAGAGTGGCTTATGGGTCTGGGTCCTCCTCTCTATGGTTCACTAGCCCACCCTCCATACTACTTAAGTCACCTCTGTGCAGCTCTACTTGACTTTTCTATGCCAGGTACTAATGTTCAGGAGACACGTATGTACGTTTTTATTCTGATTTTTATGGCAGAGTATGTGAGTGTGTGAGGGGAGGGGGTGTCAGTGATCACTGGGGGAGTGTGTGGGGGTCTGTACTTTGTCCCGGCAGTGGTTATCTGGTCACTTTGGATACCTTCTGGGCACTTATATCTGTTTTCAGATTGCCTAAGTCACAATGTATAAGTTCTGTCTATGCAGTCTCATCAAATTTTCAATTATCGCTGCAGGATGACTAAGTTTGGTTGGCCCACATCCTGCCCACCTCCCGCCATAACCACTCCTCGATAAATGCCCCTTTCCACTCTGGATGCACAGCAGCAATCAAAAGGCCTAAGATGCCTCTAAATACGTCTAAAACCCATTTTGATTATCGACACTTGGACTACCTGTCTTTTAGGTCATCCAAGTGCCAATTTAGGCGGGTTTTTAGATGTGTTTCCATTTTGATTATGTACCTCAGATTATTTTTTTAATGTTTACTGGTGTAGTGCTTTCTCCTTTCCTCATTCTTTTTCTTGAGGGGTCCTTCAGGGATCTATTCTTGGGCTAATGTTGTTTAATATCTTTCTTGCTCTCCTCGCTCTCCTCACACAGTTGTTAGGACTCTCCTTTATAGGTCAACAACATCAAAGTACTGGTTACCGCTAACTCCAGTCTCATTACATGTGGCAAAAAGCAGGTATGGAAGATAAGATACTAAAAGTCAGATGGAAAGACCACGGTAAATTATTACCCCTACAGTAATGTAATGTAATGTAATTTATTTCTTATATACCGCTATATCCTTTAAGTTCTAAGCGGTTTGAAGAAAATATACATTAAGATTATAAATGAGAAGTAAGAAGGTACTTAAAAAATTCCCTTACTGTCCCGAAGGCTCACAATCTAACTAAAGTACCTGGAAATTAATAAAGAAGAGAAAATAAAGATGGTTGAAAAAAGAAAAATTCTATGTGAACTTATAGGATGGAAATTAAACTGACAGTGAAGAACTGTATGAAAAATACATATGGAATGCAGTTAGAGAGGGTAGGTTACAATCTATTTATGGTATTTGTTTAATTGGAAGGTGTTAAGGTGGGCAATTTGGGGGAAGGTTATCTGAAGGTAGGTGAATCTTCTGGAGGTAAAAGAGGAGGGGTTAAAATATTTGGATGAATTTTTTGAAAAGCAGGGTTTTGATTTCTTTTCTGAATGTTTTGAGGTTGTCTGATATTGTCATAAGATTGGAGATGGAATGGTTGATTTTTGCTGCTTGTGTTGCCAGAAGGTTGTCAAACATTTTCTTGCGTTGTGTGCCTTTGAGTGGGGGGAAGGCGAAAGGGTTCGAGGTTCTTCTGTGTCTTGAGGTCCAAGGAAGTCATATTTTCCTTAAAGGAGCTTCAAAGAAGGTTTGGATAGGTACTTGGAGGACAAGGGGATCGAGGAGTACAGATAGGAGTAGAGGTAGGTTATAGGGATAGGATTAGAGGTAAATAATAAAATTAGTCGGGGACCACTGTTCAGGCAATAAGCCTAATGGGCCGCCGCGGGAGCGGATCGCTGGGCAAGATGGACCTCTGGTCTGTCTCAGCGGAGGCAACTTCTTATGTTCCACACCCAGATTACCAGTCTTATTAAATTTTTTTTAAAATGTTTAACCCTTAAACAACTGTGCGCCCTTCACCTTCTGATCCCCTCCGTCATCACAATTACTATAATTCCTATATTGAGACATACCCCATACCAAAGCAAGTGATTTCTGCTTATCCAGAACACATTTGTAAAGATCCCAAAAATTAGAAAGAGTAATTCCTCTTCTTACAGATGTTTATTTGCTCCCCATCACTCATCTCTTCTTATAATCCTCACATTAGTCCATAAGTCTTTTTATTATGACTTCCCAATTATTTCTCTTCAGACTTTTTATGCCTTACAATCCACCTTTCTCTCTTTGCTATTCTCAACAAAATCTCTTGGTTATCCCATCCCATCTTCAGGTTCATTTAGATCAGTGGTCTCAAACTCAAACCCTTTGGAGGGCCACATTTTGGATTTGTAGGTTCTTGGAGGGCCACAGAAGAAAAACAGTTAATGTCTTATTAAAGAAATGACAACTTTGCATAAAGTAAAATTCGTTATAGTTTATACATTTTTCCTTAATTGCTTCTGATCATTTCAGCTATACTCAGCTGAAAGCAGTGCAACATGTAGAAAGTGAAGTTTAGTTAGTTTTTCACTTTCTGTATGTTGTACTGCTTTCAGCTGTGTATAGCTGAAATGATCAGAAGCAATTAAGGAAAAATGTATAAACTATAAAGAGTTTTACCTCATGCAAAATTGTGATTTGGATTCTAAAGTATCAACTGCAAGAGACAAGATTTTGGTGTAGTTCTCTAGGCTTTTTTGTAGAGGGGAGAATCAATATCCGACTTGTGCCTGGAAAACTTGTGCCTTGTAAGTGTCCAGTGGTTGCATCCGAAACTGCCTTCAGCTCTCACCTCCTCCAGCACTGGGACATCTTACATCAAGCAGTCACTGCTAGGAGAGGTGCTGAATTTCACGAGAGTTCACGAGATTATGTACACACACACAAGCTGCACTGCCTCCAATGGTTACCTTACATTCTGGAACGTTGCCCGCCTCACTGCTGTAACCTAACGCAAGCGCTTTCCTGTGTCTGTACGCGATTGTTCTCTCCACTCCACCTCACAATCAGATGCAGGAAAGTGCTTGTGTGAGATTACAGCAGTGAAGCGGGCAACATTCCAGAACAATGGTAACATATAGAGGGCCTCAAAATAGTACCTGACGGGCCGCATGTGGTCCCCAGGCCACAAGTTTGAGACCACTGATTTAGATGAAGCACGCTGCAGTTGTTTCAGCCTAGTAGCCCCCGCCTTCTGGAATGGTCTTTTTATATTCATACATCTCAATTAAGTTTTCATTTGTTATAACCTAGGCCTCCATTTGTATTTTACCCTTGTAATCTCTTCCCAAAATTGTATATACTGTAATTTCTTTTATTGTACACCGCTTAGGTAATTTCCCCCTCCCCCCCCCCTTTTACAAAGCTGCATTAGGCTTTTTTTTTTTTTTTAATCACTGGTCGTGGTGGTATTAACTCTGATGCTCATAGGAATTCTATAAGCGTCAGAGCTAATAGCGCTGCGGCTGGCGATAAAAAAGCCTAACGCGGCTTCATAAAAGGGGGCCTTTATTTTATATTTATTTATAGACCTTCTATATCTAGATGATTTTCATACAAAACATAAAATCAACATTTATGACATTCTTGCCCACTTCCATCTATTACCCGTACATACAGAAATCTATCCTTACATGAAAGCAACTACAAATAGTTATGTTTTCAATAGTTTTTTTTTTTAATTATAGATGTTATAGCAAATAAATTAAACTATGAACCATCTAAAGCAGTGGTTCTCAACCATTCTTTTGTTGTGATACATCTGAAAGACATTATTCACCTCTGTGACACACTTAACACTACAATTCAAAGCTGATCAAAAATGTATCCCCCCCCCTAAATATATCATTTCATTGCTGCTAATAATAACACAAGGGAAATACAGAAGCAATGGTGGTGGTGACTATGAGGAGGAGAGGAATTGGAAGTATACTAGAGAGGCCTGCAACAATTTCATTCAGAATGGCAGAAGGACTAATTATGGTTTAATTATATTTCTTGTACTTTTAACATACTTTTTGTCACATTGGTGTAGCTGTATTCATGTTATAGTACTGTAATTACATGTTTTAAGAGAAATACATACACTTTTTATGTATTTATGGTGAATATTTACTTGTATTTATATGTTTTATTAATATGTTCAATTTGTAGACTCTTGAAAAAGGCACTTAGGTGCCGAAACACTGGCCATATTGAGTCCAGACCTAATAAAAATTCCGTTTGATGACCTATTCCTGGTTGGTGGCTTCTCTTCCTCACGACTTTTGTGTTTTGGTCAAATTTTTGGGTGACACACCAATCTGTCCTGATACACTGATTGAGAACCACTCATCTAAACTGATACAGTATATTAATGGTGAAAAGTATCCCATTCAAAGGTGTGCAGTGTCAAAATATTCTACAGTATCTTCTGGCTTTAATGCCATTTTCAAAAAGTGGTCACCATACTGACCACAGCAGATTGGGGGCCTTTGATTCTTTTGTGTGTGTGTATGTATTTGTGTGTGTGTTTATACTTGGAGCAGTAGGACAATGACATTACCTCAGCTATTTCTTCCTCACTAGGAAGTTGCCTGAAAGGGGTAGGCCACCTGTCGTCCGTTAGTGAAGCAGGGAACCAGGCAAACAGCTAAACTGCTAAACTGATATATGGAGGCAGGAAACAGGAGGTGTGGCAGGGGTGAGGTGTGTGTGTGTGTTGTGGAGGGGTGCATTTTGACTCAAAAACAGCTCAGAGAGAAAATGTTACCAGCCATCAGAGAACTTCAACGGTGTGAAGAGTGCAAAGGTACAGTGTACATATGCTTCAAAATGTGTATCTGTGTTTGCGTCTATTTGGCTGTGTTCATGCATGTAGATCTTATGGGGCTTATTTTCTCCACTGACCATAACATAAGTGCCAGTTAAAATGTTCTCTTTTGCTTCCCTTTCCATCCCCCTTCCCAATTAAAAAAGGTACATTTTCCTAACAAAAATTGCAAACAAAAAAACCCCTAAACCCCTAAAGTATGAGCGACCAAAAGCCTTAATATGGGGCGTTTAAGAAATGTGTTAAGGTCATACACAGGACTGCAGGACACAGCACAGCTAAGATTTAATGCTTAGAAACGCAAGATCATGCATATGGGCTGCAACCCCCCCCCCAAAAAAAAAAAAAAAATGGTACAGTTTAGGGAGTAAAGAACTTTTGTGCAGAAAGAGGAGCAAGACTTGGGTGTGATAGTATGTGATAATCTTAAGGTGACCAAACAGGCTGAAAAAGCAATAGTGAAAGCTAGAAGAATGTTTGGGTGCATATGAAAAAGGAGGTAACGATGCCTTTGCATAAGACTCTGGTGAGACCCCATTTAGAATGTTGTGTAGAATTCTGGAGACTGCACCTTCAAAAGGATATAACAGGATGGAGTCAGTCCAGAGAAAGTCTATTATAGTTGGTGGTCTTTGTCATAAAGCAAATGGCAATAGACTCAATATGTATACTCTGGAGGAAAGGCAGGAGAGGGGAAATATGATAAAGACAATTAAATACTTATTTGGCATAAATGTACATGAGGTGAGTTTCAATTGAAAGGAAGCTCTGGAATGAGGGGGTCGTAGGATTAAGGTGAGAAGTAACCTCAGAAAATACTTTTTCATGGAAAGGGTGATGAATATGTGGGACGGCCTCCCGGTGGAGTTGGTGGAGACAAAAACTGTATCTGAATTCAAGAAAGCTTGGAACAAGTGCATTGAATCTCTAAGGGAGAGGAGGGGATAGTAGATGGCATTATTAGGCAGACTAGATAGGCCATATGGTCTTTATCTGCCTTCATTTTTCTCTGTTTCTGTCATCCTCCAGCTGGCTGCCTGCCTTTTTCCAGTACCACATGCTCGCTAGTGTCCCAACGTATCTAAGCAATGTATACTGTACCTTAATACTCTACCTCTTCGCCTAAGCAGTACAACCAATGCAGTGCATTTTTTCTAACAAAAAAAGGTGCCAGTACTCAAAAAGTAGGCCATTCTTTGGCAGTGGGGTGATCACTGAGGGACTCACCTCATAGTAGCCAGACCACTTGCAACCAGCCACAGAATCCATGAAAAGGCAGTACCGAGTGTGCAGTACTTCAGCTCTTTTATTAATACTTGGGAACATGGGCCATTTTTATCAAGCAATGGAAAAGGTGCTGGTACTCAGTCCCCCTGAGTAACCCTTCAAAAAGAGCCCTGAACCAATGTATTGCATCCTCAGTTTTCAGTGCTCATACAGAAAGACACAAAAATATTTTCTAAGAATCTGCTATAAACTTCAGTTTCATAATCTCTAGCTATGAGCCTCTTCCTCCTGAATGATGAAGCATTAGTCATTATTGGCTGGAAGAGAATGAAGTGAGTAACCCCCTGTTTTACCACGGTGCGCTAACAGATTAGCGCACGCTAAACACTAATGCGTCCATAGACTAACATGCACGCGTTAGCGTTTAGCGCGCGCTAATCTGTTAGCGCACCTTAGTTAAACAGGGCCTAAGTCTTGTTTGATGCTCTGGGGAAGCAAGAAACAGAAAGAAAGGAGCCTCAGAACCACGAGGAACAATGCCTTGTGGGATAGATTTGATTAACGTACTGTCTGGTTAGTTGTAACTAAACAATTATTGGAAGCAGATGCTGCACTGCTGAACAGACTCAAAAGAAAGGGAACAGTCATCTAAAAGGAGTGGAGTTTCCACTGTTGAGGTTTTTGTAACTAGGTAAACAGATTGCTTTATCCTGCGTGCCATCTCCTCTCAACACGAAGCTTGCCTCTGATACAGTGACAGCCAGAATTTAGAAAAGATGAACCGGTTGTGATCTTATCAGTCATTGTCTTACCGTTTATTTGAATCCTGCTATTGCACTATCACTCTGAGGCAAAGAGTGCAACCCGGCTTGGGTGACAGATCCTTAGCATCTCTGCAATTGCCTGCATTCACTTCTCAGTTGTTCCTCAAAGGCGATGTAGGTCTGTTGATAAGAATCACAGGCTCTGATCCTTGACTCTTATAAATACAGTAGTTAACAAAAGATGGATTCTACTTTCAGGTCCCAAATGAGTAAAATGGTGTGGTAGTTGTGTTAGTCCACTTTTCGAGGTAATATATAGAAATAAAACAAAACCATAAAGGAAATAAGGTGATACCTTTTTTATTGGACTAACTTAATGCATTTTTTAATTACAACATAAGAACATAAGAATTGCTGCTGCTGGGTCAGACCAGTGGTCCATCGTGCCCAGCAGCAGTCCGCTCACGTGGCGGCCCTTAGGTCAAAGACCAGTGCCCTGAGTCTAGCCTTACCTGTGTATGTTCTGGTTCAGCAGGAACTTGTCTAACTTTGTCTTGAATCCCTGGAGGGTGTTTTCCCCTAGAACAGACTCCGGAAGAGCGTTCCAGATTTCTACCACTCTCTGGGTGAAGAAGAACTTCCTTACGTTTATACGGAATCTATCCCCTTTTAACTTGAGAGAGTGCCCTCTCGTTCTCCCTACCTTGGAGAGGGTGAACAACCTGTCTTTATCTACTAAGTCTATTCCCTTCATTATCTTAACCCTTCTTCAACAGTCCCAAATGCAAAGTCTGGAGCAAGGCAGGAGGTCTCCTCCAAGCCATCCAATGAAGAAAGTAATATGATTTTTGATAAAAACACTGGGTTCCTTTTACTAAGGCGCACTAAGCGATTTAGTGCGCTAAGGCACCCATAGAATATAATGGGCGGCTTTAGCATGCACTAAATCGGTTAGCACGCCTTAGTAGAAGGATCCCACTGTTTGGTATGAACAATTTGGATCCAGCAGTGGGTTTCATTCAAAAATATATCTTGCTTTTGCCATTTATACTTTGAATGAACAGCTATTGTAAGCAGAGTTACAGTTTTGAAAGTCTTAGATATGACTTCCAACAAATTGCCTTGCAAACATTTACCTATCAATTTATGAAACTAATCGCAGATTTAAAACTAATTTCAGTAAGTATTTTGTTAGCCAACACAAAAATCTGTTGTCAGAAAATGTGGTCAAGTTTAGAGGTATAACTGGTTTTTAAACCCAAGTTGTTGCTTTTTTTTATGGCTCAGAACTCTCTTATCAGAAATTTAACCCCTTCTTTACTATGCCACAGTAGAGGTTTCTACCATGGCACAGGATGCTAAATGCGCTGACGCTCATAGAATTTTATAAGTGTTGGAGCAGCGTCAGAGTTTTTAGTGCTCTGGTTTGCAGTAGAAATCTCTATTGTGACTTAATAAAAGGACGGGGGTGGGGTGGGGGGAGTAAGTTAGATTGAAAGACTTTTTTTATGGTATGGCCATTGAATCTTAGCCTCTCTTGGCAAGTTGCTGCTGGTGGGCAAGGGGATTATCATAGGTAGACATAAGAACATAAGAATAGCCTTACTGGGTCAGACCAAAGGTCCATCAAGCCCAGTAGCCCATTTTCACAGTGGCCAATCCAGGTCCCTAGTACCTGGCCAAAATCCAAGGAGTGGCAATATTCCATGCTACCAATCCAGAGCAAGCAGTGGCTTCCCCCATGTCTTTCTCAATAACAGACTATGGACTTTCATAAGAACATAAGAACATAAGAAGCGCCATCTCCGGATCAGACCTTCGGTCCATCAAGTCCGGCGATCCGCACACGCGGAGGCCCCGCCAGGTATACACCTGGTTTATTTATAGCCACCATATCTTTATATGCCTTTCTCAAGGAGATATGCATCTAGTTTGCTTTTGAAGCCTGGGACTGTCGATTCCGCAATAATCTCCCCTGGGAGAGTATTCCAGATGTCCACCACTCTCTGTGTGAAGCAGAACTTCCTGACATTAGTCCTGAACTTGTCCCCCCTTAGCTTCATTTCATGTCCTCTTGTCCGTGTCAAATTGGACAATGTAAATAATCTTCTCTGCTCTATTTTGTCGATTCCTTTCAGTATTTTGTCCAAAACTTTCTTAAAACCAGCTACGCTATCCAATCTTACCACAACCTCTGACAATGCACTCCAGAGCTTAACTATTCTCTGAGTGAAAAAATATTTCCTCCTATTGATTTTAAAAGTATTTCCCTGTAACTAGTCTTTATAATTTATGAAGGAATAAAAAAATCGATCCACTTGTACCTGTTCTACTCCACTCAGGTTGATGTAGACTTCAATCCTATCTCCCCTCAGCTGTCTCTTTTCCAAGCTGAAGAGCCCTAACCTTTTTAGTCTTTCCTCACACGAGAGGAGTTCCATCCCCTTTATCATCTTGGTCACTCTTCTTTGAACCTTTTTTAGTGTCGCTATATCTTTCTTGAGATAAGGAGACCAGAACTGAATACAGTACTCCAAGTGAGGACGCACCATAGAGTGATACAGGGGCATTAACACATTCTTTGGGGCCCTTTTACTAAGGTGCGTTAGCCATTTTAGTGCACGCTAAACGCTAACGTGTCCATTATATTCTATGGATATCTGAGCATTTAGCGTGCGCTAAAATGACTAGG
Organism: Geotrypetes seraphini; assembly: GCF_902459505.1. Lineage (NCBI taxonomy): Eukaryota > Metazoa > Chordata > Amphibia > Gymnophiona > Dermophiidae > Geotrypetes > Geotrypetes seraphini. The sequence goes on along the minus strand of NC_047091.1, from coordinate 82,742,353 downwards.
GCGCCTTAGTAAAAGAGGGGGTTAGTCTTGTTAACCATCCCTTTTTTAATAATTCCTAGCATCCTGTTTGCTTTTTTGGCTGCTGCTGCACATTGGGCGGAAGGTTTCATCGTATTGTCTATGATGCCACCCAGATTCTTTTTTTGGGTTCTAACCTCCAAGGTGGACCCTATCATTCAGTAATTGTGATTTGGGTTATTCTTTCCAATGTGCATCACTTTGCATTTGTCCACATTAAATTTCATCTGTCACTTGGATGCCCAGTCTTCCAATTTCCTAAGGTCTGCCTGCAATTTTTCAGAATCCGCATGCATTTTAACAGCTTTGAACAGTTTAGTGTCATCTACAAATTTAATCACCTCACTCATCATTCCAATTTCCAGATCATTTATAGATAAGTTAAATAGCCCCAGTCACAGTACAGATCCTTGTGGCACTCCACTATTTATTCTCCTCCACTGAGAAAAATTACCATTCAATGCTACCCTCTGTTTTCTCTCTAATAACCAGTTCCTAATCCACAACTGAACTTTGCCACCTATCCCATGACTCTTTAATTTTCTCAGGAGCCTCTCATGAGGAACTTTGTCAAAAACTTTCTGAAAATCTAGATACATTACATCAATTGGCTCGCCTATATCTACATGTTTATTCATACCTTCAAAGAAGTCAAGCAAATTGGTGAGGCAAAACCTCCCTCGGCTGAACCCATGTTGACTTTGTCTCATTAAATCATGTTTGTCTATGTGTTCCTCAATTTTATTTTTTATAATTGTTTCTGTCATTTTGCCCGGCACTGAAGTCAGGCTTACCTGTCTGTAATTTCCCAGATCTCCCCTGGAACCCTTTTTACAAATCAGCATAACACTGGCCACCCTCCAGTCTTCAGGTAGTAAAGACGATTTAAGCAACAGGTTACAGGTCACTAACAGCAAGTCATCAATTTCGTGTTTGAATTCTTTTAGTACCCTGGGATGTATACTATCAGGTCCAAGTGATTTATCAACATGTGGCCCCCCAAATCCTACATTGTGGCCCTCCAAACAATTAGCTGAAATGTTCTTCAAATCTTGTAAATGCATTAATTTCAATCTTTCCTGCTTTATATAGTAACTGCAAACAATTTCTTAAGTGTGTTACTCAGGTGTCTCATTTATGGAATTTGCTACTGTTCACACTCCAAAATAAAGTGAGCTTTGAAAATACATCCTTGAAATTTGTAGAATCAATATTAGTATTAACAAGCAGGCCAAGGTGACTTACAAAATTAGTAGCATGTGTAAGCTTGAAATCTTTTGGTGGCCCTCAGACTTTTCCCTATTCAAATTGCAGCCCTTTATATGAAAAGGGCTGGAAACCACTGGTCTAGACTTACAGCTTTGAAGAGAACGTAAATCCTTTTTAAAATGCCTTGCATGTGTGGTATTTTTGTATGTACCACCAATTTTTGATTTTCATTGTGAGCCGCCTAAATAATCTACTAATTGGAAGGTACATTAAATAACACAGAAACCTGAAAAAAACATTTGGATATAAGTTTCTGGTGGAGACTTCTGTGTATCTCTACCTCTTACACCTGGGAATGAATGACATGATATGGACTTCCAAGACAGGATTCTGGGGCTGAACTCAATGGGCCATTGATCTGATCCAGCATGGCAATTATAATCATTTCCAATACTCTATATTTTAGTGAAGTCTATCATAAAAAGACAAACACATTTAATTTCCAGTAACTTAATATTGTGAAAATATCAGAGTCAGTTCCTATCAAAAAGTCCTCTTTACGATCATCATCCTGGGCCTACGTATACTGTGTCTTGCATATTACATCATACGATCTTTCCCAAATGTGGTGGTGTTTAGAAAAAGTTAAAAATATGTGTAAGGTCTTTCCCCATTCTCATTTTCCAAAAATTATTTTAAGTACTTGGGGATCTTTTTAGGTGCCTGATTGGCCCAGGCACCTAAGGCCCCTCCCCTGGGCCAACCGGAATCTTAGGCCTCTCTCCCAATTGGCCAGATCCCTTAGGCCACTCCCATGTTTATTCTTTTGTTATATAGCTGGGTTAGAGTGTTGAAAATTTTTCTTTCCCCTGCCACCAAAGGGACCTTTACTAAAGCTTAGAGCCCCTTTTACAAAGCCGCGATAGGAATTGAATAGGCTTTGGTGCATTTGCCATGGAGAAACCAGTACTATGGCTTTATAAAAAGAGGACCCTAGTGTGGGCTAAATGCTAAGAAGCCCATAAGTATAGAATTGATTTCTTAGCAGTTAGGAATTGAATGGGCTATGTTGCATTTGTTGCACAGGACTTGCTACTGTGACTTTGTAAAAGGAGCCCTTAGCACACACTATGCCTTAGTAAAAGAGTCCCTAAATCCTTCCAATACCATCATGTCAAAAAAATGTTTATTCTTCTATGCAAAGGCTTATTAATATAGATTTGTCATTTATCCTAGGTTTTGCATTTCTGTGTAATATATGAGGGGCCACTGAAAAGTTCTCAGCCCAACCAAGAAGAGAATGATGTGGAGCCATGATACTTACAAGTTATTCCACACTTTTCTTGACACTTTTTGTTTCTTTTCATTGTAAATTTCTCTTCTTGGTTGGGCTGAAAACTTTTCAGAAGCCCCTCATATGGAAAAAGGTAAACTATCTGCAGGGTTAGATTCTTTGTCTCATCTATACATCCATGAAATGTATTCATTAAAAGAAATGTTCTATATTTTAATTACAATTTCTTTCACATTGGTATCTGTAAAAAAAACCCAAACATTGTACCATGGTGTTCTGATCACAAGACTGTTTTATTCCCCCTTAACCTTCCTCTCTGCTCATCTTTCATATTAGTTCATAGTTCATCTTTATTTACTATACTGCATATAATAAAAAAAAATTAAAGCAGTTTACAAATAATTTTTTAAAATTATGTGCTGTAGTTCTATTTCCTAACTTTCATTATATGTACAAACACCGCTTTGAACTGCCTTCACAAGAATGGTGCAAGTTTTAATAAACATGAACTTAGGTGATCTCCTTTTATTAGCACATGCCAAATTCCTTGGTTGCAAATAGGCAAACATACCATAATAATATAAGATAAGCCTTGCTGAGTCAAACCAAGGTTCTTTAAACCAGTATCCTATATCTGATTCACATGTACCCAGAAAAATCCAAAGCAGAGATCTAATTTTCATAGTTCATTTCAGGGATAATTGATATATCTCCCAAGTCTACCCAGCTAATAATTTGTCCAAACCTCTTCTCAACTCCACTGTTTTAGTCACCTTGATCATGTCCTCTGACAACAAAGTCCATAGCTTAACCATGCCCTGCACATAAAAATACTTTCTGTGATTTGCTTTTAATCTGCGTGGATTGGATTTATTAATTTGATAAGTCTCTCTTGTCTATAGTCTTCTCCTCTACTGCCAGATCCATCCCTTTTACTTCGTTGCACCATATGCCTGGAACAAACTGCCTGGCAGTATTCAAATCCATGCTAAAAGCCCACTTTTTTGAAGCTGCTTTTAAGTCGTAACTCCAACCCACTTGTAACACATCCACATCTGTTTGTTATTCTTTCTATAGATCCCTACCCTATCTGCCTTGAAATTCCAGATACAATTCCCTACCTGAGCAGCATGTATAGATTCACCTTTTTTTTTGTCCTGTCACAATTAGATTGTAAGCTCTCTTAAGAAGGGACTGTCTCTTGCGTGTTAATGTACAGTGCTGTGGGCCCTATAGAAATGATAAGTAGGGGAATAATAATAATAACAGTTTATATACCGCAGTACCGTTAAGTTCTATGCGGTTTACAAAAGATTAATGAAGTACAAGTTGAGAGGTCAACAAGAGGGGGATGGGACAAGAGAACTGTTGAAGAGGGGAAAGAGAGGAGCGGGTCAACTGTCTAGATATTTCAAGAACAGGCGAGTTTTGAGGTGCTTCCTGAATACCTTGTAAGTGGTGGTCGAGAGCAGTTGTTCTAGATCTTTACCCCATAACGCTGCTTGATGTGAGAGAAGGTATTCATGGTGTTTTTTTAGTTTGCAATCTCTAACGGGGGGGGGGGGGGGGGGAAACAAAGTGCAAGTGGGAGCTTCTCTTGTGTCTGTTGGCTGAGAAGGAGAAGAGGTCGGTTATGTATTTAGGGGCTAGACCGTAAAGAACTTTAAAACAGAGGCAGGCGAACTTAAACTTTACACGAGCTTCCAAGGGTAGCCAGTGTAGCTGTTTGTAGAAGTGAATGGGAACTTGTATACTGCCTTTTTGTGGCTTCGGTGGGCACTGGAGGATTAGGTGACTTGACCAGGGTCATGAGGAGCAGCAGCACTGGGATTTGATCTCACAACCTCTGGGTGCAGAGGCTGCAGCTCTACCAGTGAGAAGTAGTGGATACCACAATCATTAGGTGTCAAAGCAGTTTACAATTATTAATATACTAGTATTTTAGCCCGTTACATTAACGGGTGCTAGAATATATGTCTGTCTGTCTTTCTTTATTTCTGTCTCTCTCTCCCTCCTGCTGTCTTTGTTTCTGTCTGTCTCTCTGTGTCTCTCCCTTCATCAGAGACGCTGCAGAGCAAATCAGGGCAGTAGAAGGAACCGAAGCAGCGTGTGTAGAGTGCTGCACACGCTGCTGGAATCGGCAGGTTTGAAGTCGGGACCATGAAGAACGTAGCGGCTGGAGTGTTTTGTCGGCGCTTCCCTTCCCACCCCGCGAGGTGTCACCGCGGCTCCTCTCGAACCCCGCCAGCGTCGGAAGCCTTCTCCGACGCTGGTGTGGCTGGTGAAGGAGCCGAATATTGTGGAGAGTAGGGAGTCCAGCGCTAGCGGCCAGTTCTGTCGGCGAGTGTAGGTAGGTGCTGGGAAGAAGTAAGGCTGGGGACTCGGGCATGAGCACTCCTGCGGCCACAGACCTATGGATCATGGAAGCACGAGTTAAGAGTGCGCATGTGCGGCTAGGGTTTTATTATATAGGATTATCTGAGTTTGAGTGCTCGCTTGTTTTGCTTTTGTAAAAAGGTTAAACAACTATTTCCTATTTAACCATTCCACCTCACTCATGATTTTTATAAACCTCTATCATATCTTCTCTGTCATCGTTTCTCCAAGATGAAAAGCCCTAACCTATTCCACTTCTCTTCATGATGGAGGTGTTCTATCCCTTTTTTTGGTCGTTCTTCCCTGAACCTTTTCTAGCTGCAGTATATCCTTTTTTGAGATGGGGGCGATCAGAACTAAGCAAGGTGCTCAAAGTGCAGACACATCAGAGACTTGTAGATCAGCATAACAAGATTTTTTGCTTTGTTTTCCATTTCTTTTTGAATAATCCCCGACATTCTATTTGCTTTTTTTTTTTTTTTATCGGCCACGGCATGTTAAAACTTCAATGTACTGTCCACAACGACGTCAAGGCTTTTACCTGGGTGGTAACTCCTAATTCAGAACCTGGCATTTTCTACCTATAGTTGGGATTGTTTTCTCCTATATGCACCACTTGGCATATTTCCACTTTAAATCTCTTCTGCCATTTGGATGCCCAGTCTCACAGGATCCTTCTGCAAAACCTCACAATCATCTGCCATTTTAACAACTTTGAATAATTTGTGTCAGTCACAAATTTGATTGCTGCACTTGTCCCTCCTATCTCAAGATCATTTGCGAATTTGTTAAATAGCCCTTGGGGCACTCCACTACTGACCTGTGTCCTATGGATAATTGACTATTTAGTCCTATTTGTTTCCTGTCTTTTAGTAAGTCTCCAGTCAATAAAAAAGCATGGACTCCTAGTCTATGACTTTTTTTGTTTTCGAAGCAGGTTTCATGAAGGACTTGGTGAAATTCTTTCTGAAAATCCAAATACCCTGAGCTAGGGTTACCATATGGCTCCACAAAAAGGAGGATGGATTAAGACATCCGGGTTTTACTTCCATTGATGGAAGTAAAACCCAGTTGTCCCTATCTGTCCTGCTTACTTCCATTGCTTTCAGTGGAAGTAAAACTCGGATGTCTCAATCCGTCCTCCTTTTTCTGGAGCCATATGGTAACCTTACCCTGAGCTAAGGTTACCAGATTTTCCGTTTGGAAAATCTGGACCCCCCCTAGACCCGCCCCCAGGCACGCCAAGTTCCACCCATCCCCTCCCCATCATAGTGATAGGTCCAATTGAAGGAGACAAATATTCAGAAAAGAAGAAGAACAAACCACACCGGCAGTAAGCAGATAAAATTTTTACCCATTCCTGTAGTTTTATTGCGGTTAGCCGCGGTAACGGGTCACTGTATCATTCTCTAGTCCTCTCCTCTTGGAGGATTTCTCTGCATGGCTAGCCATGTTGCTTGCCACTCCTGTTCCCAGATTCCCATCATGGAGTTACCTGGTCAGCTTCTCTGCAGCAGCAGGTTAAAAAACCAGGCAAAAACACCATATGTAACAGACCATCTAGAAAGGCAGGTTGACCTGTATTTTTAGGAGGGTCAAGACACAGAAACCAAACCACAGTGGCATAGGAACAAAAATGCTTTTTATTTTTGTACAGTTTGCCTCACACTTAATTCATACAAGACGTTTAGCTTACCTCAGCCAAATGCTGTGTCTAGCTCAGACCTCTTCTTGCTCCTTGGACCTCTCTCTGAGTCAAGCCTGGGCGGAAATACTTCTCTCTGAGATCCGCCCCTCTGACTCAGCACTAGAGAATGACACGGAGAAAAAATTTGTCCCTGTCTCCGCGAGCTTAGTCCCCGTCTCTGTCCCGTCCCCGCAAACCATCTGATCCCATCCGCACAAGCCTCAAATAGTTTTATACTGAACTTATTTTATTAAAGTATAAACAATATTCTGTACAATTGTCATTTTATAAATCAAAGTTTTGTTTATATTTATCAACACAACTAATATACTACGTTATCCTAAAGCAAAAAAAAAAGGAAAAAAGTAGAATTTTTTTCTAACTTTGTTGCCTGGTTTCTGCTTTCCTAATTTTCTCGTCATTCTATTCCTTCCATCCACTGTCTGCCTTCTCTATGCATCTTTCATATGGAATCTGCGCTATTTCTATGCTTCTACCAGAAACTGTGCCTCTCCTTTCCATTTCTCCCGCCACCACCACCCCATTGGTCTGGTACCCATCTTCTTCCCTCTGCTTCCCCCATAGTCTCACATCTCTGTCTTCTTCCCTTCCATCTTTCCTTCCCTCCCCCAGTTGAGTTTTAGCATCTCTCTCCTCCTTTCCTCCCCTCACATCTGATATCTGTCTCCCCAATCCAGCAAGTGCCCTTTTTTCTTTATTCCCTCCTTCCATCCAGTATGTGCTCCTCTTTCATTCTCCTCCCCACTTCCCTTCAGCGTCTCCCCTCCCCCTCTCTCTCCCCTTCCCTTCAGCACCCTTCGAGCGGTCCAGCAGCCCCTGACCTCCCGATTGCCATGGTCCGGGCATCTCCCTCCCTCCCTTCCCCTCACCTTCGTGGGCGATTTTCATTTTCTGTCTCTGAGCGGCCCAAGCCTTTTCTTAAGTCGCGTGCGGTTGCACTGAAACTTCTCCTCTGATGCAACTTCCTGTTTTTGGTTGCGTCAGAGGAGAAGTTTCAGACAGCCATGCATGACTTGTATAAAGGCTCGTGCTGCTTGGAGACAGAAAAATGAAAATTTGCCAGTGAAGGTGAGGGGAAGGGAGGGAGATGACTGGACCACGGCGATGGGGAGGAAGGAGATAGGGGGCTGCTGGACCGCGCAATCGTGAGGGATGATAAATGAGGCATCGCATGCAAAATACTTAACTGTTGAGACAAAGCCATTAACCACTCCACAGGACGGTGAATGGTCTTGTCCCCGTAACCGCGGCAACCAGTTTTTTTCTTCCCCGTTTTGGCAGGTTAGCTGCAGGTAACAGTCACCATGTCATTCTCTACTCAGCACTGAGCCAAGCAGTACAGGACATTCTAGGACCTGTAGTCCTTCTCAAATACATGGTGCCCTCTGCTGTCCAGTGACTTAATAGCAGTCCCAGAGAGGGAAAATCCCTCACTTTGTCACAGTGGTTTGGGATTTCCTTGGGTATAAAAGGGATATGCAATTGCTCTGGGCTGTGAATAGTTGTGTAAAGTTGCCCTGGAGTAGAAAAGGGGATTGGAATTACCCTAGGTTATACAAGGAATCTTCATAAAGTTTCTGCACTTTTAATTTTTATAAACACTATTTATTAAATATCTCAAAAGCAAATTACATTTCTACCTTCAAGGTCAACTGGCTTGCATGACTGACTAGTCACATAACACTAGAATCAAAAACACAATTGGCAACAAACTTTTTTCTCCTAGAGCGAAATAGGCCAAAAGGGTGTAGGACCCAGATAAGTATAAGTAATTATATCTGGAATAATATTACTAACAGGACATCAGTATGGGCCGCATTTACTAATTAGAACAAAGTTTTGGCCCCAGGCAGGATCTTATAGGTGACTAGCACCAGACATGTGGTCTAAATAAGACCAGCCCCTTACATCATTGTGTCCAATATTTAAAATTTACTAATACAAAAGTCCATTAACCCCTGGCCTAAAAACGGACCAGGTGAAGAAAAGAATGCAAAACGTTTTAATCACCCAGTAAAAATTAATCAAAAAATCATCAAATGTTAATCACAAAATAATCAACACTTCATCATAAATTTCATGCCACGTCTACATGAAAAGACAATAAAGTGCATCCAAGGACACCAGTTTTTTATACTATTTCGAAGATTCATAAGTCGCTTCAGTCCCCTCCGGTTAGACCCATTGTTTCCCTTAACAATATAGTTCTTGAACCATTATCCCAATTTTTGGATCATTTTCTTCATCCTCATGTAGGGATGGCAAAATCTTATATTAAAGATGCTACTGATTTTCTTTGTAAGGTTCAGGGTCTTGATTTCTCTACAACAGATATACGATTGGTCACTCTGGATGTAGTGACCCTTTACACTAGGGGGAAGCTCTTAAAATAGTAGAAAAAACTTTGAATCAGCGTGAAACCCCCAATAGGGTATCTACGCCCTTTTTTATTAATTTGGCGGTCCTAGTCCTTACTAAGAATTATTTCAGATTTAACAATTCTTTTTACCAACAGTGCCAGAGAGTAGCCATGGGTACGACTGTAGCCCCCAGCATTGTCAACCTCTTCATGTCTCAATTTGAGGAGGACTTGTTGTATTCCAATACTCATTTTCAACACATTCAGTGCTGGATGCGATTTATAGATGATATTTTTTTCATTTGGACATACACTGAGGAACAGCTTTTAATTTTTGTCAACTGATTGAATTCTTTAACTACTTATTTACATTTTACAATGACAAGCCACAGAACTTGCTTAAAGGTAAATTAGACACAATATTGGATGAGGGAAATCTGAGGGATCCCTGTCAACATGGATTCACTAGGGGCAGGTCATGCCAATCCAATCTTATCAGCTTCTTTAACTGGGTGACAGGAAAGCTAGACTCGGGAGAGTCTCTAGACATAGTATACTTGGATTTCAGTAAAGCTTTTGACAGTGTTCCGCACCGCAGATTATTAAACAAGATGAAATCGATGGGGTTGGGTAAGAAACTAACTGCATGGGTCACTGATTGGCTGAGTGGAAGATTTCAGAGAGTGGTGGTCAACGGCACCCTCTCTGAGACATCGGAGGTGACTAGCGGAGTGCCGCAGGGATCAGTCCTGGGACCATCCCTTTTCAACATATTCATAGGGGACTTGACCCGGGGGCTTCAGGGTAAAGTAACACTGTTTGCTGACGACGCCAAACTGTGTAATATAGTAAGTGAAAGCAATCTCATAGATAGTATGATGCAAGATCTGATCAAGTTAGAAAACTGGTCCTCGACATGGCAGCTGGGCTTCAACGCTAAGAAGTGTAAGGTCATGCATCTTGGCAGTAGAAATCCATGCAGAACATACACCTTGAATGGAGAAGCACTAGCTAGGACTTCAGAAGAACGGGACTTGGGAGTTATCATCAGTGCAGACATGAAGGCTGCCAAACAAGTGGAGAAGGCCTCATCCAAGGCAAGGCAAATGATGGGATGTATCAAGAGAAGCTTCGTCAGCTGCAAACCTGAAGTCATCATGCCACTTTACAGATCATTGGTGAGACCTCATCTGGAATACTGTGTGCAATTCTGGAGGCCGCATTACCGTAAAGATGTGCTTCGAGCCGAGTCGGTCCAGCGGATGGCCACTAGAATGGTCTCCGGACTCAAGGGTCTCTCATACGAAGAAAGACTGGGCAAGTTGAAGCTCTATACTCTAGAGGAGCGCAGGGAAAGGGGTGACATGATTGAGACATTTAAATACGTTACAGGTCGTGTCGAGATGGAAAACGACATATTCTTTCCCATGGGACCCTCGGTCACAAGGGGGCACCCGCTTAAACTCAGAGGAGGGAAATTTAGTGGTGACGCCAGGAAGTACTTCTTCACGGAAAGGGTGGTGGATCATTGGAACAAACTTCCGATGCAGGTGGTCAAGGCCGCCAGCGTGCTCGACTTTAAGAATAGATGGGATATCCACGTGGGATCCCTACGAGGGTCGAGCTAAGGAACTAAGTCATCAGCACTCAGACTTAATGGGGTGGGTCAGTGGAGTGGGCAGACTTGATGGGCTGTGGCCCTTTTCTGCCGTCACCTTTCTATGTTTCTATGTTTCTAACTTCCATCATTTTTTTGGATACAACTGTAACTATAGAGGGAGGCAAAATACATACTAAAATGCATCATAAACCCACCGAAAGAAACAATTTATTGTCATATTCCAGTTGTCATCCGAGATGTCTCAAAGCGGCCATACCCATAGGCCAATATTTACGAGCTAGAAGAATATGTACTAATGTCTCGGATTTTAAGAGGGAGGCGAAGATCTTACAGAACAAATTTTTGGCCAGAGGGTATCTTCCAGCTGTAATACATAAAGCCTATTTGAGGGCAAGGCATGCTAATCGGGACCTGTTACTGGCAGGCAGTCAAAAGGAAATTTCCTCCAACCTAATATGTATTTTATCTCATTCTACCCAATCTTCTGAGGTGGCTGCAAGTATAAGATCCCATTGGCAAGTTTTTAAAGATCATCCCTGTATTGCATTCACATGGGGCAAGAACTTATCTGAATTTTTAGCATCCTCAGAGTTTCAACACAAAACTTACCATCAGTCCAGTAATGGATACCATTCTCCATGTGGATCCTGTTCTTGGTGTGACACTTCTCATTCTGGAGATCAGTGGGTTCATCCTTCTGTGGGGAAGACATATCCTTTGAGATCACAAACTTCCTGTGAATCGACTTTTGTGGTTTATGTAATTTCCTGCCCAGTGGGTTAATATATGTAGGATGCACTTCACGTTCCATCAAAACAAGACTAATTGAACATCGGAGTTGTCTGAAAATGGGCAAATAGCACCCATGGTGGACCATAATTTGGCATCTTTGTGAAGCTTGCATTTGATTCTGCTAAGCTCCGATGAATCATGTCTACAGAACTGATGACTGCTTGTTGTTTCAGCTTTTTATCACTTTAATCTCCGCTCCTGATGAAGACACTGAAACGGGGCTCTGTTGAATGGTGATACAAACTTCAATGCAATCTAGCTAAGTACCTCCTGATAATGGACATTGTTTCAATGTTTTTTTTCCATGATTTTCTAACAATTGCACCTGCACTTTATTGTCTTTTCATTTAGACATGGCATGAAATTTTTGATGAAGTGTTGATTATTTTGTGATTAACATTTGATGATTTTTTAATGGATTTTTACTGGGTGATTAAAACGTTTTGCATTCTTTTCTTCACCTGGTCCATTTTTAGGCCAGGGGTTAATGGACTTTTGTATTAGTAAATTTTAAATATTGGACACAATGATGTACGGGGCAGGTCTTATTTAGACCACGTGTCTGGTGCTAGTCACCTATGAGATACTGCCCAGGGCCAAAACTTTGTTCTAATTAGTAAACATGGCTCGTACTGATGTCCTGTTAGTAATATTATTTCAGATATAATTACTTACACTTATCTGGGTCCTACACCCTTTTGGCCTATTTCGTACTAGGAGAAAAAAGTTTGTTGCCAATTGTGTTTTTTTTTTCTAGTACTTATCGTATTGGCAATTGTCTTGGGTTCCCTTTTGAAGCCTAGTTTCTGACTAGTCACATGACATTCTAAGACATGCCCTCTTACCACTTCTCCCATCCCAACCATTTCCTGCAAAAATAAGAAAGTGTGGAAACTTTTTTGAAGAACTTTCGTAAAAGGAGTTTGAGAACTTTCCTTGGTTGGGAAAAGGGGAGTGTTGTTTGGGGAACTGCTTTGGGGGTATATAGAATAGCCCTGAGGTAACCCGGCTAGAAGCTGGGAGTACTGTATTAAGTTTGGGACAAGAGTAATAGAAGAAGAAGATGTGTTTAAAGGAACCTGGCATAAGTGAATGAAAGTTATTATACCTAGAATAAATCCCAATAAATAAATATTGTATATGCAAACCTTCTGAAGGCTTGGTTACTCACTAGGCAGCTGCCTAGACCAGAAGGGATGGCTGATACCTAAGCAGTTAAGTCTCAGCCATAGAAGAAAGGGATTCCCTCAAGATCAGCCCTCCCTACTACAGAAAGGAAGACTTCATTCTGGCAGTACTTGGCTCCAGTAGAAGGACCAGGACAAGCCCACTAAGGTGTCTCTAGTGGTGACAGTATGCAAATCCTAATTAACATCAATAATTGGTTTTTAGCACCTAACTTGTTAGGCAAAGAAAAAGGATGGGACTTGATATACATCTCAGAAGCATGCCAAAATTTGGACACCATATATAAAATCCAGAGGAAGTACTTCCGTGTTAATTAGAGAATGACACGGTGACAAAATTCATCACCATTTCCATCCTCGTGGATAACCGCAGGAAACCATCTCCATGTCATTCTTTAAGGAGAGAGGGAAGAATCAGAGTATGAATGGGCACAACCATTGACCCTCAAGCCTTGCATTGAAGAATGCTGGTATAGGACAGAGGTTGAGATAGACACTATAGAATGACATAGGATTGTTTCCCCGCGGTTTTCTGCGGGGACGAGAATAGTGATGAATTTTGTCACCATGTCACTCTCTAGTGTTAATCAGGATCAGGTAATGTGCATGTCTGAATGTTAATGCACAATATACAATAAAAAATAGTGGGAATGTCCCTTCTTGGTTCTGTGTTAGTTTTAGGCTTGCCACATGTTACAATTACAAGGGTCCTATAGTTTACAAAAAGACAAACAGACTAAGGGCTTATTTTACAAAGCTGGAGTTGGGCTTCCTCCAAAGCAAATGCACTGAAGCCCATTCAATTCCTATGGGCTTTGGTGCATTTGCTGCAGTGAAATCACTATCACAGTTTTGTAAAAAGAACCCTAAATAAGTCACAACAATTGTAATAGACACATCAAAAGTCCCTGTAATCTAACTTTCATGTTTGAGCCATTTCAGAACTTTGGGGGTAAGGACCATCCGGTCCTGACAATTTGTTACTCTTTAGTTTGCATCTTCTAAATGTACAATGTAAGTTTGTATAATTCTTTTTATTTTCTTCAGTCCAAGAAGGAATAAAATGCTCTCCCAATAAAATGATGATCATTGCTGATTTACTAGCAAACAAAGCAGACAGATTCCTATGAGCCTGTGTGAGTCATTATTTTTACAACATCAGGTGTAGCACACACCACTATAACTGTGGTTATTCCTTACTGCGTTTGGCACTAGAGGGACCCCATTACACCACAGCAACATCTACTGGCTATTTTGTTCTGACTGCTAGAGTGATTCCACAGGGATAACATTTTAACCCTTTCAGGACCAAGGGACATATTTGTCCCATAACTTTAAAATCCTATAAATTTTGATTGGGATAGTCTACAGTTCTAAATTTGATATGTACGGATTCCATATGATACTGCCTTTATGTAAACAAACTGGTTCCGACATTCATTCATTAGCGTCGTTGCCAGATTGACGAGAAGATTCACTTGCCACACTGTCCATAAGCCAGAAGTGTGATTTTTTTTAAAAAAAATAATGATATTTCACAAAAAAAATCATTTTTTGGCATCTGCAAGCCCTTTTTACCATAAAAATGTCGTCAAAACCACAAAAATTGGCCTACGATCCTTATGGTCCTGAAAGGGATATGAGGTGCACAGACCAGTTAGCTATCCATATCACTAAAGGCAGCCTGTTGCATAAATACACCACAATGAATTCTGTAATTTTGAGCTTCCTATTACACTTTTAATGAGTGTAGAAAAGAGATTATTATTAGCCTCCCTTCTTTCATTCATTTCCAAACAGAAAATTTTAAAAACGGGATTAGGAATGCATATTTTTTTTTCAAATTCTTTATTCGTTTTCAATCTTACATCAAGTGCACAATTATTATTATTATTATTATTAAAGTTTTGATTTGAACGCTATATCAAATTATTCAATACAATTAAACACATTCAATACAATTAAACACATCACTTGACAATCTTTCAGATTTATCTTACAATACATAAAATTACCACCCTCTCCTCCCATCATTCCTCTATTATTTCCCCAATAAGAAAAATGTAAAATATACCTCCCCCTCCCCTCAATCATTAGACGGTGTATATTACAATAGAAAATGGTGTATACTCATTACAATAAGAAGTTAATGGTTTCCAAAGGAATGCATATTTAAGAACTTTACTGTCAATACTATTTCTGGGAGAAGCTAGGTTCTTAATAGGTTGTGATACTGTTTCTAAGGCCTATCTGTATGTTGTAATCGCTGATTGTACAGCTATTCTTCACTGTGAACCGCCTAGAAGTCGCAAGATTATGGCAGTATAGAAAAATAAAGTTATTATTATTATTATTATGTACGACTAATTCAAACATACTTTATTAGCTTCCAAGTCCACAGAGATCCCTTCTTTGGATGCAACTCAGAAAGAATTTACATATGACCTCACTCTCTAGTTAAGCACAGATCTATTATGCTTATTAGTTTAGAAACATATCCATGTGGGAACGGTAGTCACAAAATCACCATTTACATGTGGATATTCATATCATGTAGAAATTTAAAGGGGATGTGATTTGGAAAGGACTAAAATCTGTATGTGTATTTCCCATTTTGCAAAGGGAATAATGTATATGGGGAAAAATTCCCACATTAGGATTTACACCTACTCAAAGGTTCTTATAGGTTTTAAAATATGCTCATTTTGGGGAGGCTTTACTTAAGGGATTAAGGGAGCCATTATCCTTAATCCTTTGTAGTTCATGTCAACCTCCAAAATGAAACCAAGCTAAAATTGCAAACTCACAATTTAATTGGTTGCACTTATATGTGTAGGTTAGTGAAAGTTACTGTGCATGTGGAAGTGGTGCCATTTACTTATGTGAAATCAGCACTTCCGTGTGGAAGCTGCTGGGTTTGTGCCATCCATTTTTTCAATGTGTATCTTTGCAAAATGGAAAACACAAGCAAAAAATCCAATGGAACTGCAGTAAAAAAATGTCGAACAACAAACAAAAAAGAATATTGCAGCAATAATATGCAAGATGCCAAGTTCTTGATAAGTAGCAAAACTTTAATCGCAATCCTTAAAAACATTAAACAGTTTGTATCCTGGTATGGTCCAATTGTGTAGAAAACTGGGACCCAACATGGTCTGTGTTTCGAAAACACACACCTTCCTCAGGGGTCCTAAAATGGAGTATAACCCGCTTACAAGAGAACCATAAGGATGACAACTGGAAATAATACAGTCGAGAGGACAGAAAAACAAAGCTTTCTACTCTGCACTGCGGAGCAGCACACCAGTTTTGTTTTTCTGTCTACTTGATTGTGCTATTTCCATATCAGGATACAAACTGTTTAATGTTTTTAAGGATTGCAATTAAAGTTTTGCTACTTATCAAGAACTTGGCATCTTGTACATTATTGCTGCAGTATCCCTTTTTGTTTGTTCTTTGCACATGTGCCAACATACGTGTGCAATCTGGCAGCTATTTTAGAAATGCTCTCCATTGGCAGATCTTTGTAAAATGCCACCAGAATTGAGCAGATTTCAACATAGGAGGGGGGGGGGATGTCTCAGTTCCAATCTCTATGTTCTATATGAAATGTAGCTCCATATATAGTGGGGAAAACCATACAACCTTTCAGTCTCTCTTTGTTCCTGTTTCTGATTCTCTTAAAGCTCCCAACCTGATGAGTGCACCCAAGGAATACCCAGGCAGGCAGAAAATACCCTAGTGATGGAAGAACAGCATTCTGCCACCTTATCTGGACTTGAAAGCCCTGCCCAAGCTCTGCATCATTCCTCATGCCTTGGGGCCTCTCCTAGTGCAATCTCCTCTCTCCAGGACTCTGGTTCTGCAGACCTCATACACTTGTCTGCTTCCTGCAGAGATTGGCAGATACTCAAGGCAAATGTCATCATGAGCCCCAAAAGATTTTATAATCCTGTGGAAGAATCAGGAGCTCTGAACTGGTGTCATCAGGAGACAGAACTTCAGAGCAAGCCAAATTGTGAGATTTTAGCCTCCACTGGTGGGCAGAGTGAAAGCACTTTAAGCTCCTACTTTCCTTCGTTACAGAAAGAGAGTGACCAGATTGTGCAGCGAGACCCGTCCACCCCATATAAACTGGACTCTTTTTCAGAAGCGTTTCCTAGCAGGCAGTTTGTATTGCAAACACCAGTAAGCTCTGAGGGGCCAAGGATTATTCAACCCCAGAGCTGTATGATAAGACAGAGGCTGCCTCAGCGGCAGTGCACTTTGCCACCCATAGTGACATCTCAACAGCATTTCACATACAGTGCAGTGCCCACCACAGAGCTGCAGCAGACCCCGCAGTATGACTACTCCTTGACTTGCTGCCTAGAGCAACAGCAACCAGTGACTGAGGAAAATGTATCTTTTAAAGCACTGAACCTAACAAATCCATCCCCAAACAGCCCACCTGTGCAGTATTTCATGGAGAGGCAAGAGCCGCTTGGCAAGCTCTCACATCCCAAGCGACAGGACTCCCAGTTCCAATCACATTACTGCAATGAATTGACGCCTATGCAGGAGCAGCAGGAGACTCAATATCAGCCAGTGCATTACAACAATGTACTGACATCTATAGAGGAGCCCCATTACCATCCAGGGAATTCCTGTAATGTAGTAACACCTAAGCAGGAGCTGCAGGAATATGCACAAAACAACATTTGCACCATACAAAGACAGGGTCTGCACATGCTCAATAATTTGTCACAATGCCTGTACCATCACACAGATACAACACACTACAGCCCCCTGCTACAGGGACACAACCTGCGAGTCCCAGTAGGGAAGAATATATACAGGAGGTTGGGTAAGTGCTAACACATGTAAACAATAGTTTAGAGAATGAGATTACTGACTAAATGATGGTCCTCCAGGTTTGGATTAATGTGAGATATTTTAGGATGAGATTGTGTGAGGCTTTAGAGTGTACTGTTTGATAATTTATATTTGGATTATTGTATAAAAGATGGTCTGGGAATGAAGAACAAAGGGTGCTGGATAACAAATACCAATTAGTAGCACTGGTCACTTTATTTCAGCTTGCACCTACATTAGGGGCATACATTGACATTCAGAATTCATGGGTGCTAAAAATAGGAGAGGTCTCAGTGAAAACATTCAATTGTACAGTGACTATCACTCCTTTGGTAAGTAGCAAAGTAGATCAGATAGGAAGGATTATGCTTGTTCTGGTTTAAACAGCAGTTTAGCTGATTAGCAGTTCAAATTGGGATTAGTACAGTCCTTCACATCTGATCTACTCTACTACTTGCCAAAGGAGTGATATTCATTATACAGTTGGCTGTTTTGTGACTATACTGTTGTTATCAACTCCCTTCATGCTATACTCTTCTACTTTATTACTGATGGTCTGGTGTCAGATGAGTTTACATTTTAGAATAGTATTGCATTAATGATAAAAATCTTGCAGGATTGCAGGATAGAGTAGAGAACAGGTGGAGCATATGGTCTTTATTGGAGGATATTTATTATGTTTAGCAAGTGATGCTTTAAGAGATCATTATAATATTTTAATGCAATTGTGTATGCCTTGAAATCTATCTCCTCTTCTTGTATAAATTCTCCTCACACTGGGTGGTGTTCGATACTGTGTCTAGTGCAGTGACCAAGCAGGTAATGGCCCAGGAGGTGATACTGCTTGTTTTGGCCTTTCAGATGCCCAGCAGCTCCTTTCTTCTGCTGAGATACAATGCTATCCCTCAGCATGCACAGGACCACAATCAATCAAGGCTGAGACTCAAGATCCAAGTGCAGATCTCCTGGACTTCAGCAAAGCACAAGAAAGAACCTCAGCCATTGTAAACAGCTCTCAGAAATCTGTCTGGCTCCAGGTGTGTCTCCCCTAATATCACCTACCATCTCATTCTCTTGGACAGTGGTTTACAAATCTGGTTGGAGGCACCCCAGCCAATCAGGTTTTCAGGACATGAGAAATCATGAGAGATATTTGCATGCACTGCCTCCACTACATACAAATCTCTCTCATGAATATTCATTGTGATATCTTGAAAACCTGACTGGATGGAGTGCCTCAGGATTAGGTTTGGGAACCAATGTCTCTAGGGCAGCGTTTCTCAACTCGGTCTTGGAGTACCCCCTTGATAGTCAGATTTTCAGGATATCCATAATGAATATGCATAAACTTGATTTGCATACCCTTCCTCCATTATATGCAAATTTCTTTCATGCATATTCATTGTGGATATTCTGAAAACCTGGCTGGCAAGAAGGTACTCCAGGACTGAATTGAGAAACACTGTTCTAGGGTTTAAGAACTTTTCCACTTACCCCAACATGCAAGAGCAGCAATAGTTAAGGCTGCACTCTCGTTTAAGTGGGTCTCCAGAGCAGCCTTGAAAAAATGCAGCCACCTCGAGTGGTAAGTTTGAGGCAAAACAAGTTCTTTAGGTCATATGGGGATTCTATCCATTAAGATTTTTTTAAGAAAAAAAAAATCAATGAATCATATTCACTTCACTGAAACTAAAAAAAATTATTAATTACTGCTATCCTTACATTACTCAGCCTAGCACAATACTGGCGCAGGGCCCCCTTTCCTATTTCCCTGGTTGCGAGGTGCCCTGCAGCTTCCCACCAGGGCCCTAAGGCACCCCACAACCCTTTTCTGAAACTTCCTAGGACTTACGTCTCCCTGACTACGCACTTCCGGCGAGCGGCTTCCTATTCGTGGCCGAGTTCCTGCTTGGACTACATCTCCCAGATGGTGATGCGGCGACTTGTGTATGCGCGTTGACCTG
Source organism: Geotrypetes seraphini (assembly GCF_902459505.1). Classification (NCBI taxonomy): domain Eukaryota; kingdom Metazoa; phylum Chordata; class Amphibia; order Gymnophiona; family Dermophiidae; genus Geotrypetes; species Geotrypetes seraphini. Next base: position 82,722,971 of record NC_047091.1, on the reverse strand, counting down.
CAAATGGCGGCGGTCGCTGCAGGGCCAGAGTGGGGCTTTGTAGCAGGAGCGATCGGGGCTTGTTTGCAAGCAAAGGTGTCTGTTAACATTTTGCGTTAGGAGGAGGTGGGTGTTCTTAAGCTGAGGAGGAAGTGTTGGGCAACAATGTCTTCAGGAAACAAATAAAGAGGGGCTGTGCGGGACAGAAATAGCCAGAGAGAGAGATCAATTGTAGAGGGACTATTAGGGATCAGTGCCAGCTAGGTGAAATGGGTGGGTGAGGGAACAAGGGTTAGTGCCAGCTAGATGGAAGGTCCGAATGTTCGGTCACTGCAAGCTGGGTGGAAGAGGCGGGTAGGGCGCATTAGGGGTAGTGCCAACTAGGTGGAATAGATGGGGGAGGTAGCACTTGGGGTTAAGTGCTAGATCAGTGGAAGGGGTAGGGGAGGGAGCATAAAGGTGTCAGTGCTAGCTAGATGGAAGGGATGGGGAGGGAGCATTAAGGGGGGGGGGTCAATGCTAAGTGGAAGGGATGGGGGAGAGAGCATTAAGGGGTTAGTGCTAGCTGGGTGGAAGGGATGAAAGAGGGAGAATTAGGGGGTCAGTGCCAGCTCAGTGGAAGAGGTAGAGAAGGAAGAATCGGGGATAAGTGCCAGCTCAGTGGAATGAATGGAGAGGGAGAATTAGAAGCTTTGGGGTCCGTGCTAGCTGTGGTGGGAAGCTGGTGTATGGTGAATGTTTTCAGTTGGTGCAGACCTCCAGTTTAACAAAGGCTGAATTAATCAGCTTTTATTTAGTTATTTAACTACTGTGTCTCCCCTTGACAGGATACGGAGAAGCATTATAGGATCCCAAACATCTGGTCATTGGATATCTCAATGACCACAGGCACTTGTTATGAGGGGCCCACAATGGACAATAACAACACAGATCTGGGGCTTGAACAAAAGCCATTGCCCATGGCCAGTGTGGCAGAATTCCAGGTAAAGGGCCAGAGTAACAGAAAAATGGAATCCAGAGGAGGAGACAAGATAGGATGGAATAGGGGAATAAATCTGACAGACTAGATGGCCTTTACTTCCTTATCTACTTTCATATTCTGTTACTAGGAAAGGGACAGGACAAAATATGTCTAGCCTGTCTTGCGTTAGAATAATGTTTGATTTGATATTTGTGTTCATTTCTTGAGGGACAGAACCCTGCAGATAGGGATTAAGGTAGGTACATTGCAGCTGATCGACCGTCCTTGACCTGGGATTAGAACAGACATGACTCTGATCTTACTCCCTGCAGGCCATTCTGAAACCCTTCACTGCATATTACAATGGAGTACCCTTCCGGAGTTGCTTACGGAGCCCCCAGTTTTGGGAAGAAAGCCCAGACTTCACACTTCGTTATACCCCATGCCCCATGCTGAACCCTCTCCGGAAGGGCACTGGATTATTCTCTGCCCTAGAGCATGACTCATGGTGCTGTAACACAGCTGGTACTCCACAGCCAATACGTCATGTAAAAGGTGAGCCCAACCCACCCTTCTACTGGATGATCAGACCTGGAGTTATTTCCCATCATTTTATATCAAACTTTCATCTGGTTAATCTTTCTTAGATGCCATTGATCACAACCAGGACCAGGATTCCTCTGACCCACTGGCAGTATTAATACCGTAAGTCTGATTTTATACAGAGAAATGGACTTGAGCAGCTGAGAACTAAGGATCCAGGGTTGGTGCTGCCCCAGAGAAGGATTTGGCTCCTGGCTTGAGCTGGTGGGGAAGCAGCTCCAGAGGTCCTAGAGCATTTCTCTATCTGTGCCATTGGCCTCTCCCTGAGTGTTAACCTCTTTTTCATGCTTGACTGATGAGGGAGAGATATGGCAGAATGGCATCCAGCTGTGTTTGTAGCTGTGCCATGCCTGATCAAACCTTGATTTGTGACTTGTCACCATCCTTGTGCCAGGCAGATAAACTTGGGTGAAGAGTTCCAGGCATCATTGCCAGAGCTACAGGACTGTTTGCTGGCACAGGCAGACCCTGCCTGGGCACAGCTGGCATGGAAACCATCAGAGGAGCTACAGGAAGACCCTGGGACCCAAAGCAAAGGTGAGAGCCATCTATAGCCAAGGGTGAGTTGTGAGTGAAGGAGCAGTCTGGGTTAAAAGCAGAGGGTTACAAGAGTTGGTTCATACCGCTTGTACATACTAGATATTGTATGTGGTGATAAGTTTCTACCATGACTGACACTCTATTCCTGAACCAGTGGGTAATCAACCTCTTCTTGTGAATACTCTTGTAGGGAGCTTCATTTGCATTCTTTTCTCCTCCTCCCATCCTTCTGGGCTGTCCTTCAACTCCTCAGTTGTCTTCCTACAAGTGAGACAATAGGAACTTGTCTTTTCTGCTCATTTTAAACTCGGTCTTTTTCACTGTTTTCAATGCTTTTCGGTGCTTTAGAGGATTTCCTTTGTGGGACAGCTCTGTCTGCGGGAGAGCACAGACTCTGAGGTCAAGAGTCTGTTTCCAAGGGGCAGACTGCTTGGCAGTGCACCCACTTGGATAGCTTGCATGGACAATTTTGAGGGCTCAATGACCATTCCCTTGGGAGCACAGCTTGCCCCCCAGGTTTGTCCGCAGTGGGCTTGAGCGCAGGCTGCATGGTGGTCTTTCTCCAGGATCGGAGCCAATTGCTTTCCTCCCCCTGTTTTGTGTGTGCGGGTTTCAGTAGGAGTTAAGCTCTCTGGCTGGTACGTTGGGCCTGAGAGGCAGGAAACACAAGTAAACTGAACAGCTGAACCAACTCACTTTGGAGTCTGCTAGTGAAGAGGCAGTGTGGAAGCTCTGCTCCACCCCTCTTCCCGACCAGCGGGGGACCTGGCATTTAAATTTAAAAAGCACCGGAGGCGCGTGATGCCCGGCTTAGACTCCTCAAACTGAACAGCTGAACCAACTCACTTTGGAGTCTGCTAGTGAAGAGGCAGCGTGGGAGCAGGTTTTGAACAATTTAAGACTTAATACTTAATCTACAGACTCTAATAGATGTTTAAAGATAATATAGTAATAGCAAATGTTAACTTTAGGATCTCATATATCTTATATCCCTATTCATAAATCAATTCATATACTATCTCTTCCTTCTAGAAAAAAAACTCCAAATATCTTACTCCTTGCCAATTGACTAGCCAAGAACACATTACCAATACCCTGGGAAAAAAACATCTAAACAAATGCTCAAAAACAAAACCCAATATTAATGCTCAAAATCAACATTTTCCACCAATAAATCTTCTTTACCCACACTGTATACCTAACACTACCATAAAACACAACTTAATAACGTGCCTATATGAATATAAGATCAATTGGCCCAAAAGCAAATCTAATTAAAGATTGGCTGGTTAAAGATCAACTAAGCTGTCATCATACTCTGATCCTTACATAACAGAATTTTGCCCCAATGGATATAAATTAGAGCTGGTTTGCAGAGAAAATAAACGAGGGGGAGGACTTACCATCCTAGTAAAAAATAATTTCAATCTAAAAGTCCTACATAAACATACAATACCTCATTTAGATCTTCTCGCTTGTCAACTCTCTGACGATACACTCAATGGTACTTTGAACTGTCTATTATGTTATATTACACCAGGAAAATGGAACACCTCAAAACATGAACTTGAAGAATTTATTTTCCAGTTCTCTTTAACCTCCACATATAATATACTCCTCAGAGACATAAATCTGCACCTTGAGGATCATACTTCCAAACAAGTAGAGGAAATTCTCTTATATCTTGACCCCCTATCTTACCAGGTTCTCAATCCTGAACTCACGCATGAAAAAGGTCACCAACTTGATATTGCTGCTTTCACATCTCATAACCTTCACACACCAAAAATTCACATCATTAAAGGCAAATGGCATCCTTCACTTTGGTCAGACCATTATAAATATACTTTTGCCATCAAATGGCCTCATAAAAACTTAAAAACTGAGCCCCAAAAAACAACTTTCATATCTAGGAAAAAAATAGATCCTGCCACATTTTGGGATAAGGTGGACCCTGCAATTAATTCCAATGTCCATATAGACTTTATAAAACATTGGCGTACCTTAAGTGAAACAACCCTGAATGAGTTAGCGCCAGAAAAAAATCAAACACAGAATATGTAGACCTTCAGATAAATGGTTTGACTCCGAACTTCTTATTCTAAAAAGAAAGTGCAGACAACTTGAAAGAGCCTGGAGAAAAAAGAATCTAGATCAAACCAGAACGGCTTGGAGAAGCTTAATCAAACAATATAACATCAAACTTAAGGGAAAAACACAAAGCATACTATTCTAATCTAATCGGCACTAACTCTCCAGATACTAAAATTCTTTTCAATCTAATAAAAAAACTTACAGATACTAGACCTTTCCTGGCTACACAAGATAACAAACCACCATCTGCCTATCAATTAGCTGATTATTTCAAACATAAGATTATTTCAATCAGATCTACGTTCAACAACTCCTCAACCAACCTGGACGAGATACAATCATCCCCCTCAATAGAAGGAGCCATAATTGCAGATAGAACTTGGTCTACCTTTCCAACTCTACAATGGTCTGACTTAAACCATCTCTACAAAAAATATAGCCACACATCTTGTGACCTGAATAATTGTCCATCTTATCTACTTATAAATGCATCCCTCAAATTCAAAACCAGCCTCACGCAATGGATTCAAACTACACTCAATGAAGGTCAATTCCCACATGACCTAGGTGAGATTATACTTACCCCTCTATTGAAAGATCAAAAAGGCCCTATTGACACTCCTAATAATTATAGACCCATTGCCTCAATTCCACTGTACATCAAACTGATTGAAGGTCTTGTGACACAATACCTCTCCAATTACCTAGAACACAGTTCTTCAACCGCCGGTCCGTGGACCGGTATCGGTCCGCAAAAAAACCTTGCCGGTCCGCGAAGGATTTAGGATTCTGCCGCAGCAAAAGATGCCGGCGTCAGCTGACGTGCAACTTCCTGTTGCCGTCACTATGCCGGCACTCCTGCCTGCCACCACCGACTTCTCCGCACCCCCAGAAAAGCAGCGGCAGGTCTGTGTGCTTTTAACTTCGGCACACAGCTGCCCCTAGGCAGTATTTTAGCGTGGTTTCATGAGGCAGCCTCGGGGCCTTTGGTAGGCCGGCCCACATCGCATCATCGAAGCGGGCCGGCCTACCAAAGGCCCTGAGGCTGCCTCATGAAACCGCGCTAAAATACTGCTTAGGGGCAGCTGTGTGCCGAAGTTAAAAGCAAACAGATCTGCTGCTAGCCTACATAGAGGAAACATTGGCTGGAGAGGGAAGGGAGAAGGGGTACTCGAGGGGAAGGGGCTACTGCTGACAGCGGAGAAAGGAAAGGGAAGGGACAAGAATTATTGTTGGATAAGGGGAGGAGGAAAGGGAGAAGGGGTACTCCTGGACAAGGGAGGGGAAGGGGATACTGTTGACAGGGGAGAAGGGACAAGAATTATTGTTGGATAACGGGAGGAGGAAAGGGAGAAGGGGTACTCCTGGACAAGGGAGGGGAAGGGGCTACTGCTGACAGGGGAGAAGGGAAAGGGAAGGGACGAGAATTACTGTTGGATAAGGGGAGGAGGAAAGGGAGAAGGGGTATTCCTGGACAAGGGAGGGGAAGGGGATACTGCTGACAGGGGAGAAGGGGAAGGGAAAGAGTTACTGTTGGATAAGGGGAGGAAGAAAGGGAGAAGGTACTGCTGGACAGGGGAGGAGGAACATTGGAAGGAAACAGCTGGCAGGGAGATTAGAGGAGGGGAAGGAGTCAGGATGGAATGGAGAGATCAGATGAGGGAAAGGGGAGAGAGAGGAATAACAAGGTAGAGAGAGATTGATGCTGGGAAAGGGGGTCAGATGAAAAATAAGGAAAGAGGGACAAAGATGCTAGATCTGGTGTAGGAGAGAGGGGCATAGAAAGAACGCAGATACCATATGGGAGGGGGAGGGGTAGAGGGCAGACAGTGGATGGAAGAGGCAGATGCTGGATTGAAGAGACAGAGGGCAGACGCTGGATGGAAGAGAATGAAAAGACGATGAAAGCAGAAACCAGAGACGATAAAAGGTAGAAAAAAATAATTTTATTTCTATCTTGTGATTAGAATATATCAGATTTAAAATATGTATCCTGCTAGAGCTGATGTTAGACATAACTGAGGAGTGCAAAGCCCAGGCAGTGCATCTTTAGTTTCCAGCTGGCTTAGGGCTCTCTCTGACCAGGAGGCAGTTGCCCTACTTGCACTCCTCCTAACACCATTCCTGCCATGTGTGACTGCGGTATTCTGTTAGCATGATATTTGTGTAGCATTCTGTAATAATTTGGCTTATTCAGTTTTCTTGATAGTAGAGGGGATATATGTGAAGGGGAGGGGAGACGGGGGATTTTGTTGATCCTTGCCCTGTATTATTTATATTTATAAAATGACAATTGTACAGAATATTGTTTCTTTTTATACTTTAATAAAGTATGTTCAATATAAAATCATAACTATTTGAGGCTTGTGTGGATGGGATCAGATGGTTAACGGGACCGAGCTCGCGGGGACAGGGCGGCAATGGGGTTTTTAAAAATTTCAGTCTTATTAGTTTGCCGGTCCACGAAATAATTATTTTATTTCCGCCGGTCCATAGGTGTAAAAAGGTTGAAGAACACTGACCTAGAAGACCACAATATACTACATTCTTCTCAATCAGGATTCAGGACAAATCATAGCACTGAAACCCTACTAGCAACTCTGCTTGACATTGCTCGACAGTACCTCAGCCAAGGACGTAAGATCCTTATAATACAACTAGATCTCTCCGCCGCCTTCGACCTTGTAGATCACTCTATTTTGCTGCAGATATTAGATGACATTGGGATTTCTGGCAAGGTTCATAACTGGTTCCAAGGTTTCCTTAAAAAAAGAACTTATAGAGTCAAACAAAAAGATCTTAAATCAGACCCATGGGCTAATCCTTGTGGAGTTCTCAGGGGTCCCCTCTATCACCCATTTTATTTAATCTTTTTATATTCTCTCTGGGCACCACTTTAGATAACCTAAATGTAACATCATTCAGCTATGCAGATGACATTACCATTCTCTTCCCTTATGATACCCAAGACTCATTAGGTCATCTTGAAACAATTCTGGAGGAAGTAGAAAAATGGATGACCAACCATAAATTTAAGTTAAATGCAGATAAAACCAAATTCCTTATGCTAGAAACAGACAAAAATCCATCCATAACTGACTTGGAATTCAAAACAATTAAGTATCCAATACAGGTCTCCCTTAAAATTTTGGGTGTATTAATAGACAGATGCACAATGCAGACTCAATTAAAAAAACTACCCAAAAAGCATTCTTCACAATGCGCAATTTAAGAAAAATTAGAAAATTCTTTGATAAAGACCAATACAGGATTATAGTTCAATCTCTTGTACTAGGACTAATAGACTATTGTAATATTCTCTATCTACCTTGCCCCATTTATATGATCAAACGACTCCAGACTGTTCAGAATACTGCTCTTAGATTGATTTATTCTATTGGAAGATTTGACCATATAACTAACGCTTATCTAGATTCACATTGGCTACCAATCTGAGCCAGAATTCATTTCAAGTTATAGTGTATACTCTACAAAGTAATTTACGGTACGGCACCTTCCTATCTTTACAATCGCCTAAATCGTCTACTTCCAACCAGAACAAGGAGGTCACAGACCCCATTCTCCTACCCATCATTCAAAGGCACCCTGCGTAAGAAATTTTATGATGGCCTCCTAGCGACACAAGCAGCAAAAATTGATCTTTCAATCTCTAAATTACTGATCACAACATCTAATCTCAAAGCCTTCCGAAAAGAAATCAAAACTCATTTATTCACCAAGCATATTCAATCTACCTAAACTCTTCTCCTTCTATCTCCTCTTTATTCCCATGTTTAGTCTGCTACCTGGTTCAATTTTCTTAATTATTGTAACCAATTTCAATTTCTAATATCTTTTACTAAACTATTTACTCAATCAATGTATGGAATTCAGTTTAGAATCTTTGTAATGCTACTAGATTTAATTTTTTAATGATACATAATCTATTATGTTTATTATATTAAATCCTCACATATATCGTATCCGAAAAAAACTCCTGTATAATGTATTCTAAATTAATTTTCCTATGTACTGTTTTTCTGTCTTCTTCTATTCTATGTTTATAGCCTAATTAATTTATTTTTCTCAAGTACTTTAGCAAGATTGTGAGCCTTTGGTTCAGTCAGGGAACTCTAAGTACTTTTCTTCATTTTAATTAATCTTACTTAATTGTATCTCCTGTAAAACGCTTTGAACCTCACGGTATAGCGGTATACAAGAAATAAAATTATTATTATTAATCCAGATTACATGTTTGTTGAGGTAGAGGTTCTCCAGCTTCCACACTTGCAGTTCCAAGCACACAGCATGGCACAGTCAGTAACAGGCTGACAGCCTGGCAAACCAAATCGGGGGGCCTTTAAAATCGGATTTTCTTCTCTTCTGGGGTTAGAGTTAGGTTGCCCTACCTCTAAAATCCCCAAACTGTTATTTTTTGTTTTTCATTGTAACTCCAGGCCTTTTTTGGTGCAAAATCATGTTGGCCATCTTGGATTTCTCGATTTGAAAACAAAGTTTCAAGTTTCATTAAAATTTGATATACCGTCTAAAAATTGTCAAAGCGGTTAACATCAGTCATATTTACAAAATTTTAAAATTTAAGGGGAACATAATTAAGACTGAGCACTACCAAGACTTAAAGAAACAATTAGAGAAGAGGGAAGAAGTACAATATATAATACTAGTCTTTAAGCCCGTTACATGAACGGACGCTAGAGCAGATGTCTGTCTGGGTTTTTTCTTTGTCTGTCTCTCTTTGGACGCTGTCTGTCTGTCTGTCATTCATTCTGTCTGTGTCTCTCCCTGGTCCCCCTGCCTATCTGTATTTCTCTGTTGCACCATGCCTGCCTGTCTCTCCGTGGCCCCCTTCTGTCTCCCCCCCTCCCAGAGCAAAGCATGATTGTTTTCTGCCCCCCAGCACACCCCTTTCCCTCTCCCCCTGTTGTGCCATGCCTGCGTGCTCCATGGCCCTCTTCTGTTCCCCCCCGATGATTGATGTCTGCCCCCAGCACACCCCTCCCCCCTGGTCCCTTGTTGTGCAATGGCTGCCTGCCCCATGCCTGTTGTGCCATGCCTGCATGCTCCCTGGCCCCCTTCTATTCCCCCCTGATGATTGCTGTCTGCCCCCTCCCCCCAAAGCAGCCCCCTTTCCCTCTCCTCCTGGTCCCCTGTTGTGCAATGCCTGCCTGTCCTGTGCCTGTTTTGCCATGCCTGCATGCTCCGTGGCCCCCCTCTGTTCCCTCTTGATGATTGCTGTCTGCCTCCCTCCCCTGCGTGCTCTGTGGCCCCCTTCTGTTCCCCCCTGATGATTGCTGTCTGCCCCCCCCAAAGCAGCCCCCTTTCCCTCTCCCCCTGGCCCCCTGTTGTGCAATGCCTGCCTGCCCCATGGCCCCCTTCCGTTTTCACCCCCTCCCATTCTTACCCTCCCTCCATTCCTCGAGCTGTGACTGCATCGTTCACCTCTCGGCCCAGATTGTCGAGCAGGTTCTCCTGCTTCATGGCGGTGGGTGGGGCTGCAGGAAGACGTGCGTGTTTGACGACAGCGGCAACCCCGACTCCTTCTTCAGCACCATGTCGGGAAGGTGGAGAGCGGCCTGTGAGATTCGCTACAGCGGCTGGCGAACCTCAGCAGGCCGCTTTGAAGAGGAGCGGCAGCAGGAGGGAGGAGTCGCTGGCGTCTTCTGCACAGTCACGCGCTTCCAGCTAGCGCAGGCGCCGTGAGGCTGACACAGAAGCACACCTCACACCACCAGGAATCATGATCTTTGAAAAGCGCATGCGCGCTTAGCCTTTTATTATTATTGATGAAAGAAGAACATAAAAGATTAATACATGAGGGGAAGGGAGGATGCTGTGACTTCCGTCATTTTATTCCATGGGAGGGAGTTACGTATTGAAGGCGTCTTTAAATAAGAAAATGCAGGAGTAATGAGTTCCAGAGAGTTGGTGCTGTAACAGAGAATATTTTTTTCCTGATGGAGTCATAGAATGTATGTTGTAGTGAAGGGATATTTAGGAGATATTGATTACTGGAATGAAGGATTCTTAGAGAGCAATAGGGATGAGAAGTCTGTCAGTGAAGGATGGGGTGTGTGTGGTTTTAGTTTCAAATGTAAGTAGTAGAATTTTATAAGTGATTCTGTATGTGATTGGTATCCAGTGTGATTTTATCAATAGGGGCATAGCATGGTCACATTTTTTAGCTTTGTATATTAATTGTACTGCAGTGTTTTGAATAATTTGTAATCTTCGTTCTTTTTGGGTAATGCCTTGATACAGGAAGTTACAAGAATCAAGTTCTGAGATCACCAGGGAGTGTAATAGGATGTTAAGAGATGGGAGCTTGGGTGGGCCCTGTTTGGAGGTCCATCTGAACTCGGGGGGGGGGGGGGTCAAACCCAGCGGGTCTCATGCTGGGTCCCTCCCCCACCTTCACAACATTTTTTAGAGGTGTCTCAGCAGTAAGCCTTGCCCCTAATTCAAGTAAGGCATACTGCTTTGAGAGCTAGTGAAGTCTGTTCTGTGAAAAAAAAAAATAATCCTGAGGCAGTGCCACTCTGAAGGGTTGCTTTCCTTTTAAATTTGCTGTAAATTACTGTACTTTTTAACTAACCGCTTTTTTCTTAAGCTAGGTCGCATGTGGAGCAAAGAGCACTTTACAAAGGAAAAAGTGCTCATTGTGCTGCAGACGCTGTGCAGCCCGGAGCAGTGGAGGATCCTCGTCGGTAATGGGTGCCGGCGGCCAGAGCTTCCTGCTGAAAGTGCCTTGCGGGTCGGCAGCTGACAGCGGGGAAGTCCGGCCTTCCCCTGCTGCCCACGGAGGGATTTCCTCAGCTACTGACAGTAAAGCTAAAAAGGATTCCCTTGCCGCCAAAGCGGTTGGGGATTCCCTCACAGCTGATGCCGGCTTACCTGCTTTAGTGGCCAGGTCAGTTCAGGCTTCCAAGCCGCTACAGGCCATGGAGGGCTCATTTTTGGCTGGATCTTCGCCATTTTTGGCGGGAAGCCCTCCATCTTGTTTCCAGCCTCAGGTGACCTTCCCCCTGTATTGGAAAAACAGGGGCAGGTTTCAGCCAGGACCCCTGCTGTGGCAGGGAGTTCCATGGGGACGCCGGGGTTTTTTTTAACCCAGATTTAATTTTTATACTATGTAAAGCTTATTTTCAGGTGGTCGGGGGTCCTCTGCGCCTTCTGCGGCTCTGCCCCCCTACTCCTTTCGTGCTGCCTCCTCCTTCCTTGTCCAAGCATCTACAAGTGGCCTGGGACAAAGACTTGTGGTCTGAGGAGCGTGCTGACCTTGATGAGATAGGATTAGGGATTGCACTAAAATTTGGAAAGCCTTTGTTTTGAAGTATTTTCTGATGGCTTCTAATTTTCTCATCACAAGGAAAGATTTTTTATTATTGATTGTATGTGGTTCTTGATGGATAGGTGATGATCAATTTCTACTCTTAAGATTTGGGATTGTAGTTCTAATGCAAAGTCTGTATCATCTAGTGTAATCCTTGGAGTGTAGCATGGGTCATTTGAGGATCCAAGCCGGACTATAGGAGCTTGTCTTTTCTGCTCGTGTTTATTTTTCTTCTGATTGTCTTTTTTTTTTTTCCCCCTGAATTCTGCCCTGTACTGCAGAGGTTCCCCATGGGGACAGCTCTGGTTGCGGGAGATTGCAGGCTTTGTGTAAAGCCTGTTTCCAGGGGTTTGGCTGCACGTTAGTGTACCCTCTTGACAGCCAGCATTTCAGTTTGGGTTTCGGGGACTATTCCCTTGAGAGCTTGCTCAACCCGGGTTTGTCTACTAGTGGGTCTGAGTGTAGGCTGCGTGGCTTCATGGAGGTGTGCCTGAGATTGGAGCCAACTGCATCCCTCCACAAGGTTATGTCCGTGCTGGTGTCTTTTGGTGGCAGAGGGTGTCGGGCCAAGGGAGCAGTCAGAAGTAGAGGTCTGCACGAGAATGGGAATTGCGGGGATCCCGCAGGTCCCGTGGGAATCCCCCCTAACCCACAGGACTCCCACGGGGACCCCCCTCTGGCCCACGGGACTCCCACGGGGACCCCCCTCTAGCCAAAGGGACTTCCACGGGGATGGAAGACTTTGGAAGCAGGGTTCGTCCATATCATATAATGGACACGTCAGCCTTAGTAAAAGAGGGGGTTTATAAGTTAATTACCTGAACAGAAAACAAAAAAAGAGTTCCACCAAAGAGTTTCCACAAGGAAAACAGCAGCGCAAACACAAAAGAAACTGTGGAATTGATGATCCTGTCAGAAGTAATTGCTGCTTTTTATGGGGATGGGCGGGGATGGAGGCAATTCCTTGTGGGGTTGGGTGGGGACGGAGAGGATCCTGGCGGGGACGGGTGGGGACGGAGAGGATCCTGGCGAGGATGGGTGGGATTTCTGTCCCCGTGCAACTCTCTAGTCAGAAGACCAGCGATCCAATTTGCATACTTGTACAGGCAGATGATCTTCCTGTAAGCTGTTTCAGTTTCCATTGCAGCAATACACAGCAGCCAATTCCACAGTGAGTATGGGGCTGACAGCCTGAAACAGCGATTTTTGGGGGGGTCTCTAAAAGAGCATTTTAAGAAGTTTGGGAGTGTGTCCTGGTTCCCCTCCCACCCCTAAAATCCCCAAATTGCTGTGTTTTAGGGGTTCCTGTGTTTTTCCTGGGCTTTTTTATTGAAAATTACGCCCACAATGGCAATTTTGGATTTTCCCGATTTTAATTTAGTTATTTTTAGCCTCTGCAGGTTTTGTTTTTGCAAGAAAACTGCTCAGATGGCCTCCCTAGGGCAGGATGATGTAGATTCAAGCCTCATTTGTGATGGATGGCTCTCTGGTGAGTGTCCATGTTCCACGTGTACTGCAGCATGGGAGGAGGGTGAAATTTAATTGGCTCAAATAACTTCAACCTCTGAAGGGGGTTGTGCTTCTATTTCTGGCCATGGGCGCTCTGGAAATTCAAAAATGAGCCCTGAGGACAGTGCAATTGTTGTTCTGGCGAACCGCAGCTGCGATTTGGCAGCCACGGTTAACAAGTCCTGCAAGATGGGTCCATAGGAGGCGACTCCTGCCCCAGATCTTGGGTTTTTCAACAAATTTATTAGCTTGAGGTATCAGGCTTTTTGGCAACAAAACAAATAAAACTTGATGCCAGCTGCCCCTCCGCAGGCGTCCATGCCGGCTTGGGGAGTTCCCCCCTTTCCCAGGACACAGGGATTGTACCCGGCTCCCTTGTAGTGGTGGTCCAAACTTGTATGCTGGCAGTTGCCATGGTCGACCAGGATTCACTGCTATGCTCTTAATCATGCTGGCTGGTACTACTGTTGTGGAGGATGTTGCTGCCCTTGTGGATCTCCATGTTCAGGATCCGGGTGGATTCCAAGATCTAGGTAAGGATCCCATAGTGTGGAGACTTTTTTTAAACCTGCATATCTGGTTGCTTTAATTTCTGAGTTCCTCCAGGAGTTAAAGCTGGAGGTTAGTCTGCCAGTCACCGGGGACTGCTTCCCTGATAAGTAATGAGAGACCGCTCTTGGCTTCTTTTCCTGACATAGTTAAGATGCTCAGATATTTGGGAGGTGTCTGAGGGCCCAGAGTCATGGCTCGGCTCTACCCTCTGGTAGATGCCTTTAACCAGCGTTAAGCAAGTTACTTTTAAGGGGCAACTCTTGTTTGGCAAAGGTCTGGATGACCTCATGGCTAGAACCTCAGGCCCAAGTCCTTGCTGGATTCTAGGCCCTGACCCTTCAGAGGATCTGGGTGCCCTAGCTTTCGTCCCTTCTGGCGTTCCCGTCAGTAGTTTGGGGGGTCCTCTGGGCAGTGCTATGCCCAGTCTGCCAAGCAGATGCTCATAGGCTCCCGACACCGGTCGCCCATGGGGGTAGCTCTCAGCCTTCCTGGTGGAATGACAGGCCATCATCTCAGACCATTGGGTCCTGGAGGCCTTCGGAACAGCTACAGACTCGAGTTTTATTGTCCTCCTGGATTCCTCTGCGGAGAGGCCAGAAATGCAGGCTCAGGTGGAGGCCACAGTCTGCTGACTTCTGGGCATTGCATTGTAGAGTCAGTTCAGGAGCAAGACTTGGGCTCCGGCAGATACTCAATATATTTCATCATTTCAAAGAGAGGCTCCAATGACTGGAGATCGATCTTGGTCCTTGGAGCAATGAATGCGGTGCTGAAATTGTCTTATTTCCGGTAGGAGACTGTACTTGTGGTGCTCACCTTGATGACAGGAAACATTCTTGACTTCCCTGAAACTGACGAAGGTATATTTTCCTATCAGGATCACAGGAAGTGTCAGAGATTCCATGTTCTGCAGCAGCGCTTCCAGTTTGCGACATTCCTTCTTGGGTCGGCGCCCAGACCTTCACCAAGATTATGGTGGTGGCTCATCTGCGTGCCTTAAGGGTCCTGGTACACTTGTATCTGGTTGACTGACTGATCTAGGCCCCATCAGGCAGTTCGCCAGGTCATTCAGCTGCTTCAGCACCTGGGCTGGGTAATCATCTTCAAAAAGTCACCTGGAGTAGACACAGGACTTGGAACATGTGGGGGTTTGCTTCCACACAACAGAACAAGGTTTTCCTGCCCAAGTTGTGTCAATTGGAAACATCACCAGTTGGTCAGGGACTTTCTGGACACTCAGGTCCCGACTGACTGGCAATATCCCCAGATCCTGGGGACCATGGGAACGACGACTTGAGGTGGGCCTTTGGGCCAGGGCTCCTTTACGTCCACTGCAGGACGCTCTGATTTTGCGCTGGAGTCTGCAGAGGAAATCTCTGCATGCCCACCTACCCTGGAACCAAAATGCAAATGAAGCTCCCTATAAGAGTTCTCGCGAGAAGAGATTGACTACCCACTGGTTCAGAAATAGAGGGTATGTATACTAGAAAGAAGATTAATGAGGATAAGAATCTAATCTTTCCATACTCTGTTGAACCACTTACTGCCTTGTTCATTTTACAGTGTAGCACTAGCTGATCAGAGGCAAAGGGTGTGGCTTTGAGACTGTAATGGGCCCAATTCTATAAAAAGAAAGTTCAGGTAGATAAGGAAATCCAGACTGCCCATTTCAAATGCCGTCTCAGAGTTTACCCTTCCCATACTTACATCTAGAGTCCTCCAGCACTTATCCTAGGCTTTCTTGAAATCTCAAATTGTTTTGATTCCCTCCTGCAAAAAAGTTTTCCTTACATTACTCCTGAGTTTGCTGTCCTTTAACTATGTACCATGCCCACTTGACATTACCTTATTTGTGCAACACTTTACAAAAAGGAGAGAGATTATAAGCTTCAAGAAATAGGAAGTAATAGGCAAAGAGGAGAAAACATATGAGGGATGGTAGGAGTGGGGGCTTTGCGTTAAAACTGTAGAAGAGTCTTTGGGGAAGTAGCCCATGGGTGAGATAGGAAGCTGAGTGAAGGAACAATCAGGGTTACATTTTATGCTCCAGACCAGTGGTTCCCAACCCTGTCCTGGAGGACCACCAGGCCAATCGGATTTTCAGGTTAGCCCTACTGAATATGCATGAAAGAGATTTGCATATAATGGATGTGACAGGCATGCAAATTTTCTCCATGCATATTCATTAGGGCTAGCCTGAAAACCTGATTGGCCTGGTGATCCTCCAGTTCAGGGTTGGGAACCACTGCTCTAGACCAGGGGTGGGCAACTCCAGTCCTCGAAGGCCGGAATCCAGTCGGGTTTTCAGGATTTCCCCAATGAATATGCATTGAAACAGTGCATGCAAATAGATCTCATGCATATTCATTGGGGAAATCCTGAAAACCCGACTGGATTCCAGCCCTCGAGGACTGGAGTTGCCCATCCCTGCTCTAGACCAGTGCTTCTTAAACTTTATCTTATATGACCTTATTTTAAGAACTAAAAATTCACATGACTCCAGCTGAAGTGAAAATAACAGGTTTCCGCCTCTCTTCCCCTCTTTTACCCAGGAAGGTGGGCAGTATCTGTTAGTACAGGACCTGTGAGTGAGTGTACACTCATTGATCACAGTATTCTCCATAGGTTTCCAGTCTTAACAGGGACCTGTGAACTTTCATTGGTTCCTAGGATCCATGCTGACTGGCATTACTGGGAATAGGTCATAGTAGAAGTCCAAAGGGAGGGTGAGTGACCTTATTTCTTTGACCCCCCTCCCCCCCATGGGTCTCAATCCACAGTTTGGGAATCACTGCTCTGAACTTTCCTTTCTATTGAAAAACACCTTATGTGCCTTCTCTCTGGAAATGTTAGAATGCCTGTCGTATCTTCCCCCTTTCTTTCCTGTAAGGGTCCTTAGGTCTCATTCTAGAGCAGGGGTCTCAAAGCCCCTCCTTGAGGGCCACAATCCAATTGGGTTTTCAGGATTTCCCCAATGAATATGCATGAGATCTGTGTGCATGCTCTGCTTTCAATGCATATTCATTGGGGAAATCCTGACTGGATTGTGGCCCTCAAGGAGGGACTTTGAGACCCCTGCTCTAGAGGGCTTTTGGTGTGAGTTTAGAAGGAAGGTGTCCATCCATCTGTCTTTCTGTGTCCAGAGTTATATATACCAGAATCATCAGTGGCACTGTCATAACCTCTCAGATTTTCCTTAGTATCCTTGGACTTTATCCCATCGGACCTTCTTATCTTGTTGACCTCAGTTTTGTATGATCCTGTACCCACTTTCATGTGTAGTGTACTACCATTATCGGTAATCAGTGGATCAATCTCCCATCATCATCAGCACCACCTCCTTAATAACCCTTTCACTTGGCAAAACATGTTTTTCCACCTGCACTGGAAGGTTGACACCATCATTGTAAATGGAAGAGTGTCTTCCATCTCCCCATAGCTTCTGCATTTTCATAGTTCAGTTGGAGTATTTTTTTTTTTTTTAACATAAAATACTGTTTTTTTCCTGTCACTCTGCTCTTCTTGAAAAATTGTAGTGTATTATAAAGCCTCAAAGAAAATGTTTTGTGTTTAAATATTGTAGGGCTCAGATTCATATACAAGTATGTGATCAAACCTAGGCCTCAAGAGTTGATCTAAGGAGCAAGGAGGTGCCAACAGTATCCTGATGGAACTTTCTGCTAATTTACTACTCTTCTGTCCTAGTGGAAAATCTGTTAAACATGGCGTGTTCCAGTGTCTTCCCCGGAGGTGGCACCAACCAGGAGTTTGCATTGCACTGTCTGTTCGAGGCCAATGGGGACACACTGGTAATGTCACAATACCGTGGAGTGTGAGGGAGCAAAGATAAGAATGTGACTGTATGGAGGAGCAATTAGATCTTAACCTACTAATTTTTTTTCCTTAGTCCCTCCAGAACAGTTGAGTTGCATAGGCTTAACCACTTCTACCAGCTAGTAGGAACTGTAACTGGACTGGTCTGGAGGGATGCTAAGGAATCACTGCTTAGCATTCCATCACAGGTGGCATGGCATGTGTGGGAGTTGAAGAATCTGTAGATAGGACCGTCTAGGAGGATTCTGGGTGCAAGATCTAGAGGGCTTTGAGTTGAGTGATCAAAAGGGGTGCTCAGTACAGGATCTAGGGATCTGAAGGTATTGGGGAAGAAGACATGAAGGCCATGAGAAAGTAGGGTCTGGGATTTGAGGAGAGAAGCACTATTTGACAGTATAGTTCATCTGGAGCTGTATAATCTTTTCCATCTTAACTCATTCCAGGGTTGGAAAAGTGATGGGCTGCCTTCATTACTTGCAAGTCTGACTGAAAGCTTACACTTTCCCAGGTTTCTTAGATAGTAAATCATAAAGCAGTGGAAAACCAGTTAAGGTCATTGCTCACCCTAACAGGCTTGGAGCAAGTGCCTGTATCAGAAGCTGTAAAGTATCTTGGGTTACTAGAGAGCCAATAGTCTGGAGTGATAGAAGCAGCTATAAGTGTTTGCTCAAGTGTGCCGGTCATACAGCAGTATTTGTCTTTGGATAAAGCTTGCTCTTACACCCTTTGTGTGTCCCTCTCTTCCTGCCCAGGCTGCATTGGAGCTATTACTCCTGAAGACACCACGGAGGCCCCAGTCCCATCCTTTAGCAGATTATCATTATACAGGTAAAGATGGTATGGAGCAGGGATAGCATTAACTGAAGTGTGTGTATGTTTGTGTGTGTCATTAAAGTATTTTCTCTTCCTTGTGGGCTCTATTCCCATAGTTTAGTTTAAGCTGTTTTTTTTTGTTGTTGGTGGTGGACAGTAAATCCACTCCTCCCCTGCTCTGCTGGTTATTCTCTTGTCCTTTTCTTTGATTAAGAAGGCCATGTATATCGGACTGAGGTTCATCAAGCCCAGTGTCCTGCCTGACTGTGGACATTGCAAGTCACAATACCTGGCAGATCCCAAAAAGTACTGTATTTTTCGCTCCACAAGACGCACTTTTTTTCCACTCTAAAGTGGGTGAAAATGTCAATGCATCTTATGCAGCAAAGGTACTTTTTTTAAAACACCCTATCCCGACGTACCTTTTTAAATGCCCGCGCCCAATACAGCTCTCCCTTGCATTGGTGAGCGCCTGAAGCCTCCTCTCACTCTTACCCGAATTGTCCAGATCCAACTTCCTACCCTCGCGACGGGCGGGGCCTTACCTCCAAGCTGCTTCCTGACCCAGCGAGAGAGGTCATCTTCCACGCTGTGACTGCCACTGACCTAATTATGGCAGCCTGCAGAGCGAGCTTAGCAGGTTGTCATTGGCCTCCGAAGTTCGCTCTGCAGGCTGCCGTAATTAGGTCAGCGGTAGCCACAGCATGGAAGACGACCTCTCTTGCTGGGTCAGGAAGCAGCTTGGAGGTAACGCCCTGCCCGTCGCGAGGGCCCCAGCGGGATGTTGGATCAGAGAAGGTAGAGAGGGGAAACACTCAAAATGTTAGCAGAAGGATGATAGAGAGAGGGAGAAATCTGAAACAAAAGGGAGGCAGAAAAGAGGGGGGCAGATGATGGACTTCGGGGTATAGAGGGAAGAGAGAGAGAGACTGCAGAGAAGTGGAAAGATTCTGGACCAGTGAGGAAGGAAGGAGAGAGAGAGAGAAGCAGAGAAAGACCTGGAAGAAAGGAGAACAAATGCTGGACTTGGGGATGGGATGGGGGGTTGTAAGCAGAAAAAAGCCAGAGAGAGATAGAGACCTGGACCCAAAGGGGATGGGGCTGGATTATAAAAGAAATGTTGGATGCACAGTCAGAAGGAAGTCCAACCAGAAACTAATTAAATCACCAGACAACAAAGGTAGGAAAAATGTTTTTATTTTCAATTTAGTGATCAAAATGTGTCAGTTTTGAGAATTTATATCTGCTGTGTGTATATGAAAAATGAAAGGAAAAAATTGCATTAGAATTAGTAGGGGAGGGGGGACTGGGTACAGAGCCTGGTATATGTTAATACACAATTTGGTTCAGAATGTTTTTTTTCTTGTTTTCCTACTCTTAATCTAGGGTGCGTCTTATGGTCAGGTGCATCTTATGGAGTGAAAAATATGGTAGATTTAGTTCTCGTAGCTTCTTTTGAGGGATGAGCAATGGCTTTCCCAAGTCTACCTAGCTAATAACTTCAACCAGTGTAATAGGCTGAATCATAGGGTAATCCATCTGTGCTCATGAGCATGCTGCAGAGGATATGAATCACAGCTATTCAGCTCCTCTTCCTTCTTCACAGTTTCTGCTGCCCCTCAGTTCTTACTTCTGCAGGTGAGCATGAAGGTGTCTGTCTGATCTGCTCCATTATTCTTATAGTTTTGCGGTGTTTTATCGTTTTTTCATCATATTTTTGTGCAGCTTAAAAAGACTGCTTTGCCTGCTTGGAGAAGAGCAGATATTTAAGTCTGCAGCTGGCAGGTCCATCCTTTGGAGACCTGTTCAGGCAGACTACTAAAGATTTGTGGAGGTCAGGATTCTGGGCCCTCAGCACTTGCTTGCTTCCTTGACAGGAACTTGAACGCAGGCTGTTAAGCATCAATAGTGTCCTTCGGGGTGTTCACAGTGCCGACTGCAGCTTTGCCTCCCTCCCTTTTCTTTGACATCATGCATGGTCCAGGGGGATTGAAGATCAGTCCAACTAAGGTCCGACTGGCAGCCTGAAGATCTTGGTGTGGTAGCTGACCACCGGCTAGAGGCAGAGAACTACTCCAGATCCAGCTACACTTTAAAGGCGCTGAAGCTCATGGTCTGTGAGTACAGGCTTTGACAACCTATGGAGAAAATCGGGGTGTTTTGAAAACTGTGTTTTGACTGCTTCTATTGTTAGATCTTTTGGTCCCCCTCCTCTAAAATCCTTTTTTTGGAGGGGCAGCCCTGAAGTGTGTTTTTAAAAAAAATTAATTTCTACATTACATATTTCAAATGAAATAGAATAATGGAATCTTCTTGTACAATCTCACTTTATGCCGGGATTTGAAGCTTTTATCTCCTCCCTCTCATATCTTACCACTGAGCATGCTCCTCTGGACTCCAGTTTAAATTCCTACAGGTCAGGCTGTAGGAGCTTATCTTTTCTGCTTGTGTTTCTTTTCGTGATTTTATAGTAATTTTCGGTCGTGTTTGCCTTCATGCTGTGGAGGTTCCCTGCGGGGACATCCTTGACTGTGGGAGATCACAGACTGTTGGAGAATGTCTGTCTGCTTTTTTTTGGGGGGGAGTTCCCTGCTCAGAAGTAAGCCCCCTGGACAGCCTGAACATCAGATCAGAGCTCCAGGACCTTTCCCTTTAGAGCTGGCTCACCCCAGGTTCATCCACTAGTTGGGTGTAGCACAGGCTGAGCAGTTCCGTGAAGGCGTGACTGGGATCGGAGCCAGACTGTGTTCCTCCGCCAGCCATTTGTGCAATGTGTCCATGGGTGGTGGAAGTTCCCAGCCATGGTAGTCAGGCCGGTGGGGCAGTCAAAAGACTTGAAATCCAGATTTCCAGTTCACTGAGGCAAAGGATATCCCTATAAACTGTGTTCAGCTCTGCATGCAGTTTCCTGTCAGCACATGGTTATATGAGAGCAAGCTAACAGCATGAATCAGAGATTTTTTTTTTTTTTTTTTTGGGGGGGGGGGGGTTAAAAAGGGGGTTTTACTGGAATTGGGACTTGTATATCACCTTTTTGTAGTTTTACAAACACACTCAAAGTGATTTACACACATGTACTTTAAGCATTTTCCCTATCTGTCCCAGTGGGCTCACAATCTATCTAATGTATCTGGGGCAGTGGAGAATTAGGTGACTTGCCCAGGGTCACAGGGAGCAGTGCAGGGTTTGAACCCACAGCCTCAGGGTGCTGAGGCTGTAGTTCTAACCCCTGTATGTCTTAACCCCCCATCCCTAAAATCTGTTTTTTAAAGGGTTCTCTGTGGTTTTCCCGGGCTATTTATAGTCAAAACAGGGCCTCAGTGGCCATTTTGGATCTTTAAAGTTATTTTTCATACTTGCCCGCTTCAGTTTTGAAAGAAAACCACATAGATGACCTCCCCAGGGCAGGATGGGATGGATTTGTGCCTCATTTGCAGTGGATGGCTGTTGGTTGCACAGCTGTGTTCCACACCCATTACATTCCACAGCTTGTAGCGGAGGTCTCCATACTCATATGAACCAAGGATTCTACTCCACGTTCTTCCTTATCCTCAAAATGACACAAGGTCTTCGTCCCATTCTCGACCTCAGACCACTCAATGCCTGACTTAAGAAAGAAAAGTTCAAGATGATTTCTCTTCCGGGAATTCTACCCTTGCTGAAACAGTACGACTGGACCTCAAGGATGTGTGTACTCGCATCTCAATTCATCCTTCCCACTGGCATGTCCTACAGTTCACTTTCCTAAGTCAACATTTCCAATACAAGGTGCTGCCTGTGGTAGCAGCTCACTTGTAAAAACGCTACATGGTTTTTCCTTACCTGGATGACTGGCTCCTAGTAGCTCATTCCAAAGACTATTTACTACTCACCATTCAAACCACAGTATGTATTTATTTATTCAATTTTCTATACCATTCTCTCAGGGGAGCTCAGAATGGTTTACATGCATTTATTCAGGTACTCAAGCAGTTTTCCCTCTCTGTCCCGGCGGGCTCACAATCTATCTAATGTACCTGAGGCAATGGGGGGATTAAGTGACTTGCCCAGGGTCACAAGCAACAGCGTGGCTTTGAACCCACAACCTCAGGGTGCGGAGGCTGTAGCTTTAACCACTGCGCCACACTCTCCCTTACTGTCTCTGGGTTTCATGATCAACTCCCAAAAGTCCAATCTTACTCCCAACTCGCTCCCTCTCTTTTATTTGAGCATTTCTGGACACAGATGTGGCAAAGGCCTGTCTTCCTCGGGACAGATATCATTCCATCATCACTTTGATGGATCACTTCAGGCGATCTTCAACCTTACCAGCTCGCACCATTCTATGTCTCTTGGGTCAATGGCAACATCAATATCTTTAGTGCCAAATGCACAACTCCAGATGAGACCTTTACAATGGCACCTAAAGTTACACTGGAATCAACAACATCATTCTCTTGCCCAGTGGTACCCAGCATATGTAACAACCGGGACCCATCATTTTTGACACCCCCCAAATCTGTATGAAAAATATGATTTTTAATAACAGTCCACATGTCGCACAAGAGTGTACCTAGGAAAAGGCAGCATCTTACAAACTGCAGTGAGCAGTAAAACATCAATACATTCATTGCAAAACTAAACAAGCCAGACTATTACAGATTAATCCTGCACAGTCAATCCTAACAGAAAACCATGTCTTTCAAACACAGAAAACACTTTTGCCTAGTATGGAATATGTAATCACAAACTAACCTCTCCCCCTTTTACAAAACTGTAGTGCATTTTTTTGCCACGGTGATAACAGCTCAGACGCTCATAGAATTCTGAGCATTGGAGCTGTTACCACCATGGCTGGCGCTAAAAAACAGTCTATGGTTTTGTAAAAGGGGGGATAAAATAGAAATATATAGACAAAGGTTAAACTGAACCACCAAGAAGCTGGACTCTGCATACAATGCAACACCTTCTTTGGTTTCTGCTTTCCTCATCTTCTTGCCACTCTCTACCTTTCATCCACTGTCTTCCCCTTCTATATGGCATCTTCTCTCCTTCTATGCCACTTCCAGAAACTGTATGCCTCCCCCTTCCATCTCTCCCTTCACCTCCATTGGTCTAGCATCCATCTTCTTCCCTTCCCTTCTCCAATGGTTCAGCATCTCTTTCTTCTCTCCTCTCCCACACCCCCATGGTCTGGCATTTCACTTGCTCCTTTCCCTTTCCCCCACTGCCATTAGTATCCTTTCCCCTTATGTCTCTCTCCCCTTTCCCTGCACACCAGTTCCATCAGCATCTGCCCCCTTTCGCTCCCTCCACAACCCTTTCCCCTTTCTCTCCTTCTACCACCCTACCATGCTCCTTTCTCTCTCCCTCCTAACCAATGCTATGCAAGGTCCCGCGATAATTATGTCTATTCTGCTGAAAAGAAGTAAGTGACTCCTCCTGGACCTTCTGGATGCTCCTCCAATTCCACTGGAAAACCATCCATCTCTTCTATCTCAACAGAACAGGCACTTACATCATCCCAATCCTGGAAGTTGAAAATTCAAACCTAACATGTTTGCCACTTTCTCAACCAGTAAAGACTGTCCTTGCAGCTAGATGGCTGACTACTAGAAAGTCTTACCAATCCAAATGGCAACGTTTTTCTATCTGGTCTCAGGAGCACTAGCAGGATCCTCTTCTTTGTCCAATTGACTATGTTTTATCATATCGTACATTTGTCTGATTCTGGTCTTAAATCCAACTCAGTCCACTTTCATCTGGCAGCTATCTTGGCTTTTCATATCTTTGTGGATAGTAAACAATTTCGCATCATCCACTGGTTTCTTGTTTTATCAGAGGTCTTACTAATCTCCATCCTCCAGTCTGAGATGCTCCACCAGCATGGGATCTGAACTTAGTCTTGGATATTTTAATGCACGGCTCTTTTGAACCATTGGGATCTACTTCGCTTTCTTTCCTTACTTGGAAAATAATTTTTCTTACAGCCTTAACTTCAGCCAGAAGAGTTAGTGAACTTCAAGCTCTGGTCACCTATTATCCTGTTTTTAAATTCTTTATTTAATAATTTTAATACAATAAATTCAATACAGAGCACAATTAGTGTTGGTGTACTTCATAAGGTTAATAAACTAATAAAAATAATACAACTTATCAATGCTACAATTAGAGTATTCCCGTTCATTATTACACCCCACCCCCTTCCAAGAGACCTGGTTCCAAAAACCATAGTGATTAGATAGTTTTCCTTAAAGCTTCTTTTTCCAATTCAATATAACTCCCCCATATGTCATTAAATTTTGCCCATTGATTAGTTAAAAGGGCCAAAAGTCTATATTTTTCACACACTATTCCTAAACGTTCCCTTACATCTCTCAAAGTAGGAACACCATTGCTGGGCATGTCAGTCTAGCAGCTATGAATGCCAAGTCCAAAAGATTAGATCTAGAAAATGTTAAACCTTCTATTCCTACTCCCAGCAGGGCCCTTTCAGCATTAAGCTTAAGTGGGGTCTGAATTAGTTTGCTTACATACTCAAAAACTTGCTCCCAGAACTTCTGGACGGTTTGACATTCCCACCACATATGATAGAATGTGCCTCTTTTGCCACATCCTTTCCAGCAACTAGTATCACTCTGCTTGGTATATTTGCTAATTAGAACAGGAGTAGTATACCAACCTACTAGAAGTTTGATAGCATTTTCCACCAAGGTGGCCGCCCTAGCTGTCTGAAAAAGATGTAATGCAATTACTCCCATTTGTCTATGGACCATTCCTTCCCCAGATCTTTTTCTCATGCTTTCATATATGGTGTTTTGGTTGTTTTATCTTCATTTATAATTTTATATAACCAAGAGACACACCTTTTTGCTACTGGTTCTCCTAACCTTTTTTCAAATTCAGATTTCTCTAAAATTCCATTATTCTTCGCCTTATATATTAATATTCAATTTTTTATCTGAAGATAAGGGAAAAGATCTCTCATTTCTAATTGAAATTGATCCTGAATATCTATAAAAGCCTTTACCTCACCTTTTTCAACTAGTTGACCAAAGCATGCTAATCCTTTTACCTCCCACTTCTTAAAAATTGCCCCCTCCCTACCTGGTGTAAAATCTTGTGCATATAATATAGGGGAGAAAAAAAAACCCTTTTTCACTGCCTAAAAGTTTTTTCTTAACACTTTTCCAAATTTTTAGGGAACATTTACCGACAGGATTATTTATATTTGTTAAATTTTTTTCTCCCAGCCATGGTAAGTATTTCAGTTTTCTTATACCATCTTTCCCATCTAACATTGCTTGTTCTACTTTTACCCAAAGCTTAGAAGGAGATGAATGCCATTCAACTATTGCTCTCAGCTGTGCTGCTTTATAATAATTTTCCAGAGAAGGTAAACCTAATCCTCCTTCCGTCTTGGACTTAAACATTGATTGCTTTCTGACCCTTGGTCTTTTTCCTTCCCATATGAATCTCAAAATCATTTTATTCCACTTTTGGAAAAACTGTTTTGGAATTTCTATCGGTAATGCTTGGAATAAATAAAGAAACCTAGGGAGAATCATCATTTTAACCTCTTCCATACATCCTAACCAAGAGATGTACAGCTTATTCCATCTATCTATATCTTTCTGAATATCCTTTACCAATGGTATATAGTTTTGTTGGAACAAAGATGTCCAGTCTGCTCCCAAAATTATTCCCAGATAGCGAATCGGACCTTTTACCCATCTCAAGGGTACTGTTCTTTGTAATTCCGTAATCCTCTCTATTGATACTGAAATATTTATCACTTCCGTCTTATTTAAGTTTGCTTTAATCCCTGATAATTGGCCATATTCACTCATAATGTCTGTAAGGGTAATTAATGTATTTTCAGATGCCTCAACAATAGCTAGTATGTCATCTGCAAACAGACAACTTTTGCTCTTCACCTGCCACCCTCTGGCCTTTTACCTGTTGGGACTGTCTGATTTTCTGTGCTAAAGGCTCAATGGTTAATGCAAAAATCAAAGGGGACAACGGGCAACCCTGCCTTGTCCTTCTTTGAAGTTCAAATGTAGAGGAATAGGTTCCATTTATTTTAATGCATGCTAATGGGCTATTGTATAATATAAATATCCAATCCCTATATCTTTTCCCCAGGCCCCTATGTGCTAATACTGCATCCATAAATCTCCATTCGACTTGGTCAAATACTTTTTCAGCATCGTCCGAGACTGCCACCCACCCTATTTTATCTCTCTTAGCCCTCCATACCAAATCTAACACCTTCCTAATCCCATCAGAAGCTGATCTCCTGGTGATAAAGCCTACCTGGTCTAGCCATAATTTTTGTATCTATTCCCAGTAAGGAAATAGGTCTATAACTAGCACAATAAGTATTATCTTTCCCTATTTTAGGTAATATTGTAATTCTCGCCAATCTCATATAATATGGTAATTGTTCTCTGTTTTTTAGATTGTTAAATAGTTTTGTTAAGAGAGGAGTTACATAGGATATAAACTTTTTATAAAATATTCCTGTGAATCCATCCATTAAGAACATAAGAAGTTGCCTCCGCTGAGGCAGACCAGAGGTCCATCTCGCCCAGCGGTCCGCTCCCGCGGCGGCCCATCAGGCCCATTGCCTGAGCAATGGTCCCAGACTATCCCTATAACCTACCGCTACTCTTATCTGTACCCTTCAATTCCTTTATCCTCTAGGAACCTATCCAAAGCTTCTTTGAAGCCTTGTAACGTGCTCCGGCCTATCACAGCCTCCGGAAGCGCGTTCCATGTGTCCACCACCCTCTGGGTGAAAAAGAACTTTCTGGCATTTGTTTTAAACCTGTCTCCTTTTAATTTTTCCGAGTGCCCCCTTGTACTTGTGGTTCCCCGTAATCTGAAAAATCTGTCCCTGTCTACTTTTTCTATACCCTTCAGGATCTTGAAGGTTTCTATCATGTCTCCTCTAAGTCTCCGCTTTTCCAGGGAGAACAGCCCCAGCTTTTTCAGTCTGTCAGTATATGAGAGGTTTTCCATACCTCTTATCAGTTTAGTTGCTCTTCTCTGGACTCCCTCAAGTACCGCCATGTCCTTTTTGAGGTACGGCGACCAATATTGGACACAGTGCTCCAGATGCGGTCGCACCATTGCACGATACAGTGGCAGGATGACCTCCTTTGTCCTGGTCGTGATACCCTTCTTAATGATACCCAACATTTTGTTTGCTTTTCTTGAGGCTGTGGCGCACTGTGCCGACGCCTTTAAAGACGTGTCCACCATCACTCCCAGGTCTCTTTCAAGGTTACTTACCCCTAGCAGTGATCCTCCCATTTTGTAGCTGAACATCGGGTTCTTTTTCCCTACATGCATGACCTTGCATTTCCCTACATTAAAGTTCATTTGCCATTTTTTGGCCCATTTTGCCTGATTTAATTTGATATATCACTCCTTGTATTTCGTCTTCTGTTATGTCTTCCTCCAGTCTCTGAATCTCTGGTTCTTGAAGCTTATTTAGTTTTAACTGAGACAAGTATTGTGTCAGGGATGTTTCCTGTCCTTGATATTCTGATGTATATAGTTTCTTATAAAATTCCAGAAACCTATCATGGATCTCCTTCTCTTTTGTTAAAAAAATCACCATATTCGGATCGTATGCCCATAATATTACTTTGCTGATGTTGTACTTTAATGCAATGTGCTAATATTTTTCCTGCCCGGTTCCTTGATTCGATTTATATTGAATTGAATGGCTTCATCTTCCATTTTTCCTAGGGCCATACGAATCTCTTTTATTTGGGTCCTAATCTGTTCCCCCCCCAGTTCCTTTTTTATGTTGTTTTACTAATACCATCAGTTTTTCTCTTAATCTTTTTCTTCCTTTTCCCAGGCCTTTTTCTTATAAGAAGCTATAGAGATCAATTCTCCCCTTAGGACGGTTTTTAAGGATTCCCAAATCGTAATAGGTGAGTAGTGGTCAGTACTATTGTTATCTAAAAAATTTCTGATAGATTGTTCTATTTTCTGTACTACCTTGGGCTCTTTTAATAGCGTATCATTTAATTTCCAATATTGTATCCCTATTTTAGAGTAACCTCATGCTATGTCAGCCCATACTGGAGTATGGTCTGTCCAACTGGTTTCTTCTATTTTTGCATCCAATAACTTGCCTCCTAGGGATTTATCAACCCAAATCATATCAATTCGGGAGCACACTTTATGTGGTGAGGAATAATAAGTATAATCTCTTGCTAACATATGTATATTCCGCCATCCGTCTAATAAGTTTAATACTTCTAGAAATTTTTGTTTTCTGTCGTTTTTAGTTCTATCACTTTTAGTACTTGTGGTATCTCAGCGAGGATCTAAGACCAAATTGAAATCCCCTCCTACTAATAATAATCCTTCCTGTTTTTCTAAAATTATATTCATAAGAACTTCAAAAAATTTCCCTTCATTGTTATTGGGCGCATAAAGGTTCACCAATGTCGCCTTTACACCATTTATTTCACCCACCCAGATGATCCATCTACCTCCATCGTCCCTCCATTCTTCCTTTATCAGTACTTTTAGGTTTTTTTTTCAAATAATATTCCCATCCCTGTTTTCTTTTTCTCCTTTTTATTTGAGGCCCAAACTCTCATTGGGAAATCTTTAAAATGGAACATCTTTTCCCCTGATTTTTGTGTGTTTCTTGTAGATAGCATATATCACGTTTCAGCCTTCTCATCTCATTTAGAAGCAATTGACATTTTCGAGGTATATTGAGTCCATCCACATTTAAACTTCCTAATCTTATCTTACTTTCATACATTCTTTCAAATTCCAATTCAATCTTTTTATAGCTTTCCTAAATTTACAGTTCTTATAATTTTTTCCCAGGTCTCCTTATCGCCCCCTATCAGTCAATCCTAAAAAGAAAATTAGTTTACCCTCCATCCCCTCCCTCTTCTCCCCCCTTACCCTATCCCATTTAAATCTCTCTCGTCTTCTGTCCCTGGTGCTAGATCCCGACATCAGTCGATGAGACAGAATGTCAGGTCTATTTCCAGACATCAGTCGAAGAAAGTTAACCTTGACCCGGTTCTCCATAATTTTGCTTAAAATTTATCCCCATACAGTCTCTTATCTTTATTTTATCAAATACTAAATATAAAAATGTTAACATCAAAGATTATTCTCATTGTCTCTGTAGTCTCTTCTTTTGTTCTACTCTGTGCCATTTCTGACTTGCCAGGTTGTTTTATTTATTTTTAAGTTCAGTCTTTATTAAGTTTTAACATCTTACAGAATAAACAAATAAATCATTTCATATGTATACTTACAATAAGAAATTCTTAACAATAACAAATCAATATCTTATCCTCCCACCTGCCCACCCTTAACCAACCCCCCACCATACCTCCCTTCCATTTGTCTGGCAGGTCATTCATACAATCACACACACTGCTTGACAAAATTTCTCTGGAGATAGGCAGGGGATATGCAGCCACACTTGATTGGTGAAGTCTCTGACTGAGACTAACAGCATCGGTACTCTCGTACCATCGCTACAGTAAGCTTTTGAGCTTACTGAGCATGTGCAGGATTGCCTACTCCTCGAGCCCCCTCCCCTCCAACTGTCTCTTTTTTTTCTGACCTGTTCCTTCAACAATCATAGCTTTCTCTCCCTCTTCAGAGAAAAACATAATAATTTACTACGATAACAATTTCTAGTCAGAAAACCTTAGTTTTCAAGCCCTTAGGGCATACTGTGAAAAAAAAAGATTAACGAAAATCTACGAGTGACAGTTCACTTACTGTTGCCACTGGCAGGCAGACTCCTTCAACAAACCACAAGTATTTTTTTTTCCTGCCCAGCAAACAGCTGTAAACCCCCCCCCCCTCAAAAAACCCACCTGAATAACTACTGGCATTGAGCGATTCGTGTGGGGAAGCTGGCGGTTATTTTTGCTTGCTTCTTGTGCTCCTCAAATGGTGGTTGCTAGGACCGCGAAGACTTTTTCAATCTTGGTGCCTTCGACGAAGTTGCATGCAGGCAAGGAAAAAATGCCAGGCAACCAGCTGACTGCTTCAGCTCCCTCCCCTCAGGGCCCCGCTTTGGTTCCAGCGGGGGAGGGTAGCGTTCACCCGCCAAAGCTGATGAATTACAAAGGTTCAGCTGCGGCAGCGCCTACCAAAAAGGACAAGGAAAAGAAAAAGTTCCGACAAGATGGCGACGAGAGTGGACGTGTGAGTCCAAGCTCCCGCTCTGGCAAAATAAATTTACCTTCGGTGACGCTTTCCTCAAAGTTTCTTCGATGCCTAAGAGGAGGGGACGACAGAGGGATATCCCTCATTCCTTTGCCGTGACTTCGACTCCGCGTCAAACTGCGATAACAACATTCGCAGTTCCGATGGCGTCGGGCGGATCCGCTACTGAGCTCCAGGAGCAGCTCAGCATGGACGGCGATGCGTCGCTGAGCCCCTTGGGACCTGATCCTCCTCCTCCCCCGAGTAGCACAACGGAGTTGTTGCTTCCTGTTGGGGGAATTCGGCAGCAACCGACTCAGGAAGTGACCCTGTTGCAGGCAAGCTCGGAAAAAAGATCAGGAGAGGGAGGAGCAACACTGCAGGCAAGCGGTGGTGAGAGTGGGGGAGGTGAAGCCCGGGAAGGAGAACGGGAACCCGGGTTCCCTCATCTCAAGCCGCTTGTGAAACCGGCGGTGGTCACACTGGATTCATTGTGGGGAGCAATTGAAAATCTTCAAACTGTATGTATTGGATTTATTTCCTTGATGGCTGAAGTTTCTTCTAAAGTTAATAAATTGGAAACTGTTTCCTCTGATCAAGCGAAACAAATAGGAGACTTTGAAAAATCTATAATTGAGATTAAATCTTTAAATAATCAGAATGCAAAGGATAAAGTTTTTCTTCTCCGTAAAATTGAAAACTTGGAAAACCAAAATAGGAGTTTAAACTTGAGGATTTTAAACTTTCCTATGTCTAAATTTAAAACTCCTAGGGAATTATTTAAAGATTTCCTGGTTTCTACATTAAAAATCACGGAAATGAATATACCACCTTTGCAGAAGATTTATTACTTAAAAAGGACATTAAAGGAGTCTGAAACAACTACTGAACAACTCTTTTGGAATCATCAAATCTTGAACTGTCCGGACGAGCTACATTGATAGTATCCCTGGTATTTTATCAGGATAAAGAAATGATTTTGAAATTGTATTATGGTTTAAAACAAGTTTCCTTTTTGGGAGAAAGAATATATATATATCCGGACGTTTCAAAATGGACTCAGACTAGAAGGAAATAATTTCTTGCATATAGGGATAAAGTTGTTTCATTAGGAGCCTCTTTTCAGTTAAGATTCCCTTGTAAATGTTTTGTTGTATTTCAAAACAATAGATATATCTTTTATGATTCTCAGCAGCTACGTTTCTTTTTAGAGGGTAAAGGTGTTTCATTTGCACCATAATGACTTCGGTGTAACTCAAGTCCTTTTTCTTTTATTAACCATCGGTTCTCACTTAATTTCCTGTAAAACTTTAATATGTGATCTTTCCTGGAAGAATTTCCTTTTCTTAGTCTCTTTCCTCCTTTATTGAGGACTATGTTAAATAAAAAGTATGGGTTACTTCTTTTTGTCAATATATTTCCAATAATGAAAATGGATTTATTTTGTATTATCTTTGTTTTGAATTATGATTACTAATATTGGATGTATTAATATCGTATATTGCCTTTAAACATAATTGTTGTTTATTTGAAAAATTTAAATAAAGATTTATAAAAAAAAGAAAAGAAAAAGTTCCCAGTGGGACAAAGGCAAAACACCCCCTCTTCACCGTTGGCAAAGACTTTGGTACGCCCCGCTGAACAGGCTTCAGTATCCAGCCTCACAGCGGCGTCCTCTTTACAAAGAATTCCCGTGGGCTTAGCTGTGGCCATGTGCTCCTCTCCCCTGCTGTTCCTGACAGATTTGCCTGCAGCATCTGGGCCACAGCAGGTAAAGAAGATTTCAAAACCTAAGAGGCTGCCTCCTTCGCTGGATATGGCACAGTCACAGGTATCTCCTTTAGTGCATGCTGCTCCTTCTACTGATATCAGTCCTTTCAGTCAATGGCTGTTTTTTTCACCATTTTTCAAAAATTTATGCAGGAGAGGGCGGGATTTTTTCAACAACCAGCCCCTGCTCCTATTCATGCTTTGGAGCCTCAACAATGTCCAAGCTGTGTGAATCCTATACCCCCGCCAGCTGAGATAGACATACTCCCTGTTATGGATTGGAATCCTGGCACTCCCATTTGTTCCTCTCCAACCCAGGGTCCGTCATCTCCCAGGGAATGGCCAGACCAACAAGAGTCTTTGTCTGAGGATTTCGAGGAACCTGACCAGCCTGTGCCACAGCCAGCCATCACAGAGGAGCACTCTTACCCAATGTTTTTACAAAAGGTATCTGCTCTTCTCAGTCCTCCTCCAGATACAACTCCCTGAGGAAGTAAGGATTGACAAACCATCCTTCAATCCTGTAAGTCTCCAGTGAAAGATCTTGCCGCCTTGCCAGTGCACCAAATCCTACAGGATCTTCAGCTTACTAATTGGCAAAAGCCACTGTCAGTATCCACGGCTTCCAAGCACCTTGAAATTAAATACAAGGTGCAGAAGGCGCCAGGCCATTATTCCCTTCAGCTTCCTCACCATTCTGTGGTTTTAGAGTCTGCCAGTAAAAAGGGTAAGGCTACCAGGTCTATCACTAATGTTCCTTCAGGTAAAGATTGTCATCTCTTCGACTTTGCAGGCCACAAATTCTACCAGGATGCTATGCTCTCCGCCAGAATTATGGCCCATCAGCTCCAAATTTTACATTTTCAGTACTCAATCTTACAACAGCTGGAATCAGCTTCCCCTGAGTCCATTCCCAAGTTACAGGTGGCTTTTCAGGAATCCACTTACCATCTAATTAAAATGAATTATGACGCCTATGACATGATCACTAGGACAGCAGCTGTGGCCATAGCAGCCAGACGCACTGCATGGCTGAAGGCTTCAAATCTTAGGGAAGACCTTCATGACAGACTGACGGATGTGCCTTGCTTAGGAGACAGCCTTTTTGGTGAAAAGGTGAAGGACACCATTTCTCAACTGAAGGAAGATTCCTGAGCCAGCCGAGAGCTTTCAGCTACTCCCTTGGATCAGTCTAACCAATTTCGTCGCCCTTCTTCTAATTATCCCTATAGAAGAATGTATTAACCACAACAGTTTTTCCAGGAATATTATCCGAGACAATTTACACCATATCCCAGAGCTCCTTTGCAACGTGTGCAGACATCTCAGTATCCTAGACAATGTCCTCGGGGCGGTAAGCAGCAGGCCATCTCTCCACTCTCAACACTCAAGCCTGCTCCTAGTTTTTGACCACCTTCCTGTAGGGAGGCGGCTAACACAATTTTACTCAATTTGGTAGCAGATCACAACAGACTAATGGGTCCTCAATATTGTGCTTCAGGGGTATCGACTAAATTTCCAGTCCCATACCCTGCCTTCCAGAGCTCCACCCCCATCCACAGTTCCTCAACATGTATCTCAATTGGCAGTAGAAATCTCACTTCTCCAAAACAATGCTATAGAAGAAGTGCCACCCAGTCAATTCAATCAGGGATTCTACTCGGAAGTTTTTTCTTATCCCCAAGAAAACACAGGGTCTTCGTTCAAGTCTCGACCTCAGACCTCTCAATGTCTGCCTCAAAAGGGAAAAGTTCAGAATGCTCTCCCTTTCGGTGATTCTGCCTTTACTTCATCAGCATGATTGGTTAGCCGCCCTAGATCTCAAGGATGCTTACACACATGTTCCCATTCATCCCTCCAATTGGAAATTTCTCAATCGCCATTTCCAATACAAGGTCCTACCGTTTGGCCTCTTGTCAGCCCCACAAATATTCACCAAATGCCTAGCAGTGGTGGCAGCACATTTAGGAACACAACATCATACAGTGTTTCCATACAACTTGGCTCTAACTGGCTCATTCCAAGGACCGTCTTCTTTTCACCATTCAGACCACGGTAGATACCTTGCAAAGTCTTTTCGAAAAGAAATCAAAACCCTACTTTTCAAAAAATTTATCCAGATATCTTAACCCAACCTTTCCCCCTCCTCCTAGATAAATTCTCCCCCAAAACCTTCACTTAAATAATCTCTTCCTCCCCAAAACACCAACCAAGTATTCAGATCCCTGAAATGTAACGTAATCTTATTTGTACTCTAACTGTAATCTATTTGTTATATCACACAGTAACGTACAATCCATTTAATATCCAATTTGCAAGTTCTTCCGGAATTAATCCAGGTACCTCTCCTCCCTTGTAACCAAAAAACAAACAAACCCAAAACTGTTGTAACTTCACTGGAAATGTCCAGTTAGCTCTTTTGTAATCCGCCATGAACTGCAAGGTATAGGCGGAATAGAAGTCCCTAATGTAATGTAATGCAATCATCAGCTTCAAAAAGTTGAAACTCATTCCAGTGCATTCCCTAACTTTCATCAGAGCACTTCTGGACACCACTGCTGCAAGGGCCTATCTGCCTCCAGAAAGACATCAGGCAATCATACATTTAACAACCCAAGCCGGACAGTCACCTCTCTTACCAGCTCGAGAAATTTTACGACTACTAGGCCACATGGCAGCTTTGCTTACATTGGTGCCACATACCAGATTCCACATGCGGCCATTGCAGTGGCACATCAAGGATTCCCTTCTCTGGTGGATTCACTCCACCTCCCTTCAGGCAGGATGTCCTTTTCAACTCCCACCGCCTTCTCTAACCATCACTACCAATGCTTCCACTCGGGGGTGGGGAGTACACCTCAACAACCTTTGCACGCAGGGTCAGTGGACCCCCATCCAAGCAGTCCCTTCACATCAATCATCTAGAACTCAGGGCAGTGTTTTATGCACTTCAAACTTTTCAACACTGGATAGGTCACAAGAACATTCTCATTCAGACCGACAATCAAGTGACCATGTTCTATATCAACAAACAGGGCGGTTCTGGATCCCTCAAGCTATGCAGAGAGCTTACCGCCTCTGGTCCTATGCCCTGATGCTTGGCATCGATCTTTGTGCAGTCTACATTCCAGGGGATCAAAATATCCTGGCAGATTCCCTTAGCAGAAAACTTGACCTACACGAATGGGACCTCAATCCTGCTGTGCTAACATCCATCTTCCATCAATGGGGAACTCCTCAAGTGGATCTCTTTGCTTCTTCATTCAATGCATAGTGCACCCTCTTTTGCTCCCTGCGTCCAGCGCCACGAGCTCTAGACAGGGATGCCTTTTCAATTACATGGAACCACATTCTACTCTATGCGGTTCCACCGTTCCCTCATCTCCAGAGTGCTTCATAAGGTTTCAGAGGACAAAGCCCATCTCATTCTCATTGCACCCAGGTGGCCTAGACAAGTCTGGTTTCCACTGCTTCTGGATCTACTTGGTGTTGTTTACAGACCCCCAAAGCAACCGGACAGCATAGACAAAGAATTGATTGCAGACATCGAAACCATCACTCTGCGTGGAGACACAGTGCTGTTGGGGGATTTCAATATGCCTGATGTAGACTGGAACAAACTTTCCGCTATGACCAGCGGCAGTAAGAGGCTACTGGCCTCCATGCGGGGAGCAAGCCTCAATCAGATGGTATTGCAAGCCACCAGGAATCAGGCGATTCTGGACCTAATACTCACTAATGGAGACAGTGTCACAGAAGTTTCAGTAGGAGATGCTTTGGCCTCCAGTGACCACAACATGGTGTATTTGACCTAGTAACTCAGGAAGGGAGTTACTAGGTCAAATACATCGACAAAGGTTCTAAATTTTAAGGGAACTAGCTTCCAGAGCATGGGAGATTTTGTCTATGAGGCACTGCAAAATTAGGGCATAACGGACAGTGTGGAGGTACTATGGTCAACCCTGAAATCCACCCTACAAGAAGCAACCAAACTCTACATAAAAACCGTGAGAAATAATAGACCCCAATGGTTCTCCACGGAGATCTCTGAACTAGTAAAGCAAAAGAAAAAAGCATTTTTATCCTACAAACAATCACAACGACCAGAAGCTAAAGAAACCTATCTGGTAAAATCCAGAACTGTTAAAACAGCAGTCAGGGATGCCAAACTCCGGATGGAAGAAAATATAGCTAGGCAGGTTAAAAAAGGGGATAAACCCTTTTTCAAATATGTTAGCGACAGAAGAAAGAACAGACAGGATTGTGCGCCTAAGGAAACCTGACGGTAACTTTGTAGACTCAGACTCAGATAAAGCCGAACTACTCAACAGCTACTTCTGCTCGGTCTTTACCTGTGAGGCGCCGGGATATGAACTGCAGCTACAGACAAGAGGGTGCTCGGAGGACCCGTTCCGAGATTTTGAATTCACCGAGAGCAACGTCTATCACGAACTATCGAAGCTAAAAGTAAACAATGCCATGGGGCCGGATAATCTACACCCCAGAGAAAGAAGCGTGGGATGAACACAGAAGATTTAGAATCAGAAAATAACATTAAAGATTGAACTAGGCCAGTTACTGGGCAGACTTGTACGGTCTGTGTCTGTGTATGGCCGTTTGGAGGAGGATGGGCAGGGGAGGGCTTCAATGGCTGGGAGGGTGTAGATGGGCTGGAGTAAGTCTTAACAGAGATTTCGGCAGTTGGAACCCAAGCACAGTACTGGGTAAAGCTTTGGATTCTCGCCCAGAAATAGCTAAGAAGAAAAAAAAAAAAAAAAAAAAAAAATTTTTAATTGAATCAGGTTGGGCAGACTGGATGGACCATTCGGGTCTTTATCTGCCGTCATCTACTATGTTACTATGTTACTTCGGGAATTAAGAGATGTCCTGGCGAAACCGTTAGCCGCATTTTTAAATCTTTCCCTAAGCAAGGGAAAAGTCCCCTTGGACTGGAAAACTGCTAACGTCATTCCGCTTCACAAAAAGGGAAGCAAGTTGGAGGCTGAAAATTACAGACCAGTGAGTCTTGCATTAATAGTGTGTAAACTTATGGAAATGTTGATTAAAAACAGATTGGATACATTTCTGGACGACGGAAGACTGAAAGATCCCCACCAGCATGGATTTACAAAGGGAAGGTCTTATCAAACCAATCTGATAAGATTCTTTGACTGGGTAACGAAACAACTGGATGGGGGATAATCCCTGGATATCGTGCATTTAGACTTCAGTAAGGCTTTTGATAGTGTCCCACACCATAGGTTATTAAACAAGATTGGGAGATACATTGACTGCATGGGTTAAAGACTGGCTTGGTGGCAGCCAACTTCAGAGGGTGGTAATAAATGGTACTCCCTCGGAAATGTCGGAAGTGACCAGTGGAGTCCTGCAGGGCTCGGTTTTGGGTCCAATACTATTTAATATCTTTATAAGGGATCTACCTCAGGGACTTTGAGGTAAAATTGCGTTATTTGTGGATGATGCTAAACTATGCAACATTGTGGGCAGCGCAACAGAGCCAGACACTATGAGGCAGGACCTACTTTTACTGGAACAATGGTCTAATACTTGGCAACTGAGTTTTAATGCCAAAAAGTGTAAGGTGATGCACCTTGGTAGCAATAACCCCTGCAGGACATACACCCTGAATGGTGAAAACTTAACAAGAACCATCGCAGAACGAGACCTGAGTGTAATCATTAATGAAGATATGAAAACTGGAGAAAGCTTCAGCCAAGGCTAGACAAATGCTAGGTTGCATCCGGAGAAGTTTTATCAGCCGTAAGCCTGAAGTCATAATGCCGTTGTACAGGTCGATGGCGAGACCTCATCTGGAGTACTGTGTTTAGTTTTGGAGGCCACATTATCAAAAGGATGTGAAGAGAATGGAGTCAGTTCAGCGTATAGCCACTAAGATGGTCTCAGGACTTAAGGATCTCCCATATGAAGAATGTCTAAGCAGGCTGCAGTTATATTCTCTCGAAGAACGCAGAGAAAGAGGTGACACGATAGAGACATTAAAATATCTTACGGGCCGTATTGAGGAGGAGGAAGATATCTTCTTCCTTACGGGTCCCACGGAAAACCAGAGGGCATCTGCTCAAACTCAAGGGTGGGAGATTTCATGGTGACATCAGGGAATACTTCTTCACCGAAAGAGTGGTTGATCGATGGAATGGTTTTCCACGTCAGGTAGTTGAGGCCAGTAACACACTCGACTTCAAGGGATGATGGGATAAACATGTAGGTTCGTTCTGGGGAAATGCTTAAAAAGAGGGCTCTTGTTGAGGAAGGGTTCTTGGAGTGGGTTCGCTCTGGGAAATTCTTAGAGGGAGGGTTCTTGTTGAGGGAGGGTTCTTCGAGTGGACAGACTTGTTGGGCCGACGGCCCTTTTCTGCCGTCATACTCAATGTTTCTCTATGTTTACTGGATGTACCCCCAATACCCTTGGGCGACCATCCATCTCTGCCTCAACACCAAGGCCAGCTGCTACATCCCAATCTCCGCAGTCTGAGCCTCACGGCATGGAAATTGAGAGCTCACTCCTAACTCTTCATAACCTCTTTGCCTTCTAGACTGTTTCCATCTCCCATACACTGCTTCAGCTTGGGACTCACCAATCAAGTGGGGCTGCATATCCCGTCTGTCTCCGGAGAACACAAAGTTGTTTACCTGTAACAGGTGTTCTCCATAGACAACAGGGGAATGCAGCCACACTTGCCCGCCTACCATCCCCTCATCTCTTTTGCTAGAGAATAAACTGACAGTTGGAGGGGAGGGAGCTCGAGGAGTAGGCAATCCTACACATGCTCAGTAAGCTCAAAAGCTTACTGTATCTATGGGAGAGAGTACCAATGCTGTTTGGCTCAGTCAGAGACTTCACCAATCAAGTGTGGCTGCATTCCCCTGCTGTCTATAGAGAATACCTGTTATAGGTAAGCAACTTTGCTTTCTTTTTGCAGAGCAAAGCGGAACACACTTGTCAGGGAGTTCTCCATATCCTCATTGTTTTTCTCTCCTCCTTAAGGGTTATTCATTGCTTTGGTACGAACTGAGATCCTGGCCAGTGACACAAGGAGGTGGAGTTGAAAAATGTAGATGATGCCTTCTGCAAACCTTGCGGGTGAAGTGAAGGAACCCACTTGTCAAGCCTACTGTACCCTTCTACTAGAAAGAAGATTATCGAGGTAAGAACCTAATTTTCCTCTTTGAAGAAATATAGTAGATTGGTGAGGCAAGATTTCCTTTGACTAAATCATGTTGGCTTCATCTTATTAATCCATGTTTAAGTATATGCTCTGTAAATATGTTCCTTATAATAGTTTCTACCATTTTGCCCAGCACCAATGTCAAACTCACTGATCTATATTTTCCCAGATCACCTCTGGAACCCTTTTTTAAAAACTGCCCACCCTCTAGTCTTCTGGTACCATGCTAGATTTTAAAGATAAAGGAGAAATTAAGTTCTTTCTGTTAGCTTGTAGACTGGTATAGTCCTTACGAATGGGTTATATCCCTCACTGCTACCAGCAGGTGGAGACCGAGAATAAAACTTGTATATCAGTATAGCTTCACCCTACAAATCCAGTCTGCCAAATAGCCAAGCAAAACCTAGAAAAAATTTTAACTGAAAACAGTAAAACACACTCCGAACAGAAGTGTTAAAACAACAAACATCTATAAACAACTGTTACATGTGGAAAACTTAATCCAGGTATAGAAAATATCCCCACAGCTCACCAGCTAAGCCATAGCCACTATTCTTAATTCTCCCCGGTCCTAGAAAAATTCTAGAACCCGCAAAAACCCCCAAAATCTGCACGCGAGCAAAATAAAAATCCGCAATCACAAAGACAGAAAGGGTGAGGAAATATACCGGTTTACAAGCTAACAGAAATAAAATTAGCAGGTAAGAATCTAATTTCTCCTTCTGTATCGCTTGGTAGACTGGTATAGTCCTTACGAATGGGTAGCAGTACCCATTAAGGGTGGGACCCCCGAAGGGCTGACACCAGAACACGTTCACCGAATACCACATCCAGACGTGCTTAAACATCCACATGGTAGTGCCATACAAATTAATGCAGAGAAGACCAAATTGCAGCCTTGTAAAATATCCAGTGGAGGCACCAGAGAAGATTCAGCCCAAGAAGCTGCCTGACCCCTAGTGGAATGAGCCTTGAAAAATTCTGGAATAGTCTTTCTTCAGAAGATAAGGGGAAGCAATAGTCTGTTTGATCCAGCAGGCAATAGTAGTCTTAGAAGCACCATCCCCCTGATGAGGACCTGCTAGGAGGACAAAGATTATCTGATCTCCTTGGTCCTCTGTACATAAGAGCGAAGGACCCGACTGACATCCAACTTGCGCAGCTGTCTCTACTCGGAAGAGCCTTCCCAGCTACCTAACACCGGGAGGACCACTGCCTGATTGACATGAAAAGGAGAAACTACCTTTGGCAGAAAAGAAGGAACAGGCCTCAAGACAACCCGTTCCCTAGAAAACTCCAAGAAGGGAGCCCTACAAGAGAAAGCCTGCAGCTCAGAAACATGTGTAGCTGAAGTAATGGTCACCAAGAAGACCGCTTTAAGAGTAAGATCCTTCAAAGAACAATCACCCAACGGTTTAAAAAGGTTGGCGCACTAGAACTGACAGAACCAGATTCAGAATTCAGATCACAAGATGGAACAGAGGGTCGGATGGGAGGCCTAAGCAATTTGGCTGCCCGCAACAAGCGAATCACATCAGCAATGGCAGTCAAACGCTGACCTTTCAACAACCCACGAAAGGCTGACAAGGCTGCAAGCTGAACCCGGATAGAAGACCAAGCCAATCCCCTATCCAGGCCATCCTGCAAGAACTCTAAGATGTTAGGCAGGGAAGTGCGAAAAGAAACCACTCCACGTGCATTACACCACTCCTCAAAGAGACGCCAAACCTTCACATAAGCCTGAGAGGTAGAAAGCCTCCGGGACCCCAAGAGAGTTGAGATCACTTTATGTAAACCCCTTCTTACCTAGGCGACCCCTTTCAAGAGCCAAGCCTTAGGACAAAAGGGACCTGGATCGAACATGGGAACAGGACTCTGAGTCAGAAGGTCATCCAAGAGGCAGAGGAAGAGGATCCACCACCAGATACCTCACCAGATCTATGTACCATGGTCATCGAGGCCAATCCGGAGCCACCAGAACCACGAGGCCCGGATGGTGAATTATGTGGAGAACTCTGCCCACTAATGGCCACAGAGGGAACACATACAACAGCCCCTCCGTTGGCCATGGTTGAGCCAGAGAATCCAGGCCCTTGGCCTGACCATCTCTGCGATGACTAAAGAAGCGGGGTGTTTTGGCATTGACACTTGGGGCCATCAGGTCCATGAGGGGCTGACCCCAAGACTGCACTATTAACTGAAAAGCCACTGGGCTGAGACACCACTATCCGAAATCTAGCATGTGACGACTTAGGAAGTCCGCTTGAACATTCTCCACTCCAGCTATGTGGGAGGCTGGCAGTTTGTAAAGATAAG
Source organism: Geotrypetes seraphini (assembly GCF_902459505.1). NCBI lineage: Eukaryota > Metazoa > Chordata > Amphibia > Gymnophiona > Dermophiidae > Geotrypetes > Geotrypetes seraphini. The sequence continues at coordinate 82,681,243 of NC_047091.1, read as the reverse complement.
ACTCCACCCAGACCATGATCAGAGCTGCCTCCTATGCCACCAAAGTGCTCCTGGTGCCTGTGACTTGCCCATCAGAAAGGACTGGAAGGCTAACAGCGCCAGATGGATGGCTCTGGTCTCCAAGGTATTCATCGACCAAGAAGCCTCCTCCGTGAACCAGGTATCCTGAGCTGAGTGACCTAGGCCCTGAGGTCCCCAACTGAGAAGACTGGCATCTGTGAGCAGCACCGTCCACTGTGGCTGGTCCAGATTCACCCCTTGCACAAGATGGGAGGTCTGGAGCCATCAATGAAGACTGCGCCAAGCCAAGTCCGGAAGCAAAACAGGATAATCCAGACTGTGCCTCTGAGGCAACCACCTCCGAAGAAGAGCATACTGAAGAGGACGCATGTGGGCTCACAACCACCTCACTACAACGAGAGAAGCCATCATCGACCCCAATACTTGGATAAAATCCTGCATCAGGGGACACTGGGATGCCATAAGCAGGCAAATCTAAGATTGCAATTTGCTTACCTGGGCCGCCGGAAGGAAGATCTTCCCTAAGGTGGTTTCAAGTTTATTAAAAAAAAAATTTTATACCCCTTAATCAGATTTCTAGGTGGTGTACAAAATAAAAGTATCTTAAAAACAAGTTAAAATTAAATTACTAAACAGAACCAGGGTAACTTAGTAAACATATACCAAAACATATATATTAACTTCACATAATTAGGAAAGAAGGGCGAGAACTACAATCTTTGAGAAAAAAAGAGCACAGTTAGGAGAAAAAATAGGTAAGGGTAAAAAGCTTGTTTTAGTCCTTAAAAGGACAGTTGTTATCCAAAAGCATCTTGGAACAGGAATGTTTTTAATTTTGCTTTAAATTGCTTTAGCACAGATTCAATACGTAAATAACTAGGCAGCGAATTCCAGAGAGAAGGTGTAGTGACAGCGAAATTGTTGATCTCAGTGGTGTCGAACAGCATGCCTAGATACTCCAAATGCTGAGAGGGAGACAGCTGGCTCTTGGAGAGGTTGATGACCCATCCCAGCAACTGCAGAAACTCCACCACCCGAGCCGTGACCCGGGTGCTCTCCTAGAATGACTTCGCACAAATCAACCAGTTGTCCAGGTAGGGATGAACTAGAATGCCTTCTTTTTTGCAACGCCACAGCGACGACCACCATCACCTTGGTGAACGTCGGCGGAGCTGTGGCCAGACCAAAAGGAAGAGCACAGAACTGATAGTGTTGCCCCAAGATTGCAAAGCGCAGGAAGTGATGATGGGAGACCCGAATAGGAATTTATAAGTAGGCCTCGGTCAGATCTAGAGAGGTCAGAAACTCCCCTGGCTGAACCGCCAGAATCACCGACCGCAGAGTTTTCATGCGGAAGGAAGGCACATGAAAAGACCTGTTGACCCCCTTCAAACTAAACTAAACTAAAACTTAGGTTTATATACCGCACCATCTCCACAGTCGTAGAGCTCGGCACGGTTTACAGGAATTGAGATGATAAAGGAACTTCGAGGAAAGAAGAGAGTTTGGAGGACTAAGATATCAAAGGTCTAGGAATCAAAGGAGGGGGGAGTGTTACATTTTTGAGAAAAGCCAGGTTTTCAGATGTTTACGGAAAAGTTGGAGAGAGCTCAGGTTCTGAAGAGGGGAGGTAAGATTGTTCCAGAGCTCGGTGAATCTGAAGGGGAGGGAAGTCCCCAGCTTTCCTGGGTGGGAAATGCCTTTTGATGAAGGGAAAGATAGTTTCAACTTCTGGGTAGTTCTGGTGGTATTAAGATTTGAGGAGTTCCAAGAAAGTGGAATAAATGGAAGAAGAATGCCGTGGAGGATCTTGAAAGTTAGGCAGATGCATTTGAAGTGGACTCTGGAAATTATCAGAAGCCAATGAAGCTTGGACAGGAGCGGTGAGACGTGATCAAATTTGCTTTTTGCAAAGATAAGCTTAGCCACGGCATTCTGAATCCGTTGGAGTCTGTGAAGGTTTTTCTTTGTTAGGCTTATGAAGATAGAATTGCAATAATCCAGTCTAGAGAGGATGATGGATTGGACGAGAACGGCAAAATGCTTTTGCTGGAAACAGGATCTTACTTTCCTTCAAATCCAGGATGGGTCTAACGGTCCCTTCCTTTGGAACCATAAAGAAAATAGAGTACGAACCTGTGCTGCACTCCTGCGTGGGAACTGCACTCCTGTGTGGGATCCAACAATCTCTGAAGGGTCTGGTGAAAGGCCTGCTGCTTCCACGCCACTTGCGAGGGAGAAGCGAGAAAATGGTCTGGCAAGGAACGGGCAAACTTCAGAGCATAGCCGTCCCGAATCACCTCCAGAACCCACTGATCGGATGTGATGTCTGCCCATTTCAGATAAGTCTTGCATCCGGGCGCCCACTGGAACCAAGACGGGCGCTGGCAAGGAGTCAATGGGCAGGACGGACGGCAGGAGACCCAGCGGGGGCGCTACCCGCAGCTCGGCGGGCCTCACGAAAAGACTGCTTGCGCTGGAAGAACCTGCCTCTAGAGAGCCAGCCCCATGCCCAGGGCGGAAAAGGCAGAAATCACGCCCACAAACGCCACCTCGAGCCAGTGGCTGAGGCCTATCTTCAGGCACACAAGGCACTTTAGAGTCAGTGAGAGTCTGAACCAACTTGTCCAGGTCCTCACCAAACAAGAAAGATCCCTTAAAAGGAAACTTTGTTAACTTAGCTTTGGACGCTGAATCCACCGAGCAAGCGCAAAGCCACAAGGTATGGCGGGCTGCCACGGAAAACGCCAACTTGGCAGAAGCTTGCAAGAGGTCATACATGGCATCTGGAAGATAAGAAGCACACAATTCGATCTTTGCCAACTCGCGCTTGAGCAATTCCCAATCCTCAGATTTATTGTCAAGTACATGCTCGGCTAGCGAAAACACGCCCAAACCACTAGCCCGCCACACATCATCGCCTGGCCCGCCAAAGCTGTCACATCAAAACTCTGTTTAAGGAGGGACTCCAACTTACGCTCCTCCGGGTCCTTCAAGGCCGCTCCACCTTCAACAGGCACGATATGGCTCTTAAGAGATGGCCAGACCACCGCATCCACTACAGGCGACTAAAGAGTGTCCCTATCGTCTTTAGAAATGGGATACAGGCGGGCCATGGAGTGCGCAAAACGAAAGGGATCTTCCGGTACCTGCAACTGAGCAAGCATATCCTGATGGATAGGAACAGAGCGGACCCCTTAAGCAAGGGGTCCACCGTAAGCGGGGGCTCAGACACGGTGTCCTCAAAATGCAAAACCGAGGAGACCTGAAGAATTAGCTCATGAAGCTCAACCCGCTGAAAAATGCGCACTATGGACGCATCTATGCCACCTGGGGGGTGCTCGAACCCCTCGCTGGCAGAATCTGACCCCTCAAGAGGATCCTGGAAATCTCCCCAAGGGTCCAGGTCCTCCTCAGTTACATCCTGCTCCTCTGTGCAAAAATCTTCATCCCAAGAGACCCTTGGGCGTTTGGATGAGAGAGGAGGGGGGTACAACCGCCGCTGTGTGGGGACCGCATTTGGGAAGATGTTGAAGGCAACTCCCTTCCCCCGAGTGGATACGGACCTCCTGCCGCCAGCACATAAGCTTTACAAAGTGCCAACACAAATTCAGGGGGAAAGACCCCTGGCTCCCCCAATGTCATACCTGTTCCCTATATTTCCAGAACAGGGGGATTGTCACCTGAGGTAATGGAGAGGACAGAGGTTCATGCCGAAATTGGACCTGAACCCGCCAAAATCAGAGCTCCTGCAGCCTGCCATGTCTGAAAAGTCTGGGACTTTCCTGACGCTGAGGCTGAGGAACTGACCAACGCGAACAGGGAATTCCTAGCCGCTCCGGCAGCGGGGGAAGCCCGAGCTTCCTCACGATCCGAAGCCGACTCACGAGGCACCATTAGTGGGGTGCACTGCCCGCTGGCATCCACTTTCAACGAGGCTGCCCCACTGCTCCAGCCTGCACAATGCTTGCACAGGCCAGCTGTGAGTACCTCGTGTCTGGAGCACAATGAGCACTTTTTTCCTGAAAAACGCCCTAGCTGAAAGAAAAAGTTCTGTTTAGTTGAGAAAAATACAGAAAAACACGCAGTTCTACAGGGAAATGAGCCCTGCAGACCGCCACCCCTCAGGATTTTTTTTTTTTTAAAGTCAGAACAGGCTCCACGGCTCCAAAGCTGGAGGGCTGACCAACCAGGGGGTCGGGCCGCCTGCTGAGGCTCCTCTACAAAAATATTGGGGAGGTGGATGAAGGTGGGGAGAGGGACCCAGCATGAGACCTGCCGGGTTAACACCTCCGAGGTCGGACAGATCCCCAAACAGGACCTGTCCAAGCTCTATCCAGCACAAAGAGGAACCCAGGAGTCCAAAGTTCCAACAGTGCTAAGAGGGGAGCCGAAAAGCCTTACCATCTGCTATGGAGACTGAGATAGAGTGGATTTGTAGGGGGGAAGCTATACAAGTTTGTTCTCAGTCTCTACCTGTTGGTAGCAGTGATGTATATAACCCATTCGTAAGGACTATACCAGACTACCAAGCGATACAGAATTACAAATTACTAACAATAGCTCTGCAAGTTTATTTTTCAATTCTGTCAGTACTCTGAGATATATATATCATCTGGTCCAGGTGATTTGCTACTCTTCTAGTGTTACAGAGATTTGTTTCTCCGACTCATCAGTATCAAATACCATTTCTGGCATGGGTATATCTCCCCCCACTTCTTCACTCATCAGTATCGAATACCATTTCTGGCATGGGTATATCTCTCCCCACTTCTTCCTTGGTAAAGACTGAAGCAAAGAATTAATTTAATCTCTCAGCTATGGCCTTGTCTTCCCTAAGTGCTACTTTTACCCCTTGGTCATCTATCGGTCCAACTAATTCTTTTCCTGGCTTCTTACTTCTAATATACCTATAAAAGTACTATGTGTTTTTACTTCCAACATAATCTTCTTTTTAAGGTCAGTCTTTGCATTTGACTTGCCATTCCTTACGCTATTTTCTTTTAGCTCTAATAGTTTTTCACCTCACTTGTTAATCAATGTGGTCTGAGCTGCCAGGATGGTATTTTTTAATTACATCCACGTGATAATTTTTTTACCTTTGCAGCTGTTGCTCTCTTTTTTTACCATTCTCCTGTTATTATAATCTCCTTTGAAAGCTATTATTTTGGATTTCCTGTGTGTGTAGCTATGTATTTTGGCTGATTTGAGGCAAACAGCACATGATAGTAACGATTAAGACCTGAGTATACACACTTGAGCAGACAGGATAGTTTGGGCAGGAGCCACACTAAGGTTGTTGGCTTTTGAAATTATTATAGACTCGGGGTCTACGTACTGGAGCCAAACAGCTTTTTTAGCTGTACCAGGAAAGGGGAAGGCAAAGGTTCCCCACTTTCAGTGTACTAAGAACATAAGAATAGCCTTACTGGGTCAGACCAATGGTCCATCAAGCCCAGTAGCCCATCCAGGTCACTAGTACCTTGCCAAAACCCAAGGTGTAGCAATATTCCATGCTACCTATATAGGGCAAGCAGTGGCTTCCCCCATATCTTTCTCAATAACAGACTATGGACTTTTCCTCCAGCAACTTGTCCAAACCTTTCTTAAAACCAGCTACACTATCTGCTCTTACCACATCCTCTGGCAACGCGTTCCAGAGCTTAACTATTCTCGGAGTGAAAATTTTTTTCCTCCAATTGGTTTTAAAAGTATTTCCCTGTAACTTCATCTAGTGCCCCCTGGTCTTTGTAATTTTTGACAGAGTGAAAAATCAATCCACTTGTACCCGCTCTATTCCACTCAGGATTTTGTAGACTTCAATCATATCTCTCCTCAGCCATCTCTTTTCCAAGCTGAAGAGCCCTAACCGTTTTAGTCTTTCCTCATACAAGGGGAGTTCCATCCCCTTTACCATCTTGGTCGCTCTTTGAACCTTTTCTGGCAGAGTTTATTTTCTAACTAGTGTTACATTAATGGATGCTAGAATATATGTCTGTCTGTCTTTCTTTCTGTGTGTGTCTCTCCCTGCCCCTCTTTCTATCTCTCTCCCTCCCGCTGTCTTTCTGTGTGTCTGTCTTTTCATTCTCGTGCGCTGCTTGCCTGTCTTTCTCCATGGCCCCCTTCTGTCTCCCCACAATGCAAACCAAGATTGTTCCCTGGCCCCCTTTCCCTCTTCCACCCCCACTTCCCTGTGCAGCAGGATAGCAGCATTTCTGTTCCTCGTTCCTGGCTGGCTCCCTGGCCGAAGTTATTTTTGAGTTCAAAGCCACCGGCGCGTTCCTCTCACGATCCGCACCTGCGTCGGAAGCCTCCCTGACGTCACGTCAGAGAGAAGGCTTCAGACGCAGGTGCAGCTCGTGAGAGGAACCTCAGCAGCGGCAACAGACTCAAGAATAACATCAGTAAGGGAGCCGGCCAGACCTGGGGGACCTGTGTTAGACGGAGTGGAGGGGGGAGTCGCTACCTCCGTGGTTAAGGTGCCTTCGCATACGCAGTAGACAGAGCCAGCGTCGCCGAGGGTGATGGGGAAACCACCGCTGGCTCCTTCTACTGTGCATGTCTGACATGGAGTCAGGGATCACGGCGTTGTAAGTGCGCATGCGCGCTTAGGGTTTTATTACAGAGGATTTGAGCTCATGTGATTTGAAGCTGCTAACCCTGAACCAGCACCGAGCTGAACTACCTTGGGTGAATCTCTTCATAAAAGTGGTTAATAAATCTTAAACTCGGTAAGAAAACTCAAGCTCCTTTAGCTTTGTTAGAACACATGGCAGTGAATAAATCCAGTCAGTTAGTTAAGATTCCTCTTCTGGCTTCCTACAGTCTGAGAAGCATACAAATGCCAGACTGCAGTCTCACACTAGCTCTTTTCCTTCTAGTCTCTTCTCTCGACACTACCCGTCCCATCTGTCCAAACTCTGTCATTGTTAGACTATTTTAGGCTTTCTCTTTCATGCTTAAAAGGCCAATAATAATTACTGCAAACACCCAGCTTTAAGAGCTTCCAAATGTTATAAAGAAATTCATAGCAACACCGAGCTATGGAATTGTTTTCTACCCTATGGGCAGCCCTTGTACAAGCAACGTAGTCCAAAGGCAAACAGCTGAAAAAAAAATAAAGGCAGAACTTAAGTGTTTTCAGTAGCCCTTTGAAAATCATAAAGCGTAATTCAGGAAACCTGTGGTTTTACAAATGAAATAATTCTACATTAAAAATTAAGAACAAAAGCAAAGCCATACTGAGTCAGAGCAAAGTTAATCGGGCTCTTTCTTTGATAGTGGCCAGCCTGGGTCAAAAGCTGCCGCCCAATTCAGAATGGAGAAGTAGTTTGCCGATTGGCAGAGTTCCAATCTCACTGCGACTGCTTGTGATCTTAAGCAAGTAACTTAACCTCCATTGTCTCAGGTATAGAATTAGACTGTGAGCCCTCCACTTACAGGGAAATACCTAGTGCAGCTGAATGTAACTCACGTTGAGCTACTACTGAAAAAGCATAGGCTAAAATCAAAATAAAAAAGTAGACTCTCCCTCCTGCTGGTCATTCCTTTTCTTGTGTACTTAAGCAACCCCTGACATTTATCATCACTTTGGCCTAGATACACTAAAGATACCGACTGGATCGCTGTTGGCCGATTCTCCAGGAGTGATTGATGTGCTATCAAGTTTGTATGCAATGAATTGCACGCAAACCCGACAGATGAATCATTCAGTGAGCGATTGATACATGCACAGAGCCCTAACAGCAGTGATAAGGGAAGCAGTCTCCTGTCACAGCTGTTAGGGCTTTTTTTTTTTTTTTTTAATGGCACAGATGACTTGCCTGTGTTACACACACACAAACAACCCCATTTAAAAAAAAGCCCTACCCTTGTGCTGATGGCCTCAATGACCCCCCCATGCCACTGACCCCCCCAAAATAGGTGGGATGCCCCCCCCTTTTAAAAAAGTTGGAAGCCTACTCTGAGGCTCCTGCTTCACACCCAGTCTTAAATGATGGGCCTCCTCCTGTATCCAGGATACTGAGGGAGGAGCCTAAAGCCCTGATTGGTCAAGCTAATTGACCAATCAGGGCTTTAGGCCATTGAAAAAAAAATGGAAAAAACCCCCAAGCAAACCTGTCAGTTTTTCCAATTGCTAAAACCCCATTTAAAAAAAAAAATAAATAAAATAGCCAAGCGCTGTTAATGCATTAATCGCTTGGCTACTTTCCCTGGGGGTTTTAGCTAATTTGCAAGGCTGGATCGGAAATGGGCAATCGAGGGGAAAAACACGCGGTGAGCTGTTTTGTGAATTGGGGTGGTAAAAGCGATCGTTGTCTGTGAAAACGGGTTTAGCAACGATCACTGACTTTAATGCATCTAGCCCTAAATCTACCAGTTTGGCCACTGTTTGGTACTCTCTTCATCTGCACCCAAGATAAGAACATCCCCATGTTCCACCTTCATCCATTCTGTAAATAGAAGACCTCTGCCAGCAAACAGACCAGCTTCAAGCTTCCCTCTGCAAGCACTAGAGCCTCCTTTAACAGTCCAACCAGCAACAAAAAGAATACATTTGGACCTTGATCAAATCAGATCTGCACAGAACCTGACCTCATTTGCAAATGCAAGAAGTGCTTGAACCTTGAAGCAGGTCTTCCCTCACTCCTCGGGACAGAGCTGTAACCCTTGGACAATGGCTATATCCATTATGGAAATGGCAATACCAGCCATACCCCTGTATTCTATCTATAGAGCCCAGATTTGGGTGCTGTATTTGGTCTAGAATATAGCAGCTCATATTGTACTTTAGACCAGCTTGTAGGGCCACATTCTGAAGCCTCTACAGTCTCCTACTCTGTCAATGAATAGCTTCTAACACCTTGTTAATGATTTTTTAAGAGATTGCCAATACCATACACTCCTCATTCCTGAGCACTCCTATCCTGTACTAAATTCCAGGTCAAATGTTATATTCTTAGCAAAATTCACTTCAGGTTGCAATCAGTAATAGGTAAGATGCATATTTTTTGTAATTGTAATTTGTGTTTTATTGTAATCTGCTTTGGTTTAAAGTGGAATATCAGTGTGAAAACAGTTCTATATCAGTTTGATTATAAACAAAATAAAGTGGGGCATGCTGGTATAACCTCTTAACTTGCTCTCAGTTAATTCTGACTTCAGCTTTCACAACAGGAGGTGGTGGATGAATCACCCCTGGCCAGGTCTTAAAATAATTCTAACCATTGTAAGGACCTTCATCTGCCAGGATCCAGAAGTTTAATGTATGGGATTTTCTAAAAAAAATCTTTGTTCACTTGTTGAGAGTATCTGACAGGGACTGTAATGCTCTGTTTTCACAGGCAGTGATGTCTGGCTACCCCAGGAGCATCATCTCTTTAACAAGGCTTTCTCCACGTACAAGAAGGACTTCTACAAGATCCAGCAGATGGTGAGAGAGTAGAAACATCCTTCATATTCCACTATATCTAAGAAGTAATACTATAGGGACTGATGGCAGGAGTGCTGGCTGGAATGGGGAGGATGGAAACTCTCAGCAGCATCTTTCAAAAGCAGCTCTGTAGGGAATGTTATAGGAATGCTGGCTATAGGTGGGAGAGCAGGTTCAGCCTTTCCTAGAAGGAGGTAAAGGTGGCGTACCACCAGTTGGGGAAATAAGGAGATGCACCACTCCTGCAGCCCCATTATCCTCACAGTACTTCCTACTAGAGCAGGGATGCCCACACTTTTTGGCTTGCGAGCTACTTTTAAAATGACTAAGTCAAAATGATCTACCAACAATAAAATTTTAAAAAACACAAAGCATACTGTAGAGGTCAAGGCAGATGACTTTAAAATATGCAAAGTCACCTCAGTAACAACTATACCCCTTCCCTTTTTATTAAACTGTGATAGTGGTTTTTAGTGCATGGAGCTGCGCTGAATGCCCCATGCTGTTCTCAACGCTCAAAAGCTCCCTGTGCTAAAATCCGCTACTGCGGTTTAGTAAAGGGGAGCCATAATACAACATATAGACAGCAGATATAAATTCTCAAAACAGACACGTTTTGATCACTAAATTGAAAATAAAATCATTTTTCCTACCTTTGTTGTCTGGTGATTTCATGAGTCTCTGGTTGCACTTTCTTCTGACTGTGCATCCAATATTTCTTCCCTTTCTGCCTCCTAATGCTTCGTCTCCTCCAGACCTCATTCCATTCCCCAACCAACATCTTTGTCCTTTCATGAGCCCAACTTTTTCTTCCTCTCTCCCTGCCTGCCCCCTGCCACCCAACACACTCCATTCCCTCCCCTAACTTTTTCTTCCTCTCTCTCTGCCTCCCCTTTCTTTCTTTCTTTCTGCCTCCCCAAGCCACCGCCGGGGCTGTTGTCGGTAAACAAGCCCCCAAGCCATTGCCGACGTCTGGGAACAGGCCCCGAAGCCACCGCTGACGAGTTCTCCCTGTTTCCCGATGCCACAACAGGCCAGAATTCACCCCGACGTCAATTCTGACATTGGAGAGGAAGTTCCAGGCTAGCCAGTCACTGCTGGCCTGTTGTGGCGTTGGGGAACAGGGAGAACGCAAAGGCAAGAAGAGTCTGGGCTCCACGATTGATCACGATCGACCTTTTGGGCACCCCTGTATTAGAGGAACCATGCAAGTACTGCTGCTATCCCTTCCTCCGCCTCTGTGTATTGTTAACAATTTATTACCATTCTTTGCTTCTGTTTACAGGTACGGACTAAGAACCTGCGGCAATGTGTGGAGTATTATTATCTCTACAAGAAAGGGCTGAAATCTGACAAGAAATATAATGGCTGGTACAAGGAAAGGCTTAATCAAGATAAGGTGAGTAATGGGACAGTCAAGCATGGCTTTCTTTCCATGTGTTGCATTTCCTTACGCTCATATCTTTTTGGCTCTAGACACTCCTCTACTCACAACCATCAGACCCTCGACTTGAAGAACGACTTGGTACAGCATGTGCTACCCCAGCTTCCAGGAGCTTTCCTTGCAAACAATGTGGCAAGTAAGTGCAACTCTGTCTCCCTGTACCTTGGCCCTTCTCAACTAAGCCCTCACCCCTGAACCATCAACATAAAGTGATTCCACTCACTCATGATTAAAGCTAAAGCCTTGCCTTCACTATAATCTGCTGCCTTTTTTTTAACTCTTTGCTTCCCTGAACACAAGCTATGAAATGGCTTCAGTGTGGAATATAAATGAAAGCAAGTCACATTCACGTATCTGTTCTGTACTAGTGCAGGCGTCCTCAACCCAGTCCAGGATAGCCACAGTGAATATGTATGAGATTTAGATGCAGGGGCTTCAGTGTATGCAAATCATGCATATTCGCAATATCTGGAAAACCTGACTGGCTTGGCATATCCCAAGGCCTGAGTTGAGAACCCCTGTAATCCCCTCCTTAAAAATAATACTAGAAGAACTGAAATTTTCACAATTTATGCTCTGCAGCTATGGAATACATTACCATCCCATCTCAGAGAACAAAACAAAATGTTTTTGTTACATAGAGTGTTATGGATCCCTATGCGCCTACAAAAGATAGATAGTACTAGATCCAATAGATGCTGGCATTGTAGAATAGAAGTTGGGACGTTAGATCATTTAATTTTTTTTTGTCCCTGTGTAAATGCCTTTTGGAAATTAATTTGGCCCCAAATTAATAAGTTACTAGAAAATCATGTAGAACTCTCATATGATACCATATTATTTGGTACTGCAATGAGAACTCAGAGTCCGATTTCAGCAAATAATAACAAACTACTATTAATATTGACAGGGGTCGCCATGCAACAAATTACTCAAAATTGGAAGGATTATACCAAATTAAATTATACATTCTGGTGGAACTCTGTCTGTCATATATACAAAATGGAAAAAGTGTTAGCGTTACAACAAGGGAATCTTCACAATTTTAAGAAAATTTGGGAACTATTGACTAATTATTCTAATGATCAGATTTCTTAGCACATTGGTAGTAGGTATATAGGGATGGGTTGGGATTTGTATACTTTTTGGAAATAGGAATTGGGAAAAAGGGGAGGGATTTATCATTTATGACATGATGTATTGATTGTAGTTACAAATGTCATGTAATAATTAATTATAATATGTATGATTCAATTGCTGTAAGAATGAAAAATTAATAAATAAAATTAAAAAAAAAAAAAAAAAAGAGAACAAAACCTCGATCAGTTTAAGGGCTCACTAAGTACATTAGATAGATTGTGAGCCTGCCGGGATAGATGGGGAAAAATGCTTGAGTACCTGAATAAATTCATGTAAACCGTTCTGAGCTCCCCTGGGAGAACGGTATAGAAAAGTAAATAAATAAATAAAGAGTCCTTATATAGAGATGCTTTTCAAACCTAAATTCAAGTAAAAGATGTTTCTCTCCATTGAAACACAAACCCAGGAGGCTTCAGACATTTTCCCTGCTGGCCTATTTTGTATTACCCTTATTTGTTTTCTATAATTATTGTATTTCAATTCTTGTTCCTATTGTATCATGTTGGTCCTGTTTTGATTTAGTATATGTTTGTAATCTGTAATATTGTATCCCAATTTTGAAATTGTACATCACTTAGAAGTATTATAAGCAATATAATCAAATTTTAAATAAACGTGAAATCATTAGAGCAACTTAAGTCCACTGCTAAGAGATGCACTCAGCTTTAAAAAAAAATCTTTTCCAGAGTGTTTTACAAGATTAAAAGCCGAAATGCCCACATGAAGATCCATCGACCTCATGAAATCATAGTACCTCCAGCACCTTCCTTACCGCCCATTCTCTTTTCATCTTATACCTTGGAGCCAGCACTAGAAAAGCCACCTACTGCTATGCACAGCACCTGGAGTAGCAGAGAGGAGGAATCTCAACAGTATGACCCCATTGCAGATGCCTTATCATGTCCGGGTTTGGCTCCTCTTTACATAGATTACAGCAAGGACAAATATTTGTGTAAGCTTTAGGAGTTGTGACATGGTAGTAAGCAGACTCTAGCCCATGCTCTGCATTCCTTTATGGGGTTTTTTAAAAAATTGAGAAAGCACTTCTCAATGCTGGTACCTAATAAATATGCACAAGACATTCGATGCAGAATTCTCATGCATGTTTTTTGGTAGATATCTTAAACACCTTGGGAAACTACATGTCTGACCTGCCTTCATCCTTCTGGCTGGGAAGAAGATCTGTTCAAACTTTGTTCCTTCTTAGTATACTATTCTTGAAATATATATATTATATTGTATTTTTATAAATTGTATTCTGTTAAAGATTTGCATGGGAGCTGGCTCTGATTCAATAGTGGATTCTGAAAGGAATAAATACTATTATCCCAGGACAAGCAGGCAGCTATTCTTGACTGATGGGTGACGGCACCGACGGAGCCCCGGTACGGACACTTTTAGAGTGATTGCACTCTAAGAACTTGGAAAGTTCTGGTAGGCCGCACCGCGCACGCGCGAGTGCCTTCCCGCCCGACAGAGGCGCGCGGTCCCCAGTTTTCTAGTTTCCGCGGAGCTAAGAAGACGCACGTTTCAACGGCTGTTGAACTTTTTCTAATTTTTTCACCTTCCCGCTCGCGTAAACTCCTTGGGAAATATTGTCTCCCTCTTTTTATTTATTTTCCTTGTTAAAAAAAAACAAAAAAACGAATTTTGGTTTTTCTTCCATTTTTTTCGTTTCGCCCCGGCGGGGCCTGCTGCCACCATCGAGGCCTCGGCCTTCGATTTGGCAGAAGCCGTGTTTACGTTCATGCCCCCCCAACCCGGCTTTAAAAAGTGCCAGCGGTGCGCGAGGCCTATTTCTAACTCTGACCCGCACAACTGGTGCTTGCAGTGCCTCGGACCTGACCATCGGGCGTCCACCTGCACACGCTGTGCCACTCTCCAAAAAAGAACCCTTAAAAACCGTCAAATTCAGCAACGGTTATTATTCGGTACCGACATGTCGGACTCGGCGGCACCGGTCCCTACTTCGACCCCGACGCAGTCGGCACCCGTCTCGTCGACGCCGCGCGATACCGCGTCGGCGTCGCACCAGTCAGGTAAGCCGGCTAAGAAGCCTTCCCCGCTGGAGCGTCCTCCGGTCAAAGTAGCAGAGAGCCCAATCCTGCCGACCGCGAGGCGCCCACGGAAGCGCTCCGCTCCGATAGAGGTAAGCCTCTCGACATCGGGTTCCTCTTCGGAGTGTAGAGCGGCACCCAAGGTACCGCAGAAGAGAAAAGCGGTACCGGTGCCTTCTTTAGACGAGCGCATTGCTGCCGTCTTACAAGTGCAATTGGAGAATCAGTTAAAGCAACTCCTTCCTGCACTACTGGTACCGAACCTTCCGGTACCGGTCCGGTCTGAGCCATCGGTGCCGATAGTTCCACAGCCCATGCTCTCGGCTTCCTCTTTGTCGGCACCAACACAGTCTACTTCCATGCCAGTCCTAGCACCGGAGTCGACTGCTCAGCATCAGGCTGTTCAGACGTCGGCACCGGTGCAACTGCAATCTCCCGGTACCGTCTCTATGAGATCAGGAAAATCGGTACGCAAATCCCGACACCTAGATCCTTCCACTCCGGAATCTCGACGCAGTTTTCAAATTCGAGACCCTGATCTGTGGGGTGATTCAGAAGACCCTATGCTCTCTGAAGGGGAATGTTCATCTGGTGATGAGGATCCTTCTACTTTAGATCCATCCTCTAGACCAGATGTAACTTCATTTTCATCCTTTTTAAAAGAGATGTGTGACTCTCTCTCTATTCCCTTGGAGGCTGAGTCGAAAAAATCCAAAGCTTTTCTTGAAGCACTGGATTTTGACCAACCTCCAAGGGAATATCTCAAGTTACCTCTCCATGATATCTTGAGAGAAACTTTTTACAAGAATTTGGAGACACCCTTGACCATCCCTGGAGCACCTCGCAAATTAGACTCCTTATACAAGGTCATCCCAATTCCTGGGTTTGACAAACCACAGCTCCCACATGAGTCCCTATTGGTTGAATCCACTCTAAAAAAGTCCACGGGAGCTAGTTTGTACGCCTCAGTCCCTCCTGGCAGAGAGGGAAAGGCCATGGACAAATTTGGCAAACGGCTATACCAAAATGCCATGTTAGCCAACAGGTCAGGGAATTATGCATTCCACTTCTCCTTTTATCTTAAACATCTCGTTCAAGATCTAACTGCTTTTGAGAAGTACCTCCCTGACCGTAAAAAATCTGCTTTTCGCCACACTACTTCATCACTGTTGCAGCTTAGGAAGTTCATGGTCAGGTCGATATATGACACCTTTGAGCTGACCTCTCGGGCCACAGCTATGTCGGTGGCTATGCGTCGACTGGCGTGGCTCAGAGTGTCAGAACTGGATGTCAATCATCAAGATCGACTGGCTAATGCACCGTGCCTGGGGGATGAGCTGTTTGGAGAATCCATGGACTCCACCACTCAAAAGTTGTCGGCACATGAAACTAGGTGGGATACTCTCCTCAAAACCAAAAAGAAAACCCCACCTTCCAGGCCTTTTCGCCAGCAGTCGGCCTACCAACGTAGATTTGTTGCTCGTCCTATGCCACAAGCCCCGCAACAACCCAGACGTCAGCGGCAACAACAGAGGCCAGCTGCTAGACCAGCACAGCAGCAACAACAGGCTTCACCTCAACAAATGCTTGGTCAAAGAGAAATTCAAAATGTTGTCTCTGGCCACTCTTTACCCCCTTCTCAATCAAGGCGACTGGCTATGCTCCCTCGATCTCAAAGAAGCATACACTCACATACCGATCGATCTAGCCTCCAGGAAGTATCTCCGCTTCATGATCAATCGTTGTCACTACCAGTACAAGGTACTGCCCTTCGGTCTTGCCTCCTCTCCAAGAGTGTTCACCAAATGCCTGATTGTGGTGGCTGCTTTTCTTCGTACCCACCACCTTCAGGTGTTTCCTTATCTGGACGATTGATCAAGGCCAATTCACCTCAGACAGTTCTCACGGCCACCAACCAGACCATTCTGTTTCTACGTTTGCTGGGATTCAAGATCAATCTACCCAAATCTCATCTCATCCCCACTCAGAGACTTCAATTCATTGGAGCAGTCTTAGACACAGTCCTCATGAGAGCGTTCCTACCGTCCAACCGTCTTCTCATGCTTCAATTTCTATGTCAACAGGTGCTTCTACAGGCGTCCATCTCTGCCAAGCGCATGATGGTTCTCTTGGGTCACATGGCGTCTACAGTTCATGTCACCCCTTTTGCATGTCTTCACCTACGCACCCCTCAATGGACCCTAGCCAACCAGTGGTCCCAAGCGATGGATCCCTGCTCACGACACATATCTGTAACATCATCTCTTCGTCATTCTCTACAATGGTGGTTAATATCCTCAAATCTATCCAGAGGTCTTCTGTTCCATCTACCTCCCCATCAACTGGTTATCACCACCGACGCCTCCCCTTATGCCTGGGGAGCTCATTTGAACGAGTTCCAAACTCAGGGACTTTGGACAGCCCAGGAAAAGAGACATCACATCAATTTCCTGGAACTCAGAGCGATGTTTTATGCCCTCAAGGCCTTCCAACATCTCCTCTTTCCTCAAGTTCTCTTGCTGTGCACAGACAATCAGGTTGCGATGTACTACATCAACAAGCAGGGTGGTACGGGCTCTCGCCTCTTGTGCCAGGAAGCCCAGAAGATCTGGACTTGGGCCATAAATCACCATCTATTCCTGAAAGCTATCTACATTCAGGGGGAACAGAATTGCTTGGCGGACAAGCTCAGCAGAGTTCTCCAGCCTCACGAGTGGACACTCGATCCTCTCACTCTGCAGTCCATCTTCACTCAGTGGGGCACTCCTCAGATAGACCTCTTTGCAGCCCCTCACAATCACCAGCTGCCCCTCTTCTGCTCCAGACTCTACACTCCTCACCGTCTGGCAGCGGATGCATTTCTCCTCGACTGGTCCAATCTATTTCTGTATGCTTTCCCTCCTCTGCCTCTCATGTTAAGAACCTTGGTTAACATGTTAACATGGTCAAGAGGGAACGAGCCACCATGATTCTGATTGCTCCAAGGTGGCCCAGGCAACATTGGTTCTCCCTTCTACTTCAACTCAGTTCCAGGGAACCTTTTCTTCTTCCACTGTTTCCTTCTCTGCTTACACAACAGCAGGAGACCCTTCTACATCCCAACCTCCAGTCTCTGCACCTGACAGCTTGGTATCTCTCGGGCTGACTTCTCATGATACACTTTTATCTCAGCCTGTTCGTTCAATTCTGAATGCCTCCAGGAAACCTGCCACTCTGCAATGTTACCATCAGAAGTGGACACGTTTTTCCTCCTGGTGTTTCCTCCATCAACATAATCCCACTTCCCTTGCAGTGGAGACTTTGTTGGATTATCTCCTTTCTTTGTCTGACTCTGGCCTCAAGTCTTCTTCAGTCAGAGTCCACTTAAGTGCTATTGCGGCGTTTCATGAGCCAGTCCATGGAAAGCTCCTCTCAGCTCATCCCCTGGTGTCCAGGTTCATGCGGGGTCTTTTCAATGTTAAACCACCTCTTAAAGCCCCTCCTGTTATCTGGGATCTTAATGTGGTTCTTTCCGTCTTAATGAAGCCTCCATTTGAACCTTTGGCTACTACCACTTTCAAGTTTCTCACTTGGAAGGTACTTTTCCTCATCGCCCTTACCTCTGCCAGGAGGGTCAGTGAGCTACATGCACTAGTTGCAGATCCACCTTTTACGGTCTTTCATCATGACAAGGTGGTCCTGCGTACACATCCAAAGTTTCTCCCTAAGGTTGTCTCCGACTTCCATCTCAACCAATCCATTGTTCTGCCTGTCTTCTTTCCAAAACCTCATTCTCATTCTGGAGAACAGGCTTTGCATACTTTGGACTGTAAGAGGGCTCTCGCTTACTATCTTGAGCGTACAAAACCCCACAGATCAGCTCCTCAGCTCTTTCTGTCCTTTGATCCGAATAAATTGGGACGTCCTGTTTCTAAACGTACATTGTCTAATTGGCTGGCAGCGTGCATTTCATTCTGTTATGCTCAGACCGGACTGACACTGGAAGGTTCTGTCACAGCCCATAAAGTCCGAGCTATGGCAGCGTCTGTAGCTTTCCTCCGGTCCACGCCCATTGAGGAAATCTGCAAGGCTGCCACTTGGTCCTCAGTTCATACTTTTACATCTCATTATTGTCTGGACGCATTTTCCAGACGGGATGGACACTTCGGCCAATCTGTTTTGCAAAATTTGTTTTCCTAATGGCCAACCTTCCCTCCATCCCTCTTTTTGTTAGCTTGGAGGTCACCCATCAGTCAAGAATAGCTGCCTGCTTGTCCTGGGATAAAGCACAGTTACTTACCGTAACAGGTGTTATCCAGGGACAGCAGGCAGATATTCTTGCGTCCCTCCCACCTCCCCGGGTTGGCTTCTTAGCTGGCTTATCATAACTGGGGACCGCGCGCCTCTGTCGGGCGGGAAGGCACTCGCGCGTGCGCGGTGCGGCCTACCAGAACTTTCCAAGTTCTTAGAGTGCAATCACTCTAAAAGTGTCCGTACCGGGGCTCCGTCGGTGCCGTCACCCATCAGTCAAGAATATCTGCCTGCTGTCCCTGGATAACACCTGTTACGGTAAGTAACTGTGCTTTTTCCAAAGCCTGGAATTTGTAACAGTTGATGCATAGCCCGGTGGTCTTGTTTTTTCCAACTCTGATCCTCATCATGAGGTTTTCCTTTGCACCAGCTGCATTACAGTTTCTGATCTTAAGCTGTAGAAAGAAAAGAAGGGTTGTGGAGACTTTTCTTTAAAGTTTTTAATCAGTCATGAAAGTGGGTGCTTGTGGGATGAATAGGAAATTCTAAGAATCCGGACCATGGTAATACAGGACATGCTTAATACTCAGACCATACCAGATAACATGCAGTCAGATTACATTATAGCTTCCCACAGATGGCTTTTCAGACCCTAATGAATATGCATGAGGTAGATTTGCATTAGAGAATGACACAGGGAAAAAATCTGTCCCTGTCACCGGACCCCGTCCCCGCAGCATCCACCCTTCCCTCGCCACCTCACCGCTCTTCAGCGGCCTGAGAATCTCCCTCCCCCTTACCTTTGCGGCGTAAAGAAACGTAAGGGAGGGAAGGTGTGCGGTTACCGATCGCGTGTGCAGCCCCTTCCTTCCCTCCAGCCAAATCTATCTCCCTCCCTATCACTTACCTTCGCAGCGCTTTAGAAAAGAAACTGATGCCGGCGAAGCCTGCCTGTGCCGTCCTTCAGTCGCGTTTGTGTGGGCGGAAGTTTCTCCTCTGACAATTGTCATTTTATAAACACAAATAAAACAGAGCAAGGTTCAACAAAACCCATCTACCCTCCCTTTCACAAATATCCCCTTCACTATTGTGAAAACTGAACAAACTAAATTACTACAGAATGCTACATAGAAAAATCAAGCTAACAGAATACTTTAGTCACACATGGCAAGAATAATGTTAGGGGAGTGCAACTAGGGCAACTGCCACCTGGTCAGAGAGTGAGCCCTAAGCCAGCTGGAAGCTAAAGAAGCACAGCCTGGACTTTGCTGTCCCCAGTTATGTCTAATACCAGCTCTAGCAGGATACATATTTCAATTCTGAAATATTCTAATCACAAAATATAAAATAAATTTATTTTTCTTTCTTTTTGTTGTCTGGTAATTTTATTCTTCAAATCACATTGGGCTCAGGCTTTGGTTTTAGGTTCCTTCTGTCTTCATCGTGGCAGGCTCCTGAAGGTAAAATAGGCATAAGAGGAGCTGGGGAGAAGATGGCAAGTCTGACATGGGTGCAATTTTTACCATAAGAGTAAAACTTTAAACCGCAACCACGGGGCGGTGAAAGGTCTTATCCCCATTCCTGCGAATTTACTGCGGTGACCCGCGGTTTACCGCAGTAAACGGTCCCTGTGTCATTCTCTAATTTCATACAGTGGAGACCAAATATATTTTGTAGCTAGCCAAAAACATGATTTACTAGGAGTCAGTGAGCCTAGTCTGGGAAGCAGTGGACTAAAACTAATAGCTGTGGGCATGCACTCAAGTTCATAAATCACCATGATCATGAGTGGGATCTGACCCTTCCCCTCCCCCTTTTCTACTGCAGCTAATGCTTCATAGTTGCTTTTCTAAAGTAATTGTCTTTTGACCTATCTCCATTCCAGCATGGTTGGCAGATTAATAAATACATAAATAGGAGAGGGAGATGAGGTACTTAGTCTCTCTTGCCTCTGACTTGAGGGCTAAAGTAGCAGCCAATACTCCCTCTAAAGGTTTGACCAGGTGCGTGCAAATTTTTTCTCATGTGAATGACAAGTTCAAAAATTTTTTTCATGTGAGCAACAAGTTCTAAAAACCAACAATTTTCCAGATTTTTCAGTATTTTTGTGAGCGACACTGCTAGAATGTATGATGCTCATCTTAGAGGGAACATAGGTAGCAGCATTGACTTGGATCTCTCAGGCTGGGCCCTAAACCTCAATGCTCAGGTCCGATCCCAGACCCTGTTTCTGCAGCAGTTCTTCCTGTTTCATCTTGGGTTTTTCAGTGCGTGTGTGCCATACCAGGATCTGAAACAGGCAATGGGATCTCAGCTCAGTATTTAGGAAAGTGTAATGTCAAAAAAGCATGGAAGGGCTAATCAGTATAGAGCATTGCTTTGTATTTGACTAGGAGATTTTGCTCACCTTGCTGCAGTTGTCTGCTTTCGGCTCTAGCTCTTCAATTGACACTAAGGACTGTAGCAAGCTGCTCTCCAGATAACCACGCTCCACCAGCAGATCAAATTTTGCTTCTCGATTTGCCAGAAGCAGCTGTAGGGCTATTGCGAAGCCAGCCATGTCCATAGGAAAGGGTCGGTTTGGTTTCCAAGCGGTGTAAAATCCAACAACCTTACCCTTTTCCACCAAGGGACGCTCAAAACGCAAGCCACCCACTAATCCCACAGGCCAGACAGAAACCTGATGGGTGAATCGCATCTACAGGAAAAAGCAAAATAAATTAGGTAGTTTTAGGGTTGCAAAGCTATGGCGTAGCCACAGATTTGCACAGCAGCAATGTGGCTGGCCAGGATCCCCAAGCCCTGCCAGCTGAAGACCCCCCCGACTCTCTCCCTTCAGGAAATCAAAAAGTTACTTAACTCCACTTCCCTGACAGCTACCCCCCTCACCAGCAGGAACCATCAACACATTTCCCCTGCTCATGCTAGTCTGAGCCTTCCTGCTGATAAAACTTGTTTATGGGACTTGGAAGTTGGATCAGCGAGAATGCTTGGAGCTGGTATGATCAAGGGGCATGAGGTGCTGTTTTCTGCCAGCAAAGACCTAAAGGATTTAAAATTACTGGGGGGTGTAGTTAGGTGCCCTGCTTCCTGATCACCTGGGGGTGGGGGAAGGAGAAATGCTAGGCAGCATGGTTGTCATATCCACCCATTTTGGCCTCAGGCCTGCCCAAAATTAGGTGTCTGGCTATGTCCCTGTTACTGCTCTCATGTACTTACTTTCTTATCCCAGATCGCTCTCAATTTAAAAGAAGTTTATTTCCCTAATCCATTTCTGCTGTACTCTGCCACCCCTCGCTTCCTGACAGAGAAAAGTATGTGTTTCTTTCTGTTTGCTCCTTAGCCAAGTGGAATACTTGTTTTCCTCCGTATGCTTTCTAATTCTATAGAGTAAGTGTTTTACTATATACAGACCCTGGCTGTGTCGTGCTGCACATAAATACCTCCTCAAACAACTGTAAACTGTAAGTATTGTCATCGTCAGCGAAGTAAACCACCCCTTCTTCACTAAGTTCACGGTTCTCTCGCAGCCATTGTAGCCCCAAGTTGCGCTGCTCCACGCCTCGTGGCTTCAACCAGCTTGGATCATTCTGTTTTAGCTTATAATCACTGGAGGTCTCCACATTCAAGTGTGTAAACTTCAGTCCACTCTGTGTCAAAAGGTCTCCAACGAGCCTGGTCTTTGTTACAGAGTCCTCCACCACAATCCAGTGAAAATTCTTTACATGAAGAAAAGTTTGTGACAGCCGCAGCAACTCAGCTTTTTGCACTAGTCTGGAGAGAAAGGAGAGACCCCATCAGGAAATATGCTTCTCCTCAGGAGTATGACATTCAAAGATGCAGTGTTTCAGCAGAGCCAAGGGTGAAGGAGATTAAGAATTAGGCCAGAGGATGTCTCTTGTCATTCAGAACTAGCTTGTAGAAAAGTACCATATTCATCTGTAACTACTTCTAATGCTGGCACGAAGTCCTTCTTAAAAGACTGGTAGTATATGACAGCAAGGTCTTTCATCCCCAGGATGGAATAGGGTGGTAGAATAGTCCCTCTCCACAATAAAGTAGGGTGGCAGTCTAGACCACGTGTCAAACACAAGGTCCACGTGGGCTGAATCGGCCCACCTGCCCGTTTTATGTGGCCCTCTGTGACTGTGCCGCAGCACAGGGCTAGATTTAGGGGGGAGCAAACAGGGCAGCTACACTGGGCCCCAAGGCTCTGGGGGGCCCCTAGTGGTCGGTGTGTCCACCCCCTTCTATCCATACCGATCCGGCATCTTCCTCTCCTGCTCTTGCAGACACACCCATTTTTGTTACAAGGGGCAGCTGTCCCCGGCATCAATTCTCAACTGCTACTTGCGGCCCTCTGCCAGGTGAAAACAGGAAGTTGCGTCATTGGGGACTGACCGCGGCAAAAGGAAAACACAGGAAGGGGCCACATGCGGCAGTTGAGAATTGCTGCCGAGGCTGGCCGTCCCCTGCAACAAAAATGGATGCGTCTGCAAGACTGAAGGGGAGGATGATGTCAGATTGGCGTGGATAGAAAGGGGAGAAAATTCCAGGCCAGGAAACCCCCTAGACCAGCTTCTTAAGTAGAATGGGGAGGCTGGGGTGGGAGAGAGGGGAAGAACTTATGATGCTGAAAACAGAAGGGAGAGAAAGATAGTGGGCAACGGTGCAAAGCAGGGATGGGAGGGGAGAGATATGATAGACTGCAAAGAAAGAGTAGACTACATGAAGGGGGAGGGAAGAGAAGGGAAGAAAGTGAGAGAGATATGCCAGACTGCAGGAAAAAGAGAGTGAAACCAGATAGGGGGAATAGAAGAAGAGATGTCAGACAACAAGAAAGGGGAGGGAAGGAGAAGAGAGAGATGCCAGACCACAGTAGGGAGAAGGAGGGACAGGAAGGAAGCGATAAAAATGCCAAACTATGGGAAGGAGAGAAAAAATATGTCAGACTATAGCAAGGGGGAAAACAGATATCAGAACACAGGAGGGGAGAGAGGAAGAAGATGGTGCACAGGGATGGGAGGAGTGGAGAAGGGAAAAGAGATGGAAGAAATGCTGTTTAGGATTGATGGGAATAGGGGAAAAGGAGGCAGGTACACATGTATGGAGAAGAGGGGAAGACATGGAAAAATAGATTGAGAAGGAAGCAGAAAAATGGAAGAAAGTTGAATGTTAATGCCAAAGATAGATGTAGAGCAAATAGTAGTGCTGAACAATCAGCCTCTAGGCAAATAAATGCTTATTGAGCCTTCAGAAGCGGCACTCCATGGTGCAGAAAGCCACCAAAGTTTTATGCAGTTACAAGCTGCGATGCTTCCTCATGAGCTCAGGCATATATTATTTAATGCATCTTCTTGATAAATATAAATATTCAAAAGTCTAGTCAAAGCTGATATATTTAATAACTTATCTAAGTGTTTCCGATATGGCAAATAGCTCAACTAATACCAATCATCATAGAATATGCCACCAGTGTAATCTGTGGCGGTGTATTCTGTGATGTTTAGTTGTGCTATATGCCATACCGGAAACACTCAGATAAGTTATAAATATTTAAAAATCTAGTCACTCAAAGCTGATATATTTAATACTTATGTATGTGTGTGAAAGTTGGGAAGCGAGTGTGAGTGATGGGGATTGGGTTCACTGACTAAATTATTCTTTTCTTTTAGTTCAATCAGTTTTATTGGTGTTTTGTCAATAAAGCACAGTTACTTACCGTAACAGGTGTTATCCAGGGACAGCAGGCAGATATTCTCACATGTGGGTGACGTCATCTACGGAGCCCCAGCGCGGACAGCTTTTCAAGCAAACTTGATTGAAGTTTCAAGTTTGCTACACTGCACCACGCATGTGCATGCCTTCTTGCCCACTAGAGGGCGCATCCCACCTCGTGGTCCTCAGTTCCATAACTAGCAAAGAAGCCATCCTCGGGGAGGCGGGCGGGGTTATGAGAATATCTGCCTGCTGTCCCTGGATAACACCTGTTACGGTAAGTAACTGTGCTTTATCCCAGGACAAGCAGGCAGCATATTCTCAAATGTGGGTGACCTCCAAGCCAACCAAAAAAGGGCAGGTGGGAGGATGGCAATTTAAGAAAACAGATTACGTAACACCGACTGGCCGAACCGGCCGTCGTTTCTGGACAAAGAGTCCAGACAGTAGTGGGAGGTGAACGTATGAACCGAAGACCAAGTGGCAGCTTTACATATGTCCTCCATAGGAGTGGATCGGAGGAAAGCAACCGAAGCTGCCATCGCTCGGACCTTATGCCCTGTGACTCGACCCGAGAGCGGGAGACCAGCCTGAGCGTAGCAAAAAGAAATACAAGCAGCCAACCAGTTGGACAAGGTGCGCTTGGAAACAGGGTGTCCTAAACGATTAGGATCAAAGGACAAAAACAATTGAGGAACCTTCCGATGAGACCTGGTACGTTGGAGATAAAATGCCAACACCCTCTTACAGTCAAGTGTGTGGAGCGCCGTCTCGCCAGGATGGGAGTGGGGCTTAGGAAAGAACACAGGAAGGACAATGGACTGATTGAGGTGGAAATCAGACACAACTTTAGGTAAAAATTTAGGATGGGTGCGGAGAACCACCTTGTCATGATGAAACACAGTGAAAGGCTGATCCGCAACCAAAGCTTGCAACTCACTGATCCGTCGAGCAGATGTGAGAGCAATCAGAAATACCACCTTCCAAGTCAAAAATTTTAGGAGAGACTTGTCGATAGGCTCAAAGGGAGGTTTCATCAGTTGAGCTAAGACAACATTCAAATCCCAAACGACAGGAGGGGGCTTCAGAGGGGGACAAACATTGATGAGACCCTTCATGAAACGCGTCACCAAGGGATGAAGCGAAAGAGAACGACCATCCAAGTGTCGATGAAAAGCCGAAATGGCACTGAGATGCACCCGGACAGATGTCGTTTTCAGACCGGAATTAGACAGATGCAACAAATAGTCCAGTACCGACGACACCGGGACCGAATCCGGCTCCAGATGACGCGAGGAACACCAGGAGGCAAACCTGGTCCACTTCTGGGAATAACAGAGCCTAGTCGAGACCTTGCGTGAGGCTTCCAAAACTTCCCGCACCGATTGTGAAACCTGGACTGAAGTCAAGGGGAAAGGAACCAAGCGGTCAGATGCAACGACCGAAGATTGGGATGTAACAGCGAACCCCGACTCTGAGATAGCAGAGAGGGAAACACAGGCAGAAGCAGAGGCTCCCTGACACTGAGTTGAAGAAGCAGGGAGAACCAGTGTTGACGTGGCCACCGAGGCGCAATGAGAATCATAGTGGCTCTGGACGATTTGAGACGAACCAACGTCCTCAAGATCAGGGGAAAAGGAGGAAAAGCATAAAGGAACCTCCCTCCCCAGTCGAGAAGGAAGGCGTCCGCTTCCAGACGGTCCGGTGAGTACATCCGAGAACAATACAGGGGTAGTTTGCGAGTCTCCGGGGAGGCAAACAAGTCCACTTGCGGAGTCCCCCAGCGGTGAAAGACCTCGAGCAGGACTCTGGAGCTGAGTGACCACTCGTGCGGCTGAAGAAGCCGACTGAATCTGTCTGCCAAGCAGTTCTGTTCCCCCTGTATATAGACCGCCCGTAGGAAGATGTTCTGGGAAATCGCCCAGTCCCAAAGGCGCAGAGCTTCCCGGCAAAGGGGCCAAGAGCCCGTCCCACCTTGCTTGTTCACATAATACATGGCCACCTGGTTGTCCGTTCGCACGAGAACTACCTGATTGCGGAGCAGGTGGCAGAATGCGCATGCCGCCAGAAAGATGGCGCGAAGCTCCAACACATTGATGTGACAGCGGCGGTCCTCCGCCGACCACAGGCCCTGGGTCCACAGACCGTCGAGGTGGGCCCCCCACGCGTATTCCGAGGAGTCCGTGGTGAGAACCTTGCGATGTGGAGGGACGAGAAAGAGCAAACCCCCGGAAAGATTCGAAGAGTTGGTCCACCAACGGAGCGAGCGTCTCAAAGAAGGAGTCACCGTTATGCGAGACGAGACCGGGTCGCACTCCTGACGCCACTGAGAGGCCAGAGTCCACTGAGGAATTCTCATGTGTAGCCTGGCGAACGGCGTGACGTGGACCGTCGAGGCCATGTGACCCAGAAGCATCATC
The DNA here is from genome assembly GCF_902459505.1 of Geotrypetes seraphini. NCBI lineage: Eukaryota > Metazoa > Chordata > Amphibia > Gymnophiona > Dermophiidae > Geotrypetes > Geotrypetes seraphini. The sequence continues at coordinate 82,654,780 of NC_047091.1, read as the reverse complement.
ATGCGCTGGGCCGACACCAGCGGCAGCTGAAGGATCAGGCGACCCAACCGCACCAAAGCCTCCAACCGCGGAGGAGGAAGGAAGGAACGGAGGCGAACAGTGTCCAGCACTGCGCCTATGAACTGAAGAGATTGGGCCGGGCATAATTGGGACTTGGGAAAGTTCACTTCGAACCCTAGTCGCTGAAGGAAGATAATAGACTGTCGGGTCGCTGAGATAACCCCTTCCCTGGTCGGGGCCTTGATCAGCCAATCGTCCAGGTAAGGGAAAACCTGAAGCCCCCGAGACCTCAGGGCTGCAGCGACTACCACCATACATTTCGTGAAGACTCGAGGGGACGAGGCCAGGCCGAATGGGAGGACTCTGTACTGCAAGTGCAGCTCGCCCACCTGGAACCTTAAGAATTTGCGGAACGCGGGATGCACCGCAACATGGGTGTACGCTTCCTTCAGGTCCAGGGAGCACATCCAGTCTCCCTCCTCCAAGAGAGGATATAACACCGGAAGGGACAGCATCCGGAACTTCTCCCGGACCAGGAATTTGTTGAGCTTCCTGAGGTCTAGAATGGGGCGCAAGTCCCCCGTTTTCTTTGGGACCAGAAAGTAACGGGAGTAAAACCCCCGCCCCCGCTAGTCGGAGGGTACAGGTTCCACTGCCCGAAGCCTCAACAAAGCCCTGGCCTCGGCTAAAAGTACGGGGAGCTGGATTCGATTGCATGGGCAAGCCCCCGGAGATTGGTCCGGCGGTGTAGCGCAAAAGTTGAGCAAGTAGCCCTCGGAGACGGTCCGGAGCACCCAAGTGTCTGATGTTATCTCGGTCCAGGCCGTGTAAAAGGACCGGAGTCGACCCCCAATGGGAAGGGGGTCCGGTGCGCAGGCGGAGGGGGGCCGGCCCCATCCGCCTATCCCGTCAAAAGGACGGCGCAGGCTTGGCAGGGCCCTGCGGTGGAGTCTTAGTTTGTCCCCCTCTGCCCTGTCTCGGGGGGCGCCTAGGTGGTGGCTGTGAAAAAGCCGGGGTAGACTTTTGAGGATACCTCCTCGGGGGAGGCCGGAAGGATTTCTGCGGCGTAGCCCGAGGTTTCGGACGGACCAAGGAGGCCAAGGAGCGCTCCTGCTCCGAGAGCCGTTTGGTCGCCGCCTCCAGGGACTCATCAAACAAGTCGGACCCCACGCAAGGCAAGTCCGCAAGGCGTTCCTGCAGATTTGGGTCCATATCGAGGGTGCGTAGCCACGCCAGCCGGCGCATGGCCACCGCAAAGGCCGCCACCCTCGACACCAACTCAAACGTGTCATACACCGAATGAAAGAGGTACAACCTCAGTTGAGACAGGGTTGACACGAACTTGTCGAACCCTTCCTTGCGGGAGTCCGGCAGGGCCTCACGATATTGTGGCAAATCCCGTATCATGCCACGTAAATAGGAAGAATAGGTAAGGGCATAATTCAATGTCCTAGATGCCATGAAGGAATTGGCATAGAGGCGGCGACCAAACTTGTCAAGGGTCCGACCCTCCCTGCCTGGCGGGACCGCCGCAGAAACCCAGGAGGGTTGTGTCTTTTTGAGGGCAGACTCTACCAGCAGATACTGGTGGGAAAGTTGGGCCTTTTCAAACCCCTTGGGTGGCATCGACCTGTACTTGGACTCCATCTTAGACGGCACCGCCGCGACTGTAAGAGGGGAAGTCAGGTTCCGAAGCAAGGTCTGAAGAAGGACCTTGTTTAAGGGAAGCCGAGGGGATTCCCTCGGGGGAGCAGGGAGGTCCTGCTCCTCGAGGTACTCCTTGGTATATTGCGACCCCGCCATGAGGTCAAGTCCCAAGGCACGCGCCATGTCCTGAACAAAGCCAGAAAAGGAGGACTGCCTGGCCGGCGGGGAGGGGGTTCTCGACCTCTCCGCCGAACGAAAGGGGGAGGGCTCATGAGAATACCGGGGCTCCCTTCCGGACCCCGAGCCCCATGAAGCTAAATCCAAGGGTCTAGAGGGGGGTCGGGGAACGTCTCCGACTGGAAGAGCCCCTAGGAGATGTCCCCGGGGTCCGAGGGATCGAGGAACGCCCCCTTTTCCTCGGCGAAGAATCCCGAGAACCCCCTTTCGCAGGAGAGCGGATAAGCCTCGGGTTATCGAGGCGAAGCTCAGAAACCCTCAAGGCTGGGCCCCCGAGCGGCGAAGAGCGACCACGTCTCCGAGGAGAGCCCCGCGAACGCTTCGGCTTCCTCGGGCGACGTCTCGCTCGAGGCCGGCCTGAGGGTGAGGAACCTCGGGATGACCTCGAGGAGGAGGAAATCCGTCTCACCCTGCGCACCATGTCTCGGGGCCGTACGCTGCTCTCAGGCGGGGCCGCCGAGGTCGGTGGTGCCCCGGCAGCCGAGACCGAAGGAGTCGTCGAGACGGAGGTCGCCGAGGTCGGAGCCCCCGAGGCCAAAGCAGTCGAGGTCACAGCCCGCTGCAACTGCTCGATGGCGCCAGTAAGCTCCGAGGAAATCAAGGCTCGGAGCAAGTCCTGGAACGCCGGTATCCCCACCATGGTAGGCAGGTCCGAGGCCGGGGGATGCTCCCTGGAGGGCGACCTCGGTCTCGAGTATTCCCTCAGGGCATGAGTGGCCTGAGTCCTGGGCGGGGCCGAGGAGGACCCACTCGCCGTAGCGGAACCCAAGGATGGCTTCTTCGACGACCCTGGAGTCGGGGATGGAAAAGAGGACTTACCCGAGGCAGGCTTCGTCGGGGGCGTCGGCTTCGAAGTCGAGGTCGAGGCACGCCGAGGTCAAGGCCGGGGCCGAAGCAGACGTCGAGGCCTTTCCGGACGCGGGGTCAACAGAAAAAAGGTCCGCCATCCTGGCGCGGCGTCGACGAAGGGCTCTTGCCTGGAGAGTGGAACACCTATCACAGGAATCAGTCGGGTGTTCCGGACCAAGGCAGAGCAAGCACCACCGGTGGGGGTCGGTGATAGAAAGCAACCGCTCACACCGGGTGCATTTCTTAAAGCCCGTCGAGGGACGGGACATGAAAAAGTAGTGGCCGGGAGCGATCGAGGTCCCGCGGCCCTCGGGAGCCCCCGGAGCCGAACGGATGGAAAGAAAAACTTTTTTTTTTTTTTTTGACGAAAAAAACGACGGACTAACTGAAAAAACAATAAATGAGGCACAGCGACCGAGCTAACGAACCCAGACGCGGTGTCAGAAGGCTTGAAAAACAAGAGCACAATTTCCACAGGGCTTCTGGCTCCGCGGAAGAAATTGAACTGAGGACCACGAGGTGGGATGCGCCCTCTAGTGGGCAAGAAGGCATGCACATGCGTGGTGCAGTGTAGCAAACTTGAAACTTCAATCAAGTTTGCTTGAAAAGCTGTCCGCGCTGGGGCTCCGTAGATGACGTCACCCACATGTGAGAATATGCTGCCTGCTTGTCCTGGGATAATATAACAGTCAAGGACCATATAACCATAATATGTCTCAATAGAATGTACATATAAGTGGTCTATGACAACAAAAATAGTAAGAAAAGAAATAATAACATAACCCAACTAATAAACTTATCACTAGTGTGTGTCAGTTAAGACTATAGTGTGGAACGTAGATTCATATACACCATAAAGATGAAACAGTATGACAAACCGTGTTCATGGTTCTGGCCTACCAGGACAGACATGTGACAAATCAAGATCCACATCGCATGACAGTGGTGCCCACAATTTTGTGAACTTCTGAAGCAAATTATTATGTTCAGCAGCAACCCTTTCATACCGGGCATACAAGTAAACAGTGTTCCACCACTCACTATAGGAGATATTAGAAAAGTCCTTCCAATTAGCTAAGATGATTCGAATTGCAATTTGTAAAAGTAATTGTATTAATTGAAATGTCTCCTGCAGGGAGTGTAGTGTAGATATCAGGTAGGAATATGTGATTGAAGAACTACCCGTCAAAGAGTTTATATGAGACCAAATCTGAGCCCAAAAGTCCTTCAGTAAAGGGCACTCAAAAAGCATGTGTTTCAAAGTTCCTATGGACAGATTACAGGACCAGCAATGACCCTCTTTATTTGTATGCTGTAATTTCGATAATTTTTGTGGCGTCCAGTACGCTCTGTGCAGCAAAAAATAGTAAGATTGGTATAAAGCAGCCGAGCTAGTAACTTTATATGGTAAAGCCCATATACCTTCCCAAGCATCCAACTCCAAATCTAAATCTAACTCTTCATGCCAGGTGTTCATCAGCTTATCTGGAGTGTATACTTTATGAAGTCTTAATAATTTATACCAATTGGAAGCCTCTTTTTTGTGAAAGGCAATTTTGTCACAAAGGGTCAGCAGGTCTGGGAATAGCCATGATCTATCTTTTGAGTGTATAAGGTCATGAAATGCGTGCTTGAGTTGTAGCCATTGGAAAAAACCCGAAGGTGGTAATTTATACAAAGAGCACAATTTTTCATAGGGTATCTAACTATTCCTGTCATAAATGTAATGTAATGTAATTTATTTCTTATATACCGCTATATCCTTTAGGTTCTAAGCGGTTTGAAGAAAATATACATTAAGATTATAAATGAGAAGTAAGAAAGTACTTAAAAAATTCCCTTACTGTCCCGAAGGCTCACAATCTAACTAAAGTACCTGGAAATTAATAAAGAAGAGAAAATAAAGATGGTTGAAAAAAGAAAAATTATATGTGAACTTATAGGATGGAAATTAAACTGACAGTGAAGAACTGTATGAAAAATACATATGGAATGTAGTTAGAGAGGGTAGGTTACAATCTATTTATGGTATTTGTTTAATTAAATATGTTGTAGAGTCCAAATATCAGAGGATGTCCAAGTTTTCCAGTTTACCACATGATGTATTTTAATGTCAGGGTTGCACCATAAAGGTAGGTACATAGATCTGTTCCATTTAATGATCAAGAGATCTTCTACATTTTGAATTGCTAGTTTATAGGAATCTAGAACGTGATCTTTAGTTTGTAATCTCCCAATGTTTGTTACAAAAGGGAGATAAGTCAAATTTGTCCACCAATATAATTCCTGATCAAGCCCCAACTAGGATGCATGATATTCGGTTTGATCAGAGTGAAGTATCCACCGTGAACATTGTCTGAGCAGGAAACCATAATGATAGTCCAAAAAATCCAGGAAGTTCACCCCTCCATTCTGATGAGACTGTTTCAGTTTACGTAAAGCTATTCTGGGTACTTTGTTATTCCATAGAAACTTAGTCAATAATTGATCGATTTTAGTGTAGACTGTTTTTGGGAGAAGAATTGGGAGCAGACTTATAGGATAAAGGATTTTAGGTGTAATTATCATTTTCATCGACTCCAGTCTCCCCCACCATGTAAGATTTAATGATGACCATCTCTTTGTCAATCTAATGATGTTGTCTATAATATCAGTAGAGGTAAACATTATTGTGTCTTCAATTGTGTTCCCAAAGTGTAATCCCAAATATTTTAATTTAGTATTGGCCCATTGAAAGTTGTATTCCACCATATCATTCTTAATAACAAATTTATTGAGTGGCATCAGTTCGGTTTTGGAGGTGTTTAATTTGTATCCAGAATATTTTGAATAAGTTGATATGGACTCCAGTAATGCTGGGAGGGATTGGGGATTGGTATATATCAATACATCGTCAGCGTAAGCAGACATCTTTATTTCAAGCTTGCTACAAGTTATTCCTGAGATCTGAGGGTTCTGCCGGATAGAGATCAATAAAGGTTCTAAGGCAATGTTCTCCGAGAATCTCGGAGAGAGCAGGAACTAAGGCCTTGAGCATGCGCAGATGCTCAAGGCCCAGCAAAAAGGACGACAGATCTTCGGGCACCGGCATGTCCTGTGCGTTGGTGCCGGGTGCCAGATGGGGGGTAAGTGATGTGTTCGGGTGGGTGATGGGTACAGGGAGGATGTCGGAATGCGGGGGGGGGGGGGGCTTTCGTGAGCGGAGGGGCAATGCTGGTTCTCGGGGGGGGGGGGGGGAGTGGGTAGAGCAGTGGTATTGGCTTCGGGGGGGAGGGGGGAAATGATATACGAGTAATTTGGTTCACGAGCACGCTTCTGGAACAAATTATGCTCGTAAACCAAGGTACCACTCACTGTATTTAGATTTTAGCAAAGCCTTTGACAGTGTTCCACACAGACATCTAATAAATAAACTGAGTGCCCTTGGGATGGGCCCCAAAGAGATAGACTTGAGTTAGGGACTGGTTGAGAGGAAGATGACAGAAGGTAGTGGTCAATGGAGATGCTCTGAGGAACAAGAGAATGTAAGAAGAGTCATACTGGGTCAGACCAATGGTCCATCTAACCCAGAATCCTTCTACTAAGACTACACCTTCCGATCCTGTACCGACAGTAGCAAAACCAGTTTTACTGGTTTTGTGATCGTTCCCCAACCCGTTTCACTAAACTGCTGCCTGATCATTCTCTGCTCTGATCCTCCCATGCAAATTAGTAAAATCCCATGCAAAATAGTCAAGCGATTGATTCACTAACAATTGTTTGGCTATTTTGAATTGGGTTTTACTATCATAAAACCCGACTGCTGCATACCTGCCAGTAACTGTGTTTCTCCATGGACAAGCAGGATGAGTAGCCACACATTGGTGATGTCATCCGACGCTCCCAATCTGGATTTGCTCTCCTAGTGCTCAAAGTAAGGCTTTTGGGGAAAAGCCCCCTCTGAGCATATGCAGGTTGCCCTATATAAGACTGTGCTAGCCCCTGTGATCCTCAGTTTAAATTATCTGCCATATCCAACAGCTGGATTAACTGCTCTCCAAAGAAAAATTACAACAACCAGAATCAAAGAAGAATGCCAGAGCAAGAAAAGAAAAAGGCAGAAAAAAACGCTGCAAAACCGGATTTTAAGTAATGCCCAAGCTGCAGAAAGAAAATGAGCTCAATGGACCCCCCCATGCGCTCTGTGTCTGCTGCCTCGGTGAAGCCCATCTAATGGCCGACTGTCCCCAGTTCCTCCAGATGTCCCCAAGAACTCGCAGAAACCGGATAAACTCCCTGCAAGCGGCGTTGGAAGAGCCGCAAAAGAAAACTAAAACAACAAGCACCAGCGCTGTTGGGGACCCAAACACCCACAGCAGCACTCGCACAGCCAGCATGGGCAGAGGCACAACAAGCAAGCCCGACATCCCCAGCTCACCTCTTGCACCAGGATCCTCAGCCGGCACTGCACAGACTGATCATGTGGCTTGCCGGCATGGACAATGCCTCCCCAACAGCCAATCCGCTGATCGAGCCGAAAACGGGAAACCTGCAGGCAGGGGCAAAGGCCAAAGGTCTCCTACCCCCTCCGCGCCATAACGAAGCAGCAGGGAAAAGACGCAATGCTTAATGTGACCATTTATTTTTTTCCTCAAAACAGGACAGGACTCCTGGATCCTCCCCCGAATCCAATTAAATATAATGCAAAATATAGACAACAGATATAAATGCTCAAAACCGACACATTTTGATCACTAAAATTAAAATAAAATCATTTGCTGTTTGGTGGTTTCATGAGTCTCTGAATATAAGAATTGCCGCTGCTGGGTCCTGCCCAGCAGTCCGCTCACGCTTCCTTCTGACCGCATCCTTTCTTTCTTTCTCCCTGCCCCTCCCAATACACCCTGCTTCCCCTGCCCCCCCTCAAGCCAAGCCACCCTGTTTCCCCGATGCACCCTGCTTCAGCAATACCAAGGCGCCTGCAACTGCACATGCACCAGGCCTACACGCCTTCCCTCCTCCCCCCCCCCCGACGTCAATTCCGACGTCGGAATTGACGGCGGTGGGGGTGTTGTGTTTGAGGCGGCTTGTAGTCCCGGTGCTTATGCAGTGCAGTCGCTGCAGTGCCTGGCCTGTTGCTGCGTCGGGGAAGTAGGAAGAAATCCTGGGCTCCAAAAACGGGACATTTCGGGTGTGCTTCGGGACAATGTAATTAAAAACAGGACAGTTCCGTCCAAAATGGAACATATGGTCATGTTAGCCATGCTGCCTGCACCCAGGAAGATCTCCAGCCACCATTTCATTGCTGGATGACGCCTCAGAGCCTGACTCCGCCCCTTAAAGATACAGCTCCAGGAAACCCAGCTCCAGCACTGCCATGAAGCAGTGCCTCAAGCTCCGCCCCCTTAAAGGCACAGCTACAGGAAACTAACAGAGGGGATCAATTACAGCACACTACACATAGGCAAAGCATAAGGAAGCACTACAGAACAACCTATTCATCCTCCTCCTCACCAGTACACCGCAGCCAGTTGCCCATCAACCAGAAAATCATATGTGCTCAATTGGAAAAGGTTCCACACCTGGTGTACCATAGAGGGAAAAGAACCATTCACTTGCCTGATCCCAGCAATCCTCCAATACTTACCCTGTCCACGACGGGCCTGAGAACATCCTCTATCAAAGTACACCTGAGTACCATCTCTGCATTCCACACCCAGATGGAAGACCCTGGCAACACATCCACTTGTCACCAAGCTTATGAAAGGCTTGGCAAACCTGCACCCACTGGCCCGCTGTCCTCCACCTGCATGGGACCTTAGCATTATCCAATGCATACTGACAGACCACCCCTTCGAACCACTGGAGGAGGTACCACACAAGTTCCTCATCTGGAAGACAGTGTTTCTTATTTCCATCACATCTTCAAGTTTGGCCAATCAGGGACCTGCTTAGGCTCTGCCCTAAGGAAGTCCCTGATTGGCTCAGGCACCTCAGGTCCCTTCCATGGGGGAGGAGCCTGAGGCACTTGAGCCAATCAGGGTCTTAGGCCCCTCCTTGTGCATCACATGATATACTGGGGCGGTGACACAAGAGTCCGGAGGAGCAGGAGGGACCGAGCACTCCTCCTGCTCCCAATTTTTTTACAGGTATAGAGAGGGGGAAAGGGAACAAGAAGGTTTTTTTTTTTTGGGGGGGGTGGACAGTCGGGATTGGGCCCGATGGCAAGAGGGAGTCGGTATCCCTCCTGCCATATTTTTAAGCAGCGTGGGGGTAAGCGCCGATGGCAGGAGGGTCGGCATCCCTCCTGCCATTTGTTTGTGGTCACGGGTAGAGAATGACACGGTGAAAAAATTGGTCCCCGTCACCGCCCCGTCCCCGTCTCACCATCCTCTGCACCGCCCCGTCACCGCCATTCCCTTCACCGCCCCGTCACCGCCACTGCCACCCCATTCACCGCCCCGTCACCGCCACTGCAACCCCATTCACCGCCCCGTCACCGTCACTGCTGCATACATAAAACTTTAAAACTTAGTTAAATATTAGTTAATAACTATACAAAAACAAACACGACATGTACTTTTAATGCTTACAATGTTAGCCTACATGGTAAGTAGACGCGGCCGCTGTACCTAATCGCGGCAAAGATCTCCCTGCCGTGATTAGCATAGTGACCGTGGCTACGGCTGCAAGTCTCCCCTCCCCCCAGCGATCACGGCAGGAGGGCACCCAACCCCTCCTGTAGACCCCCCCCCCAACGGCCCTCCCGACAATCGCAGCAGAAGGGTACCCAACCCCTCCTGCCGGTCCTCCCAATGGCCTCCCCTAAGATCGCCGGCAGGAGGGTACCCAACCCCTCCTGCTGGCCCCCCCCCCCAACGAACCCTCCCACCCCGGAACCCCCTTAGTCTTACTTTCCAAGTTGGACCGGACGGCTCCTCACACGTATGGCCAGCAGGCTTGCCTCCGTCCAAATGAGGTGGGCCCGCCCCTACCCTGCCCAACCCACAGGATCCTAGGGCCTGATTGGTCTAGGCACCTAAAACCACTCCCGCTATAGGAGGGGCCTTAGGTGCTTGGGCCAATCAGGCCCTAGGATCCTGTGGGTTAGGCAGGGGAGGGGAGGGGCGGGCCCGCCTCATTTGGACGGAGGCATGCCTGCTGGCCAGACGAGCGAGGAGCTATCCGGTCCAACTTGGAAAGTAAGACTAAGGGTGGTGTTTCGGGATGGCGGGGTTTGTTGGGGGAGGGACCGGCAGGAGGGGTTGGGGACCCTCCTATTGGCGATATAGGGGGCCGTTGGGGGGGCCGGCAGGAGGGGTTGGGCACCCTCCTACCAGTGATCATAGGGGGGCTGTTGGGGAGCTGGCAGGAGGGGTTGGATATCCTCCTGCTGTGATCGTCGGGGGGGCTGTTGGGGTAGGCAGGAGGGGATGGGTACCCTCCTGCCGCGATCGTTGGGGAGGGCTGGTTCTGTCGGCATGAAGGGCTGAGCACCTTCCTGCCGGCGATCGTCGGGGAGGGGGGGGGGCGGGTTCTATTGGCAGGAAGGGTTGATCTGACAAATGAGGAGCCAGTATATTGGGGGGCGGAGTCAATGCGGCAACGTGCAAGTTGGATCGAGAGTTGGAGGAGACAGACAACATGGCGGCGACATCAAACACCCGGTCACGAACACGGTGAAACACAGGTAAATAGCGGTTCCTAGAAGGGGGTACATTGGCCTGCGGGGACAAATCTTTTCACCGTTTTTGCGGGCGGTGAAAACTTTTGTCCCCGTGTCTGCGGCGATTTGGCTTTGGAGTCTCCATAACCCGCAGCCAAACCGCAGCCACGCCGCAGCTCCCTGCGGGGATCGCTCCCCGTGTCATTCTCTAGTCACGGGCATCAACATGCGGCGGCAGGCATTTTTGGGGGGCGGGAGGGAGGCGGCACTTTGTCGGGAAGGAAGGGTTTTTTTTCATTGGCAAAATATTTTGCGTGTGTAATACACGCAAAATATCTCTGCCATTGAATAAAAATGACACCCCCCCCACCGAAGCCCTGACAGCAGTGAGAGGAGGATGCTTCTCCTCTCAATACTGTCAGGGCTGCCCCAACTCAATCGCTCACTGAGTGATTAAGTCAGGGAGTTTGCATGCAAAAAAGATAGTGACTCAATCACTGTTTCAAAATCGGCCAGGAATCGGCCAACAGCGATTGAATAGCTAACCTAACATGAATCCCATCATGCTGGAATCTTCTTCTCTATGTCACAAAATAACCTGAAACCTCACTATGTAACTTGAAACTAACTACCTTCCAATGTAATGTAACTTCCTGGAAATGCCCAGTTATCTTCCAATGTAATCCGCTTAGAACCGCAAGGTACAAGCGGAATAGAAATCCGTAATGTAATGTAATCTGGGCCTTAGTATCTTAATAAAAAAATTGGCCCATGACACAGATTTCGCCCCTTATGTGATTGAGGTGGTCTAGACCAGAGTTTGTTAACTTTTACAAGCTGTCAAACTTTTACAAGCCAAGTACCCCCTAAGCCTAACAAATATCAACAGAGTACCCCCGCCCAAGCTCTGCCCATGACTTCACCCCATAATAATAGTACTAATTTTAATGCAATTTCTTCCATTCATTTTTCATATACACAAATATAATCTTATTAAAACATAATGGTAACCACAAAATTAAAAAAAAACACAACAATCACAAAGCACACTGTATGCAGAGAAAATGTTAATTATTTAGATTTGGGTTTTTTTCAAAGAGGTCAAGGCAGTTGACTAAAAAATGCAAAGTCAACTCAGTAACAACTATAGAAAAATAGACAAATATAGTGCAAAATATAGAAAACAAATATAAGTTCTCAAAACTGACATTTTGATCATATGCAGCATTTTTCACCACTGTCCACCAGCCCCATTTCTCTTCTCTCCAATACTATGCCACATCTCTCCCTCTATCACTATGCCGAACATTCCTCCCCTTGCATCTCCTTCAATCTGTCCCTCTCCACCACCATATCCAACATTTCTCCCTCTCATCCTTCTATTCCCCTTGCATCTCTACTTCACTCCTCTCTCTCCATGTCCAATTTTCCTTTCCCCATGTGCACCATCTTTCACTCACACACTCATGCTTAACAATTCTCCCTTTCTATTCCCTTCCCACCTATGACCCAAGTTGGTGCCCCCTTTCTCTCTCCATTCTGTGTCCAATGTTCATGCCCCCTTTTTTCTCTGTCGAGTTTGTGCCCCCTCTCCCTCAATGCCTTCCAGCCTTTGTCCCCCCCTGAAGTCGTCCCCTGCCAAAGCCTGCCTGCCCCTGGTGAAGCCGCCACTGATTTCTCCCTGCCACCCGACATGCTCCCTCCACCCTCCCACAGCACCTGCCACCGCCACATGACACGCTCCATCCAATCATCCCACACCGCAACTCTGGGTAAGGAAGGGCCAGGCGCATGCGATTGTACGCTGCCAGCCCACAAGCCTCCCCACCCCCAACATCAATTCTGACATCGGTAGAAAGGTTCAGGGCCAGTGGAGTATAATCACTGCATGCGCCTTTTATCGGGGGAGGGGGCAGGCAGGCAGCGGTCATCCCATGTAACCCTAGAGTACATATACTGCAGGTTGAGAAATACTGAGACGGTATAGTAGGGTGTAGAATGTCAACTGGCTCTAGATTTGCCTACCGAGGTTAATACATGAAGAATTTGTAGCTCCAATTCTTCAAGTTTATCTCTTTTCAAATAAATGTAATGTATTTCTTATATACCACTATATCCTTTAGGTTCTAAGCGGTTTGAAGAAAATATACATTAAGATTATAAATGAGAAGTAAGAAGGTACTTAAAAAATTCCCTTACTGTCCCGAAGGCTCACAATCTAACTAAAGTACCTGGAAATTAATAAAGAAGAGAAAATAAAGATGGTTGAAAAAAAGAAAAATTCTATGTGAACTTATAGGATGGAAAATACATATGGAATAAAGTTAGAGAGGGTAGGTTACAATCTATTTATGGTATTTGTTTAATTGGAAGGTGTTAAAGACCTCAAATCCTTGCTTCCTTTGAGATAAACTGAAGATTGCATTAACTTTGGTAACCAAATCTGGAGCCAGCTGGGAACCCTAGACTAACTGGTCTCTTACCTGGAGTAGGTGGGTGTGATCGCATATATAGTAGGAAGGGTAGAGGTAGGCTGCTTTTCGGACTTCCCTGCAGCTTCCAGCCTCTTCAGTTCATTCTGCAGCTGAGAGATTTTCTTGTCCTTGGCACGGATCAGGTCACTGGTTGACTTGAGGTGGTGGGTGCAGTCACAGGGCTGACCTGTAAAAAAAGCGGATAAGATGAATTCAGGATGTGAAAGGTGGCAGATACGCCTGAACAGGAGGCCTGTCTTCCTGGTCCCTCGTACTCACCCAGTTGCATGAGCGCATACAGCAACCCGATGACTGACACCATAAAATAAACAACAAAGACGTTCTTCAGCTTGATCTTCATACTGGGTCCGGATGGCCGCCACCTATCAAACAGGAAGCTGAAAATCTGCACCAGACGCTCTCCGGATCTGAGCTCCCACTATCGCCGTTCCCCTTTCCATTCAGCCCAGGAAGAAGGTAAAAGACGGACACTCTAGATGCTTTAAGTACAATATTATCTCTAAAACGGAGTGCTGTTCTGCTTTGACTGACGCTACTACTTTCCGCTAACGTGCTCAGTCTTTTTCTTCCGGGTCTCGACCCCCATAACGCGCTATTCCTTTACTGTGTGGGCGGAACCCTGCCCACATGACGAACTCGCTAGCTCAGTGGTTGGGCCATAGAGAAGGCGGAGGCAATCAAAACACAACAGCGGTGTTTGCTCATTTACAACTGAGCTTGCTGCGGCTAGAAGGGGGAGGGCCGTATCAACGGGGAGAGGGGAAACTGTTGCAGGAGGGGAAGAAGTTGGCTGGCATTATCATCTAGGGAGGAGAGACTTGCTAGACACCGAGGGTGGAATAAGGTGGAGAAAGGGAGGAGATTAGGCACCTAGACAGATTTCTAATTTGGGGGTTCTTGAGCCCAATTTTTTTTTTTAGGGGGAACACACACATAATTTTGCCCCACCTGCATTCATATACCTGAGCTGGCATATCACAGAGCCAGGCAGCAGTCGCTTCCCCTGCCAATCAAAACCTTGCTAGCATCTGCTAACACCCCTGCCCTACCATAGTGGACACATGGAACGCGCTTCCGGAGGTTGTGATAAGCCAGAGCACACTACAGGGGTTCAAGGAAGGTTTAGATAGGTTCCTAAAGGATAGGGGGATTGAGGGGTACAGATAGAAGTAGAGCGTAGCAATAGTCAGGGACCACTTCACAGGCCATAGGCCTGATGGACCGCCACAGGAGCGGACCGCTGGGCGCGATGGCCCTCTGGTCTGACCCAGTGGAGGCAACTTATGTACGTTTGTTTTTGTGAAACCTACCATGTCTTCCCCTGTTCATAAAACCTGAGCATGCACAGAAAACAGATCTCCCTCATTCATGCTCAGATTCACAAAAAGGCGGGGGGGGGGGGGGGGGGGTTAACCACCATAGGGATAACCTAGGAAAAGTGGTGCTAATTGCCTTCACAAGGAGAGAGGAAGGGCTTCTGCTGGGAGGTCTTGGGAACCCCTACCAGCCAAACAGCAGACTGCTTCAATTTGAAGGGAGGGGCCTGAACCTAAATTTTGTGTGTGTGGGGTGAGTCTATGCACCCAAGGCTATGCCACTAAAAGAAACATTCTGTGGAACTCAAGGGGGACCAAACAGAAAAGAGATGCTGCATCATCAAGGGAGCAGGGAAGGAAGACATGCTGGAAATAAAGGAGATGCTTAAAAATACAGCCACTCAATCTAATACTTAAATAGCAAATCTGAAATGATAATACTAGTTTCAATTGATTACAATACTGAGTTCACCATTTGCTTAGACTATACAAATTGCTTTTTATGGGGTTTTTTTGGATGGGTCTTCAGAATGCAAACGGACATATCATACTTCCATTTGTTCAAATTGCCATCGATCCAACTTTTATTGATTTTTAAAAATTATTTTAAAATATTTAACTTTTCTTATTGTTTTTAAGTTATAAAACTTGCTCATGAAACTTTTCACTTAGCTCATGCTTATTCTAGAAGTCAGTAATGTAATGTAATGTAATATCTTCCATTAAACCACCTTTCCCGACATGCATGTATCACTGGAAATTTTCTTCAGGATCGAGGGGCAACATACCATTTGAGGGAGCTAGCATCTGCCATATAACATGTGAAACATATAATGTATAAAACATGCTGTATAACATGTGAAACATGCATGGCAGGAGAGGTGGTTTAATGGAAGATATATGCACTGAAGAATAAGCATGAGCTAAGTGAAAAGTTTAATGAGCAAGTTTTATAACTTAAAAACAATAAGAAAAGTTAAATTAAATATTAAAAAAAATCAATAAAAGTTGGATCGATGGAGATTTGAACAAACGGAAGTATAATGTGTCCGTTTGCATTCTGAAGACCCATACAAAAACCCCCCATAAAAAGCAATTTGTATAGTCTATGCAAATAGTGAGAGAACCCAGTATTGTAACCATTTCAGATTTGCTATTTAAGTACTAGATTGAGTGGCTGTATTTTTTAAGCAATTTGTATAGTCTAAGCAAAAAGGAAATAAAGGAGAGACATGCTGGAGATTCAGGGTGGGGTGGGGTGGAGAAGGAAGGAGAGAGATACTGGGGTCCTGAGGAGGGAGGAAGAGAGATACTGTACAGAAACACATTTATTGTCCATGTAAGATTTAATAGTTCAGTTTATGTATTTCTTCTTACTTTGCTATTTTATCAGTTGTAGTTCCAGCTTTGGTGGTATTAGTGTGCATTTCACCAGCTGGTTAAGCTTTTATTTTTTTTATATGTATATCATTTTAAACCTATGTTTATTTTGGGGGTTACACTTGCAAAAAGTACTTTTATCTATATTGAGTTTAAATGTATTATAGCATGTGAGATTATATATATCCACACGTTCATGAAAAGATGTTTTAGTATGACTTACTTATTATTTAATATTACTTACCTCTTATCAGAAAACAATTAAAAAATAAAAAATAGGCGGTTTTAAGATTGTCTGGAAGGATTGGATTAAAGCAGGTATACGAACCTTAAATGATGTTATATCTAATGGCAAACTGCTGGATTTTTCACAGCTGCAACTTAAATTTAGTCTAGATAAAAAACAAAGTTATAAGTGGTTGCAACTGAAGCAGGCTATTCAGGCAGGGTTCCCTGAATGGAAATCTCTTAATAATCAATTTAGTTTGGATTTGTTATGCTTTCAGGCAGACTTCCTGGGTCACCAGGCCGCACAGTGGTATAAATTATTATCTGGCTATTTAAATAAGAAACAAAAAACTGGATTTAGAGATATTTGGAGCATTGAGATTAAGCATCACATTAGTGCGTCTCAATGGCCACGTATTTGGTCCTGGAGGATGAAGTGTACAATGTCTGCATCTATGAGGCAAACATGGTTTTTCCTGTTGCATAGAGCACTCTGGACCCCTGTTTGTTTACAAAAATTGGATTGCTCTAAGTCTATTAGATGTTGGCATTGTCATCTTGAAGCTGGAACTTTAGATCATTTATTGTTTTATTGTCCATTCATTAAGGCTTTTTGGGAGTCTATTTGGGATCAAATAAATTGTTTGTTAGAGAACCATGTAGCATTGTCATATGACACAATTTTATTTGGCATGACTATGAGAGCTAAATGTCAAATATCTGCTAATAATAAGCTTTTATTGATATTAACAGGAGTTGCCATCCAACAAATAACACATAACTGGAAGGACTGTAGAAGACTGAATTATTGTTTTTGGTGGTCTTCAGTTTGTCATGTGTATAAAATGGAAAGAGCGTTGGCTGTTCAAAAAGGTTATTATAATAAATTTAAGGATGTGTGGGGACCATTATTAAATTATAGTAATGGATAAGTTACACTTTTCCCAATCTTAATACACATGTGGATTTGGGGGGGGGGATTTCTTGTTTTTCCATTAAGAATATATAGATGATTGTCATAAGATTATTTTCATGTGGTATATATTAGTTGTATATGAATTTGGGAGGGGGGTGGGGTTAAATCTTCTTGGTGTATGATATTGAAAATCTTTCAAGTGATGTTGTATTATATTTGGTTGATATTTACTGTACACTTGATGTAAGTTTAAAAATGAATAAAGAAATTAAAAAAAAAAATTATTTCTAGCCCTTAATTAGTATTTTAACCCTCCTCATTTAAAACTAAGGAAACACAACTCTACACACCAGAGATACAAATATGTTCTAAATCTGAAAGGATAAGCTAAATCACTGTATAATAGGTGAGGAAATACATTCAACTACACTCACAAAGGGAATCTGAACAGTTTCTTCAAACTCATATAAGAGTAACTACCTGCTTCTCATTTACAGAACAAGTAAACGGGATGGGTAGCCAGTGCAGTTGCCTGATGAAGGCTGTAATCGAGTCATATTTTCTCAAGTTGCAGATCAGTCTGACAGCGGTGTTTCGGATGAGTTGCATTTTGTGAATCGGATTGGTGTTGATTCCCATGTAGATGGAGTTGCAGTAGTCAAGTTGTGGAAGCTGTACAACCAAGGCAAAGTGGTGTTGGTGAAAGTATGGTCTGATTAGTCTTAGTTGCCTCAAGGCATAGAGGGATTTCTTTCGTAGACTGGAGATTTGTGGTTCCATGGTAAGTGTGGAGTCCAGGATGCAACCTAGGATTTTGGAGGATTCTTCTACAGGGAGGGTCTTGCCCGATCAAAGAGTAATGCTTGTTGGTGCTGTCTGTTGGGATGTGTGGAAGTATAGAACTTTGGTTTTAGTTGCGTTTAATTTTAGTTTGTTGGTAGTCGCCCAGATTTGGATTCTTTCAATATTATGTGAGACTTTGTTGGTGATGTCTGAGTGATTGTTGGTTATGGGAATAAGGAGAAAGATGTCATCTGCGTAGGATAATATGCTCTTGTCTTCAAACTTGATCCTATCCTATCTATGTCTCAAATGCATCTTTATACAAGAAATTTTTATAGAACTTTTGAATTTTTCTAATGAGGATTCATCATGTAATTTGGTAGGTTGTTCCAGAGCTGGGGTGCTATAACCGAAAAAATAGTAGATCTCTTGGAAAGGTTGACCACCCATCCCAGCAACTATAGAAACTCCACCACCTGAACAGTAACCCGGGTGCTCTCCTGCAACGACTTCACCTGAATCAACCAGTCGTCCAGGTAGGGATGCACCAGAATGCCCTAAGACTGCTGCGATGATCACCATCACAATGGTGAACATTCGGGGAACCGTGGCCAGGCCAAAGGGAAGCATACAGAACTGATAGTGCTGACCCAAGATCGCAAAGCGAAGGAAGCACTGATGGGAGGCCCGAATGGGAACATGCAAGTAGGCCTCCGTCAGATCGAGAGAAGTCAGGAACTCCCCTGGCTGAACCACCAGAATGACAGACCTCAGTGTTTCCATGTGAAAAAGGAATTCTGAGAGCCCTGTTGACCCCTTTTAAATCTAGGATGGGCCGAAAGGTCCCTTCCTTCTTGGGCACCACAAAGTAAATTGAATACCTGCCGGAGTACACTCCTGAGGGGGCACGGAACAACTGCTTTGAGATCTAGCAAGCGTTGAAGGGTTTGGCGAAAGGCCTGCGTCTTCCATGCCGCCTAGCATGGAGAGGCTAGAAAATGATCTGGCAGAGAGTGGGCAAACTCCAAAGCATAACTGTTCTGCAAAACCTCCAGGACCCACTGATCGGTCATGATCTTGGCCCACTTGGGAAAAAGGTCATGCAGCCGGGCCCCCATCAGAACCAAAGGGGACGCTGGCAAAGTCATTGGGAAGGACGGGCAGCGGGGGAACTGGTGGAGGGATTCCCAGCCCCCCGACGGGTCCCCTGAAAGGACTGCATGCGCTGATAAAATTGACCCTGAGAAAACCCTGAAGCCTGGAAAGTAGCAGCCTCACACCCAGGGCGATACTTGTGGAACTCCCGCAGATGCCCACTGGCAGTGCCACCCCGAGACGCCGGGCACCTTATCTGATTCCTCTCCAAACAAAAAAGACCTCCGAAAGGGAAATTTGGTAAGCTTAGTTTTGAATGCGGCATGCGCCGACCAAGCGCGAAGCTACTCCAAAAGCCATAGACTTGGCTGACATCCGCACCAAGCCATAGAGAGCATCCGAGAGGAACGAGGCAGCCATCTCAATCTTAGCCACTTCCTGATACACCAAGGACCAGTCAACAGACTCATGATCCAGGACACGCTCAGCTCACCGAAACACGGCACGAGCCACCAGCCCCCCCACAAATAGCCGCCTGGACCCCCAGGGCAGAGACATCAAAATTCTGCTTAAGAATGGTCTTTATCTTACGCTCCTCAGAGTTCCGTAAGGCAGAACCGCCCTCAACAGGCACGGTATGCCGCTTAGAAATCGCTGAGACCACCGCGTCCACCACTGGTGACTTTAAAGTAGCCCTATCCTCCTCCGGGATGGGATACAAATGAGCCATGGCGCGTGCTAACTGAAACGGCGTCTCCGGCATATTCCACTGTGCCAGTACAATATCCCAAATATCCTGATGCATAGGAAAAGAGTGGGAAACAGTACAGATCCCCCTAAGAAGAGGGTCCCCCACACGCAGTGTCTCTGGTGGCACTTCTTCAAAATGCAGCACCGATGAGACCCGCTGAATCAGGTCTGATAGCTCATCCCTCTGAAAAAGGCACAACACGGAGGCCTATTCGCCGGAAGGTGGAACACCCGCCAGCGGCCGTCCTGCAAGAATCCTGGAATTCCTCAAAAGGGTCCAGATCCTCATCCAGGCCGCCACGCTCCTCGGACCACCAATCTTCATCCCAAGCCATTTTCGGGTGCTTGGACGAGGGAGGAGGAAGAGGGGACACCAAAGGAGAAGAGGGAGGCAAAGCCACAGGAGGTGCGGAGGAACCCCCCCCCCGAAACCCCCTGGGCACACGTGGGACCCCCAACCACCTGAAAATAGGCTCTGCACAATGCAAAAATTAAATCGGGAGAAAAACCTCCCGGGGGTCCCAAGGGACTCCCTGCCACAGCAGGGGACCAAGCTGAAACCTGCCCGTTTTTCAAATACAGGGGGAAGGTCACCTGAGTTTGCAGACAAAATGGAGGGGCCAGACTAAGAAAATTGCAAAGTTTCCGCCAAAAACAACCCCTCTAGGGCCTGTAGCGGCTGGGAAGCCTGAACTGTCCCAGCTGCTAAAGCAGGCATGCTGGCATCAGCTGTTAAAAAATCAGCTGAGAGGGAGTCCCAAGCCGAACTGGCAGAAAGGGAATCCTTTGTACCCTTACCGTCGGCGGCAGAGGAAAACCCTCCGTGGGGGAAGACCGGGCTTCCCCACTGCTTCCAGCCGACTCACGAGGCACTAGTGGCAGGGAGTTCTGTGCACCTGCAGTCGCTGCCGATGGAGCTCCACTATCGCACCAGCCTGTACACCACTTGTGTAGGCCGGCCACAAGTGCTTCACGTCTGGAGCACAACGAGCACTTTTTCCCCTGCAAAGTGCTCATTGCTCCATCTGCGACCTAGCTAAACAAAAGTGCCAGTTACCAAAAAAATACAATAAAATACAGCAAAGTTAAAGGGACAGCAACCCTTCAGACTGGCACTACCTCAGGATTTTTTTTTTTTTTAACAGAACAGACTCCACAGGCTCTCAAAGCAATACTCCTTGCATGAATTACGGGGCAAGGCTTACTGCTGAGGCTCATCTAAAAAAATGGGGGGAGGGACCCAGCACGAGACCTGCCGGGTTTGACACCCCTGAGGTCGGACGGACCCCCAAACAGGCCCAACCAAGCTTAATCCGGCCAAAAA